>NC_141687.1:209149254-209786754 GCF_964263255.1 Lissotriton vulgaris
CCGGCTTGTTCACAGTAAAGAGGGGGTTATCCATCGGTGACACACATGTTTCAATTACACCTTGATATTCCAATTGTTCAAGGATAGCCGCGACTGAAGCTTTGGCTTCACGTCGTATAGGTTATTGAGGTTGAGGCTGCGGCTGAGACCGTAAAGGAATCTCGTGGCTCGGGGACAATTAATCCCAGCCACATTGATTGCGGTACACAGCCAGTGCAAGTGCCAGAGCCCACTCTTCTGCAAAGTGCAGCGCTTCCACTCTCGAAACAGTGTTCGCGAAACTGGGGAGGATCACCTCCTCCCCTCGCGCAGCTGCAAGAACAAAAGGTGGGGGCCAGTCAGCCTCCGAAAGCAAAATTTCATAAGTAGATGAAAGATTCTCCCAAAACACCCCTTTTATGGTACGCTGTATGTCACCTTCAATTAACAGGACAATTTCAAAAAGTCTATCAGGGGGAGCAACTCTAGTATCAGCTGTTTCAATCACAACATAAGTGTCAGTCGCTGTCACCTTCAGTAGTGGACGGAGGGCCTCTCTCACTATGATAATCTCCGCCGCGCTGTCCAGCAAGGTCAGAGCCCACGTCAGATTCCGAAGCCGCGTTCTCACAATCTGGGGCATATCGATGCGCCGTTAAGGCTGCGACTTTCTTCTTGGCAAACTGCGGTCTCTTAGGCGTACAGCCCTCCTGCTTGTCTGCACCGTTGCGCGGGCGGGGCTTGTCACGTCCTTGCTGGCCACCCCGGCCCCTGCCGCCACCTCCACCACCGGTTGACGGGGCCGATGAGTCCTGAAAGGAACGAGGAGAGCGTTGTTCAGAAGCCTGAAAACGATCAGGAGATTTAATCATCGCGCGGTCGCGCAAATCATATACACGTTCCGACTGCGCAGGCAACGGAGACGCAGGGCGAGAAGTCTAAGCTTGTTGTTGTTGTTGCTTACTCTGTTTCTGTTTTTTAGGCCAATTTTGTTTTTTATTGGAATTGGGCTGAACCGCCGTTACCGAAGATTGTCCCTGGGGCTGCTTTTTCTCTTTATCAGAAAAAGGATTAAGACCCTTGGCATTGCGGCCAACCGTTTTGTAAGCCACCACAATTATCTTCGCTAACTGTCGGGGTTTCTCGGCATCAGGAATCACCTTTAACGCGTTTGCAACCTGAAAGTTCACTGCATCCCCCTTGACATTCGCAAGTATCAGATCGCAAACTACATCAAAGGTGCCACACAGGCGCATACCCAACTCAACCGCAGACTCCGGTCCGTGATCATCTTGAACACGTGTAAGGACCGTAGAAAGATTGGACATAGACGGGGTGCCAAAGCATCTTGAATAGACCGCTGCAAAAGTCTTTCCCCATGACTCACAGTCAACGAGCTCAGGGGCCAAATCTTTCGGCAAACTAAGCATAAGAATCCGGTGTTTCTCACCCGGAGTCGTATTCGGAAATACCGCTTCCAGCTGGTCAAATTTCTCGGCAAGCCAGAAAGGAAAATCATCCTTATCCTGGGGTTTCTTGCCCATTACGGAATTGACCATTACAGGACTGATTTTCAAACCAGTCTGCCCTGCCGGAAGCGCCGCACCTCCCGGGGCTCCACTCTGAAGATTACGGCTTGTGTAGTGCACAAGCGCTCTAATCACGGCAATAGCGACAACATGAAGTCGCCGAAGTTCACCTAAGTTACAATTGCCGTGCAGAGGGTGAGGAGTAAATCCAGCCAAAACAGGCCAATTTGCGCCTGGAATGGACAAAGGACCTAACCTCGGAGCGGTCAAAGAATGGGGTAGAGCGCCACCAAACCAAACTCCATGCTGCCAAACATCAATAGGTACTTCCTGCGCTATGTACCGAGTATACACATCAGGTACAGCAGTGGCAGTGTATGTGTGGAACACTCCAGAATTTGCGTCCACCGCCGGAAACGTCACCCATGAATAAAACAATTCGTATGGATAAGCATGTTACGCACTAACCACCATTATCACAGCCAAGCCTTCCAAAGGAACATTATAAGCCCGCAAATGATCACGCACCGCAATGCGACTATGTTGCGGAATGTCCACGGCTTGTGCCATGACAGCACAGGAACGTGAGAAAACAAAGATGACTTTGTAGCACAACTGGGTAGTAATTCAAGGAAACCGTTTTAGATAGAATCAAGCTTGAAAAAGACCTATTTCATAAATAGGTAGGTTTTCCGACACCACCGTTTTCCGGAAACGGGAATGAAGGGGTTAAGGATTGAATGGTATACTACTCGAGTGTCATGATATAAGACCACCAACGTATGGGCGCCATGTAGCAGGGATTCCGTTCTCTTACAGAACTGTGCATAGAGATCCGGAACCTCAGTGAATTAGGGTGACCCAAAACTCACCTCAGTATCCAAAATCCCCTTACCGAGCTAGCTACAGTGTCTCATTGGTCATAACAAACTCCCAATGACTTAGACAAACCAGAACATGAACTTAGGTTACCTCAGGTATCGTGGAACACATGAACACTCTTTCGCTCTATAATCATTTCAAACCAGAACGTGGAGTAAAAGAGGACACGTGCACATTTGAAATATTTATTATTCAATGCAAGGTTCTCAAACGCAGTATCTTATATAATACAAGAAGACATATTATAAGAATCAGAGTTATCAGCATAGTTACTAGTCCATAGTAAGCAAACGGTGATAGCATATTATAGTGCTAAAATCAATAGAAATTAATAACACCTATTTCTCGCACTCCCTATTTAGCATACTATATTATATCTAAGAAGGTCTCTTTTGGGTTTTAGCAGGGCGGGCCCATACCTCTGAATCTCAGGAGGAGAAGATCACATCATCTGCCACCAGCTCTCTGCATGCAAAGCATCATCAAGTGCGTTTTTGCATTCTCAGTAACTCTATCTTAAACCCGCTTAGAGCCCAATGTTGGCAACAACTGTATTTGTGTTATGTCTAGTGGTGCGAGGATCAGACCTCCCAGCAACCTTGTGTTAGGTTATTCTTAGAGGGTTCAGCACTCACTGTTCAGACAGTGTACCAAGCACGACTGATATCAGAGTAATACCATATTATTCTCAAATATATCACATCTTTCGTCTAGGTTGAAAGCTACAATAACAATTATGTGTCGTGTGCAAACTAAAGCCGAAGGAAAATATGTCGTTTAAACACTTAATAAACTCATGCTAACTTAACACAGTATATAGAAAAGCAGCATCTATATGACAGTACCCTACGTACCATTATAATCTTGCTGGACAGATGCGGGGGAAGGGGACGATTAATGTTAAGCCAGTAGACAACTTTATTTTTTAAGGACCAGATTGGCTCCTCTGCAAATTCTTCCAATTCAGGGACTCCTGTCATGACGACTATATAAGGGCTCGCCTCTGGGGGGAGATTTACAGCAGGTCTGCCCTTTGTAGCCACCTTTTCCCATTGTTTGATTTAATTGGGAACGACAGGGGTATTTGATGGAATCTCCTCCCTCCCGGTTTGAGTGGTCTGGCCAGGGTGTTTAGCGGCTGTTTTTTTCTCTGTTGGAATTGGGGGATTATTAATTACCTTTGGTGCGGGTGGTGGAGGTTGTTTAGATTTTGAGGTTGATTGGCCAGATTTTGAGGCCTGTCCATTCACTGTCGCTTTTACCCCTGGGTGTGGTGGATTCTTAGTAAGATTATGCAATTCCTTAAGCTGGTTTTCAATGTGCACTAGTCTAGTTTCTAATGGAGGCAGGAGGCTTTTAAACAAATTTCCCATTTTTTCTAGGAGTTGGCCATCAAAGTCATCCTCCTGTTGATCTATATTAATGGTAGGCGGGACCTCAATGTACGATAAGTCCAGGGCAATGTTTACAGCTTCTGTGGGTAGCCGGTCATTTTTCCTTTTACCCTGCTCTTGTCCCACCCTATGGTTTTTTGATGAAACACGAGCATTCTTAGGTTTCGCTGTCTTAGAATTTTTTGTCCCTAGAGTAATCGTCTTGGTAGCTTTCTTTTTGGGTTTAGCACCCTCCCTCCACTCCCTGGATGAGCTAAAGCTCCTTACGACCTGCAAGCTATCCGGAATTAGATGCGGGTTTTTTTCTAGGTCAGAACTTATCAGTGAGTCTGATAGGGAGCTGGTAGTTAACTGATCCCCCCCCCCCGTGCGCATACAGTGCACATCCACATGGATTGTAACGGTTCAATTTCCTTGGCAGGTTCAAGTATGGATGTGCATGCTGACGCTAGGTGTCACATGGATGATCTTTTTACAAACGCTAGGTCTTGAGATACCCTGCGTTCCATTAGGCGTATCCCTTGGTCAATGACTGAGTTTGTACGAATTATGAAACCATCCAAGGTACCTGTTAATTTGCCCCCCCTGCTGCTGTTTTACTTCTGCTGCCGCGAGTAGTCATGTCTGCTTTACAGATTCAATATGCGGCCTCAGTTCAGCTATTGTTTACAAATTAAAGTTTAAAAAAAGGATAAAACGCCGCCAAGCAAACAATGGGCTGGTAGTGTTCACAGAAAAGCACCTGATTGCGAGCGAAAGAGAGGGGGCCCGGTCCGGTCTTACCCGGTCTTTAACGGGCTAGAACGGGCCCGCCCTTGGCCCGGGCTTCGCCCGGTGCCGGCCCGCGCGCGTCCCGCGATGCGGGAGTGGAAGACTGATATTATACTTTTCAGGTGGTAGGCGTGGCCGTGTGGGGGCGGGGCGGGAAGAGGACCCAGGTGTGGCCAGTGAAGGTGTTGCTTGGCCCCCTGGTCCTCGCAGTCCCACTACACGCCCGATTAGAGTCCCGATTATTCGTCCCTGGGTCAGCAAGCAAGGGCGAAGAGAGTGAGCAGCAAAGGTCCGTGCAACTTCAATGGGCATATTCTGTAAGGTAGGGAAGTAGCCAGAAATGAACTTCCAAAGTCCGTAGCCTCGAGCGGCTCCCACGTAGCCGGGGCTGTGAGGCGCTGTTAAAGCCGTAGGGGCGGTGCGGGAAGAGGACCCAGGTGCGGCCGGTGAAGGTGTTGCTTGGCCCCCTGGTCCTCGCAGTCCCACTACACGCCCGATTAGAGCCCTGATTATTCGTCCCTGGGTCAGCAAGCAAGGGCGAAGAGTGTGAGCAACAAAGGTCCGTGCAACTTCAATGGGCAGATCCTGAATTGTGACGTAAGTCCTCTTAGTTTATACGGCGGGCTCTCCTGCATGTAGCTCGAAATACTAGCTTTCGCTACTGCGTTGTGGCAGCCATGAATTGTTATAGAAAAAGTCACCCTTGAGCTTATGGGAATTTACCTCTATTGACTCTGGTTGTTGCGGTGTTTTGTAGCCAGCTGACGCTTAGGTTGTGGCGGCCATAAAAGGACAATTCCGATCCTTCCTTCCAGTTCTGCTTCACCTGTTACTGTGACAGTTAAACACAGTACTCAGATAATAGATTTTTCGCCCTTTTGAGCCTAATCATAAATCAGAACTTACATGAATATTTTATTAATGGTTTGCCCGGATCCATGCAGTCTGTAATTACGCTACTTCCTCAGGGAAACCAGAGATAGTATCTCCGTATCCGGTAGCTTGGAACTCCCTAGCTTGTGCTTACTCTGCCCCCTGACGTATTTTAATTGAATATCTTGTATTGTGCTTGTGCCTCTGACCTCATAAAGAGTTCAGAGGGTTTGTCTAGTAATAAATAACATATATATTTTATATATATCCTGTGTGGTGTCCTTTCATTTGGTATTAAAGGGGTTACATATGGTAAAACAGCTGGCTTCACATGTACTCTTGAGTCTAGCCTAAGACTGCTTTGTTCATGCTACCACTTGGATAGCTGGTCTATAAGGTTGACTTTAAAACCATCACCTAAGGGTTGTTTGGACTGGTGCAAGGTGCTCACTAGAATAGTGAACATCATATACCAGGCCAACTTCTCACACAATGGTAGTGAGTGGTGCATGGACCAAGTCTTTCTGTGGGGCGTCTTGAATTTAAACATCATCGAGGGCATGAATGGCATTGGATTGTTGTGATTTTTGTGTGTTTTTGACTTTTTGGAGTGGTGTTGGGGCCTGGCCATGTGCGTGGGGTCCATTTCGAGGCCTGGTCCAGGCAGGGCCTGGCAATGTGGCTGGGGATCAAGGGGCCATTTTGAATCCAGGCAGTGTGCTCAGGCCTGCACCCAATTTGCCTTGCTTTCTTCCATTAGGCCCAAGGGTAGTGAGTGGTGCATGGACCAAGTCTTTCTGTGGGGTGTCTTGAATTTAAACATCATTGAGGGCATGGATGGCATTGGATTGTGGTGATTTTTGTGTGTTTTTCGACTTTTTGGGGTGTTGTTGAGGCCTGGTCATGTGGGTGGGGGCCATTTTGAGGCCTGGTCCAGGCAGGGCCTGGCTATGTGGCTGGGGGTCAAGGGGCCATTTTGAAGCCAGGCAGTGTGCTCAGGCCTGCACCCAGTTTGCCTTGCTTTCTTCCATTAGGCCCAGGGGTAGTGAGTGGTGTATGGACCAAGTCTTTCTGTGGGGCGTCTTGAATTTAAACATCATTGAGGGCATGGATGGCATAAGATTGTGGTGATTTTTGTGTGTTTTTTGACTTTTTGGGGTGGTGTTGGGGCCTGGCCATGTGCGTGGGGGCCATTTTGAGGCCTGGTCCAGGCAGGGCCTGGCAATGTGGCTGGGGCTCAAGGGGCCATTTTGAATCCAGGCAGTGTGCTCAGGCCTGCACCCAGTTTGCCTTGCTTTCTTCCATTAGGCCCAAGGGTAGTGAGTAGTGCATGGACCAAGTCTTTCTGTGGGGTGTCTTGAATTTAAACATCATTGAGGGCATGGATGGCATTGGATTGTGGTGATTTTTGTGTGTTTTTCGACTTTTTGGGGTGTTGTTGGGGCCTGGCCATGTGGGTGGGGGCCATTTTGAGGCCTGGTCCAGGCAGGGCCTGGCTATGTGGCTGGGGGTCAAGGGGCCATTTTGAAACCAGGCAGTGTGCTCAGGCCTGCACCCAGTTTGCCTTGCTTTCTTCCATTAGGCCAAGGGGTAGTGAGTGGTGTATGAACCAAGTCTTTCTGTGGGGCGTCTTGAATTTAAACATCATTGAGGGCATGGATGGCATAAGATTGTGGTGATTTATGTGTGTTTTTTTACTTTTTGGGGTGGTTTAACTGATGTTCCTCTGGCTTCCATTGCTTTCAGGTGCACAAGAGAACCACCAGTGCCAGGAAGAAGTCCTACAGCGGTGTGTGCAGCACAACGTCACGTGACGTCACGTGTGGCCACAGACAAGAAATCTCTGCAACTCGTGCAACTCGGGCCTGCTGTTCTAACAGCTGAAGAAGATGGCCCCAAAGAAAGGTGGCCGTAGTGCCTCAGCGAAAAAAGTTGCCATTGCCACTGCCAGTAAGAAGGAGCAGAAGAAGCAAGTGGCACCACCTACCAAGGAGACTGGTGAGCCCACCGACACCTTTTTGGTAAAAAAAAAACTACACATGCAGCAGCAGCAGTGTCCGCCGGGGACCAAGCTGGAAGAAGCACCTCCGCTTCATTGAGCTCAGTGCCACCACGCCAAGTTAGGTCTAAGACCATGAGTGCTGCTGAGGCAGCCACATTAGTTTCTCAATCACCGTCGACCAGTGATGTTGGCTCATCACAAGAAAGTACCATCCAATCAACACCGGGTGTAACTCAGCTGACAAGTGTTCAAAATCCACAGCCACAAAGACAACCACAGGGTCAACTAGTACAAGCGCAAGTACATGGGCAAGGAGAGGCGCAAGGAGAGGCGCAAGTAGAGGCGCGAGTAGAGGCGCATGGAGAGGTGCATGGAGAGGTGCAACTAGAGGTTCATGGAGCGGCACAACTGCCTACAACGCTTGTTCCTCCAGAAGTAGGGGCACATCAGGAAATTGATATTCAAGCGGAGGTATCATCCAAGGAAGCCACTCCTCCTGATGATGATCCATTGTCTTCCAGATCCCCAGCAAGAAAAAGGTCAAGGAGGGCTACTACTACTACTACTACTACTACAAGTTCTTCTTCAAGCCCCCTTTATTCTGATGACCTTGATCTTGATTGGAACCCACCAATGCAGTCTGAGAGTGAGGCACGCCATGAGCCGACAAAGGTAGCTAAGCCTAAAAGGAAGGTTCCTGCAAGGCTTCCAGTTATGGGTGATCACGACGAACAAGAAGTGGTGTCTTCTGCTGCTGATGAACAGTGTGACGACGACGACCCAGTCATCACAGTAGTCACTCCAGCCCCAGCGGGCATGCAGCAGACAGACATTTTCACCCTATCCCGAATGGCTGCTGAGCGGGATGTGGGTGGCGTGACACTGGTACCACTACCAACTTGGTTAACTACAACACCAACACGACCTACAGCTTCCATATTTTTTTGGCAGAAGGGCCGGCAGGGACCTCCATCCAGTTCGACCTCCATTACCTCAAGTAGTGGTGCTGTAAGTGAACAACAGAAACAAATTCAGCCACGCCCATCCTCCACTTTATCTGGCATTGAAACTCAAAGTAGCACCTCCACTACCAGCAGACATCTCTAGTCCCCAGTTTGGGACTTCTTTACTGTTAGCCAAAAGGAGGAAAACATGGTCGTTTGTTCGATTTGTAAAACATTAGTTAGTCGGGGTAAGCTTGGTACCAACTATGGTACCGGAGGCCAGAGAGGTCATCTTATAAAACACCACCCTATCGAGTGGGAGGCGCACCTAAGTAAGATCCAGGAAGCCAAAAGAAAAACAAATCCAAATGTATCCATTGATATTGCATCTGATGATGACGAGGGGCTGATCGTGCAGGGGGGAAGTGAAGAAGTGACAGACATTTTTTCTGGTATACCCAGTACCCCTGGCAGCAGCACTGCAGTGGTAGCGCCCACACCCTCTACCCCTGCAACATGTATGAGGCACACTAAGAGTCTGGGAGAGACACCAATGTGAAAAAGTACATCACTGGGTGTAACTGGTTTGAAGAAGTCATCATCATCATCACGTAAAACGGTCCAGCCCAACATTAGCAGAATGTTTTGGTCTGAGGCGCCATTTGAACGCAACCACCCAACGGCACGTCTGTATAACACAAAGCTGTCTAAAATGTTAGGGCTTGACCTTCTCCCTTTTTTCTTTCGTGGAAGGGGTGGGTTTTCTAGAATTTGTGGCAACAGTCTGCCCTAAATAGAAGGTTCCTAGCCGGTCCTATTTTGCCAGAGTTGCGGTTCCAGCACTACATCAAGATGTGCTGGAGGTGATTGGGGCAGCTTTGCAGAAGAGTGCTGTTCACACTATCTACCTGACAACAGACATGTGGAGCAGTTGCCAAGCCCTTGATTACATGTGCATCACTGCACACTGGGTCTCTTTTGTAGGGGTTAGAGAAAAGATGTCTGCAGGTGTTGACCCTGCCACAATTTTTCAAGCTAGTCGGAAACATGCAACAGTAGCTATGTTTGCGATGGAGAAAACTCATACTGCACCTACCCTTTTGGGGAACTTTATTAGGAAGGTCTATGAATGGCTGCATTCAAGAAATCGCATAGTTGGTTATGTTTCCACAGATAATGGCAGTAATATTGTTAAGGCCATGCAGCAAGGTGACTATTTCAGAGTGCCGTGTTTGGCGCACAGTATTAACATCGTGGTGCAAGATTTCTTGAAAAAAGAAAACACAGTCAGCAAGTTACTCACCACCTGCCGAAGAATCTGCACACATTTCAGCCATTCTTTTAAGGCCCGGAATGAGCTGAGGAGCATTCAACATGAGTGTAGACTGCCAGTCAAAGGACTCATCCAGGAGGTGGCAACACATTGGAACTCAAACTTTTACATGCTTGAGCGTCTGTCTGAGCAGTGGGGGGTAATAAATGATTATGTCTATAAACTGGGTTCTACTATGACAGACATGTGGCTAGGGTTGGAGGAATGGAAGCTAGTTGCAAGCCTGACAGACATGCTTCGTCCTTTTGAGGTCTTCACGCGTGAAGTCAGCAGGGAGGACTGTTCTTTGGGCAAAGCTATCCCATTGTTGCGCATGCTAGAGCACCAACTGAAGGCCGTGTCTTCAATGTTCCGAGATGATGCTGAAAAGCAAGACGCATATCAGTTGGCGGAGAGGTTATTAAGCCACCTAGTTGCCAATGAAAGGCTTAAAAACATACATACAGAACATTACATTTGTGCCACTATTCTGGATCCAAGGTACAAAAAGGGAGTGGCTAGCAAAGCATTCATTCTTTTTGATGAAGCAGATGTTTCAAAGTACAAACATTGGCTAGCTGTGTCAGCCACTCGGTTAGAAAAAGAGCGGCAGAAAATTCAAGGAGCCGACAGAAGTACAACTGAATCCGCAGGCCATCCGGCGTCAAGTTCCACTTCTGAATCTGTGGCCGAAGGGAGTCACTTTCCCTCACAGCCGTTAACGACACCAGCAACCGTATCATCATCCTCACCTGCACCAGGCCCAGCCATAATATTTTCGGAAGCGGATTGGTTAACTCATGAAGGGTTTGCTAGTTCCAGTGCTGCAAAGGCCACAGATGGTACGCAAAGTGGAGCAACCGTGGAGAACCTTGAGTGGATGGTGCAGGCCTATCTGGATGGCCCAACAGAGGTCTTTGTTAATCAGAACCCATTGCTGTATTTGTATAGGAAAAGGGCGCTATGGCCACTAATCACCAACCTGGCTCTAAATTATTTGTCTTGCCCACTCGCAAGCGTGTCTTCTGAACGTGTTTTCAGTGATGCTGGTGCCATTGTAACTTCAAAATGTGGAGAGGTTAACACTGATCAAGATGAATCAGCACTTCATACCGCCAGATTACAAAATACGTGAATGCACGCAGGAAGAAGAGGACACTGACTTAGGTGACGGAAGTTCTTCTCTGTTAGCTGACCTACTCCGGTCTCAATTCATAGAGTTTGAGGACGAGCTCTACTTTCCTGACACCGAGGCCTGAAAATGACTTCCTTTTTTTTGGTCCTTATTCACTTTTATTCCTGTGTGTCTTTCTTTGTTTTGCAACTTTTACCATAACAAAACTCTAATCACCTATGTCACAACAAGTCCATCAGCAGCACTGTCTTCATCTTATTTTCCTTATTGATTTGAAGGTGCCGCAGTATACATTCCTGAGGTTCACAAGTTCACAACTCAATCATGCTCCTCTATCCTCCTCCTCCAGACTTCCCCTATCCATTTCCCTCAAGGCAGATGGATGGATTACAAAGAATAAAGAAACTATGTCTTTGTAGACGAGTCCCCTCAAGTGTGACTGAAATTACTGACTGACTACATGCTTGCTGATTGCTGACAGAGTTACTTCTGAAATTGACAGGAGAGGCTGCCCTGTGAGTCCTCATTTTCCGAAGAAGATGCGGACAAAAAGTAGAACAGGTAATGAATAATGAGAAGATGGCATGCAGTGGACAGCAATGGCTGTCTGGCTCTGATGAAACCAATTGCTGTTTGTTTTTTGTGCATGAAATGAATCATATGTCTTGTCTTAGTTATTATTTAATCTTTTACACAGTAATTGTAACTCATGTCTACTACTCTGTTTTTTTTACCTTGTTTAATTCAAATTGTACTCCAACTTCAGGGGCCACTATGTTGCATTTTCCAATATGCAAAATGTCCTTGGCGTGGACTCACTTACCAATATACCATGATGATTGATTAAATAATATATCTCCGTTATGTTTGCGAAATTTGCTGGTTTTCGGTTTTTCGCAAATCTCGCGAAATTACAGAAAATTCGCAAATTCTTGAGTGGAACAGATATTTGGCCCATGCTTTCGGCAGGGCCATGCAGACGGTCAAGGCAGGCACCACTGAGTGAAGCATCCTGATGTAGCATACCTAGGCTCTTTGACACAGACAAAGCATATCTAGGGTTTAGGGTTCAGTGCGATGTACTAGGGTTTTTGGGTTTAAGTTGGTAGGGTTCCCGCTTGAGTCTAGGGCTCAGGGCCCGATGCAGGCTCGTTCATAATGATGTTGGCAAGGTTTTAGGGGGGTTTGGCATTCTTAGGTCCAGAATTGGCAGAATTTTGGCCTTTTTTGGTGTGTTGCGGGCGTGTGTGTTTGGGTGAAAAGTGAAAACTAGTCGTAGACCTTCTTCTTCTTCTTCTTCTTCATAGAGTGCAGTGGTTCGATTTTGTTCTGCCTTGCTGAGATTCTTGGGAATCGCTGGAACAAGTGTCCAGGTAAGTTTCAAGAGGATCGAAGTAGTGGAAGTGCTGAAAACTGCAATTTTTTTGAACAGCGCAATTTGCCATGTTTTGGATATTGAAGTATTGCATGTTTTTAGGGGGCTGTTTGGTTGTGTTCTAGATTTGTGGGGGGGGCGTTGGGGGGTCTTGGAGCACTGCTGGGAAGATCTAATTTTGATTGCAAGTGGTTTCAAGAAAATCCATGGTGGAAAAGGGGGGTTGGGCCTAGTTGCAGATAGCGTTTTGGCACGATTTAAACTGAGGCCTAGCAGTATTGCGTGTTTTTGGGGGGCTGTTTGGGGGGTTCTGGGTTTTTGGGGGTGGGTTTGGGGGTCTGGGAGCACTGCTGGGATAGTCTAATTTTGATTGCAGGTGGTTTGAAGAAAATCCATGGTAGAAAAAGAGGGTTAGGGCCTAGCTGCAGAGTGCGTTTGGAGCGATTTAAAGCTAGGCCTAGCTGAGGATAGCACTCCTGCGTGTTTTTGGGGGGCTGTTTGGGGGTGTTCTCCATTTCTGGGGGTGGGTTGAGGGGTCTGGGTCACTGCTGGGAAGGTCTAATTTTGATTTCAAGTGGTTTGAAGAAAATCCATGGTGGAAAAGGGGGGTTAGGGCCTATCTGCAGAGCGCGTTTGCAGCAATTTAAAGGTAGTCCTAGCTGAGGATAGCACTCCTGCATGTTTTTGGGGGGCTGTTTGGGGGTGTTCTCCATTTCTGGGGGTGGGTTGAGGGGTCTGGGGCACTGCTGGGAAGGTCTAAATTTGATTGCAAGTGGTTTGAAGAAAATCCATGGTGGAAAAAGGGGGTTCGGGCCTAGCTGCAGAGTGCGTTTGGAGCGATTTAAAGCTAGGCCTAGCTGAGGATAACACTCCTGCGTGTTTTTGGGGGGCTGTTTGGGGGTGTTCTCCATTTCTGGGGGTGGGTTGAGGGGTCTAGGTCACTGCTGGGAAGGTCTAATTTTGATTTCAAGTGGTTTGAAGAAAATCCATGGTGGAAAAGGGGGTTTAGGGCCTATCTGCAGAGCGCGTTTGCAGCAATTTAAAGGTAGTCCTAGCTGAGGATAGCACTCCTGCATGTTTTTGGGGGGCTGTTTGGGGGTGTTCTCCATTTCTGGGGGTGGGTTGAGGGGTCTGGGGCACTGCTGGGAAGGTCTAAATGTGATTGCAAGTGGTTTGAAGAAAATCCATGGTGGAAAAGGGGGGTTAGGGCCTAGCTGCAGAGTGCGTTTGGAGCGATTTAAAGCTAGGCCTAGCTGAGGAAAGCACTCCTGCGTGTTTTTGGGGGGCTGGTTGGGGGTGTTCTCCATTTCTGGGGGTGGGTTGAGGGGTCTGGGGCACTGCTGGGAAGGTCTAATTTTGATTGCAAGTGGTTTGAAGAAAATCCATGGTGGGAAAATGGGTGATTTAAAGGTAGGCCTCTGTAGATTTTCTAAGTGTGGCTTTTTCCATTTTTGCTTTTGGCCTGTTTGGGGGTGTTCTACTTTTTTGGGGGTGGGTTGAGGGGTCTGGGGGCACTGCTGGGAAGGTCTAATTTTGTTCTAAAATCACAGTTTACACTTTACACCTAGCTTGAGGGGAAAGATCCGCAAATTTTGCCCACACTTATTTATCCTTGAAAAGGAGACAGAGTATGCACTTTCGAAATGATGCTTGTATGTAATTTGTAATACTGTCGACTCTGAAACAGAAAGTGTCAGTCAGTCAGTCAGTCATAAATCTTTTATTTGGTTGCCATAATTTTTTAGGAACCATAAAAAGAACATTACAAGAAACAGTACAATAAAATAATCAGCTAAAAAATATTACCCAGCGACATAGTTACAATTAAATGAAATTACATTTGTTAAAAATTGTTAAAAAGACAGGGGAGGTGAAAAAGGGGAGGGAGAATAAAGTGCAGGTGCATTAAAAAGCCAGTTAATCATAGTTACGTTGATATATTGTACGCATTTTAGGAAAACAAGCTACACATTTAGCAATAAATACAGAGTCCAAATGTTGCAAAGCAAGAAGAGCATGACGACAAGATCTCAGGCCCATGAATGAGAGTAAAGGAATGATCCATCGCTTTCGGGGGTATTCATAAAACCTGCAAAATGATACAAAGTGAAGGGTCGATTGATCCGAAAAATCATCACATGGGCATTTAATGATAGATTTAGACCAATCCTGAATCTTTGGGAAAGAAATCATACGAAAGAAAGTATTAAAACGAAACCTAGTAAGTAAAGGTTTTTCAAAGGCATTCAAATGATATTTTAAATAAGGTTGAATGCCTAGGGTAGTTTGAACAGTTAGGATCTGAATATTAGAGGGCTTGCTGATTTCTTGAGATAAACGCCAACTCCCTTAAATGTGATAGACATACAATTTTCAGTTTTCCTTGAAATGTTTAACATGGTAATGGCTCATGGAAGTACAGAGAGAGTTCTAAGTCCACTAAGAAGTTATTCACATAGGCCAACCAGGGAATTTTGGCCCAGTATACCAAGCCCAGGCAGTCGTTAATGGGTGTGCGTGGAAGATGACACTGCTCTGTAGTCCACACTCGGTGCCAAAGGAGAATGGGCTGGATTTTGATGTTATCCATAATATAATCCATACCCAACTCGATATGGCTACCGTAAATTGGAGCACTTTTAGGGACTGCCAGCACATACCTAATAAAATCGTTTTTTACAACCTGAAGTGCTTCTGCTGCAGCGTAACACCAAACCCCCGCGCCATATACTGTCACGCTTTGGCATTTGGCATTATAGATTTTTAAGAGTTCCTCGGGCGGGGGCTTACCAAGCTGTCTTGAAAAAGCTACCAGGGCAGTGGTGGCCCGGAGAAACAGTAGTTTCCTAGAGCACATAGCCTGCTTCCAAGACATTTTGCTATCGAAAAGAATGCCTAAATAAGGATAGGTGAAAGTATAATCCAGCTTGGCGTTGGCGATATCAATTGGTTTGGGTTTCTTTAACCTCTTGCCCAGATGCAAACAAAGGTCTTTTTAATATTGACCATCAGGTCCAGAGAAGACATGAACTTACAATAGTTATTGAGAAGGTGCTGCAGTTGGATAGGGGTTCTTGCCATTATCACAGAATGCAGGGATAGGGCGATGGGCTATTTTGGGGAGGTCCTGGCTCCCTTCCAACATAGCCAACTCTAAGCCATTAGTATAGAGGTTGAAAAGGAAGGGAGCCAGTACACAGCCCTGTCTGACTCCCCTGGTAATGGGAAATGACGAAGTAAGATCGCCATGGACCCCGTATCGCACCCTGGCCGAGGCGTCGGAATACAGTTCACGCAGAAATGTGACCAAAGAGTGGTCAACACCCAATTCAGTTAAAATTGACCACAATTTTGAGCGTGACACGCAGTCAAACGCCATGGAAAGGTCTACATATACCAGATGAAGATTACCATTTTTGGCCCCCACGTATTTTCCAATAATAAGGGAGAGATTTAATGTCCTCCCGAAACCCATACTGGAGGTCGGTCAGAATTTTATTGGCTTCGGCCCGGTCGTGTAAACGCTCGAGAACCAGTCGACCTGCCACTTTGCCAAGGGAATCAAGGAGGGATATGGGCCTGTAGCAGGCAGGGTCATTACGATCACCCTTTTTAAAGATGGGGAGTAACATGGACGTTGACCAAGAGTCAACTAACCCAATCGCTGTAACAGCCTCAAAAACACGAGTCAAAATCGGGGACCAAAGCTCCTGATGATGGGTAAAGATGTTCAAAGGCACCCCGTCTGGGCCGGGGGCTATGCCAGACTTTGAGGCTGAGAGTGCGGCGATGATTTAGTTGTGACCAAAATGTAACTGAATAGGGTACGTTTGGGAAGTGGGGAGAGCAACCGCCCTCGCTTGCCCGCCATCATTCTGTGAACGTTTTCCTTCAGAGAAGATTTTTGAAAAATGCTTAACCCAATCCTCAGCTGAGACTGCTACTTCTAACCTGGGTGCAGAACTTGGCTCTGAAAGAAAGGGGGATTTTATTACGCGCCAAAATGCAGAGCTGTCTTTAGTGCGGCAGCTCTCATGAAGTTGTTCCCATAAGTCCTTTTTTATTTCGCGTCTACAGTTTTTAATGGCCAAGTTATACTTCTTTCTAAGGCTTCTCACTGCGAGTACATCCCTAATGGGGTTGCGTAGGGCCTCCTTCAGAGAGGAAAGAGCCCTGCGACATTTGGTATTAAACCAGCCCTTCCCTTGGGTGCGATTAGACTTCTGATTACGAAATAATTCCTCTCTTATTATTTTGGTAATCTCTGCAAAGCTGGTCAAAATGAGAACCAGCGGGGATTGTAAATCTAAACAAATTTCCAATAGGGGTAGTGCTCGTTTAATTATCTTGGCTGACAGAGCATTAGGGTCTACACTCGACCATTTAACTGAATAACCATTTGGCTTAGCTATTGTTAAAGCTTGTTGGTTTAGTAGGCTAACAGTCCTGGTTTGGTGAGAAATGCCCTGGATTGTGACAGTAAGGCTATTAGAATAATGGGCGCTACTGACGTCTGCACCTGTTATGAATTTTGACAGGTGCGGTTGCGAGTTATTGGTAGTTAGAATATAATCAATAACACTTGAGAGCCCCCTCCCATGGAAAGTAGGAGAAAAAGCTACTGGAGGATCAACCAAGTTATTTGCAAAACCCAAATCTAGGGAACATATAAGTTCATTCAAGCGGTTCCCTGAGATAGAATGAGTGAAGTGAGTGGTAGGATTCCCGCTTTCATCTGTAACTCCGCACTTAATAGAATCATAACTTGCACACAAAGGAATATTAAAATCGCCACCCCAAATCAAGTTAAAAGAAGAAACTGTGAGTCTAGCCCGTTGCTCCATTATGAAAAGTGTCAGTTCATTTAAGACTATAACAAAGTCAGATGAGGACAAATTATTATACAAATTGACCAAAAAATACATAGACCCTTTATTGACCGTTATTTTTAAGATTTGATAGTTCTCAGCTAACTTCAATGCGTATATTTCCTTTAACGAAAGGTCGTTAGATAAATAGATAATTAGGCCTCCTTTTGGTCTACCCGTGGTGGAAGGGCGAGTACTTGAATGAAAGGTTTTATAACCCTGTATGTGGATAGGAGATATCAGCCAAGTTTCCTGGAGGGAGATTACTGAATATTGTCGGATTAATTTAAACCAGGGGACTTGGTCAAATTTGGTACATAACCCTGCTATATTCCAGTAAATTATACTAAGTGTTATTTCACCCGATGATACTATGATAGAGGGAAGTGGTTGAATGGCTTCCATTCCAGAAAGAGGTTCGGGGGAGTGAAAGTTAAGCCTGGGATTAGAAAGACTATTCACCACGTGGCAATGGTATGTTGTCTGCACTTTATCGGACCTCACAGGGGGAGGGTTATGTGGGGGAGATACCAAAACAGGCGCCTCTAAGTGTCCAGCATTTGTATTATGTGGGGTTAAATTAACCTGAATAATTTTGTGCTTCGGGGTCAAAGTATGCTTGTTTACATGTCAATCCACCCCCTCTAAGCTAGATAGAGCCGCGTAACGATTAGAGGTAGCAATTTTAAAGGCCAGGGCCATGTTGCTCGTCAGGTACATTGGTGGAGGTTTTTCTACGAGAAGTCTAGGGTAAAAATAACTTAAGGATTTCGTAGATATGCCTCCCTCATAACTGTCACTATACCAGTCCCTAATAAAACTAGTCGCCCTGTAATCTTTAAAATTTATAATTATACAATCCCCCTGTATATCCTGAGGTCTTGGTCCCAGCCATGATAACCTCCTCACGTTTAGGATTTTACCGTCTATACTTGCGGGCAATGGCCTATTGATGCTTAGCCAATGCGCGACCTTGTTTTTCAGGGTCTGGTAGTTATCAAATTGGCCAAGCTTCAACGCCGGAACCCAGGTTAGCACTATTGTGTAGGGTTCTAATTCCGGCGGAAGGTTAACGTGCAGTACCTTCCCTCAAGCTGTTTATCCAACTCCTGGTCAGGGGTAATATTTTGGTTTACTCTCTTAGTGTCTCTTGGTTTACGAGTGATAGGAGCTGGGTTGTGGGAATGACTAGTGGGGGGCTTAACTTGGGCTGCTATCGTAGACATAGACTTTGCCATAAGTGGGCTCTTACTCAATTTAGGTTCTTCTCTATGGGGAGTGGGTTTCAGGGGAAGCCTGCTAGTAGTCAATTCACTAAGTAACTTCATATTCGAAATACTCGCGGCTTGAACATCCCCAAGTTGAGCTGCTATTTGTTTAACTCGCTCAAAAAGAGGGAGCAGTAAAGAGCTCATTAAGTGCTCTATTTTACTCATAAGATCGCCTAGCGGAAATGGATGCTGTGGATTATGATCCGTTGGGTTTTGAAAATCATATGAAGGCACTGTAGGGGCTAATAAAGCTTTAGAATTTTTAGCTTTAGGACCTTTGCATGTGGTTCGGCCACGCTTTCTTTTAGTTGAACGGATAGGTGCGGCCTTTATAATACTGGGAGATTTTACTTGGAGCTGCTCTTCCAAAGAGCTGTCCGTGGGGGAATCAGTGATGATGTGGGTTAGAGTATTATTTAGCAACGGACTAGAAGGGCGATCAGGTACATCTTGTAAGAGACTAGGAATACCAGGGTCAGATGATGGGACAGGGTCTGAGTAAAACTCGGAAGTGGGGGATGGTTTCTGGGTAAGGCCAAGGGAGGAGCGGTTGTTTATCCACTCAGAGGAAATACGCCTTTCGGCCTGCGCAATTTCACGCTCCACAACTGAAACTGCCCTAGTGATGTAAGTATCTAGGGTCCCTTTGAAGAAGGTAGTTGGCCCTCCCCCCAATGTTTTCCCAGGTAAGCCAGATTTTGTGGGCATTATGATACAGAGTTCCTACAGAGCTCCGAAAATACAGCAGAGTAAACAGCAATAATAATAAGAGTCCCAACAGCAAATCTTACATTAAGGTCCGTAATAGGCGTTACAGGAAATGTAAGATGTAAGATGGATGGCCCAGCCCAGCCTCCTTGGTCCTCTGAGGGCCACAGAGGTCCGGCCCTTTGCCCGGGCTTAGCCCGGCGTCGACCCACGCGCAAACCCGCGACACGGGGGCCGCAGGGAGTGTGTAGGTCCTCCTGGCACAGGGATGACGTCGTCAGGCGGCGCCCCAGCAAAGGATCCTGGGCAATGGAGTCCCCCGCTCGGCGGCCACGGTTGACAAAAAGCGGTGGCAGGGGGACTCTCAGGCAGAGAAAGTGACCAGACGCCCAGCGCAGGCACCCAAGCCAGGTACAGGTAAGGTTCACAATGTCCACAAGTGTTCAGATAGTTTGGAAAGCTCCACTGAAAGTGTTATTTTGCACTACACAGCGTACCTTATATTTTTTTCTTCGTGGTGTTTTAATATCACTTCCTGTTTTTCCATCAACAATTACAGGCCGGCTTTTACCCTGTGCAATGCGAGCCGCAATTCAGCATCTGCCAGGCAGGCAGTGGACAAGGTGTCTTCTGGTCCCCAACATTGGTCGACGGAGCGTCAGATGGAATGGAGGAGTACCGCGAAAAAGAGGAATGGCTGGATGCATGCAACTTCCCAAATTCAACAGGACAACTACAACAACATACAGTTACAGTATCCATCTTCCTTTCTACTTATCTTTTAATTAATGTTATTGCTGTGAACTTCTATGAGTGTGACTCTGTGCATTTGTTTGCTCTCTGCTTCAATTCATCCCTCCAGCCATTGTATACTTTTTTCTTTGCTATTTTTTAAACTAATTTAATGTACTAAGTGGTTCTTCTCTTTGAGGGCAGATAGGCTAGTGAAATTGCGTAATTACTGCAGCCCTGTACTGTTACATTGTTTCTTCATAGTTAGTGCATTGTAGTAAGTACTACTTACTTTTCAGTAACCTATCCAGTTAGCAAACAACTTCATGCATGCAGTAGTGCATGCACTTCCTTTATGTCCCTCAAAAGATTTATGGATAGTTTTGTATCCAAAGATTTGTTTATCTTCATTTGTTGTTTGTCCATGCTGTGCTTTTTTTTCCTCTCTCCACAAAACTTCCCCCACAAACCCCATTCCCATCCAAGTTTCAAACCCTAACCCTCTTCCCCGGGGCTGTGTGGTTTTCATTGAGGTGTGAGTAAATTACAACAATAATTCCACACACTTACTGGGGAGGATAAGGTGCAAGCAACCTCCTCAAATCAATTTTAAGGCAGATAGATCAATCCTAGGATATTGTAATTCTGGTTAAAAAAACGAGTATTTTAAAATAAATTCTGAATGTCATGCCCACTATTGATTGGATCCATCGTCAACATCATCCTCCTACATGTCAAGAAGACTTGTTACACTGCTGTGTCACTGTTCTAGTTGTATCCATAATCATCCATGCAATTCTTTTTTCCCCATACTTATCTTCAGCATTGCTTAGGCTGCTGTTTCTTCTAATACTCCTCTCAGGCCACTCACTGTCTAATTTTTTTACTTTGTTTTTCATATGCTGCTACTGCTAGTGTGGTACCACTCCTACTAACACCACAACAACGGAATTCCGGTCCGGGGTGGCGTAATCGCCATTTGCCATGCAGCCAGCGCTGTGCCTAGCTCTATTCTCAAACACGAATCACAGGTAAGAGAAGCATTTTGGGGAGGTAGAAGAATGGGCTAGGACTTGGAGGAGATACTGACAGTAGTATTAGTAAAGTAGTAGTAGGCCAATTGAATTCACTAACTCTGTTAGTGGCCCTTTTGAACATTTTTGGACGTTTTAGATCATTCATGCTGGTAAGTTTGAGGAAACCAAATGTGCTGTAACCCCCGCCCACCACCCCACAAAATAACATCAACGGGTACACTATGTTGAAGTATGTAAAATAAATAATTGTATTAACCCTAACAAAAATAAACTAGTCCCACCCCTCCCTAACCCAAACAATTTTCCATTTCAAATAGTCCTCTGAAAAGTCCCAAATAATCCCCAACTCCCGATTCCTACCCCCCCAACAGTCTTTAAAAAAGGGGCAAGGGACAGTCACTTCCTCCGGCGGTGTCCTGTAGACAGGTGGTCCCGCAGCTCTTTGCGGAGGTGCTGCAGCTCTTTGCGGAGGTCCCGCATCTGGCGTTGCTGTTTCTCAGCCAAGCGCTCCAGGAAGTCCACTCTTTTTCTGAGGCGGCGCACATGTGTCATCCAGGCTCTGGGGGGGGCAGCAGTTGTTTTTGCTGCTGTGTGGCAGCGGCGGGAGGCTGTCGGGCCACGGCACAGTTTAGCTGGAGGCTGGTGGACCTGGGGGCACTGGAGGAGGATGCAGTAGTTGCCTCCTCCTCGTCCTGCTCCCGAGCCCACAGCCTCCGATATTCAGTGCAAATGGCCTCCAGGACAGCCATCTCCTTCTGGGTGAGCTTTTGTTGCGGAGAATCTATATGAAGAAAGAAAGAAAAATAATGTAGCCAATAGTCTTTAACATTAACTCAAAATAATTCATCAGAAAGTTGTCTCACAGTCAGTAACACTAGCAACTTGCAAGTACAGTATAACATTTTGGCATGTATCTTTCCGCCGTCTTTGTAGGCCTGTGACATTAGTGGTAGTTTCAGGAATTCTACAAGCAGCTCTAAGGACTCACTACAACATAGTCAGAGAGTCAGAGACTACACCAGTCTTCTTTTTTTCTCTTGTTTTGCAAAAGAAATTACTTGTACGTGAACTTGTGGTAGCCTAGCCGGCAGCATAATGCCAGCTCACTCAGCTTGCACCCAAGAAAAACAGACACAAGCCATGATGACGCAGACTTGCATTACTTTAAGCAGTACATGCAGGTGGTGATAGGGAAGCTCTTACTTTTCTATAGGGGTGGCACTGGCCATACTCGGTTACATCAAGGGCTACTGCTCAATGTAATTTATATTTCGCACTGCCCCCCAGGGCCTTGACTACTACAAAAGGAAAATTAAGATTATTCATTTCAGATGCTATATCCTGCCGATCACATTATCTTTGCTTATATGATGGATGGCTTTAGGTGCTTTGTTTTGATAGATTGAGTGAACAACAGCGATAGTTCACCCATGACACAGCTGAAAGAAAATTATTAACATAGGGAGTGAGTGTGGTACCCATAATTGCCGGAGGAAGGGACTTTACTTGATATAATGTCAACTATACAATACATTGACAATATATGCTGTGCTTGCAAAGTAAACTACTGTACTGTTAGTCAAGGGAATATTTCTGAACAATCACAACTTCTAGTATTTGGATTTCCTCAGCTTTGCTACTTTGGCACGGACATGATGTTCAAAGTAACACTCTTCATCCACTGAGCGTCTGCTCTACTACATACACCTCTGCTATCTATGAGGAAGAAGAAGATACCATCCAGGCTCCCAAAGTAAACGTCTATCATTCTTCTTAATGTCTCAACTGTACCAAGTTTACTTTTCCTCAACAACCAACTAACACCCTTTTGGTAAACCACCGTCTTGACTTGCATTTGAGTTTGACCCAAATGATATATTGCAATGCAAACCACACATGCATTTTCTCTGATTCACCCACACGTGCAGTCATCTTTTCTTTCACCTCTAACCATCCTTGCTTCAAGCAGCCATGCATGTGATTCCTTCCTATCACCCACCTCTGCCTGCATTCAAAAACACGTATCGTTCTTTACAGTCATAAATGTTAAGACTCGCTCGTCCTTCCTTTCGCCCTTCTTTCCCTTTTCGTTCTTCACATCCCTCAAGTTCATCTGATATGACTTGGCTTCACGATAAAAGTTTCCCAGCTGAGTTGAAGTCATAGAGGGGGCCATTGCTTACCCGAGAACTACCGCCGCTAATGCTATGGCTAAGTCAAGGTTGACTATCTTCTCCGTGATTGACAAAAAATATAGTTCTAAATTAGTAATTGTTCTTAACAGTACAGTGTACTTGTGCTAGTGTGCTGTCTACTGTACAGTACATCATACACTTCTTTGCGAGCCTACTCAAAAATGTCAATAAGTAAGGAGTATAATAACTTACCACCGTCCGCCGCCGCTGAGCCATCCCCCCCAACTCCTCCTGGTGGCACTTGTTGTGGCGCTGCCGCATCACCTGGAGTGGACCCCTCCGCACTGCTGGCCCCGGCACTGGTGTTAGGTGTCGCATCTGATGTTGTGACGTCTAGAAAAAAACATGTCATATTTTCAGATGCCATACACCACCATCTATGTCGTCTCGTAATGAAAGAAAATGCTAATACATAACCAATTTTGAATTATTGGGAATGAAAAAAAGTGACGGTTTGGGGGAGGGTGATAACCTTTTAAATGGTTAGCCATTAAATGCTATACTTTTTGGCACAACTGATGAATGCTTGCTTTTTAACGTGCACCATTTTTATAATTACAGACAGAAGATTCCATTGCCCTTCTGCCAACAGGACAATTCAAGAAGATTCCATTGCCCTTCTGCAAACAGGACAATTCACCACCTACTCCTCATCACCAGCAGTACTTTAAGTACTTTAGAAGGTGGGGGCTCCCGCACAGTTATTCTAATAATTTGATATGTTAAGTTATATTGATTCAAGGGAATGTTGTTTAAACTTTAACGTCATCTATCTCATCACCAGTGCTCCCTCGCAATACTGCGCTATTAAAAATGAAGAAATAGTTTTTTTATTTCTTATGTGAAAATAAAACTTTAAAACTAACAAAACTGTGTGGTTTTGTTCACGAGTGAGTGAGCGGAAGGGTTTGAACTTTGAACTACTGCACTGTGCAGGCATGTTTCCGTGTCTCTGATAGGTCGGGACTCAGCGGTAGTCTTCTTCTGTTCTTCTGGGTCGTAACGTAATCATTGGTCAGACACACTAGATAGTCAGTCAGGGGATTGGGGGTTCAACTTCTGTTCGGACTGAGGTATGTGGAAAGTAGAACTGCACCTATCATCAACAATGTCCTATTTCTCTTGTCCAAACTTCTGTATGTGCAGAATAGTCCCTGAAACATTAGCGGAATGGTATGTGCTCCTATCAAATCAAAAAAGCCAACTACTAGCTTATTCTTGTTGGACACATTGATATTTTGTTGTTGGAAAATGTCAAAGCACTTACATTAAGAAGACTGGAATAGACAGCAAGGGCAACCTAGAGGACTGTACTCAGTGCCTGTATCAGAGTTTTGTTTAACACCATTTGCTGACTGGGCAAGCTTAGCTACCTACACAGACAGACTCATAATAATAGTAGTAGCACCGACAGTGATGGTAGAGGCAAGATAAGAATGTAGAAACAGTCTACAAGAAGATCAAAGACTATTTTGGAAAAAATAGAATTAGGAAACAATTTTGAATGAATAGGACCTGTAAAAGTTAGGGAAGTATATTTATTAATATTAACAACAGAAGAACTTACTGGGGCCAGCAGAAGAGCCAGCAGAGGACCGTTCCTGCCCACCTTGTTCCATCGGAGTTTCAGTCTTTTAGCCCCTGGGAGGTGCTGATGATCATTAAAAAAAACACAAACATGGATGATTGTTTTTTTTTAAATATTTGATTTCTTTGACCACAATCTAAAATTATCTCGGGGAAACAAATTACCAACAAATGCACTACATGTATTGATTGACCTATCTGATCTGGTCAACTTGATAGATAGTACAGTACTGCTGGATTCGCAGACAGTCTACTTGGAAAGTACTAAATAACAAGTCATAATATACTCAACCTATCAATTCACCACTATCTCTTCCTACTGGCAGCAGGAGTACAAAGGAAGGACTAGAATTGAGCCTCTGGTCTCTCTAGCATTACGCAGTTCTGCTCTCAAATAAGCACAAAGTTGCAAACAAGTAAGCATAGTAGCAACGCCACTGAGCAGGCAAGCACCTGCAATCACAGAAGCTATTTGAAAGTTAATTTACCTGCAATGTAATCGAATCTGCAGCATTCTTGCTATTCGGGAAAAACATATATTAGCAATATAACGAGAGCAGAAGAAAACAAAGTAGTTATTAAATAGCTACTCACCAAGGCCAGGGATCTCCACACCTAGCAGGTGGAGCAAGTCCTGCTCGCGTTCAAGGAGGTCCGACCACCAGTGCGTCGCTTGATGGTAGGTGTGCCAGACCCTCGACTCCCTACGCATGGCTTGGCACACCTTACCCCACAGCTGGTGACCCTCCCGGAGGTCATACCCTGACGCGAGCCTGCCCCCTGCGGCTACGGTCTTGGGGAGGTGGTGCTGCACATAAAAGATCAGTGCAGCCACCTCCACCGGGCTGAAAATCTCCCTGGCCGTTACATCCTCCCCTCTTAAGCGCCCGCAAGGGAGCCGGCTACGGGGTGCAGGACCCTTCCCCTTCAGATCTTTGCCGGCTCCCTTTGCCATGGTCCTGGACAGTAAAGTAAAATAAAAAAAAGGATAGGGAAAAAGTAAAGAAAAGAAAAAAAGAGTTAAAAAAAGTAGTTTTAAAGTAACCAAAAGTAGAAAAAAACACAAAATAAAGATGTAGAAAAGGAGAGGGATAGAAAATGAGTAAAAAAGATAAAAAAAAACGTCTAACAAAGAAAGGATGGCAAAGATTCAAGCTGGATACAAAAAGCATGCCCAGGACCATAGCAATGAATGAAAAACAAGATGGCCGCACCCATTGAGGACCGCGTGGGTAAGTTCGCGTGATATTTCCCCCGCGAGCTCGCAAAAACGCACACCAACACGTAATCGCGCCCCGCACGCAACGCAAGCTTGCAAATAGCGCCCGGAAATGTAAATACGCACCAGATGGCCGCGCCCATGTACGACCGCATGGGTAACTTCGTGGTCGGTACGCTGCAAGCGGCCCGCGAATGCGCAAAAACCCTGCGAACATGCAAAAAAACCCCCGCAAATTTGCACGAATTCACAAATTTTGTGGATCGCGAATTTGCTTTCGCACGAATTCACGTACCGCGAATTCGCGCATTTCACCCATACTTACCGATATCATCTGCGGCTTATCCCAGGGCTCCTCCCTCAGCCCGAAGCTGTTCAACATCTACATGGCAGCCCTCGCCCACGTAGCCCGTCAGCACAACCTCAACATCATCTCCTACGCCGACGACACCCAGCTGATCCTCTACCTCAATAAAGACAGTCACACCGCCAAAACCAAACTCCACGAAGGAATGAAGGATGTCGCCGAATGGATGAAGAACAGCCAACTGAAACTGAAGTCAGACAAGACGGAGGTCCTCATCCTCAGCCCCACCTCCTCAGGCTGGGACAACTCCTAGTGGCTGACAACACTAGGAACAGCACCGACACCCACCAACCACGCACGCAACCTAGGGGTCATCCTCGACTCCACCCTCTCCATGACTAAGCAGGTCAACGCCATCTCCTCATCCTACTTCAACACCCTTTGATTGGTCCGCAGGATCTTCAAGTGGATCCCCACCGAAACGAGAAAAATAGTCACCAGGCCCTCGTCACCAACAGGCTGGACTACGGAAACGCCCTCTATGCAAGAACGTCGGACAAGCTCCGGAGACGGCTGCAGCGCATCCAGAACGCCTCTACATGCCTGATCCTGGACATCCCCCGCCGCAATCACACCCCACCTGAGAGATCTGCATTGGCTCCCCGTCAACAAGAGGGTAACCTTCAAGCTCCTCCACAAAGCTCTTCACAACACCGGCCCAGCATACCTCAACATACGACTCAGCTTCTACACCTCCACCCGCCAGCTCCGCCGACCTCGCCTTCGCCACTGTCCTACGCATCTGAAGAACGACCGCCGGCAGCAGATCCTTCTCCCACCTCGCCGACAAGACCTGGAACACCCTCCTCACCAACCTACGGCAGACTCAAGACCTACTGGCCTTCAGAAGACTCAAGACATGGCTCTTTGATCAGTAGCAGCACCCCCCCCCACGCCTTGAGACCCTCACAGGTATGTAGTGCACTTTATAAGTATCTTGATTGATTGATTGATTGATTGGCAATGGCTTCTGCCAAAATCTCTCTGATACACAAGGCAGACAAAG
Source organism: Lissotriton vulgaris (assembly GCF_964263255.1). Taxonomy (NCBI): domain Eukaryota; kingdom Metazoa; phylum Chordata; class Amphibia; order Caudata; family Salamandridae; genus Lissotriton; species Lissotriton vulgaris. The sequence continues at coordinate 209,176,441 of NC_141687.1, forward strand.
ACCCAACCTCGTGCTCTTCCTATCATCCCATAGCCTTACTCAAAACGGACGCAAAGCTTTACCAAATGCTGGCCTCTAAACTCGAACCCAATCTCCCGTCCCTTATCAACCAGGATCAGGTTTGCTTTATTCGCCATAAGCAGGGTGTAGACAACGTCCGCCACAAAGCTCACTTAATTGAAAAATCGCAGCGTTATGATATTCCAGCATCCCTTCTGTCAATGGACGCAGAGAAGGCTTTGATAGGGTAAACTGGTCTTTCTTCTGTCCTGTGTTGAAAAAGATTGGGCTGGGTAGGGTTTGCTCTTTCAGATAAAGGCATTGTATGTGGCACCGGTAGCCAATGTACGGGTAAATGGACAAATCACGAAGCCTGTAAACATTATTCAAGTAACGCATCAAGGGTGCCCACTATCACCCTTAAAATTTGCCCTGGCGGTTGAGCCTCTTGCCATTACAATCCGTAAACACGGACACGGTGAAAGGCAGTCCCTTTGGTGGCCAACTCCACTAGATTAGTCTTTGAGGACAATCTTCTCCTCACTCTCTCTAAGCCTGAAGCCTGCCTCACAAGAATTGTGATCTGCCTGCGAGCCTATGAGGCAGTCTCAGACTTCCGTATCAATATGGCAAAGTCATCTGTGCTCAACTAACTATCTCTGATCAAAATCCTCCGGCACTGCAGCGCCTCGCGCCCTTTCGGTGGACCCAGGATGCCATTAGATACCTGGGTCTCAACATCAATCCCACGCTTTTCTCCTTGTCTTGTGATTACTGACCGCACCTTCTCTGCTCCTTCCTGGCCGACTTTCAAAGGTGGAAGACCCTCCATGTCCCTGGAAGGGACATGTGAACGTTGTGCTTCCATGGCTCCTCTATCTCTTCCAGACCCTGCCCACGTAGACAGGGCAGGACTGGCCGTAGCGGGCACCGGGCAATCCCCCGGTGAGCTGCATGGGTGGGGGCCCGTTTGGGGCCCCTGGGGGCTGTTTTTGTTACGGGCCGTTTTTGCAGCATCCCAAGTCAAAAAGGAAGATCATCCTGGAGCCATTCTGAAGTCATTCGATGACTTCAGCCAGGCTATTCCTGTAATTATCTGGGGAAGTCATCCCAAACCATCCTGAAGTATGCCTATAGGAAGAATAATTTAAATGAGATGACTCTATAGTCAGCAAAAAAAACTACTCTAGGATGGTTTCCTGATTACATCAATTAAAAATGTGTGATGATCCTGGACTACTGCAGGAATACTGACAACTTCAGGGTGAGTGTGAATTACACCGGGATGATTTCAGGAGAACTTCAGGATGAGTCTGAATTACATCAAGATGTATTCAGGACAACGTCAGGATGAGTCTTAATTACATCTGGATGATTCCTGGACAATTTCAGGATGTGTCTTAATTACACCAGGATGATTCAGGACGTCTACGTATTACTTGAGTATTATATTTAGATAACTTAAGAATAATTTTGAACTACTCCATATTTTTGAGAACAATTTATAATGCCCATGGTTACTCCATTATTATTTTCTATCATCTTCCAAATTATTATGGAATACTTTTGAATGATTTAATGACAACTGTATGCTGAATCTCAAGAATTCCATGAAGAGATTGGATAGTTGCAGATTATTTCAAAGTGACTAAATATTAACTTAGGGTTGGATCACCTTGAGGGTTTTCAGACAGGAGTATATTCTCCGATTGACACTTTGCCCATCCAGGGTCCATTAGGTAGAATTTGCAAAAACTAACTTGTAAGTAAAACTTTGAGAAGCACCACCCCCTTTTAAAACCGGCAATTGTTTCGGTACAACAATTGTTAATTTTTTGCACAATACAGCTATTTAAAAAATAACCAGTAATCAGACCAACCTATGCGTTTTTTTGGCATATAATTTTGTGCATCTTCACAGTAAAAGGTGGACAGTGATATAAACGTGCGAAAAGTAGATGCCAGCAAAATGTTATCATTTGTATTTAAAAGCAGCATTGCATCTTGTGACGTTCACCCATACCAATAGGGTCCTGAATTTGAGGTACGGTTTATTATACTATGTTTTTAGTGACATGTCGATTGAAAAAAAACATGGACTTGAATGACATATTGACATTTAATTTTATTAAGTTAAAACACATACTTCACCCCACAGGAACCCATAATACAATACAAGACAACATTAAAAAGATATGCAAAAATAAAAGTAGTCAGTGAAAACAAGCAACATTGTTGTAAGCTTTCAGATTCAGCATTTTCTTTAGTTCTCCTCGGATAGCATTTTTATGGCAAGCGTTTTCTTCGTAGATCTGTTGTTTGAAGATTGCCAGCTGTTGGGCCTTGTACACAGGTTTTGTAAACTCTCAAACATGATTAAAAAAGCATACATTAGTACCTTGCTTCTATTAGACTGGCCTGCCTTAAAAAAAGAAAAATATGTATATATTAAAAATAAATAAATAAAATCAACAAATCTATTTACTGCCAACATGATATGGTGTTATGGGTATATGGGTTCATAAGTGATCTATTGGTGCAAAAAGAAGCACATGCACAATTAAGTCATTTATAGGATTATAGGTAACAAAAGAACATATCTCCCTCTGAACTAGATGAGTAATGGGCCAGAATAAGGCGATTGTATGATTTTACAACGCATTCCGTTGTAACGCATGCCTTTACCACGCATGCGTTACAACGGAATGCAGTCACCACGCACATCCTTTACCACGAAAATACCTTTTACACGCATACTTTTACAACGATTTTCGCTGTAAAAGTATGCATGTAAATGGTATTTCCATGTTAACGGATTTTCACCCTAAAAATTTACTTTTTTATTTTTACTCTCCGCTACACCACCCGCTCATTCCTCCTTACCTCTCCTCTCCTTGTTTTCCCGTGGTGACGTTGTAAGTCATTAAGAGGAAGCGCAAGTGTTTTTCCGTTTCCTCTTAAGACGCGGTTCTCCTTCACATCTTTTTCTTTCACAAACAGGTGCGTCTTTTTCTTTTTAAACCCATGCTTTTATTTTGTGGGGGGGGACCCCCCCCAAGCTCCCCCTTTATTTTTTTTTACTTTAGCACACATGCCTTTACGCCTTTACTACGTTTTTCGTACTAAAGGTATGCGTGGTAAAGGCTTCTCGTTGTAACCACGCATGCGTTGTAATGCATGCGCGGTTATGGTGTACGTAGAAACGGCCGCGTTGTAGTGGCCGTTTTCCGTCCATCACCACCCCCTTTTGTACTGCTTTTGGCCGCCATAAGTGTGGCAGGGTATGCTAGGACGTGAGTCCCTTGCTCACTTTGCCACTGGATTCAAGCAAGCCGGGCTGAAGACGGCTGGAATGCCAGAAACCGGTCCTCGGAAGCTTGTTTCCGGTCCAGGTAAGACATGGCTTGGCAGTTCGGGCTGGACTGTTCCCATGAGGCACAGGGTCAGACTGATTTGCATATAGCCATGTCTGAACTGGGGTGGCAGAGTGGGCTAAAGAACGGTGATGGATTAAACCTGGATATTTCGACTGGGTGTGAGTGTTTGATTGATTCAGATGCTCCGTCCATCACCACCCCATTTTGTACCGTTTTCCGAATGTGGCAGTTGCTAGACAAGCATTGGTCAAGCCAGTAAGTCTCTCCTATGCAAGAGCTATTGACTTTACCAATATATTTTAGAAATGTTGTACACCAGAGTGGCTGCTGTTCAGTATGGCTAAAAGTTAGTAGAGTAAAGGTGAGTGGGTAATAATGGAGTGTCTTAAAGTGCAGTAGAGTAGAGTGGAGTGTTACGGAGAGGCGTACAGTACAGTTAAGTGTCATTGAGAGGAGTGAAGTGCAGTAGAGTACAGTGTTGTGGAGTGTCATAGTGGAAGGGCATAGAGTTGAGTACAGTGTCAGAGCTGAGTGTAGTGGCATAGAGTGTCGTAGAGTGATGTAGAGCAGAGTGGAGCAGCATAGAGTGCATTGCATATGGTGGAGTAGTGGCGTACAGCAGAGTAGATTGTCATAGAATAGCGTTGAGTAAAGTGGCACAGAGGAAGTTGCGTAGAGCTTTATAGAACAACACAGAGTAGAGTGCTGTGGAGTGGCATAGAGAGGAGTAGAGTGACGATGGAGCAGAGTTTAATGGGGTAGAGCATCATAGAGCGGAGTGTCGGAGAGTGGCCTAGAATGAAGTGGCGTAAAATACAGTGGTGCAGAGCAGATTGGCGTAGAGTTCATTGGTTTTGAGTAAAGTTGACTTGAATGGACCTTGACCATGAATGGGCACTCTGGAAAAGTAGTCAGCAGGGTTCTGATCCTTTCCTGGACGATTCACAATGTTATAATTGTAATCTTGTAGCTGTAGTCCCTACCATTCAATTCGAGGAGGCATCTTGGACTTGGGATTGACCAATATTGTTAGTAACGCTTGATGATCAGTCCAACGGAAAAGGCTTTCCGTACAGGAATACATGGAAGTGTTCACATGCCCATTTCAAGGCTAAACCTTCTTTTTCAGGTTGTAAGTAAGCACGTTCTGGTTGGGAAATACTGCTACTGACATAAGTCAAAATAAGCCTTCGAGCATTCTGGTATCCGCTGTGTTGTGCAAGGATAGCATCTAACCCCTTGCGTCAACGACAACCTCCATATGAAGTTTCGGATTGAAATAAACCATTTCAGTAGCATTCTGCATGGCTTGTTTGATTTTCTTAAAACTATTCTTACATTCATGGGACCACTGAAATGAAATATTATTTTTCATCAACTCTCTCAATGGATCACTTACAGTGGCAATGTCTTGTATATATCTAGAACAGTAGCTGGCCATGCCAAGAAATGAACACACCATGGAAACATCATAGCAGGACCTGGAGTAAGACCCCCATCAGAAGAGATATAGACAAATAATTTTTGCTTTGATCAAATCGAACTGACATGTGTCTGCATTCAAAGTCGAACCTGCTTCGGCAAGTAAAGAACTTCCATGTTTAAGAGTTTTATCATGTTGTTTTCGGGTAGCTCCGAAAACCAATATGTTACTGTTATAATTGAACACATTCATAACAGGCTGTATGATACGTCAAATGACGTCTTGAAACAGTTCTGCAGTGGATGACACACCAAAACTTAAGGCCAGATTACAAGTTTGGCGGTCCATAGGACTGCCAAGCCTGTGATGGCGGTCTGACCACCACTGCACTGCGGGACTGCCTGCAGTATTTCGACTGCAGCGGTCGGACCCTCACGAGACCACAGGTACCATCAGGATCAAGAATACAGTGTGGCACTGCGGGTTGAGACAGCAATATGCAGGCAGTGCCGAGTTGCCTCATCACCACCATTTTCATGGCTGTGAGCCCACCATGAAAAGGATAGTGGTGAGCCAATTAAGGGGGTCCTAATATGGCCCCCTGCTGCCTTTTGGCATGTGCATGTGGAGGGGCACAAGTAGTGCCCCCCTGTATTTCCACCCCCAGTTCCTGCACGGTGAGGTATGCATGCCAAACCGTTCAGGAAGATGCAGTGGTCGCTCTGTGAGCGGCGGTCTGCATGTCAGGCTCATCAATGACAACCTCCGTCAGGACGCCGCAGGACCACCTGCAAGACCAGGATTTGACTTCTAGTCTAGTAGGCGGTCGCATCATGGATTTGATGGTCTGACAGCGGATAGCGTGTTGCATTGCCCACTGTGGGACTGCCAAACTCGTAATCAGGCCCTTAGTCTTTTCTATATTTAAAAAAGGTTGTAATGTGCATCTAATCTTCTTCAAACAGATGATATCCTTAATTTAAATGAAGTGAGAGAAGACCTTTGCACCATGTAATTGCGTTATCATGTAAGCAATGTGTGGACCTGGATGTCGTCATTCAATCGCCTTATCTGACTGACGCATGTCAACGCATATGTGTACCGCTTCTTCACCCTTCTTTTTGGGTACTACCACCATGGGAGAAACCCCATGGAGTTGGAGCAGTAGAATGCCCAGTGATATTATGTTGTAGTTCACGGAAACCAGTCCCATATCAGCAGCTGTGCTAAAGCTGAGTTAACAGTTATTCAACGCTATCCCTTGAAGCACATGGATAGGTGCTTGCATCTTCGTTTTCTTATTGTATTGTATTTTATTGTATTTCAGACTTATAAAGCGCGCTGTAACCCTACGGGCATCCTGGCGCTGGGGTACGAATACTCTATCACCATGCTTCTGGGCTAACAGGTTGCTAGGCTAAGCCTTTACTCAGGGGAAAAGCCAAATTTAAATCTTTCCCCTGAACTTCATCAGATCCTGCATCTGTCTTAGCTCAACTGGTAGACTATTCCACAGGCGTGCTGCCGCATAGCTTAAAGCTCTTCCGCCCGATTTAATTTTCTTAATCTTGGGTATATTCACCAGATTAGTCGAAGAGGACCAAAGGATTCGGGTGGGATTATACAAGTTGAACTTAGACTGCGACTGTATCGGTCCCATCCCATGCAGTGCCTTGAAGACAATGCACAGTGATTTAAATGGTATCCTCTGGAATACTGGAAGCCAGTATAGCTCTGCCTACTCAGCCAGAGGTGTGGATGACCATTTTGGCCTAGATAGGGCCAGTTTAGCCGCCACCATCTGAATTCTCTAGAGTCTCCCAATCAGGTACCTAGAGGTTACCAGCAGTAAAGCATTCCCATGGTGAAGTCGACTCAGAATGATGCTCCTTACTACTTGTGCTCGTACCTGATATGGGAGTAGCGGAAGAATCTTCCGGAGAACCCTAATGAGCGAAAAACTACTTCACACAATTTTATTGACTTGGGTTTCCATGTTCAGCTTGTCATTAAAACTGAGCCCGAGATTGCGTACAGTTGTGACTGGTAGCAAGGGTGTCTTCGTGGGAATGGGCCAGAATCCCGAAGGGAGAGAACAGGGGACTTTACCAGCTGCACAGCAGAGTATCTCCGTTTTTTTGCAGTTAAATTGTAAGGAGTTGTTTTTCAGCCAGTGCATTGTTTCTTGCATACAAACATGACATTTTTCCAGTGAGACCGCTTGGTCTCCCTCCAATGATAAAATAAGCAGTGTGTCATCAGAGTAGTTTACCAAGCTGACCCCATATGACTTAATAATCGCGATCATCAGGGGGTGATATAGGTGTTAAACAGTATTGGCCTGATTGCAGAGCCCTGGGGACCCCATGCCTAATTTCAGCAAAATCCGAAAGATTAGCAGGAGGGCCACCGCCTGTCTTCTAGTTGTCAGATAGGATCGAAACCAATCCAGTGCTATGCCTCCCACCCCTACTGTTTTCAGCCTGGTCATGAGAACTGTGTGGTTGACTGTATCGAATGCGGCAGACAGGTCCAGTAAGATCAATATAGCTGATTGTCCCCTGTCTGCTCCCATTCAAAGATCTTCCAATACTGTCACCAGAGCTGTCTCTGTCTCATGGCCTGGGCAAAACCTAAACTGCACATCCTCCAGCTTGTTGTTACACTCCAAGAACTGGGAGAATGCCCTACTAACCAAACGTTCTATGATCTTTGCAGGGTAGGGGAGGAGGGATATAGTGAAGTATTTCGGGGTTCCCAAGGCCTACACGCTCCAGAGATTACCCACTTACACAAGAACTGTTGGCACGGAAACTGTAAAATGCAAAGAACAAGTTTATTAGGACCCCATGGGGTGGTGGTACACTCAAACAGCACCCTTCGGTAATGCAAGAGGTATCACACCGAACACCGGTGTGACCCCGTTTATATACAATTTTGGGGCAATAAAAGATAGGCGGCATAAGTTAAGACACAGTTTTAGAGACATATATGGTCATGTTTTGGAATACTGCCAGCTCATTGGAGAGTTTCAAACCCACTGGTCAGTTAGCGGCACATTCCTGAAGGTTTACGGGTCAGTGAGAACTGCGCATGTGTGGCTTGACCAGTACTAAAAATAGCCTGTTGCTGGGCAGATGAGAGTGGTCAGTGGAACGGACAAAGGACTAAAGGGCACGTCGGCCACGAGGCCGCTCATGGTCTAAGATGGCCGCTGCAACATTCAAAATGGCGTTTATCGTATATAGCCAAGTTAAGAAGCGAAACGTGTAGGTTCAGCTAATCGCTAATCCGATCGGGCCAATTACGACAGACGACCCTTTTAGCGTTTAGCTGAATCTACCTCATAATGAACATAGTCTGGATGTTCGTCCTCGATGTCTATTAACATAATTTTTGTCACCTCTGTGTGTAGCATCATTTTATCCTGAGCAAGAGCTCGTCTCGATGGTAAACAAGCTGATAGACACATTGAACATAAGGCAGGGCCACATTGGATACACAAGCATATAAAGAACATTGCTCCCACAAGTATACAAAGAATTGTCAACAGTTTCCAGCCCCAAGTTGCAATCATGGACCAGAACCATCCAGAAAGTGTCCAAGTTCCATTGTCCGGGTGTATTTCGGCAGCGATTTTATGCAGCTTGGAAATCGCATTATACACAGATGGAGAATTATCAGGGACATAGACACAACAGCTGCTTCCGATGATTCTACATGCCCCCCCACGATCAGCCAAAACAACATCCAGCACCATCCGGTTTTGGAGGGTGACAATTCTAGAAATCTGCAGTTCTTCGGTAATATTCCCCAGGGCAACAGCAGTGTCATTCGCAACAGCCTCGACAACGCGAGTCAGCCGTCTGATTTTCCGGCTGTTCAATGCAGCCCCCACAAAGGAGAATAGTCCCAGATTGAAATCCACATATTGTTGTAAAGCAGTGTCCGTTTGATCAATATCCTCTAGAGCAACAGTTCGCTTAACTCTATTCAGAACAAAATCGTGATACAGAATATAGTCGTTGTGGTACATCGGAGGGGCAATGAATACAGGAGGTAGCACAAACGATACATAACATGTGCCCAACCACCCCACTGGAAGCTGATGGTACCCCTTCGTTCCACAGATGAAGTAGGTGTTTCGAGATGCAACAAATGAAATGCCATTCGGGCTATCAAACGTGAGAGTAATATTACATTCGCTTTTCCCTACCGCAATCGTGCCCTTGTTTCGGATACATAAATCGGCCTTTGTGGCAATGACATTTATGACATGAGCACTGGATACATTCACATTTCGCTGATTGCTATATATTCGTGGAGCAGATACATTATCAGGCCTATACTCTTCCCACTCAAAGCGTGTACCCTCAGCCCGGGGAAACCCATCCTTATCATGGGAACATACTTTATTCAAACGGAAAAGCACCCCCCCTTTGGTTGGCCATCTCAAAGTAAAGAGGAGGGTGTACCAGGCATTGCATGACCCATTGTGCGAAAACGGGAGTGGAATAAGTGGGGTGCCCCCTCTCTTCTGGTGCCCAGGCAACATTCCACACACCCAGCAGTTAGAGGTATTGGTCATATTATGCGTGTGGTGAAGAATCTGAATGAAGCTGTTATTTAAGTACGTTTGGCGATGGCGTTCTTCATGGAATGGCAATGTAAAATGGAAATGTTCAGACGGTGCCGGGGTAGTCGGCAGCAAGTGTTCTCGTACAGGCACCACAAGTTCAACTACCCAAGCTATAACAGCTATCACCACAATCGTGAAAACAAAAAGAAAGGCACCCAGTATTTTCTTATCACGCGATGCCGTTGATGCCATAGTTCAAGGAAGTCTGTGCAAAGTCTCGAACGACACAAATTGTTCACAGTTTTTCACAAATAATCTCTGATACACGTACGTGTATACCCTAAAAAAAAGAAAAAATACGGTGCTGAACTCCGAGGTAGCCGTTGTTTTCTTCTCCGGGCCAAGACGGGTGTCGCTACTCTGGCAGAACTGATCCCCCCCCCTTGGAATTCCCGGTTTCCGTTTCACAAACCTGGAGCGGTTACCAACCAGTCTAAAAAGGAACAAAAATCTTCTTTATCGCGGTCGTAGATTGTAGCGCTCTCTTCCAGTAGCAGATTGGTCCGGGAAGACTCCCTCCACTTCGGCCGACGTCACAGCTGGGCTCTTTTCTTTCTCCAAGATCTCTTTGTAATCAGTCAGCACAGCAGGAGTCACCAGGTCCGGAGAGACACGGCGACAATGGGTCGAATGCACCCACCGCTTTCTGTTCGTCACTCGTACTGCGGTGCGGGTCGCCAAGAGGACCTGCTCGGGGCCCTTCCACCTGGGCTCCAAACTGCTTGCTCTCTCAAACGAGCGGATCATCACATGATCCCCAGGACGAAGATCGTGGCCTTCTCCAGTGGAGTTATCAGGGAGCGCTTCTCGAACCTGTTGATGAATAGAGAGCAAATCATTTGTTAATCGTGCCAAATAATCATTCATCATAACACAAGGCACATCATGTATTAATCGCGGCTTGGGCACCCCCCAGATATTCATGGGGCGGCCAAACACCACCTCATAGGGCGTAAGGCCTGTTCGTGAGTGGGGTACTGATCTAAGAGAGAGCAGTGCTAGCGGCAATGCATCTGGCCACTTCAACGATGTAGACGCCACGATTTTGGCCAGCTTAAGCTTCAAGGTGGCATTGTACCGCTCGACCAAACCTGCTGACTGAGGGTGGAATACAGCGTGGAACTTTTGCTGAATCCCTAACCCCTTCAGTACATATTCCACAATCTTCCCAACAAAATGGGGCCCATTATCGCTCCACAAAAATTTGCAAACTCCAAAGCGAGGAAAGAATTCCTTAAGCAACACCTTAGCTGTTGTCAAAGCCGTATTGTCTTTCGTGGGGTAGGCCTCAACCCATTTGCTAAAAGCACACACCACCACTAAGACGTACTTCAAGTTATTGCAGCGCTCGAGCTGGATGTAATCCATTTGAAGCACTTCAAACGGTGCAGAAGGTGGAACGAACCCTCCTTTCGGAGTATAGGCCCCCTTTCCAGGATTGTGTTGCAAACATACCAGGCAGGTCTGCACTACTCTCTTTGCGGTGTTCGCAATCTCGGGATGTTCCCAAACTCGTGTTAAAAGCCGAGTTATTGCAAGAGCTCCGACGTGGGCCAGTCCATGAGTCATCTGGACCATCGCCTGTAAGTAAGCCACAGGCAATTTCCACTTCTCCATGTCTTTGCTTCTCCAACAACCTTCGTCATCTAGCACCCCATCTGCTGCCCAAGCCGCAAACTCAGATTCTGTAGCTGATTTTTGAATATCCCGTATCTCTGCTCTAGCATCACTCCATCTCTCGGCCTGTGATTGTACCACGTACATAGGGGAGCTAGTTCGGGACATGGCCGTCTGCCTTGCTATGTTGTCTGCAAAGGCGTTTCCTTGACCCACTTTATCCGTGATCTTTTTATGGGCACTGCACTTCACTATTGCTACTTTCTTGGGGCAAAGCAACGCGTTTAGGAGATCACGCACTAACTCTCCGTGCATAATGTGCTCTCCGTGTGATGTCAGAAACCCGCGTTCCCTCCAGAGAAGTCCGAAGTCATGGGCCACTCCAAAGGCGTACCGGCTGTCTGTGTATATGTTCACACATAGGCCAGCACTCAATTCGCAGGCTCTTGTTAAGGCTATCAGCTCTGCTGCCTGAGCCGATTTTTGTGGTATTCTAGCTGTTTCTACCACTGTCTTAAGCGTCGTTATTGCGTAGGCTGCAGAAGTCGTACCATCTGGCAGCCTCAAACACGATCCATCAACCCACAGTTCCCCATCCACATCAGGAAGTGGCACATCCTGTAAGTCAACACGACCCTTTGTCTGTTCCTCAGTCAGGAAAACACAGTCATGATGTTTTTCTTCCTGACTTTCCTCGGCCGGATAGGGCAATAAAGTCGCGGGGTTCAAAGTAGCGCATCTTTTCAATGTTATGTGAGGCGCTAAAAGCGTCAGCTCATATCCTGTAAGTCGTGCACTCGTAAGATATTGGGTCTTTGTTTGGTTTAACAGGGCATCTACTGCGTGGGGAACTAACACCAATAGTTTGTGTGATAACACTATGCCCTCACTCTGTCGTATGGCTACTGCTGTTGCCGCTACCGCCCGAAAACACCCAGGCAACCCTCGTGCTACAGGATCCAAAATGGCAGAGAAGTATGCACATGGTCTCTGCTTATCCCGTGTAACTGCACTAACACTGACAATGCGCACCCATCATTCTCGTGCACGTACAGTGTGAAAAGTTTTGTGTAATCTGGTGTTCCTAGCACAGGTGCAGAACAAAGAGCCTGTCTCAACTGCTCAAAGGCTTTCTGACATTCGTCTGTCCACTCAAGAGGCATCGGTGTAGTTTTGGACAACAATGCTAGCAAAGGTTTTATGATATGTGAAAAACCCATGATCCATTGTCTACAAAAAGATGTCAACCCTATGAAGGCACGCACATCTCTCTGCGTGCGGGGGACTGGTGTGTCTAAAATTGCCTGAATTCGATCAGATGTTAATGCCCGCCCCTCCTTAGACAACAGATGACCGAGGTAGGTCACCTGGGGTCTACAGTATTGAAGCTTTTTCTTGGAAACCTTGTGATTGTTGTGTGCCAAAAAGGAAAGCAACGCAAGCGTACTCTGTTCACATTGTGCATAGGAGTCGGCGGCGAGCAGAAGGTCATCCACATACTGGATGAGTGCCACGCCAGACTGCAATGTAAAGGAATCTAGTTGACGTTTCAAAGCCTGGCTGTAGATGCTAGGGCTCTCAGTATAACCTTGGGGAACACGACAAAATCTATACGATTTATTATTGAGCGTAAAACCAAACAGATATCTGCTATCTGGGTGAACAGGGATGGAAAAGAACGCATTCTTTAAGTCAATAACACTAAAGGTGGTGGCTGTCGGTGGAACCAAGGTAAGCAAGGTCGTAATATCAGACACCACCGGGTATTGGGGAATGACAATTTTATTTATTTCACGCAAATCAATAATAAATCGATAGATCTTGCCATCTGAGTCTCTTTTAAGAATCGGTAGAATAGGGCTGTTACAAACATTATAAGGGACCTCCTCCACCACCCCTGCGGAAATCAAATCCTGAACAATATGCGTCAGTGCAATTTCACCCTCCTTCGAGATCTTATACTGTGGCACTCGTGGTAGGGGGGCCCCCTCCTTAACAGTAATGTGTATTGGTGGAATGCGCATCTCTCCCACATCTGTATCTGATGTCGCCCACAACGTGTGCGGCAGAGAGGCCAGAGCAGGAATATCTAAAATGACACAAAATCTGTCAGGGTCGGGGCAATCGTCAGGGTCAGGGTAGTTGTCATTCAGAATAACCCGCACTCCTTCTGGAGCGCAGCGTATTGTTGCTCGAAAATATTTAAGCAAGTCAATGCCCAAGATATTATCCGGGGTATGGGGCGATAACAAAAATTGGCCAAAACTAAAATATTTGTCAATGCATAGTGCAAGGGGCTTGGACAATGGGCTGGGGGAGGGTGTGCCATCAAACCCTACACACGTAATCATTTCGCCAGACAGGGGAGCCCTCGGAACCAAGTTTTTCGACAGAGCGCTACGAGTAGCTCCTGTGTCGACTAGAAACTGATCAGTAGAACCCAAAATACCCGCTGTTACATATGGACCTTGCTGATCTACTGGCACTTCAACTGATTCCTTACCCCATCCTACGCAATCCTATGCATGCACATAATCCTGATGTTCCACGTTCTCTCCTTCTGAAATCTGATATTGATTCCGTCTATCAAACGTATTTCGTTCGTCCTGGCCACGGCCCCTCTCCTCAGCCTGTCTACGATCACCTCCACCACCTCTCGTTCCAGTATAACCTCCTCTTGACCTTCCACTACCTCGACCACGCTGACTACGCTGTTCACGAAGTACCGGACAATCGTCGGCCCAATGCCCAAACTCCTTACAATAAGCACACTGATCCTCCGCAATGTCCGTACGACCATATGATGCGTTACCTCCACCTCGTCTACCTCTCTCATTCCCTCTACCCTGTGTTCCCCGAACCTGCGCCAACATCACCTTCGTTTTCAATTCCTTCGTCTTTTTCTCTACACTTTCTTTAGCCTCCACTTCCTGCCGCTCATAATACTGAGCCATAGTTAACAAGGACGCAGGGGTCGCCGTGGCCCAGGAACTCTCACTCGACTTCAATCGCTTTGCAATCTCTGGTAGGAGATTAGCCACATACTTATCTACAAACAAATGCCGACCCGTATCGTCAGTTAAAGATTGACCACTGTAATCATGAAATGCCTCCTCGAAGCCGGTAAAGAAATCTGAGACCGTTTCATCGGGTTTCTGTTTGCACGACGTTAACATGGTCCAATCTATCTTTTTGGCGGGAACAAGCGTTTTCAATTTATGCAAAATAGCTGCCGGAAGATCTAGAATTAGCTGACAAGGCTTACATGCTGGTTCTCTATCTAAATCTGCAGCATTTATCTCTTTCCATGTCCCCCCCAAAATCGTTTCGTCATTATTTTTACGAATTTGCCTCCACATATCAGGTGGTAAAATTAGCCCAAAAAACAAATCTATATCTACAAGAGTCATCACACAAGACGATATAGCTCCTTCCACCCCCTCATAAAATGCCGCTGGGTTCTTTCGGAGATCAGGTAAAGAATTTTTCAGTGCCATGACATCTGCCCTATTCCATGGCGTATATACCCAATTATACACAAAATACCCTTTCGCATCCTTCGACAACTTATCATCATCCGTACCTTCCCCTTTTGGTGGAACATACAAAGGCGCGGCTTCACGCATAGGCATAACATGCAACGCAGAGCTCTTATCTGAACCACGGAGAGAACACTCCTTAACCGCCCCGTCATTTCCCGGCTCGGACTCTTTTTGCCTCCGTTTCCGTTCCTGCCTCAAATGGGTTGTCTCGTCTCGCAGCTTGATCAATTGCTTGAACAGGTCGTCAACATCTGAAAGATCAAAGTCACCTTTAGCTAAATTTTCACGGTACACCGACAACACTTTTGGCTCTAACGTATCAGAAAGATCTCGATATGCGCTTACAACCTCATCAGCCAAGGAAGACAAAAAATACATCACTTCAAGATCCGTCCACCCTGCTTTCTCTGATATCAATTGATCCTGAGTAACACTATGCTTATTCACTTTGCGAGCCCAACTACGTAAATGAGCGGACCTCTCCGCAGTAAACCTGAGAGCCGATACACCCTTCTTGCCCGACTTATCCCGTCCGTCATCGTCAGAGTCCACAGCTGGAGCCGTCGGCGTAACATACGGAGGCGGTGACCGATCTAACAAAGAAAAATCATCAACTTCATTATTAAGGACAGGATAAAGTGGTCGGCGAATAGGAAACTGACCAGCAGTTTGCAAATTACGTTCCCGTTCCTCCCTTTCTTTCTTCTCCTGAGCCTCCTTTTCCTCAAGCTGTAAAGCCTTATCCCGAGCAGCCTTGCGCTGCTCTTTGTCCGCCAAGGCAACCTCACGCTTCATTCGTTCACGCGCCGCTTTCTCCCACATTCGCACACAATCAAACATGTTTTGTCTAGACCTGCGCTGAAACATACATTGCTCCACAAATTGGATTTTACTCAAATCGTATGACCCGTGTAGGGGCCATTGCAATTCGGGATCGGCCTTAGTGTACTTATGCCACAATTTACTGTACATAATAGGGGGGAGGCCGAACTTGATATACATTTCCCTATTTGGGGTCCCCTCTGGGGGAGCCGGCTGTGATTCCGCTAACCTGATTGAGGCACCTTCTCCAAAACAACACATTCCTCGGAGTGTGCTAAAAACAGGCATGTTCGAAAAAGTATCACGAAAGCGTGATACCAAGAAAAAATGGCACTTACAATTCTCCACACGATCGTGCCGCTCAAGGGAAAAAACAAAGTTAGAGAAACATCTCTACATGCCTGCCTATGTGAAGTGCACTACACATATAAGTTCAAAGATCACAAATTCACAACGTTAGCTAACTCAAATCAAAGTTCATAGAATTCGGCAAGCGTCCTCACCGGTCACAAAGCACAGATTTTTCAGTAAGCGTCCGAAGACTACCTTACCGAACACAATTCGTAGAACTTCAGTAAGCGTCCGAAGACTACCTTACCGAACACAATTCTTACCAAATACTCAACTGTCCAGGTTCCAACTGCCAAGGTCTTGTAAGCCAAATCAGCCAAACGGCACTCTCTCAGTGATGCGGGCACTTCGGAAACTCAGTCGGAGACCGGCGCCACCTGGAAGGTCAGATCGGAAGGAAAGGAAAAAACACCGTGGCAGCCAAGACTCGGGTCACTCGTGGCAGCGCGCGCCCATGGCAGATTTCCAAGCCTTCGTCACGACCTCTCCTTCGGGCATCCGAGTCGCCGATGAGTCCCTTCGTGGTCGCCAATTGAAGTATTTCGGGGTTCCCAAGGCCTACACGCTCCAGAGATTACCCACTTACACAAGAACTGTTGGCACGGAAACTGTAAAATGCAAAGAACAAGTTTATTAGGACCCCATGGGGTGGTGGTACACTCAAACAGCACCCTTCGGTAATGCAAGAGGTATCACACCGAACACCGGTGTGACCCCGTTTATATACAATTTTGGGGCAATAAAAGATAGGCGGCATAAGTTAAGACACAGTTTTAGAGACATATATGGTCATGTTTTGGAATACTGCCAGCTCATTGGAGAGTTTCAAACCCACTGGTCAGTTAGCGGCACATTCCTGAAGGTTTACGGGTCAGTGAGAACTGCGCATGTGTGGCTTGACCAGTACTAAAAATAGCCTGTTGCTGGGCAGATGAGAGTGGTCAGTGGAACGGACAAAGGACTAAAGGGCACGTCGGCCACGAGGCCGCTCATGGTCTAAGATGGCCGCTGCAACATTCAAAATGGCGTTTATCGTATATAGCCAAGTTAAGAAGCGAAACGTGTAGGTTCAGCTAATCGCTAATCCGATCGGGCCAATTACGACAATAGGTCTATAATTCTTAGGGCATGCTGTATCCAGTGTGAGGTTTTTCAGCAGAGGTGTAATTATGGTTTGTTTCCAGCTCGCTGGGACCTGTCCACTGCTCAATGATTTATTGCACAGCTGTCAGAGTATTGGAAGTAATTCACCTCCCAGCTGCTTCCAAGTTTTGGGAGGGAGGGGGACCAAAGTGGAGCCCGAAGAAACTCCTGAGGTTATCTTATTAAACTCCTCCTCAGAGGGAATCTCACAATGATCCAGGCAGCCCCCCCCCCCCCTCCCAGCTTTTTTGCCTACTCGTTGACGGTCGTCCCTCTACCTCGCCAGATATGTCTGCATCATCAATTTCCAGCCCTTCTATGATTTTTCTTATTTTGTCATCAAAGAATGTGGCTAGGCTATTACATAGCTCCTGACTCGGTTGGATACTGTTATTTGTGCATTTGGGACTGGCAATATCCGTATTGATTTTGAAAATGCTCCTAGTGCTATTGGGCGCCTTCAGGATAGTTTCGGTGTAGTAGTCTGCCTTAGCGTTCACAATTTACTTTTTATAATTGGCTAATTTCCCCTTCCAGAGGGCTTTGTTTCATAATCACTATAAATGAACATTGAATTTTTAAGGGTGTCAATGCAGTCCAGGTATACAATTTGATTTTCGATGACATAAGGGTTGCAATTCATTATACTTTTTCCTCAGGCATAAAAGCTATTGATGCACCACTGTCGATGATGAAAGGTATCAAACAACAGTTACCTTTCAGTGTCATTTTCAGACAAAAATTTTATGACGTTGTTGTTATGGAATGTTGACTTTTCTTTGACTTACAATTTTCTTTTCATGCGTCCCGTCCAACACGTGCAACCTTTTATGAAGTTAACATCGGCATGGCACAATCATCTTCTTCACTTTCACTTGATACTAATATGGAGGAACTGTTTGACAATAATTTCGATGACAATCTACTTTGTTCAGTTTTGATTTGTCATACCTGCCATCTCTGCTGAGCCTTGTGAGTGTACGCCGAAAGAAGCTTCTGGAACGTTCCGATGGCCATTTTGTCTTCACGCCATGACACACTTGTTTTTTCCTTTGCTTTGCGCACCCTCACAAAATGGTTCTCCTTCCCACACTTCCTACATATCTTTCCAGTGGCAGGACATTTGTTCTCATGTGTCAGCATCTAAAACATAACTTCTTTTTTACATGCAGATATCACCTTGTGTCCTTCAGTCTTTTGCTTTGATTTGTTTTTCACACTCATGACTGATTCATTCTGGGCACCTCTGGCCTCCAAGTCAGCAGCTTGTTGATCTGCATGCTCTTCAGCTCTAGCAACCACGAACATGCACCCATCAGTGACCCTGAGACGTATGACATCTTCATTATTAAATTCATTAAACTTACAATGTTTTATGAGTGTGCCAAGTCTCTCTACAAATTCATCAATGCTTTCTATAACTTTTTGTCTATCTGGTCTCAAAATATATCTCTTAGTCAACATTTGGCATTGGTTCTTTAAACTGACAGTATAGGATTTCTTCGCCCGGTCGTGGCCTTTTCTTTATGACTTCCTTTACGCCATCACCAGAAGGATATTTGATAATCTATTTGTTATCAGGCTCTTCTAGTGCATCAATGAAATCTTCAAGTGTCTCTATGCACGTAGTTCTTTGGTTGCCAATATGTTGCTTTTGGCAGTATCAAACGATGATGGTGGTTTTGAAAAAGCAGCAGCGTTGTAGACCAGTGAGGTGGGACTTGCTGGTCTTTCGGTCACTATTTCTAACTAATTATCTCTGGGATCTTGTGATGTACTGGCCTCTGGATCATCCTTGAGGATAACTGGAAACTGTATTTTCTTCTTGGTCTCCATTGGAACAACAGCCTGCCAATACTATGAACGCCTCGCGGACTGTCACTCTTCAAGAACTGTGAAGTTGTTCTGAGCCTCATTTAGCGACATCGGTGGCTCACCTTTTCAGGTATGGACGGTTCAGTAAGCACAACCCCAGGAACTTCTCTTTGGGCTGCTGTTCCCAGTGGTGCGGTGTGAAGCCTTTCTTTAATTACTTCTGGTAAGCAGACAACCGTTTTCTTACATTTAGGCCACTTTGCTTCTGGTGCTTCTGTGCACTTGCTTACACCTGGTTGATCTCTGCCATGAAACACTTCTAATTGCAGCGTTATCTTGCGCTTTGCTAACGCTTTGTACTTTTTGACACCAGATTGATCTCTGCTGTAATCGCAGCATTAGCACTCTGTAATAGGTATGGCTATGTTGCGTAGTAGCACAGTACCTTTATATATGGCTTGATCAGCAATCTGTAGATTCTCTATAAATGTCTTCACTTTTAACTGCTTAACCGTGGCTGGAACCGCGCTTTGGCTCAACATGCATTCAGCGTCAATTCTGTACTTCGACGACAGAACAGGTGGCATGCACAAGCAGTTTGTCTGGATCATGGCTAACTTTCTAAGAGAGCACTGTAAATCTGTGGGTTGCTTTTCTCCTATCTCGTCCCCATTTGCAGCATCTTCCCAGCCGGGTTATCCACCAATGACTACTTCACAGACAGAGCTTGGTATCACACATCTTTATTCGTCTGCATGTAACTGCGAACTCAACATTCTAAAGCAGTCTTCACTGCAATATACTCTATTCATTACATCATTGCTCCATCAAAAGCAAAAAGGATTCTGTCATTGTTAACTCTCAAGACACTACAGGGGGCACATATGGAAGCTTTGCCTACTGGTGCTAATTAACTCTCGGAGAAACTTCAATGCCCTGGACCTCAGTACCTGTGCTATCTTATAGCTGATACATACTCACCATTCTCCTCAAATGGACAATGTGCCTGCCGTGAAGTATAAAAGCATGCTCAGCAGCAATCGACCCAAAGTTTTGGAAGATTTGTGCAGACATTGCCTGATGAATAACTTGGAATCTGAGTGATTTCAAAGAATTGATGCTGATCAAACAGGTCTGTCAATTTGCTCCAGGGTGTGCTATATACTGGTCTCCTCGCTTCCGGTTTAAACTGTTAATACACAAAGCTCTTAAGCTGGTACCTAGTACAGGAGATCTAGCCAAGCTATGACTTACTACGCAAGCAGAGGCGCATACACGGGTAACTTTCTTCCAGCTTTGACTCTACAAACATTGCTTACTTACAGGTTGTTGAGGAAGAGGGTAATAAATGAACCACGCCCTCAGTACAGGTAAAAAGGTCTCTTTTCTCCTGTTGCAGCATCTCCTGTCATCTAACCGTAAAAGTTGCTCTTCCTGCAAAGTTTTGCCAGCTCCTCACATTACTTTCCTGGTAGAGAACATAAACTCACAACATCACAGAGAAGTTGAGAAGAACTCAACTTTTGTGTTTATTCCTTTTTAGGTTTTGCCCGAGCCAGCACATGCGCTGCACTAGCGAGACTTTTAGTAAGCAGGCTTTTAAAAAGCAGACCACAGCTTGTTGTGTGGCCTAAAGCGTGAGGATGCGCGCACAGTTACGAGCACAGGCGGCACCATCTGGCTTTCCTGTCTCAACATGGCACCCTTACACTCGCAGGACGCTGCAGCTGCTTTCACTTTTGCCGCTGGGTGCGCTCGTGCGCACTACTTGCGTGCTTTTTAAAAATGTCCTTTTTGCGGGCGCGCACACAGAACTCCCAGGCTTGTCTTCCATGCATTCACTTGTCAGACAGGCCCCACATGCACAGGGTTTGGTGTGCCGAGTCCACTTGAGTTATCTTTAAATAGAATGACAATTATTCTTTGGCGGAATACATGAATGCTGGTGCGGCGCGCGCCCCTTGCCCCGGGGCGCTCTTGAGAATGAAGAGTTTTTGCCTGGCCCAGGGGGTTCTCCCCTCATTGTGTGAATTAAGCATGGCATATTATCTCGGCCGCGCTTTAATTTACAGTTAATATTGCACCTTTTAGCTTCGATGGGCAGCAGCTTGTGTTTATTCTAGCAGAAGGACCTTGAACGGGCGCTGTAGAGAGCAATAAGGTTGTTGCGGAATCCGGAAACAAGGTGCAAAGCAGGGATTACAAAAACTCTGTTGTCTGGTCCCTATTGTCAGGCAGACATTTTCTCTCTCACTGTTTCCCACTTCTTTTTTTCTCACTTCTCTCCCTCACATGCATATCTCTCTTTCAGCCGGCTGGTTGTTTCTCGCTCACTCCTTTCCATCTCTCGCACTTCTTTTTCTCACTTCTTCCCACACACGCACATCTCTCTTTCAGCAGGCTGGTTGTTTCTTGCTCACTCACTCCTTTCAATCTCTCACTACTTTTTCTCACTTCTCTCTGTCACACATATACATCTCTCTTTCAGCCGGCTGGTCATTTCTTTCTCACTCTCTCCTTCCCATCTCGCTCACTTCTTTTTCTCACTTGTCTCTCTCTTCTCCCCTCTACCTCCTATATACCCTCTTTCTGTCTTTATCCTTTCTTCCTTCCCCCTGATACTTATCCTCTCGTTCCTTAGGTCCTATCTCTTGCACTTAGGTCAATGTGTCTCTATCGCACTCTCATTATTTCCCTTTCTTTTTCTGCCCACTTCTCCCTCCTCTCTCTCCTCCCCTCTTCTCCGTCTATCGCTCATTCTCCCTCAGTCGCCTCTCTGCTTGATTTGCTTCTCTATCTCATTGGATTCTTACCCCCTTGATTCTTTCTCTCATTCTCTAGACTCTCTCTCATCCTCACGTTTCCTCTTTCTGTCTCTCACGCACTCTATCATTGTCACCCCTCAATCGTTCAACGTCTGTGTTCCGCTCTCTCTCTTCCCGCATCTTTCGCTCTAAACTTTCTCGCACACACACCATAATTATCTTTCTTTTTCCTGTGACCCTTGCTTCCTCTCCTGCGTCCCTTCTGTACCTCTCTGTCCATTACTCGTCACCCACACTGTCTCTTCACCTCTCTGTCTCTCCTGCACCTCTCTCATTGACCTACTCACTCTCGTCTCTATTGCTCTCCCACCCTAGACATTCCCCTTCCACTCACTCCCTCCCTCGCTTTCCTGCCCTCACCCCCTCCTTACCTCTTGATGTTGCATGTAATAGACCAGAGGAACATTAAAATAATTCTATAATAATCTGTAAAAATAAAAAATAACTAGAAAAGTGAAACGCGAACAAACTCAAAAGTAAAAATAAACCATACGCGCGGTTCACTTGTTTTCATCTTCGAAGTTTTAGCCGTTAATTGTGATTCTATATTTGGGGGCCCGCCGTTTAACTTGCAGTAAGAAAGTGTCCACCCAAACCTCAATGCTGCCTAAAGCCAGGTTTTAATATTACTTATCCCAGTGGTGATAGCTTCGAGGACAGCCTAAGACATACGGATCGGTTCTGTTTAGGGCTATGGAGCCGCACTCCCCTGATCAAAGCAGGCAGTGTGTAGGGCTGCACACGTCTGGTTTTCTATCGGCACCAAAGGTAGTTTAACGCCTTGGAAGGTACAAAAATAATCAAAATACCCGAAAGCACACAGTTGTGAAAAGAAAATAACCGAAAGCCGGTATTTTCCCCATTGCCTGTACATACTTCGAACAGCAAACATGAGTAGAAAGCACTTTTTTTGATGTGTTTGAGGGAGCTGCTAATGGTCCCGGGTTAATAATTAAAGAAAACCGAGACAGTAAAGTGATGCTATTAATGAATATATGCAATTTTGTTTAAGTCACATTTAGTATCATGCCCGGGCCTTTCACAGACTCTTAACACAACAACAACTGACCGGTATATTTCTCTTGGGAAGTGGCAACCAACCCTGGCAGTGTGGTACCTTTCAGGTGCAGGAGAGAGGTCTGAGTTTTCTGAAGTTAACAATGGAACTCATTTAAATGACTTCAAGAGTTGTGGCCTTGAGGTTAAGTGCAGATTTCTGCTGCAGGCTCCATAGCCAACAGAGCTACAAGCATTTGCAATGCAATAGGTCTCTCACTTACGCAAGTTTCAGCTATTGACATTGCAAATAAAAATGCCTTTTATTTTTGTTTTTAAAACATAAATAAAAGGCATTGTCATTAACAATTCCAACAGCTTAAACGCACGTAAATGCGAGACCTATTGCACTGCAAATGCTTGTTTCCTTTTGTTAGACAGCATTAGGGCTTACATTCCACCCCTCAGCAAAGCAAGAAGTGGATGCAGCACAGGAAATAAAGCAGCTGAGCGAGAAAGAGAGGGGGCAGACCTGTGCTGATATGGGAGAGGAGAGGGTTTAACTCCTCCCATCCAGGGTGCTGGATTCTCAGTTCCCCGTGAAATGCCTTAGGTTATTTTTCGGCCAGGGATGTGACATTCTTATTGGGGGCAATAAAGGCTGTCAATTACATATCCCCTTTTTAGCTGCTGTTGCCTGCAACTCAGACCGATAACTGCAGGGGCTGGTAACAAAACAAGCATTTACAATGCAATAGGTCTCGCATTAATTAAGTTGAGCTATTGGCATTGCTGAATATTGCAACACCAATTGCAACAAAAGTCTATAAATTGTAGGCCAAAAAATGTGTATTTATTTTTGTAGCAATGGTGGCATGCTGAGCTTTAAATGAATATGTTTAAAATTGAGGCAATGTAGCTGTTAATGTTGGGACATCAGTCACCCCCGAAGAAGGGCTGGATGCCCGAAATGCATTGGGTTATGTGACAATAAATATTGCCTGAAATGAATTCACGTTTTTCGTCATATTCTTGGTCAAAGTCCGAGTGACACCATGAGAATAGTAGAAACTTGGAAATTAACGTGTACACGAAGTGCGTTTTCTCGTCAGTGGAAGATTCGGAATACTGATGACAATTGTTTTGGATTACTAGGGATAAATGTGGAATAAGTTAAAAATGTTCGTAAATAGGTACAGCCCAAAGTGGCGTTTTGCTGTGCTTTTCCGGGGGCTGGAGACAGTCCCACCTCTGATAAAAGTAAAGTGTGCCATACAGTTATTGCTACAATAGTTAATTGTGGATTCGTTAACAATTGATGTGTGCACTGATGGCTGGTGGTGTGTGTCTGTAAAAAATTGTCCACTGATGGCTGGTAGTGTGTGTGCCTGGTGGAAGTGTGCACTGAAGGCTGGTGGTGTGCATGTGCCTGGTGAAAACGTGCACTGACGGCTGATGGTGTGTGTGTGCCTGGTGAAAGCGTGCGCTGATGGCTGGTGGTGTGTGTCTGATGAATGCGTGCACTGACGGCTGGTGGTGTGTGTACTTGGTGAAAGCGTGCACTGACGGCTGGTGGTGTGTGTGTGTGCCTGGTGAAAGGGTGCACTGACGGCTGGTGGTGTGTGTGTGCCTGGTGAAAGCGTGCACTGACGGCGGGTGGTGTGTATGTGTGCTAAGCATGGGCGTAAAATCCGTTCCGCTCGTGGATTTCTCTGATTTTCGGTAAATTCGCAATCCGCAAACTCTCGCGAATTTGCCGAAAATCCGCAAATTTGCACGCGGCGGATTTTTTTGCTTGGTGATACAATATTGCGGCGCGTGGCGTTCACTTACTTTCACTTTGGATTTGAGGCCTTTTTGACTTTCTTTGGATCACTTGTGGATTAGAAATTTCACAAGTAAGTTTGTTTGGGGCATTACAGTTGCTGCAACTACAATTTTGGAATTTTCGATTTTTGGGCTGTTGTTGGAGCCCTTTGCCCAGTGGTAGTGAGTGGTGCATGGACTGAGTCTTTCTGTGGGGTCTCTTTAATGTAAACATCATGGATGGCATGGGATTGTCTGATTTTTGTGTGCTTTTCAATTTTATTGGCTGCTGTTGGGGCCTTTTTCCCAGGGTAGTGAGTGGTGCATGGACTGAGTCTTTCTTTGGGGTCTCTTTAATGTAAACATCATGGATGGCATTTGATTGTGCTGATTTTTCTGTGTTTTTCGATTTTTTGGGCTGTTGATGGGGACTGGCCATGTGGGTGGGGGCCATTTTGAGTGCTGGTACAGGCAGGCCCAGGCCATGTGCCTGGAAGCAAGGGGCCATTTTAAATGCAGGCAGTGTTCTCAGGCCTGCACCCATTTTGCCTAGCTTCCATCCATTATGCCCAGGGGTAGTGAGTGGTGCATGGGCCTAGTCTTTCTGTGGGGTGTCTTGAATGTAAACATCATTGAGGGCATGGATGGCATGGGATTGTGCAGATTTTTCTGTGTTTTTCGATTTTTTTGGCTGCTGTTGGGGCCTTTTGCCCAGGGCTAGTGAGTGGTGCATGGACTGAGTCTTTCTGTGGGGTGTCTTGAATGTAAACATCATGGAGGGCATGGATGGCATGGGATTGTGCTTATTTTTATGTGTTTTTTGACTTTTTGGGGTGTATAACTGAACTGATATTCCTCTGTCTTCCATTGCTTTTAGGTGCACAAGACTCAAAAGAACCACCAGTGCCAGGAAGAAGTCCTGCAGCGGTGTGTGTGTGTGCAGCATAACGTCACGCGATGTCATGTCTGGCCACAGACAACTCTCCAACTCGTGCAACTGCGGCCTGCTGTTCTGACCTCTGAAGAAGATGGCCCCAAAAAAAGTTCCCCGTAGCTCCTCTAGCAAGAAAGTTGCCAGTAAGGACCAGAAGAAGCAAGTTACCAAGGAGACTGGTGTACCGCCCGCCACATTTTTTGGGAATAAAAAAAAAAAGTACGCCTGCAGCAGCAGCTGGATCTGCTGGGGACCAAGCTGGGAGCAGCACCCCCGCTCCATTGGGCTCAGTGCCACCACCACCACCACGCCAACTTAAGTCCAAGCCCTTGAGTGCTGCAGAGGCAGCCAGTATACTTCTTCAATCACCATCGACCAGTGATGTTGGCTCATCGCAAGAAAGTACCAGCAATGTCCCTCAATCAACACAGGTTGTTGTAACTCATCTGACGAGTGTTGAACAACCACAGCCGCAACAACAACCACATGTGCAAGCACAAGCCCAAGTACATGTGGAAGGAGAGGCAGCGCAAGGAGATGCGCAAGCAGAGGTGCATGGAGGGGCACAAGTGCCCACAATAATAGTAGTAGGGGCAAATCAGGAAATCGACATTCAAGCCGAGGTATCATTTGAGGAAGCCACTCCTGATCATTCATTGTCTTCCACATCCCTAGCAAGGAAAAGATCAAGGATGGTGTCTACATCTTCTTCAAGCCCACCTCCTTCTGATGATACGGATCAAACTTGGGAACCACCACTGCCGTCTGAGAGTGAGGCACACCATGATCTGACAAAGTTATTAAGCATAAAAGGAAGGTCCCCGAAAGTCTCATAGTTATGGAGTGTGATGACGCTCATCAAGAAGTGGCGTATACTCCTGCTGATGAAGACTCTCACGACGACGACGCAGTCATCATACACGTCACTCCAGCCTCAGCGGGCATGCAGCAAACAGACATTTTGACCCTAGCCCGAAAAGCTCCTGAGCGTGATGATGTTGTCGACGATGAGGCAATGGGAACACCACCATCATTGGAGTTAACTAGTACACCACCTACCGCTTCCATATTTCCTTCTCGCCAGAAGGGACCTCCATCCACCTCGACCTCAATTAGTGGTGGTGCAAGTGCACAACGTAGTAAAGTTCGGCAACACACATCCTCTACTTCATCTGGCATTAGCAGCATGACCACCACCAGTATCGCCTCCTCCGGCCCCCACAGACATTTCAAGTCCGCAGTTTGGGACTTCTTTAGTGTTTGCCCAAAAAAGGAAAACATAGCCGTTTGTAGCATTTGTAAGCTTGCAGTTAGTCGTGGTAAATTTGGTACCAACTATGGTACTGGAAGCCAGAGAGGTCATCTTGAGAGACAGCACACTGTCCAATGGTTTGCACACCTAAAGGACATCAAGGAAGCCCGAATTGGAAGTCAACAAACTGTATACGTTGATGTTTCATCTGATGATGACTAGGAGGAAGAAGCGTCAAACACTTCACTTACACCCAGTACCCCTGTCAGCACACCCCCTGTGAGCCACACTAAGAGTGTGGGAGAGAGTGAGACACCAATGCGAAAAAGTTCATCATCGAGCGTAACTGGGTCGAAGAAGTCCTCATCACCCCGTAAAATGGTCCAGACCACCATTAGAACCACGTTGTTTTCAGAAGCGCCATTTGATCGCAACCACCCACTGACGCGTCTGTATAACACTAAGCTGGCTAAAATGCTAGCTCTGGACCTTCTCCCTTTTTCTTTTGTGGAAGGGGTTGATTTTCTAGAATTAGTGGCAACGCTCAGCCCTAAATGGAAAGTTCCTAGCCGGTTCTATTTTGCCAGAGTTGCGGTTCCAGCACTACATGAAGATGTGCTGGAGGTGATTGGGGCAGCTTTGCAGAAGAGTGCTGTTCACACTATACATCTGACAACAGACATGTGGACCAGTGGCGCAGGCACTGATTACATGTGCATCACTGCACACTGGGTCTCTTTTTCAGGGGTTAAAGCAAAGCAAAACGCAGGTGTTGACCTGGACAACGTCTTTAATGCTGCTCGGAAACATGCAACACTAGCCATGTTTGGCATGGAGAAAAGTCATACAGGAGAAAACATTTTGAAGGAGTTTAACACAAAGGTCTTTCAATGGCTGTCCCCAAAAAAACGCACGCTTGGTTATGTTTCCACGGATAATGGCACCAATGTAGTTAAGGCCATGGAGCTGGGTAAATATTTCAGAGTGCCGTGTTTGGCGCACTGTATAAACCTGGTTGTTAAAATATTCTTGAGTGAAGAAAGTCCAGTGTGCGAGTTAGTGACCACCTGCCGAAGAATGTGCAACCATTTCAGCAATTCTTTTAAGGCCCGGAAGCATCTGAGGGGCCTGCTACATGAACGTCGAATGCCAGTGAAAGCACTCATCCAGGAGGTGCCAACACGTTGGAACTCAACCTTCTACATGCTCGAGCGTCTGTATGAGCAGTTTACGGTACTCGATCAGTATTTCTTAACACTGGGTACAGCTCAGAAGGACCTGAGGCTAGATGCGGCACAATGGGAGCTAGTTAAAAGCCTGACAGGCATGCTTCATCCTTTTGAGGTCTTCACGCGTGCAGTCAGCAGGGAGGACTTTAATGTGGGAAAAGCTATTGTTGCGCATGCTGGAGCACCAACTGAAGGCGGTGTCTTCTATGTTTCAAAAAGATGAGGAAAAGCAAGAAGCTTTTGTTTTGGCGGAGAAATTATTACAGCGCCTACTTGCTGATGAACGTCCTCAAATGATCCACTCAGAACAACATTACATTTGTGCTACTATTCTGGATCCACGCTACAAAAAGGCACTGGCAGGCAGAGCATTCTTTGCTTTTGGTGACGCAGATGTTACAAAGTACAAACATTGGCTAGCTGTGTCAGCCATGAGGTTTGAAAGAGAACGGCAGAAAATTGAAGGAAAAGGCAGTACATCAGCATCAGCAGGCCATCCCCAGTCAAAAGAATCCACTTCTGCACCTTTGGCTGTGGCAGAAGTGACCTCTCAGCCGTTAAAGACACCGGCAACCGGATCATCTGCACCAGACACAACAAAAACATTGGGTGAAGAAGAGGATTGGCTAACTAAGCTTGGGTTTGCTTCTCAAAAGGTCCCAACAAAAAGTAAGCAAAGTAAAAGGAACCGTGGACAACCTTCAGTCGATGGTGCAGGACTATCTGAATGACTCAACAGAGGTCTATGTTAATGCTGACCCATTGGCATGGGAAAAAAGAATTGTGGACAGAGATCTCCAACCTGGCTATAAACTACTTGTCTTGCCCACTCGCAAGCGTGTCTTCTGACCGTGTTTTCAGTGCTGCTGGTGGCATTGTAACTTGCAAAAGGACCCGCCTCTCGCCCAAAAATGTGGAGATGTTAACAATGATCAAGATGAATCAGCACCTCATACCACCTGATTACAAAGTACGAGAATACACGCCGGAAGATGAGGAGGACAGCAACTTAGATGAGGGAATTTCTTCTCTGTTAGGTGACCTACTCCCGCCTGAATTCGCAGAGTATGAGGACGAACTCTTATTCCCTGACACCGAGCCCTGAAAATGAGCCAATGAATCAATAACTTTCTTTTTTCTCGTCCTTATTCACTTTTATTCCTGTGTGTCTGTCTTTCTCTTTTGCACAGTTAATATAATTAAAACTTTAATCACCTAATCACAAAAACAAGCCCATCAGCAGAACTGTCTTCACTTATTTGCTTATTGATTTGAAGGTGCCGCAGTCTGCATTCCTCAGGTTCACAAGAACATGCTCCTCTATCCTCCTCCTCCAGACTCCTATTTCCCTCAAAGCAGAGGGCTGGATTACGCCCAATGACGAAAGACTCTGCACTTGTGGGGGTGTTCTACTTCTTTGAGGGTGAGTTGGTGGGTATTGCTTGGAAGGTCTAATACCGGATAAAACTGGTTTGGACAAAATCAGACTTGAAAACGTTTTTGCCTTTTTCCTCACTATCATGTTTTCTGGGGCCTGTTTGCGGGGCTTCCTGGTGTTTGTGGGTGGGTTTCGGGGTCTGGGAGCACTGCTGGCACAGTCTAATGTTGATTGCATTTGTTTTCTAGGACATCCATGGTAGAAAAGTGGAGTCATGACCTAGCTGCACAGCGCGTTTGGACAGAAGGCCGAAAAATATTGTAAGTATGAGATTTTCCATTTTTGCTTTTTAGCTGTTTGGGGGTGTTGTGCTTTTTTGCGGGTGGGTTGGCGGGTCTTGGGGCATTGGGCCATTTTTGTACTTTTGCTTTTTGGCTGTTTGGGGGTCTTCTACTTGTTTTCCCCTGGGTTGACGGCTCTGTGGCCATTGCTGGGAAGGTCTAATACCGGTTAAAACTGGTTTGGACCAAATCCATGAGGAAAAAGTTTTTGCGTTTTCTGACATTTCGCTCAATTTAGCGTTTTCGGGGGCCTGTTTGGGGGGCTTCCTGGTGTTTGTGTGTGGGTTTCGGGGTCTAGGAGGACTGCTGGGTATGGATACTTTTCATTGCAAGAGGTTTGAAGCAAATCCATGGTGGCAGAGGGGAGTTAGTCCCTAGCTGCAGAGCGCGCGCGGAGTGATTTTGGAAATTGCCCTGGAAATGACTAAGTCCCCATTTTTGTACTTTTGCTTTTTGGCTGTTTGGGGGTCTTCTACTTGTTTTCCCCTGGGTTGACGGCTCTGTGGCCATTGCTGGGAAGGTCTAATACCGGTTAAAACTGGTTTCAGGAAATCCATGGTGATAAACGGAAGTTATAACCTAGCTGCACAGCGCGTTTGGACAGAATTGAAAGAAGGCCGAAAAATATTGTAAGTATGAGACTTTCCATTTTTGCTTTTTGGCTGTTTGGGGGTGTTGTGCTTTTTTGCTGGTGGGTTGGCGGGTCTTGAGGCATTGCTGGGAAGGTCTAATACCGGATAAAACTGGTTTGGAGAAAATCCATGCGGAAAAGCCTTTTGGCACTTTTTGTAACTTAGGGTTCGTTAGGGTTAGCACTAGCAGCAGGATTGCATGTGTTTCGGGGTGTTCTAGATTTTTGCAACTGAGTTCTGGGGTGTTAGAGCACTCGTGGGAATGTGTAATTTTGGTTGCAAGTGATTTGAAGAAAATCCATGGTGGGAAAGGGGGGGGATTTGGCATAGTTAAAGAAAGCGTTTGCCACTATTCTTAACTTAGGGCTCGTTAGGGTTAGCAGTATTTGTATTGCATGTGTTTGGGCGGGGGGCTGTTTGTGGGGGGATTTGAGAGTCTTGGAGCGATGCTGGGTATGGATACTTTTGCTTGCTTGCACGTGGTTTGAATACAATCCACGGTGGACAAGGGGATTTGGGCCTACTTTTACTTTCAAAGTACGTTTTGTCACCAGTTTTCTACTAGGCCTCGTTTTTTGAGATCTGATTGGGGGTCTTCTACATTTTTGCGACTGGCTTTAGTAAGGGTCTGGGTGGGAGCACTGCCGGGAAGGTCTAATTTTGTTCTAAAACACAGTTTACAGTACACCTAGCTTGAGGGGAAGATCCGCTAAATTAATTTGCCCATACTTATTTATGCTTCAAAAGGAGACTCAGACAGAGTACGCACTTTCAAAAATATTGTACTGTCTATTAGGAAACTCAAAGTGTGACTTTTTGCACTACACAGCGTACATACCTTATATTTATTTGTCAGTGGTGTTCTGATATCACTTCCTGTTTTTCCAACAATAATTACAGGCCGGGTTTCAGTCTGTGCAATGGGAAAAAAAGGATGAAGTCAGGCTTCACATTAGCGAGCCGCAATTCAGCATCTGCCAGGCAGGCAGTGGACAGGGTGTCTTCTGGTCACCAACATTGATGGACGGAGCGTCAGCTGGAATGGAAGAGTCCCGCTAATAAGAGGAATGGTTTGAGGCATGCAACTTAACAAATTCTACAGGACAACTACAACATGCAGATACAGTATCCGTTCTTTTCTAATTATCTTTAAAGTAATGTTATTGCTGTGAACTTCTATGAGTGTGAGTCTGCATTTCTTGGATCTTTGCTTTTAAATTCATCCCTACAGCCATTCTATCAGTTTTACTTCTGCTATTTTTTAAACCTAATTTAATGTAAGAAGTGTTTCTCTGAGTGCAGAGATAGGCAAGTGAAAACGCTGCAGCCCTGTACTGTCGCATTCTGTCATTCACGGTTGTCTAAAGTACTACTTACTTTTCAGTAACCATGCATGCAGTAGTGCATGCACTTCCTTTATGTCACTTAAAAGATTTATGGTTAGCTTTGTACCCAAAGATTTATTTATCTTCAATTATTGTTTGTCCATACTGTGCTTTTTTTTTCTTCTCTCAACAAAACTTTCCCAAAATCCCCCATTCCCATCCATTTTCCAAACCCTAACCCTCTTCCCCCGGGCTGTGTGGTTTTGATTGATGTGTGACTAAATGACAGCAATAATTCCACACACTTGCTGGGGAGGATACGGTCATAGCAACAGGCTGGTGAAGGAATCCGAGGATATATTCTATTTTTACTCAGCTTGACACTCAGTCACTATTGGCAAAGGAAAGTAGATTTTCATGTGCGCCATCAACTTGATAGGTCATCAAGATTAGAACATCCTCCTCCTAGACGTGGCAAAATATTACGCTGCTGTGTCCTTCACCTTCGGTACTATTTCTTGTAGTAGTAGCCAATGTCAAAGAAATTCAATGCAAGTACTAGTTATACTTTCAATACTTTGCCATTTGTTAGGCTACATTGTGGCACTGTTCTAGTGTACGGTCACATGCTATATTCTCTATTGTACCGTTCTAATGCTACGGTAAGGACAAACAAGGTTTAATTTTCTTTTTTTTCAGATGCTGCAATGCCACTGTGTAACACCACTAGTACCAACGCAATGATGACATTTCATCCGCCCAGGATTGCCAACCTTAATCGCCATTTGCCGTGCAGCCAGCCCTGTGCCTAGCCCTATTTCCAAACACAAATTGCAGGTAAGATAAGCGTTTAGGGGGAGGAAGTATCATGGAGTATTAGGAGAGACGAGAGACTGACGCTAGTACTAGTAAAGTCCTAGGACTATTGAATTCACTTACTCTGTGAGAGGCACTTAGTTTTGAAAACATTTGGGCTATTAATTACACAACTTGAATCAAGATGCCAAGTTTCACGAAAACAAAGTTACTGTTAAACCCCCAACCACCAGCCTCAAAAGCAGTAAAAAAACACGTATGCCAAGATAAAGTTTAAAGTATATTTATATCCCTGACAGAAATAATCTCCCACAAGACCCAACCCACCCCCACTCCCTAACCCCAACGAATGTCTGTGAAAAGTCCAAAAAAGTGAAAAAACCCAACTCCCAATTCCCACCCCCCAGAAGTCTTTAAAAAAGGGGCAAGGGACAGTCACCTTCTACTGCTGGCTGCTGCTGTTGACTTGCCGGGCCAGGTCGGAATGCTCCTTGCGGAGGGTCTCGAGCAGGGTTTTCGTGTTGAGCAGCTCCTGCTCAAGGTAGGAAACCCTCAGGGAAAGGCGGTGCATCCGTTTTTTGCAACTGCTGTGGGGGCAGCTGATTTCTTTGCTGCTCGGCGGTGGCGGGTGGCTGCGGTACCCCGGCTCTGTATCGCTGGAGACCTGCTGCGCTGACTGGGTGACCCAGGGAGCGCGGAGGAGGATGCAGCTGTGCCGGTAGATGTTGTTGTAGACTGCGTGTCCCCCTCCTCCTGGGCCACCAGCCGCCGATATTCAGCGACAGTGGCCTCCAGCCTCCGTTGCCGGGCCCGTCTAGCCAGCTCTTTCCGGGTTGGTTTGGAAGGAGCATCTATATGAAGAAAGAAAGACATGGTCTGTAACCAATGCTCTTTAAGATTAACACAAAATGATTTAGCAGAAAGTTGTGTCACAGTAGAACTAGCAACTTGCAAGTGCAGTACATAACTATTGTGGCCAGTATATATCTAACCTCCCACTTCTTCACCCTTGCTCTAACATTAGTGGGAGTTTAAGGAATTAATTCTACGAGCACTATGGACTCACTCCATTAGAGTCGACTATGACAGTATACACCAGTCTTATTCTTATTCTTCTCTCTTGTTTAGCAAAATTGGTACATTAACTTCTGCAAGCCGGCATAATGCCAGCGCAGTCAACTTACACCCGAGAAAAACAGACGCCCGCCATGATGAGTGAGACAGACTTGCGTCACTGTACCAGTCCAGTACATGCAGGTGGTGATGCTCTTACTTTTCTATCACGGGTGGCACTGAGAATACTCTGTTACAAGGGCTACTGCTTAATTAATTTAACTTTCACCCTACAGTGCCAATGAATACTGGAAAAGGAAAATGAAGAAGATAAATAATCTGATTATCTATCACTGCACATGGTATGTATTTGCTTACATATGGGATGACTTTAGGTGCTTTGCTTTTTATTGAGTGAACAGTGATACATCCACACATGAATGACCGAGTTCTACTAAACTTATTAACAGAGGTAGTAGTGAGTGGCCATCGTAGTAGCCGGATATATGCTGTGCTTGCAATACAAACTACTGCTACTATTCATGGTAGTATTCTGACAAAATTACAACTTCTTTTCCTTGCCTTTCCTACACTGGGACGGACGTACGGGTGCGGTGTTACATGCTCTTCAAAGTAACACGTAGTTCATCCAATGATCGTCTACTCTCTCTAGATACACATATGCTATCTAAGAGTCAGATAGTACCATGATCTAGGCATCCATCCATTCAAACTATGGGGCAGATTAGGATTGCGGATTTCCCGCATCCTCCGGGCCAGCGGAATCCACCGCCGGCCCGGAGGATGCGGGAAATCCGCAGCGGACTGAAAAAGACCCCCCGCCAGATTAGGATGGCTGGGGGATCGTTTTTCAGTCCGCAGCTTTTCCGCCGCGGTCGCCTCCCGTCCGTGGCGGAAAAGCACTAACATGGCTGGCGGTGTCTACCGCCAGCCATATTAGGATGTCTGGAGGAACATGCCTTTACACGGCGTTATTTCTGCAGTGCAAAGGCATACGGATTTTTGTTTGGGGGCCTGTTGCGGGCCCTCCAGGGGTGAAGGGGGAGTGGGGGGTGCACATGACGGGTACCTATGGTACCCCCCTGCATTTGCCTTCACAAAGCGGCAGGCACCGCACGGTGCCTGCCGCTTTGTGCATGCAAATGCACAACTTACATTTTTATCATTGCGGCGGGTGCTGCTTCAAGCAGCACCCGCCGCAATGATAAAAATACAGGATGTGACCGCCAGGGTGGCAGTCACATCCTAATTACCACGGAGGGACCGCTGCTGCCCCTGCGGACGGTCCCTCCTACTCTATGGTGGCAGACGGACTCAGGTCCGCCCACCATCATAATAGGCCCCTAAATGTCAATCATTCTTCTTCATGTCTCTCATCTGGACAAACCTTACGTTTTCTCACAAGGATCAGCACACTATGCAGTCTGCAATCTCAATAAGTAAGGAATATAAGAGCTTACCACTGCCCGCCACTACCGTGGCAACCCGCACAGCAGTTTCCTCCAGCACTTGCTCCGCCTCCTCCCCAGAGCTTCCCTCCACCTCCGCGCTGGGCCCAGCACCAGATGTTCCACCTACAAAGTACATTTAAGAATGTTAGATGTCATAGACATACACCACTCACTAGTATTTTGTCAAGGAATGAAGAAATGTGAATACAGAAACCAATCTAATAATTTGTGACTGTCTACTCTAAAGTAAAAATGTCCCTTTTTTCAGGGAAGGGTGTTGTCTTGCTGCACTTTTTGGCACAACTGATGAATGCTTGCTTTTTAACACGCACCATTTTCCTCATAACAGACAGAAGCTTCACTTCTAAGAACAAATCATTAGGACGAAGGGAAGGACCAATGATTTAGCACCAAAAAGAAAAATGAAAGTTCAAACCAGGTGAGGGCTCGGCTCGCCCACAAATGTGTGAAATAAAAAATGACTTAAAGCACTTTTCCATTTTTAATCAACAGTTTATGTTTTATGACAAGCTTGATTTTAATAAATATTTTTACTTTTAATAAAGCTTTAAAACTTAAATAGACTCTGTGGTTTTTGGTCATGAGTGAATGAACAAAAGGTTTTGCAATTTGCAAGCATGAGTCCGTGCCTCTGACACTTCTGACTCTGACTCCGTACTCTTGTCCTGCGTTGGATAATCATCATTGGGGATCAATCATCGATGAATTCGGGAGCTAAATGACTCTGCCACACTATCTAGTCAGTAAGGAGATTGGGGGTTCTTCAAAGTCTGATATCACTGAGGTATGTGGAAAGTCTACCTGCGCCTATTATAATTGATAAACAATGCACTATTTAGTGTCCATAGTTCTGTTTGTGCAGATTTGTCCCTGCAACAGTAGTAGAATGGATTGTCCTCCTATCCAAACCAAAAGTAAAGTAGTATCTTATTCTTTCTTGGTGGTCATTCACCTTTTTATTGTTGGTAATTGTCAAAGCATAAACATTTAGAAGACTTGAAAAGACATTATGGACAATCCCAGAGGACTGCACTCAGTGTATAGAGCTATTGCTGACTAGAATGGGAGTTTCGTTTTACACCTTTTGCCAAATGTGTAATCTTAGTTAGCTACACAGACAGATTAATAAGAATAATCTAGTAATACCACAGGGAGTCATAGTCGAGGCAGGATAAGAATTTAGATACAGTCTACAAGAAGATCAAAGACGGTTTAGAAAAAAAAAATCGAATGAGGAACGCTAGGGAAAAATAGGTACTCTATATTAAAATTAAAACTTACCGGGGCCAGCAAAGGAGCTCTCGCCTGACCGATCCTGGCCTTGTTCAGCAGCAGCAGCATCCTCCTCCAATGCCCTCTTGCCCCTGGGGGGAGCTGATGTACAAGATGAAAGAAAGAAAGACCAGAAAACATGGATAATATTTGTCAACCAAATCAAACATTTCAAAAGAACAATAACAAAATATTTTGGCGAAATAGCAAATAGACAAGTATTCCACGGGATATATTGACCTATCTCATATGGTCTACTATGATATTAGTATTGCTTGATTTGCGGACCGTCGAATTGGAAATTACCTTATGTAACTCACTAAACAAACTACTAAAAAGGTTTGCCTAGGACTGGCAGGCAGCAGTCCGCAACACGTGAAGTGACAGACAAAGTTCATCGTGATTGCAGATCAGCGACAACACTAAAAAGTTTTCTACTACATTAACCAGTCATTAAAATACTCAAACTATCAATACACCACCACTATTTCTTCTTATTGCCAGGTGTACAAAGGAAGGACTGGACTGGAGTCTGTAGGGGCTGATTTAAAAGCCCCTTGCGGCTCTTTTGCTCCATTGTTGCGTGACTTTTGTGACGCAGCGGCAGAACAAAAGAGGCGCCATGGTGCAGCGTATATTAACAACGTGACGCATATGGGAGATGCATCACGTTGTAAAGCCCTGCGCCATCAGGGGGCGTTCCGGCGCAAGGGAGTGCGTTCCTGCGCAGGAACGCATCCTAAAAGTGGCTGAGGGAAATCTACAAGATTTCAATCAGTCACTTTGAGGACAATGATGCGTGACTCAAACCCTGCGCCTGCTTGAAGCAGACGTATGGCTTGACGCAGCATTGGGGAGATAGGGCACCCCAGAGCATTGCTGGAGCTGCGCCATCGTTGCGATGCAACTCTAGCAATGCGCCGCCTTTACGGCACAGATGCGTAACGCTTCGGTGACGTTTTGGGCCCACGGTGCGCCGCATTGTAAATACGGCGCACCATGGGTGGTGGTGGCGTGGCGCACAATTACTGGCACATCCCTGCTACTTTGCAGCGATGCGCCAGTAATTAAAAATCTGACCCTTAGTGTCAAGCATTACGCAGTTCTTTAAACTACACTCATACATAATTTCACAGGCCAACGAAATGAACACAAAATCGAAAACAAATAAGCATAGTAGCAACGCTACTGAGAAGGAGAGCAGTGCACCTGAAATGCACAGAAGATTTTTGAAATATAAATTACCTACAATATAATCAGCAGCATTATTGCTCTTGGTAAAAAACTAAAATTTGCAATATAATAACACACAGAGCAGGAGAAAACAGAGTAGTAAAGAAATAGCTACTACTACTCACCAAGCCCGGGGATCTCAAGGCCGAGCAGGTCGAGCAGATCGCGTTCCCGGTCCAGGAGATCCGTCCAACAGTGGGTGGCCTGGTTGTTGGTGCGCCGGACCCGAGAGTGTTGGTACATGGCCCGGCACACCTTCACCCACCGCTTCCGGCGCTCCTGGATCCCGTACCCGCTAGCGATCCTGGGGAGGCGGCGCTGAACATAAAAAACTAGTGCGGCCACCTCCTACGCGCTGAAGATCTCCCGGGCTGTGACCTGCTCCCCCCTCAAACACCCACACGGGAGCCGGGCTCCCTTTACTATGGTCTGGGCAGAAAGGAAGAATAGGGAAGAAGAAAAGAAAAGAGTTTAAAAAAGTAGTTTAAAATTAACCAAAAGTAGCAGAAAACACAAAAATATAGAGCTAGAAAAATAGAGGGATAGATAATAAGTAAAATAGATTAAAAAAAACTTCAAACAAGCAAAGGATGGCAGAGATTCAGAGAGGATACAGAAAGCATGCCCAGCACCATAGCAATGAATGAGAAACAAGATGGCCGCGCCCGTTCACGACCACGTGGGTAAGTTTGAGCGAGATTTTCCTCGCGATCACACACGAAATTGTACTATCGAGCCGCACACTTTGCGAGATTACACATCGCGCCCGGAAACGGAAATACGTCATGCAAACAAGATGGCCCCGCCCGTGAGGGTAACTTCGCACCGTTGCGCTACAAACGGCTCGCTAAAACGCAAAAAACCTTGCCAACTAACACTCCGCAAAAAAACAAATCACATATTCGCACAAATTTGCGGCTTCCGAATTCGATCTCGCGCGAATTCGCGCCCCGCGAAATTGCAGAAAAACGAGTTTTGCAAAACTGAAAGCACTCAGCAGGTGCTAAAGTTCAAACTCATCATTAGTAACCATTCCCTGTAGTGCTTCCTGAGGGGCCCCCCAGAGTTCAGTTGCCTACTTGCAACTATTCTATGACCCTGCTCTGACCCTCACAGCAGGCTCATAGAATAGCTACAAGTAGGCCACAAAGGTCCTGGGAAAAAAAATTGCACTGCAACAGAAAGCATATTACAGATAAGGAAGCAGGTGCCAGACTGGAAGTTTAAATTCAGTGACACATCAATCAACCCCAAATTAATTCATGTCAGTTGAAGCAGGGGAGTTGTGCTTGCATCCCCCCCCCCATAATCTACAGTGATGAACCAGAGGGTGGCAGTGAATCCAGTGATGTACCAGAGGGTGGCATGGGTGAACCAGAGGGTGGCAGTGGTGAAACAGAGGGTCCTGTGAACCTGTGATGATGGACCAGACGT
The DNA here is from genome assembly GCF_964263255.1 of Lissotriton vulgaris. Taxonomy (NCBI): domain Eukaryota; kingdom Metazoa; phylum Chordata; class Amphibia; order Caudata; family Salamandridae; genus Lissotriton; species Lissotriton vulgaris. Next base: position 209,215,189 of record NC_141687.1, read on the forward strand.
AGAAACAACATAGTTGCGACCGTTATGAGCCGACAAGTAGGTCTGCAATTGCGAACTGGTACAAAACCCTTGCGAACTTGCAGAAACCCTTGCGAACACACACAAAAAATACACAAGGGTTTGCGGATTGCAAATTCGCAAATACGCAAACGCCAGATTCGCAAAATTCGCCATTGCTTAGTGCGTGCCTAGGTGAAAAACGCGCACAAGGGTTTCTCATCCAAGACGAGGATGAGAAAACCTTGTCATGTAAATATTTGAGTCTGACTTTCAGATGACGCAGGAGGACTGTGAGCTGAGCAGAAGACTGTGGCATTATGAGAGTGCTATGGAATCGAATGCAATCCAAGAAAACCGGCCCCTATACCCACCTGCTTGTTTGTAAAATAGAGTCGTAAGTGGTGCACGGGAACATGTTCCACACCTGGGGCCAGGTGTCACTTCACCCACAACAGCAACGGAAGAGACGCCTCTAGAGCAGCGTGCACGTCTTTTGCGTGGTAGTAGGCTGGGGGTTGGTGCCAGGGCTTTAAGTGGGATGAAAAAACTGGGGGGTCTCTCAAAGGGGAATCGTCAGTGTAATTAGGGGCGTGGCTTTAAATCACTTACGCAAAAAATCTTTGCTTAGCATAGTGTGCCGCCCGATTTGTAATTGGCTGTTTACGTCATTGCATCCGGATATATGATACAAGTAACATCATACCTACAATAAGTAAGTAATATTGGCTTTGTCAATGGTTATTACTAGCAGAAGATAAATAAGCTGCAACTATAACTTGTATATAATATTGACAAAGCTTCCAATTAAATCCTTGGTGACCCTAACACAATGATGCTGCTCCCGAGTTTCAGAAAGAGAAGGGAAATCCAGAAAGAACATTACTCTTAAAGGATTTCCCTTCCCCCACAACGCTCCCCTGGCATGACGTCATGCGGTAACTTCTCTACTTCTGAGAAGTGAACAGTGTGAGCAGCGCACATCCATGTTTCTGGTGCAGTCTCGAAACGGGTCTCTATCAGGCTTTGTTTTGAGCCATGGCACTTTTTTCCGGACTGCAGTGACAGCAAACCCCGGTCATTGCAGTCCGGGAAAAAAACGGGCTGCCTGTGTCAGGGCTTAAAACAGAGCCCGATAGCGACCCGTTTCGAGGCCCCCTGAAAAAAACTGCCGGTGCTCAGACCCGGCCCACTGAAAGCCCTGGTTGTTGTACTGAAGCTCTTTCTTCAGAGGTTGGCCAGAGCCCTTTGAGTTCTGTTCTGGCCTCCCTTGGGAACCATTGAAGAGTTCTGAAGTGGGTGGCACCCTCTTGATGGTTTTTGCAAGCAAACCATAACTCGATCCCCAAAACGCTTTTTCCGCAGCAACAAAGTGGGCAAAAACTGCACCAGAACATTAAAAAAAAAGTTAATCTTCACATGGGTTGTCGGCAACACCAACTGGAAATTGCATTGACAGTGGCACATTCGATGAAGCCCTCTAATATTAAAATGTGCATTAATTTTAATTTTGGTCGTCTTTCAGTGAAACGTACACGTTTCCCATTGGGACACGCAGTATTTGCTCACGACAGCTGCCCCAGGGTATTGCGACATAAAATGCAAACGCTACCCAGAAGAGAAGGAAGGGGTGACTAAAAGAGAACTGGAAAGGGTGCGTCCAAACACGGGCAAGGAGCGTGATGGCATACTATATGTCATTCATAACTTCCACCCTCTCCTACTAAACACGCCCCCACTCAGACCTGTGTGTAACCTGAAGATCACGCTCTGAAGACTCAGACTTTCACAGGTCTCTTGATAAAAGGCGGACCACTTCAATGGGTGATAACAGGAATTCCATTTAGCACTGAGACACGATATCTCCATTCAGTCAGTTTTCACTGGCAAGAAGGGTAAAGTGCCTGAATGGGGTTTATGTCAATGTGCGCTATTAGAAAAATGCACACTGACATACTCTATATCAGAGGTCCTCAAACTTTTGGGTGCCGAGACCCCCCTGTCAACTTTTTCAAGTGTAAGGACCCCCTCCTCACAAAAATATCTAAACCTCTAGGTTATGAGGAAGGTGAGGACCAAATTATGAGACAGGCTTGACTAAATTGTGTGAGTAGACAATGTAAATAATGTTCTGTGATGCTGCGTATTTTGGGTTAGCATTGCTTTATTATTTAGAATTTTTCTAACACCGTAATACTGAGGAAGGATTTCACCCCATCAGTACCGATTTATAACCAAAATACAGCAATTAACATCAGAAAGGTGTCTAGCCAACCTCTGTGAAGGGCCTCCCAATCCGCAGGAATATGCGCTGCCACATTAGAAGCTCACCTGGCCATGGCCGGGAGAAGCAAGGGTGCATTCAAACCGTGGCGGTCTTGTGCAGAGTTAAGCAGTTTACCCATGCCCCTTTCCTCTCACCCCCTTTCTTCCATCCCCCTCCCCTCCCCTCCCCTCTCCTCTCCCAACCCCGGATCCCTCTGTCACATTGCAGGCAGATGGTTATTAGCCCCAGGACACCTTTTGGTAACAGTAGCGCACTACAAATGTGAAGAATAGGCAGAAGCAAGGGATCCACTAGACACTAACTTCGGGGGGGGGAGGGGGTTAACACTCCCAGCCAGGGCTTGTCCAACCACTGGTCGCACACGGTGCAACAGTCTTTCCACCTTCTCCATGAATTCCCTCACTACCACTCACCAACAATACACCTCATCTCTCTATAGCACCTGTCTGACAAACTTCATTTTTTTATAGCGCTACTCATAGTTTACTCACACTCAGTTCTGTGATGTGCATGGTACTTCTTCTTTGTACCAGGCACTTTAACCTTCTGCACTGTGTGGGTGACAAGAGTGCCCATGTGACTGCACAGTGAGCAATGCAACAGTGTGAGAGTAGGGTAAAAGGAGTGACTGCAGGGTGAGTGAGGTGACCATATGAATTTGGGTTCGGCTGTAAGTGCAGAGTGGGACGAATTAGTGCATGGTTAGTGATGGCCTTGTTGGAGTGAGCTACAGATTGAACAGTAGGGGGGGGACAGGTGAGTGACGTGTCACATGAGTGCAGGGTGAGAAGTATGCTCGTGTGACTGCAGGGTGGGGTACAGAATGAACAATGCAAGCAAAGTTTTAGTGCAGAGTGATCACTGTGAGAGCAGGTGAATGTTGTGAGTGCATGGTGATCAGTGCGAGTGCATTGTGATCGCTATGAGTGCATGGTGATCGCTATGAGTGCATGGTGATCGCTATGAGTGCATGGTGATCGCTATGAGTGCATGGTGATCGCTGTGAGTGCATGGTGATCGCTGTGAGTGCATGGTGATCGCTGTGAGTGCATGGTGATCGCTGTGAGTGCATGGTGATCGCTGTGAGTGCATGGTGATCGCTGTGAGTGCATGGTGATCAGTGTGAGTGCATTGTGATCAGTGTGAGTGCATTGTGATCGCTGGGAGTGCAGGGTGAACGTGAAAGTGAAGGCGAGAATGAGAAGTGAGTAGTCTGAAAGCAGGGTGCATTCCCAGAAACTTGAAGCGTAGGGTTTCAGATATAAGTTAAACTATTGCTATAATGGCATTAATCAGGGATCGAGGGTGGAGGAAATACATATTGTGCTGATCCTGCAACAAACTTCCAGTCTAATAATTAGGGTTACCAGCTCCTTATTTTGATGGCCCAGAAATAAGCAGTCACCTACCGCTGTATTTTTTGCACTTATCTGTGAATATTTAGAACAGCAAATATAAATAGAAAGCACTTTTAATTGTGTTCTAGGGATGCCTCAATGATCCATGACTAATAATTAAAGACAATAAAGACAGAAAAGTCACATAACTAATTAATACATACTTTTTTATTTATAACTCAATTTAGTGTCAAGAGCAGGATCTTTAAACAACACATAGCAGGCATGTTTCTTTTGGCAACCCAACTTTATATTTCTTTTCATTAAATGCATTCTCACACTACAGCAGTAAGTGTAAAAATACAAATGTAAGGAATAGGCAGAGTGGGGGCCCAGGGGGTACTGGAACCATAAAACAACTAAGCTTTGGTAATCAGTTAGCAAAGGCATGTAAATGTGCTAATGGTCTTTAAAGACGTGTGAAAAACTCGGCCGGAGATAAGACTCCAGACACTGCCCAGCCGAGGCCCCAGGAGCGCGAGCTGCACTGCAGCAGCCCGGGATGAGACACAGGATGGGGGAGGAGGGGGGCTGAAGCCCTGGAGGCCAGGGCAGAAGTGACACTGTGAAGGCGCGATCCCCTTTGCATCGCTCCACGGCCCCCCTGGGGGTCGCGCCCCACAGTTTGAATACCCCTGCTCTATATGTACACTTCCAGACTGCACAGTGCACGTACTAATAGCGCTGCAAATTGTAAACAATGAACACAAGCACTAGATACAAATAAAACAAGCATTTGCAATGCAATAGGTTTCGCATTAGGAAAGTTTGAGGTATTGGAATTGTAAATGACAAATTCTTTATTTATGTGTTCATTTAGAAAATAATACCTTTGTAATTTACAATGCCAATAGTTGTAATTTTTGCAAACATGACACCTATAGCATTCCTAATGCAATATGTGTTGTATTTACATGACTTAGAGTATTAATATTACAAATATTTTTTTTTCTCATTATTAATCAAAAATTTAATTACATTTTTAGTAATTTATAATAGCAATAGCTTAAACTTTTGTAAAAAAAAAATTTTAAGATTATGTTTAGTGTATTTTATTGTGATGAAATGCCAAGAACGGAAGTGAAATATTAACATTATTTTTGTGACAGTTGTAAAAAAGCTTTAAACATTGAGAGAACATATTAGAACCATTTGTTGTTGAATTATTGCACAGAGTGATGCAGTGGCGTTCAGTGGTGCTGATTGATGTTGTGGCCTTCAGCGGTGCTGAGTGATGCTGTGCCGTTGAGTGATGCAGTGGCATTGAGTGATGGTGTGGAGTAATGCTGTCGCGTTGAGGGATGCTGTGGCGTTGATTGGTTCTGTGTCGTTGAATGATGCTGTGGCATTGTTTTATGCTGTGGCGTTGAGGGATGCTGTGCACTGAGTGGTGCTGTGGCATTTAGTGGTGCTGAGTGATTTTGTGGAGCTGAGCGATGCTGTGGCGTTGAGTAGTTCTGTTGCGTGGAGCTGTGGTGTTGAGCGGTGCTGTGGTGTTGAGTGACGCAGTGGCCTTGAGTGACGCAGTGGCCTTGAGTGACGCAGTGGCCTTGAGTGACGCAGTGGCCTTGAGCGATGTTGTGGCCTTGAGGGATGTTGTGGCCTTGAGGGATGTTGTGGCATTGAGGGATGTTGTGGCGTTAAGTGTTATTGTGGCGTTGAGGGGTGTTGATTGATTCTGTGACGTTGAGTGATGCTATGGCGTTGAGTGATGCTATGGCGCTGAGTGATGCTATGGCGCTGAGTGATGCTATGGCGCTGAGTGATGCTATGGCGCTGAGTGATGCTGTGACGCTGAGTGATGCTGTGACGCTGAGTGATGCTGTGACGCTGAGTGATGCTGTAGCATTGAGTGGTGCTGTGGCATTGAGTGGTGCTGTGGCATTGAGTGGTGCTGTGGCATTGAGTGGTGCTGTGGCATTGAATTGTTCTGTGGCATTGAATTGTTCTGTGGCGTTGACTGTTGCTGTGGCGTTGAGTGGTGCTGAGTGATGCTGTGGCATTGACTGTTGCTGTGGCATTGAGTGTTGCTGTGGCATTGAGTGATGCCGTTGCATTGAGTGATGCCGTTGCATTGAGTGATGTTGTGGCATGGAGTGATGTTGTGGCATGGAGTGATGTTGTAGCATTGAGTGATGTTGTAGCATTGAGTGATGTTGTAGCATTGAGTGACGCTGTGGCATTGAGTGGTATTTAGAGGTGCTGTGGTATTGAGTGGTGCTGTGGCTTTGAGGGGTTGTGTTGGAGGGTTGTGTTGGAGGGTGGAGTTGTTGGGTGGAGTTGGAGGGATGATGTGGAGGGTGGATTTTGACTTTGAGGGTGGAGTTGGAGGGTGTATTTTGAGGGTGGAGTTGGTGGGTGGATTTTGAGGGTGGACTTTGATGGTGAATTTGGAGGGTGGATTGGGATGTAGTATTTTGATTTGGGTGTTGTAGTTTGATGGTGTAGTTGGATGGTGTATTTGGAGGGTGGAGTTGTAGGGTGGATTTGTAGGGTGAAGTTGGATTTGTACTTGAACGTTTGAGTTGGAGGGTGTAGTTGGAGTGTGGAATTGGAGTTTGAGGGTGAGTGGATGTAAGTTTTAGGGGGTGTGAGGGTGAGGGGGTGTGATGGTGTGTGAGGGTGATTGGGGGTCAGATGAGGTTAAGGCAGTGTGAGGGTGTGACAGACAGGCCGCCAGGACGCGCTCACAACTCCAAGCGCAGCGCCCCCATTTTGCCAGTCACCCCGCAGTCCACAGCTCACGAACGTTCAGGGTGATAGCGCGGGGCTCGTACGTGCTGCACCGCCTCAAAATGCGCCGCCACTCTTGCATGATCCCCAGCCGCACTTATATTCGGTGCTCAGCAGGGTTAAGGATGGTATTTGCCCGGTAGAAGTTTCCGGCGCGTGGAGCTCCTTCACAAGGCAGCCATTCCGCTACGCGCCGTAGCCACACCCCGCGCGCATTCACAAGTTGCATGCACTGGCTGCGGGGGGTGGGGGGGGGGGGTTTGTGTGTGTGTGTGTGTGCGCGTTAAAATAATGCAATTGCAGGAGGCTGACTTGCCTCGGAAGCAGGGACAGGAGATGGGCACAGCGCGTGGCTGTACGTGTGTGTACACCTGCGCAAATCGCCAAAAGCTCTGCGCGTGCCCATCTCCTGTCCCACTTCCGAGGCAATTCCCTAACATTAGAGCTCACTGGCGACAGCAATGCTTTGCACTGCTTGTGCCAGGCTTGACCTAAACAGAAAGAGGCCCTTTTTTGTGTTCCTAGGCAAAACTAGGTAGCTGCTCTTATCCGAGAGTAATTTAATTAACACAGGTGAAACCAGCTTTGAGCGTGACATTGAATGTATTATTTATTCAGTTAGTGCCTCGTTCTCTCATTTTCTTTGTTGATAAACTGTCATTTAATTATTCTGTGCCCCGCGGTGGACGTAAAATTGTAGTCCTCCTTTTTTTGCAAAATGCCAGTTTTTGGATTTCAAAATCTGGTCATCCTACTTTTATTCTTTAGTTATATATCAACCCTGCTCTTTTTTGCCCATCAATAATTCCCTGTGTGTTCACTGAGCTGTGGACATTGGCTACAGTAACAGCATCGCAAACAGTAAGTCTCTGCTCTTTGCATCCAGTGAATACGGTAAAACCGTTTGTTTTTCCGCCGGGATTGTGTACTTCAGCGAGGGGCCAATGAGCTTGCGAGATAGTCGCCTCCTTCTGCTTTATCCTAACTTGTCCAAGGCAGCCCGTGATAAGCCTGGGAGAAAGGGAAGGTTGGAAACTGAGCCCGTTTTCTGTTGCGGCACTTGTGAAACTCTGGGATCGTTGCTAAAAATCACTTTTTATACAGCCTACAAATTCAAGTGAAATCTGTCAGGAACTTTTTTTACGGAAAAATTGTAAACTGTCCCTGCCTTACAGAGTCAGTATTAAACAAACAGCAAACGATTTGTGAAATTGTTTGTTGGAACATTTGGGAGTAAATTACCCATAGGTCTTCAGATAACACTAGCCCCACCTCTTTACTTTCCAACCAGCCCAGAAATGTTCTGCCTGAGTGCCTCGCAGTAAACGATCTTGCCACTCGGGCAATCAAAATACTTACAGGCAGATAAGAGGAATATAAAACAAGCATTGTTTCGAATATCCATGAATATAGCACTTAAAGCATACTTTGCCTTATTTCATGCAGCCTCAGACAAATAAATGCAGCAACAACCAATGCTTTTATCCTAGCAGCATGGCGCCAGTGAAGTCACTTTCTAATGTTGTTATATGGCACTCTAGTTCATTCGTACAACTTTATGCTCTCATATCTAATTAGTCAGCCTCTCGTGTTCCAATTTGTGTGCTTAGCGTTTACTGGACGATACATAGCTGCCAGATCATTGTGGTGCGGTCATTGGTTTAGCTAAAGACGATAACTTGTAAAGCGCGATAGTATTTTTGTTGTTGTCGTAGTTCTGCACGGGGTTGTTGAAACGGAAACTTCTTGGGTGAACTATACTGCAGGGTGAGATATGGGCCGTGCTCCCTCTTAAAGGGTCAGTCGATTCTGAGCAAGGTGAGTGACGAGGGTAACCTCAAGGTATATAAATCCCGGCATAAGCACTGCGGTAGTAGTTCAAGAGGGAGGAATACTTGCAGTTACGATTGGGTGGGAACTCATTTCTAAGCTCAGTATCAGCCCAAACAAACCCCTTGTATGGCAGCGCATGGGGAACCTCTCCGGACAACAAATGGCCGGTGTCATTGGGCGCTGCGGTCACGTCAAGAGCTGCTATTCGGTGCACAGAGAGCTGGAAGGAGGAGGGGAAGAGGGGGAAAAGCAAGGAGCACTGCGAGACTAGCATACATAGGGATGAGGGCTGGGGGAGCGTGTGCGGTGCGTGTTGATGGGCCCAAGAGCCCACGGCAGAAGGGGGGAGGGAAAGTGAAAGTTACTCCAGGAGGCTTGCAAGGGAGACAGGAGATGGGCACAGCGCAAGAGTGTACGTGATGAACGCGTGCGTTCACCGATCCGACCTGCAGCCTACGCATGCCCATCTCCTGTCTCCCTTTACAGCCCTTGAAAGCATAGTCGACGACTATAGGTCTCGCATTGCGACAGCGCTCTGCGTTGCAGGTGCGAGACCTAAAAAGGGGGAGATCAGTTTTGAGTGGAAAAATTTGATGAATCCATGTTGCCTTTTGGGCTGATTCCAGTCAGAGACACTAGGCCTACCTACAAAAGTGAGGAAGAATTTTTATCTGGAGACTTAGGGGAATGCTAGGTGAAAGAAGTTTTTGGCTCCCTGCAGATTCCAGAACTTTCCATCACAGAAATGGAGGAAAAAGTTGTTTTTCAGTCAAAGTTTGAGGCTTGCAATGGATTCTGGGGAAAAAAAAACCTGTCGAGTCATGCAAGTTACCCCATCCTGGATTGCTCAAGTGCCTAGTTTTTTTTCCCAATGGCAAAAGTTGCTAAGTTTCCCTAAGTACCAGCTGAGCTAGGACCCAAAATCCATAGCTATCCATGTTGCAAAAAGTGAGTCAGTTTTGAGTGGAAAAATGTGATGTATCCATGGTTCGTTTTGGGCCATTTCCCTAGGCCTACCCACGCAAGTGAGATACCCGGGGGGGATGCTAGGTGGAAGAAAGTTTGTGGCCCCCTGCAGATTGCAGAACTTTCCATCACAGAAATGTTGGCAAAATGTGTTTTTTTTTTTTTTTACTTACAAAGTTTGGGGTTTTCAAGGGATTATGGGAAAAAAACATAAATTTGGTGAGAGCCATGCAAGTCACCCCACCCTGGATTTCACTGTGTGTCTAGTTTACAAAGATGTACAGGATGCTATGTTTTCATAGGTGCCGGCCGAGATAGGGTCCTAAATTCACAGCTACCCACATTGGAAAAAAGGGTCCATTTTCAGTGGAAAAATGTCCATGTGGCGTTTTGGCCAGGTTCCTTTTGTGGGCACTAGTCCTACCCACACAAGTGAGGTACCATTTTTATCAAAAGAAACAGGAGCATAGAATAGTTGAACAGTTTCATTACTTATTTCACTACATTTGTGCCATCCAAATGTAAGCCAGTGTGTAAGAAAGAAGACATTTTTAAAAATACCCTCTAAATCATATATTAGTACTGATATCTACAAATTCAGAGATGTACAAATAACCACTGCTCCAAAACTCAAGATCTTGTGCCCATTTCAGAAATACATAAGTTTCCTTGATACCTATTTTATCACTCTACACACTTTCCCGTGTGAAGCGAAGAATACTCCTAGTGCTGAGCCAAGATGCAGCTGACAAAGTTTCTATCCAATGACTGCAAGAGGCTGGTTTAAGAAAGCCAATGGCTGAAAAGGGCAGATCTAAATCAGATTCTATATATATTGTTAACAACCTGTTTGACTGCTACGGTATCAAAATCAAGAAGTCAAAAGTATTTGAGATTTTCAATGTGCGGGTGGTTGTCAGAGAGAGAATGTGCCTAGGTGTGAGAATAAATAACAGACAGCACGAGTAAGAATGAGTGATAGTGAGCAACAGTGAATAAGAGTAAGTCAGAGTGAGCAAGACTGAGTGAGAATACATTTAAGAACCTGAAGTAGAGATGGAATGTTAGTGTGAATGTGCATAAGAGTGACAATGAATTTAACTGTGAGTAAGAATGAGTTAGAGTGAGTGAAAGAACGAGTGCAAGTAAAAATAAATTAGAATGACAGCGAGAGTGAATGAAATGAGACAAAGGAGTGTGCATGGTTTATGCAAGAATCTGCTGTTGGCCCCGACATTCAGGAGGTAATTCTTGGCTTACAAAGGCACCAATATTGGCATGCCCATGGCAAAATGGTGGTACTGGGAAACTGGTCGTAACACAGAAACATGTGACATAATACAGACACATGTGACAAAGTACTGGCACTCTGGAGATTATTCTAGGCATACATGCAGCTGTGGCAAAATAGTGGTGAAATGGCGGTAATCCTTGGCAAAAGGGAAGATAGCTATGACATATTAGAGGGAGAGGGCAACCATGAAAAAATACTGACCTAAGTAGCTGGAGTTTTTGACATCAGCGTCACCCATCGTATATGCTATTTTTTGTGTATTTATATTGTCACCCATGAGGGTATCCTGGTGGTGAGCAGATATGTATAGCCCCGCCTATTGTAGGCTGCTTAATTGAAAAGCTAGGTTTTGCGGAATACAAGAGAGGATGAGACTGATGGGGAGTGGGAGGTCATTCTACACTTTAGGAGAGATGTAAGAGAATGCCCGTCCTTCTGATCTGGTTCTATGTATGTGAGGGACGTGTGAGAGTAGGAGTCCTGCAGAGCGCAGGTGTTTGTGTGGTTAGTAGAAGAGACCGTTCAGGTATCGAATATAAACTGCATTTTTTGACGGGGAAAAAACGTAGAAGACGGGCAGCGTATTATGCCCTAACCCATTTAAGAACCATCTGTTACGTATTTTACTGACCAGAAGAAGTACATGTGGAGCACGCTGTAATATGATCATGTAAAGATGTGTGGGACATTTTCCAGTGGCGCATACAAACGGAAATACGGTTTGCGAAGCGCGAGGGCGAGTGAGACTAGGGCGAGTGAGACTTCGAAAGCCTCAGTCCTGGCAGCCGACTACAACCTATAAGTGATCCCTCTCTGGCTGTATGTGTGCTTTGATGAGCTGGTCTCAGCTGAAGGTCCACGCATAGCTGTAAGGGGGGGGGGGGGCAAATGTGAGAGAATGGCTGAAAGATTCATTTTGTGTGAAAATGTATGTATAGGTTATGCCAGTCTCTGTGTGTTTCTCTGCATGTTTGACTTTGTGTGCGAGTCTCCGCAAGTGTATGTAGGAGGAATATTGTTCCGCATGTGTGAAATTATGTCTGAGTGTATTTTTGTGGCTGTGCGACTGTGTGCATGTAAAACGTGATCTATGTAATTATCTTCTGAGTAGTGAAGTCTGACAGCCTTTTTGTCTCCGATGTCAAACCAGACTCATTTTCTACTATGATCTCATTTATGGTCTGCAGTGTCATCCTTTGGGATGTCAAAAAAATCTGTAACTTTCAAAGCTATTACAGATATCAACTAATGGTTGTGCTATTAATAATCTGTCAAGCATGGTGTAAACGTTAACTGGAATTGGACCATTTACACAGTGCACTCCACAAACGGACTTATTAGGAATAGGTATTTTTGCACAAGCAATTGAGATGGGTTGCTTTAATACTATAAGAATTAAAGGCTACGTTAATTCTGCCAGGCTCCAAGCCTTTGAACTCGAAGTTAGATACGGATCTTTGCAGCAGGCACGCAACTGACTGAGCTACCTTTAAAGTGCTATAAAACTATCGTTGGAAAATTACGCAGAGCCACAGACTGGTAAATAGGCAGGCAAATCGAGCCAAGATATGAGGCAGCTGCATTAATTCAGACTTTCTGGTATAACTGCCGCTTTAAATATGTATTTATGTCATCAATCATCTGGTAAGTAATACAAAAGGAGAAAACCTCCCACTTTAGAATGCAGCAGAAAATATCCACTTCACACTCATCTATATAGTTTTATCAATATCTAGTATGTTTTCTTCAAATTATCCTGCCTTTATAGCCAGACGGAATCCGCGTCCCAGTTTGAGCTCCCTGAACATGGCAGTCTTCACGACCCCGCGGAATCGCTGCAGTCAGCGGCAGAGCCCCGTGCCCCCACCTCTCCCTCCGACAGCCAAGGATGAGGAAAATCATGAGGATAATAAACCCAAAAGCCAGCGGAGATCAAAAAGGGAGATAACGGGGCAAGGGGGCTGCATTGACCGGGACGTTTGGGGCAAGCAGCTAGCTGCCTTGCTACGAGGACATCACTCAAAACTGGCCCACAGGGACCCCAGAAGAGACTGCAGTCCCTGCCTCCGTCCATTCTTCATGGAACATATCAATAGGTCTGAACACACGCTCAGGAGCATTGTATGCACTCCCGTGAATAGCCAAATGTATCCACCGATTGGTGGCAGCCACGCTCAGGACACCTGCGCTTGCAGCGCCCACGTCGACTGTGGGGGGCGTCACTCACCGCGCAACTGCCCTAGCCGACCAGACCCGAGGAACCCCTACTCACTGTAGCGCTTTCAAAACCTACGCACACCTGCCGCCCAGGAGAACACATCCCACCCACTGGAGGAACTCCGGCTCAGTGTGCAACTGCAAGAGCTAGGAACCACCAGCCTCCAATCACACCTGCATCGGGCGCCCAGGAGCACACATAGTCACTGCACGGAGTGCGCTGTGCTACCTCACTGCCCACGGGGATACTAATATACACTGGCTGCCCTGGAGGGCAAGGGCTCATCTGCCATAGTGGATGATACACCGCACGCACGCACCTTCATCGGATTCCAGTTAGCTGCAACACATACTCCACGTGCACCAGCACAGGCCCGCATTGGCGGAAGGGATCCTACTCCAGCTCACCGCACAGGGACGACGGGACTCAGCTGCTTTAACTGACCTGCTGCATTCTCACCTGCACTGGCTGCCCGGGGAAATGGGCCCAGGTGGATTGTAACGGACTGCACTCGCACGCACATGCTTAGGACTCCAAACACACCTGCATCAGCCGCCCAGGGGGGCTACACACCCGACCCCGCAGGCTGTAGTGAGTCATACGCCCCTTCACCTGGGCCGCCCCAGACGTGGTCTGCTTTAACATTACTTCATGCGCACCTGCATTATTGGCCCACGAGGACGGGTCCTTGTCACCCGCAGAGCCCCCTACTCCACGCCCACCTGCATTGGACGCCCCTCGAAAGGCAGTAGTCAATCGTATCTTCACAACTGCACCTGCTACTCGCCAAGGGCTCACGGGCTATCAGGGATGCCCCTCCATCGCCGACAGTCGTAACGGAGCGGCCTGCTGCGTCCTAACGTAGAGCGCTGCGGGCCCGGCGTCTGCGCGTCAGAGGGCGTCCGTGCTCTGGATCGACCCCGCGCTACGCCTTCGGCCTTCCCGGACGGAACTACCTTCCGCCACAGGGTGTGTACGCAACGCGCCATTCTGGGCCTTCGCTGGCGAGGGGCCACTGCGAGAAGCATGGGCTCCATCTCAGTCTGCGCCAGCCTCTGGCCCCGGAGGTGAGGGACCCCGCCGTGGCGTGGAGCACAGGTAAGAAAACTCCGGCTGCGGACAGAGGTAGTTGCGCGGAGGGAAGCTAGGCACCGGGGGTCACCTTCACAGGTTTGGGTAGGCCACATTTAATACAGACCACGAGGCCGGTCTGCAGGGTCGTGAAGGACGGTTTCGGGGGAAGGGGTGACCCCTAGCTGCACAATCACTGTAGGGAGTTAACCTCGAGCTCGTTGTACCGGTCCCAGCATGCAAAGCGTTGTGGGTTAAGAAGTCTGTGGAGACCTAGGTAGCTCACGTGACTTGGAGCAGCCATGTGGGGCTGTCGGGCAAAATACTACTGCTAATGTTTCTCTTAAGTAGACGTCCCTGAGAAGTGAAAAATAGATGACAAAGAACCACACCTTCTAGTGGGACAAAATTGAAAGGAATCGTAGGTTCAGCCAAACACAGACACCGACTCCAGTTCTTTAAAAAAAAACGTACATTGCACAAGGCTTGCTTGCATAATTCTTTTAATTTATGTTTCGGATATTCCAAATAAATCCCGTATGTTCAGCACAATAAAAACCACACCCTTCTTTCTCTCATACCCTAATCAGGGGACAAAGTTCCCAAGGACTGCCAAAGGGCATTATATATACTCGAGTTCAGAAGGAATACCCTGTCCCAAGTGCAAACATTAATGGTGCTGTTGAGTAAAGAAGAATATCCTGGCACAGTGCCCACTCGTGCAGTTTTATTTGACACTATGCGGTGCATGTTAGCATTTTTAGGGTTATCTCCAAAATTACTGAGCATCGTGTTTCAAGGTGCAGTAATGGAACAGTATTGGGGTTATGTGATTTCTTTTTTAAGCACAGCATGTTCCTTTAGCTGCTTGTGTGGAATCTATAGGACTAATTCCTACAGGGTGAGCTTTTAGTACTAAATCCTTACTGGGCCTGGATAGAGCTACATTCATATTATCTGAGGTTTGTACTTTGAACATCAACATAAGTGCCAATCCATCTTGGGTTAGGCATGGGGAGGGCCTACTGGGCAGTAAACCACATACAATGCTCGAGGGCTGATGGTGTGGTGGTAGGGATCGTGTTGGCAGAGTTAGAGTAGAGTCCCGAGAGGGGGCTGTTGGAATTGGGGCCACATCAGAAATTCAGGGACCTCCAGCTTTTTCCAGCTATAGTCAACCTCCACCAGCACATATTCTAATATATTCACCTACCAAAAATATGGAAAGCTGGCTAGTACTTTGAAAAAAGAAAATCCTCTTGCGTCTCATTATACCCTTAAACCTGTCTACGTTTCAGTGCCTCGATTGGCGACCCTGATCACATGGATCTTTTCTAACCATAAATTCTCTCCTGGCTCGTGTTTTTAATACAAATTCCCTCAAGCTCTGTAGTGAAAAAGATTTTCCCAAGGCCAATTGCTTGTTTTAGGACAGATCCTGCTCAGGTCACGAATAATGGGTTACAGTGTGCCATGATAGAAGGTTATGAGACACAGTACTTAAGGTTTGTGTGTCATAGTTGGCTGGTTTGAAGCTCCTTGGTCTAAATGAGCCACGTTTGAGGTTCATGGGTCACAAATGCCTAAGTTGATTTTCAAAGGATCACAGTCATACGATACTCATTCTATACAATTAGACTTTGCCAAATTCTTCCCCAAATTTAAGGTTGTGGTAAACGGACCTGAAGTTTATAGTGTTCTCTTTTACTAAGGTTCGTAATGGTAGTGGGACACATTGTTTCAGGGGTAGGGCTGCCAAAGTTGTTTCACAGGTTAAAAGTACATTGGCTACAGCTCTAAAGGTTCATGCTTATTTAGTCTAAAAGTCATGGGACAAGCCCAACGTACTGTCAAGCTTGAGTTCCATAGGATCACAACTGTTCAGTATAATAGGATAGAGTCCACCAAGATAGACGTTCGAGTACAGCAGTGCTGATTTAGGAACACAGTTTTCATGGGGCAAAGAATGCAAAGGTTGAGTTGTGTAATATTGATTGTGTACGGGATTGGGACTGGGAGAGGTGGAAGGGACCGACTCTGACACGTTTAATAAAGTTTTCAAAGAGGGCTTTATTTTTAAGTAAGCTCTTCGCCTTCTAGTAGTTTCTTTAACATGAGCAAACTCGTTGGGATCCGTCCTGACTCCTTTAGGAAACGCTGAGAGTTCTAGGGCGTTTCTTCCACGCAGGTGCCGGTAGTTCTCCAGACCGGAAATGAAGAGGGGTCGTCGGGGCCAAGGTCCTCAACTCCAAGCATGAAACGGAAGAAGAGAAACAACAGGGAATCAGGCTGACGTCCTCATAGAACTAAAAGGGACCAGTGGTGAGGGACACCGAGTGAAGGAGTGCAAAATAAACGTAAGCGCTAGTGCCTAGCAGTGCTCGTGAAGGGAGAGGGACAAAGAGGCTACGTTTTAGCAGTATTCACTCGTTTACTGTGTTATTACGATTCACCCAGCCCGCCGCTTTGCCCCGTACCTTAGCAAGCCACACTCCTCCTGCGGGAGTGTGGCGGGGCGATTCGCAGGACCGTTGGCCTCCTGGCTTGTTGTCCACTGCCGGGCTCGTCACGGCTTCTTCTCTGCAGGGCTCCGGTTCCGTACTTCGTCTCCAGCCTCGTCCGTCTTCTCCTTGGAGAACGTTGTCCGCCGCTTCTACGATTCCGCCTTCTTTTGAGCGGGTGACGTCGCAGGTGGGTGGAGCTTCGCTGGAAGAGTTAAAAGGACCGTAGTCGATTCCAGTCTCGTGCCCCCAAGTGGCCTCTGCGCATGCGTTAGTCCACTCGTCGAACCAGGCTGAGTCCGGCTGTTTGTCAGAAACAGAAAGGGGAACAGCTGACCACCAGTCTTTTAGGTTATCGGGACTGTATGTTCCGGACACGAGTCCCACCCCGTCACAGATTGCAGTTTACATGTTTGAATAATGTGGATATTAGCCTGCCAAGATCACAGAGAATCTCGTAGTCGCAATATTTCAAGGTCATTGAAGTTTGCAGTGTCAGTTAGTCAAGCACATGGCGACAAAGTGTGTTAAGTCAAAGGATCATAGTGTCACAGTTTGCCAAGGACAGGGCTTTTATGGTCTCGGACCTCGAAGACTTTTAGGGTCACAAACTGCCAATGTTAAAGAGCCTGGGCCATTAGAGTGCCAATGTCAAGGATCGGAGGGCCACTGCCTACCAATGGTAGGGCTCTAGGGGGTCACAGACTGCCAAGACCCGTGAAGGCGATAGGATCACATTCTACTTTAGTCAAGGTCCGTAAGTAAATATATAATGTATTTTTAACATTAATTTATATGCTCTGTTAGCAACAAACACAACTATACAGGTTTATTAATCTGTGCCTATGTTCTAAAAGGAGGATATAAATTAATGATAAAAGGGCATTCCCTGATTAGGAGATTTTTCTCCAAATGTATTGGAATTAGTTTAATGAATAGGCATATACTGAGTAATCACTATCGGTAATTATTAATGAAACTGAAATGTAGAAACTTAAAGGAGTAATGGAAAGCTAGAATGCATGTGAAAGTAAAACAAAAACTGGCTTCATAGCTGACCTGAGGAGTATACAATGTAGCATACCTTCGAAATATTCCAAATTCTTAGTCTGACAGACTTTACAGGTAATCAAAGATCAGTGCCAAAATCTACCAAGGTTGTGCCATATAGCACCACAACTAACTGCGGTTTGTAGGGCCATATTCTACAAAGTTCATGAGTTTAAAGCGTCGCAGCGTTAACAAGATTCATGGGTAACAGACCACCAAGGCCCCCATTACGAATTGACCGTACTTTAGTATGGGAATACCAAGGAGGTGGAATTAAAATTACTGGCCAGTATCTGTGCACAAGAGTTAGGTGATTGAGTTTGTTTCTCCTTAAATAAGGAATAATTGCTTAGACCCAGAGTTAAAGGATTCTATACCGGCAGCTTTTTACCCTAGTGTTATTGGTTAGAGACGCAGGGTTCTTGGGCACTTTCATGCCTTTTCAGAGAGAGCTTTGTCTTCTCCCCAGTGGACAGCTTTAAGAAGCAGGTGGGCGACAGGTAATCCTGCTGCTGATGGCACTCCAGGCCCTGCAATATTAGTAAATGGCCCAGTGTCTCTGGTGCGGAATTATCAGGCCTGGAGTTTTCAGGGTACAAGTGAAATACCCCAACTCGTAATGAGGGCCAAAGTGGTAGGTTGTATGTCACTGTAGGCCAGGCTCCATGGAGATGGATCACTGTTTACCTAAGGTTCTTGGATTACAATCTGACACTTTTTGGGTTGTAGGTAACCTGCTGCTATGGTTGAGGTTCATAATTTTATTGGGGTTTTAAAAGCCCTAGTCTAGAGTTATAGAGCCAATGGGCAACAGAAGGGCAAAAGAGGTCATAGTGTAAAAGAGAACCCAGATTGAGGTTCATAGAGTTGGTTTTATGTCACTAAATGGAGGCCAATATTATTGACACATATATTGACTATCAATGTATCTTCTAGGTAACATTTATGGGGAAGTATTAATTTACTATTCTTAACTCCACCTATACGTACGTTGATGATATATGTAGGCAGTCACTATTGGGGAATAAATGTAAGATCCAGTCTATAGTTAAACTCTTGTATTATGGTAGAACATGATGAGATCACAGTGTGTCAGATTTGAGACTCGCACTCTCAGTGGCCAGGAGTTATCTGTTCACAATCCACCATGTTGGCGCTTCACTGTGTCAGAGTTTTGCCAAAGTTGCTGAGGGTCAAATTCTTCTGAGATCTCGGTTCATAGGTACATGGACTGTAAGATTTAGGGTTCATGATAGACTGAGTGCTAAGCTCAGGGTTCATAGAGTTAAAATCTACTGTGGTACAGGGAAGAGGGATTACAGTTTGCCATTGTCGCTGGGCTTCATAGTTTCAAAGTTGACTATGGTCTGACAAGATGCATAGTGCATCAGTCTGTCCTGGTCAAGTGGTTCAAGGCTAAATATGTAAAGGTTTGTTTCGGCCATGAGTTCACAACTTGTCAATGATATTTACAAGTCACTGTCTGCCAAGCGAAACGTCTGTATCCCTCTGTCTGCCAAGATCTCTGGTCACTGTCTATCAAAGCCTAAGCCCACAAGGCTATCTTCTTTAAAGGTTGATAATTGTGGGTGACAGTCTGCTATGGTCGAAGTTCATAAATCATAGTGTGCTCAAAGATAGATTTTTAGTCTGTGACTGCCCATTTGTAACAGACTAATAAGATTAGTCCACTGTCTGTCAATGACTAAGCATGGTATTGGCACAGACCACCTAGGCAGAGGCACTTATCGTTGAGTTGCCAGGGTTGAAATATATAGATAGCCATGGTTGATGTTCATAGGTCATATAGTCCACATGGTCAAGTGATATGGATCATACATTAGTCTTCCTGGGATTGTGGTTGATAATGCTAGAAGGGTCGAGGCTGATATAATCACCGTCTTCCCAGGATACCAAGGTATTTAGGGCCGCAGGCTTCTTATGTGACTGGGAAAGTACAAGCCCGCCCTGTCAGTACTTTTTTTAGCCTTCATCTAAGCACTTGTTTTAGTTGAAATGCGAAGGTGCTGTGGAGAATGAAAAATGGGTAAGAGGAAATATTTGTTTTCCATAGTCCTAAGAATATCTTGGGCTAGGGCAGGTGTCACTAGTCAATCACAAGCTACCAGTGGCTTGCAGAAACCTTAAGAGTAGCTCCCAGCCTTCATTTTTAACTAAGAACTGTAGTAAATAAGTGTTGAGTTTTCTTTTTAAAGTTAAGGAAAGGCTATGTTTATTTTACGTTATCAGGCTTCAGATGTACGGAGCAGTACTTCACTCAAATATATGGCCCATGGTGGGTCACAGAGATTCAGAACTGAAACACTGAGGTATTTAACTCATAAATAAAAGTGGGTCTCAACTCAATATTGGAGCATGAGAACAAAATTATCTTTCTGAATGCTTTTAAATGAGAGAAATAAAATTAAGAGGTATATTAATGATTAAGTTAACTCTTCATTTTAATTTTCTCCCTTTTCAAAGTGTTACAATTATACACAGCAGGCATCTTGCTCCCAGTGGCTGGTAGACACGCTGCCATATTTATAACTGAAAAATGCACTCATTTTTTCAAAATGAGAATATTTAAATTGCATAAAAATGTTCTATTAAGTGCATAAAATGTTCCTTAATAGGAACATTTTTGCTGAACATTTTTCAGCACTTTACATTTCTCCCGTTTAACAAACAAAATGAAAATGCTGGAATGTTGTGTTGTACATGTAACGGTGCCACATATGGCGAAAGGTATGTCATGTGCCACAAGTATATACGACACAGGTTCTCAGTCACCAATACACATATATCCCATTCATACATTCCCACATACCATGCACTCACTGACGTACATGGCAGCCAAATCATAGTAGCCCTAGTCACAGTATTTTGTTCAAACCATAGTATCTGGCTTCATGGACATTGGGTTTAACCCCTTCCGCGCGGATGACAAAGCCAGCTCGTCATGGGCGTTAACTGCGCTACGCGCATGACGAGCTGGCTTTGTCACGTAACGCGGGATTTTTAAAAATCCAGCGCACAGCGGGAAAACGCAGTAGCACGGAAGCGGTTAAAGTGCAGGATCTGGGCGAGGGGATGTCTGATAATGCGTAGGTTAGTTGGCCTTTAGTAGCTCACAACGATTATCACTGATCAGAAGTAGCACATTACTGAAAAGGTGTGAGACCCCTGGCCAGCGATTTAGTACAGGTTTTGAAAGAGTCCACACTTCCCTCAATTCTGTGGGAGAAAAGCATGTTTGTATGCAATTCTGATTTGTCAGGGTGTTCATCCTCCATGGGTGGGTTAAGTGTTGGAGTACTCATAAGACTTCCCTTTTAGACAGTGCAGATTATGGCCATCACTTAAACACTTCTTGCAGACCAGTGCGGTTGGGCTGGAGTTTCAGGTCCTCACTTCAACATATCTCATAGACCAATGTGGTCGGGCCGGAGTCCTTGGTCCTCACCCTAATGCCTCTTACAGACCCATGGGGTTTGCCGAAGTCCCATCACTTTAACGCCTCTAACAAACTAATGCGGTTGCGCTGGAGTCCCTGGTCCCCACTTTAACTCGGACTCAGTCTTTGTGATACATAAACCCGGTGTGACCCTCCTCGCTCTTATACCACCATTATGAGGCATATACTAAAGATTCCTAAAGGGGAGGGGCGGGTTATACATTTGAATTTAGAACGGAATAACCAGTCCCACGTGTAAACTCTAATTGTGCCTTTGAGTTACGATTATCCTGGTATATAGTGCCTCCTGCGCTGAGTTCTGTTTGACACTATGCAGTACACGTTAGCATTTTTAGGGGAATCTCAAAATTCCGCGTACACTACCAGCCTAGCCCGGGAGTCTAGCCGGGGTCTGACTGTCAGCCCCTCTACCAGTTAGCCTGGCTCTGTCACTGAGAAAGTGTTTACACGCGAGTGTCTGGGGCTGCCTCCGCGTGACCTTGAGGCGCGGTTGGGCTTTGCAACCCGCTCAGTCGGGTCACCTTTAACCAGTTTAATGCCGTCACTCTCTCTCGGACCTCCGCCCAGCACAGCCCCCTCGTCTACCCGTGGTCAGGCAAACATCTGACCAGCCACTATTAACGCGCCCTTGTCCATGTGTCTGCCTGTAGCTGTGCTGTTGTCTGCGTGTGACCTTGGACGAGCTGCGTTACTTGCCTGTGTGGAGGTACGGCACAGGCTGTTTCTTGGTCTGATAACCAAAGGCTTGGTGTGTGAGCGCAGGCGCTATTAGTTTGTATGTGCTTAAGTGTCAGTCATTGCAAGGCCCTAATTATCGGAATAATGCTGATTCCTGTGCCACGCTGAAGACGCCAGGCAGAGCTGACGCACGTCGTGAGGTTTGGATTGAGGGGTAATGACGGAAAAAAACATGCAGGAGCTGAGTTTTCAACCTGGAGGTGGTTGCACTCTGCCACCCTGAAGATTGCTAAACGCGAAACATTCAGCTCGTAACTCTGAACGTTCCCGCCGAGTTTCAGGGAAGAAAGGATCGAAGGTGCCACATCCTTACTCCGATGAAGGTCTCTCGTATCAAGAGAAGGACATACAGTCCCTAAAACGCATCTACCTCGGTGTCCGCGCCCCCATTGTAACCATCAGTGGGTTAATACCCGGTCTTCTGCAGTTAAAATTCCATGCTAGGGGAGCTCAGCCCACTGCGCGCTTCGACGCCTGGTCAGAGGTATGAAGCGCTGTATACATACAACTAAAATACAATATAATGCGTTTCTTATGAAACTAAAGGCATGTTGTATTCTACTTCGTCGCTGACAGGAGTGCTGATATAAATAATGTACGCGCCTACCAGCTCAATGACCATGAAGTCAAGCAAGGCTTATTAATGTACCGGGCCTGTTTCGGGGATGGGTAGGGGGTGTTTATCAACAGGGTAGGTGTTCTATACATTGTTAGTTGTATGTACGGTTAGGATTACAGTTTATATTTTAAATTGCATGGTCTTTTTTACTGTGATATGATTACATGTAATGCTTCACTGTCCTATACCTGTTCGTTGTTATCATTGGTAATTTGCCACGATATGCATTCTGTAATCAGGGGCGGCTCTAAGTTCATGGTGGCCCTGGGCAGGGAGCGTAGGTAGGGGGCCCCGGAAGAGGGGGTCCGGGTGGGGCAGAGCGCGGAGGCAGTGAAAAGGGGGGGGTCATAGGGGGCCCCGGAAGAGGGGGTCCGGGTGGGGCAGAGCGCAGAGGCAGTGAAAAGGGGGGTCATGGTGTTTGGAAGTTGTATAGAGCCAGAGGCCACCAAATCCCTGCCAGGGGCCCCCACACAAATATGTATCCATCCTCAGAGGATTATTATATTAAGGATATATATTGATGTGGTGGCCCCTGGGATTTGGTGGCCCTGTGCAGGTGCACAGCTTGCACATGCCTAAGGCCGGCCCTGCTGTAATGTTCTTTGTATGACGTCACAGGCAACGCCTCTCTTTGGGAGTTGCTGCGGGACCTCTAAGAGTAGATAGTTGTTCTGCGGGCTGCTTTAATTTTAGGAATAAAACTTCGTTAGACCAACTCTTTGTACAGGAATTATTCACTTCCAACAGTAAGGACTGTGAGAAAGAAAACAAAATAGGCAAGAAGAGGCGAAACCAGGATAAAACGGGACAATGAAACCGAGCTGGCATCCATGACCAAAAAACACCATGCCAGCGTCTTGAGGCGTATGCAATGGCACATAGTAATACTGTGCACAATGGGTTTATATATATTGTGCACCACGAACAACTGTTCACCGCCTGGCGCTGCGCAGTACTAATATTCATTTTGCGCTTCTTACAAAGGTTTTCGAACACTGACTACTACAAATAACGGATATCATTTACGAACTTGGAAGTATTCGTTACAACAACTGTAGAAAGTTGAATGACTGAGTAATTCCTATGCAAATATAAACCAATCGCATGCACAGATCTCTGCAACAGCAAAGCAGTGTTTAACCACAAGGCTGGCCTCCTGGGATCAAGTTGCTATAATACCCACAATATTCATTACAGTTTTGCTCTGAGACATAACAAATGCTTGTAGAGAAGATTTCTTCTTTCAATAAATCTTTATACGTCTTTTTCAGTACTGCTACATAAGCAGACGCCACCTTCTAACCTTTAAAGGAGAACATGCAGTCCAAACTCCGGTACCTGATGACTTGACTAATTTGGAATATATATTTTCGAAAACTTCATCGAACCTTAATGCACTAATGATGCTTACAAACAGTTTCGAGCCCTGAAGAAGTCCTTGTAGGAGGAAACGTGTTGGTTTTTTCCATTTACATGGTTTTAAGAAAAATAGAATAAAGATTTATTGAAAGAAGAAATCTTCTCTAAATTCATTTATGTCTCAGCACTAATTTGTCATTGAAAGTGTTGCTATGGAATGTATGGGAATTTATGTGGAAAGTGAAAGCATTTTATTATACATTGTAACCAACCTTGGGTGCTGAACCACCAATATTTAGTTTTGTCATGGAAATAGTTTTTCCATTGGGCATATAGAATGGTTGTTCTCCGGGTTCGTTGCACCATCGGTCACATTTGAACTTTTTCTATCTTTTGGTTGGCAAGTGCAGGATTCTACTGCCTTGACCCTTCTGTTTCTTGCATATTAGTGGTATAAAACCCCGGAGTTATTTTAAGGGGATAGGAACTTGTGACCTAGTACTGGTATATGTCAATATATTGATCTACAGGGCTACTTTATTTGGAATGAGTCGATGTATTAAAACATTAAAAGATCTTACCGGGGTTTAAACCTGAGCTGTACTTACAGCAGGTTGGGCGCAGGCCTCTACAGCAAGTGCAACAATGTACAGATCGGTCTTGTGTGATTGGCATTTTTAACACCGATCTCTGCAGCACATGCATTAACCCGAAGAACTGCTATTTGAAAAATGACGTCTTGACTCCAGGCTCTGCGAGTCCTTTGTTGTAGTACTCTAGAAAGGGAAAGCCACCTTAACATTCTGCACTATCCTCCGTCTTCCAATGGACAGCGGAAGTGCCATCTGCTAAACCCCAATCAATCAATCATAGCATTTATAAAGCGCACTACTTATCCGTGAGGGTCTCAAGGCGCTGGGTGGTGGGGAATGCCGCTACTGCTCGAAAAGCCAAGTCTTGGGGAGTCTTCTGAAGGTCAGCAGGTCTTGGATCTGCTGTAGGTGGGTGGGGAGGGTGTTCCAGGCCTTGGCAGCAGTTGGGAGTACGATCTGCCACCGGAGGTTGCTCTTCGGATGCGGGGGACCGTGGCGAGGGCGAGGTCGGAGGAGCAGAGCTGGCGGGTGGGGATGTAGCAGATGAGTCGTCTGTTGAGGTAAGCTGGTCCGGTGTTGTGGAGTGCTTGGTGTGCGTGGGTGAGGAGCTTGAAGGTTATCCTCTTGTTGACAGGAAGTCAGTGCAGGTCTCTCAGGTGGGGTGTGATGTGGCTACGGCGAGGGATGTCGAGGATCAGGCGTGCAGAGGCGTTCTGGATGCGTTGAAGCCGTTTCAGGAGTTTGGCTGAGGCTCCTGCGTTGAGGGTGTGTCCGTAGTCCAACCTGCTGCTGATGAGGGCATGGGTGACCGTTCCTCTCGTTTCGGTGGGGATCCACTTGTAGATCTTGCAGAGCATGCAGAGGGTTTTGAAGCAAGACGAAGAGACGGCGTTGACCTGCTTCGTCATGCAGAGGGTGGAGTCGAGGATGACCCCTAGGTTGCTTGCGTGGTGGGTGGGTGTTGGAGCTGTTCCCAGTGCGGTCAGCCACCAGGAGTCGTCCTGGCCGAGGGGGTGGATCCGAGGATGGGGACCTCCGTCTTGTCTGAGTTCAGCTTCAGCCGGCTGTTCCTCATCCATTCGGCGGCAGCCTTCATTCCTTCCTGGATGTTGGTTTTGGTGGCGTGGGGGTCCTTGGTGAGGGAGAGGATTAGCTGGGTGTCATCGGCATAAGAGATGATGTTGAGGTCGTGCAGTTGGGCGAAGTGGGCGAGCGGTGCCATGTAGATGTTAAATAGCGTTGGACTGAAGGATGAGCCTTGGGGTACGCCGCAGATGATCTCGTGGCTTCGGAGCGGAAGTGGGGGAAGCGGACGCTCTGTTTTCTGCCGGAGAGGAAGGAGGTGGTCCAGTCCAGGGCCTTCTCTTGGATCCTGGCGTCGTGTGCGTAGTGTACGGTGGCAGACTGTGTCAAAGGCGGCTGACAGGTCCAGGAGGATGAGAGCAGCGGTTTCTCAGTTGTCTAGCAGGGTCCTGATGTCATCGGTGGCGGTGATGAGGGCGGTTTCGGTGCTGTGGTTTCTGCGGAAACTGGACTGGAACGGGTCCAGGATGCTGTTTTCCTCGAGGTAGCGGGTCAGTTGTTTGTTGACGGCCTTCTTGATTATCCTCGCTGGGAACGGGAGCAGGGAGATGGGCCGGAAGTTCTTGAGAGCCTTGCGTTCCGCCTTGGGTTTCTTGAGTAGGGCGTTAATCTCGGCGTGCTTCCAGCTCTCCGGGAAAATAGCTGTCTCGAAGGAGATGTTGATGGCCTTCCGGAGATGGGGTGCAATGGCGGTGCTGGCTGCTTTGAAGATGTGGTGCGGGCAAGGGTCTGACGGAAAACCGAAGTGGACTGAGTTCATGATCTTGATGGTGTCTTCGTTTATGGTGGTCCAGGAGAGCAGGCGGTTGGTGCGGATGGTGGTTGTGGGGGCGGAGGTCTCAGTGGTTGTCGTGGCGGTCGTGGCGTTGAAGCTGTCGTGGATGTCTGCGATCTTGCGATGGAAGAAGGAGGCCAGAGAGTCGCACAGGTCTTGCGAAGGTGGGATGTCGTTGGGGTTGGAGAGTTCTTTCACAATGTTGAAGAGCTCTTTGCTGTTGTGTGCGTTGTTGTCTAGGGGGTCTTTGAAGGAGGCCCTTTTGGCGGATCTGATGAGGTGATGGTGTCTGTGGGTGGTGTCCTTGTGGGCTGCGTAGCTTTCAGGTGTTCGTTCATGGTGCCAGTGTTTTTTCTAGCTTTCGGCAGGTTTGCCTGAAGGCCTGTAGGACTTCAGTGAACCAGCTGGCTTTCTTGCTGGTGTGGCTGTTGGAGGGTTTCTTGAGCGGGGCGAGGGTGTTGGTGCAGTCGTCGATCCACTGTCTGAGGTTGCGGAGTCGGAGGTCGGCGGGTGGGCTCTGGGCGAGGGTGATGGTTAGCTGTTCTTCGCTGACTTTGCTCCAGCAGCGGCGAGGCATCTGTTGGGTGTGGCGGTACGTGACGGGTTTCCGAAAGGTAAAGTGGATGTAGCGATGGTCAGTCCAGTGGAGTTCAGTGGTGTGGTTGAAGGCGACGCTGGAGCTTGCGGAGAAGATGGGGTCAAGTGCGTGGCCGGCGGAGTGGGTGGGTGTTGTGATGAGTTGTCTGAGTCAGAGGTTGTCCATCAAGGTGGTGGAGTTGGTGTCATTGTTGTTCTCGAGTTGGAAGTTCAGGTCCCCGAGGAGGATGTAGTCCGTGGAGGTGAATCCTCATTTCTCTCATTTGGATTGCCGTTTAATCCCTGAAAATCAGGTAACGGCCCTTTTATTAATTAAGCCTGCACTATTGGCCCAGTGAGTTGAACGCTTGCTGCTGAAATATGTGGTGATCTACTTATTTTGACACAGACTTCTAAAAGTCCGAGTTTGGTAAATGTATTACAATTGAGTAATAGTAAATTCTGTTATTTACAGCACCTGTAAGCTGCAGCAGTGTGCTATGGAGTGCTTTATAAAAACAAACCATTATCTTCATTTATGCTCCTAAATGTCTCGCTAATGTGCTGATTACGGAAAATAGTCCCCCAATTGTTAGAAAGGGAGTGCCATGTTGTCTTGGATGAGGAGACACACGTTGTGAGTGACTGAACTCTGGGAAGGATCATCGAACTCAAAAGAAGTTGCCTGATCCTGGGTAATGGATTGCAATTTAAAACGGTTTGAACCTCAAGATTCAGGTAATCCATGGCGGTGCTCCATTAGTCTACCTCACGCAAAAAACTTTGTGCTGTGTAACCCAACACCATACCTGTTTTGTGCAGAGATAATGGGTGTGGGGCTATATAAGGATTTTTTATCTACTAATGGCTTGAGGCTTAAATTATATCTCCCATCACTGGAAAGTATTCTTGACTATAGGGGGGGGTCACTACTTAGTATGGTTTTTTTGAGTTACATAGCGGTGCATTGTGACCTTTGGAGGCACCGTTTACCCTGCAGCCCTGTTAGTGCTAGATTTCCCAAGCAGGGAAAAAGAATAGGGTTTGCAGACAGGCGACAATCCTGGAAATGTGGAAATAAAGGGGGCAGCTGCCTTTGTATGAGAGGGGGCTTGGCTAGGTGGAGCCCTCCCACCCTGGTTCAGCTAAACCCCTTACCATGTCTCATAAAAGCTTTTAGTGTGCAAGGGTTAATGCCCTAGAATCCCCTGCACCCTCCCTTCAGTGGGATCTTTTTTCCGTTATACTTTAAAGGTTGCAGCCCGACCACACATGGTGGGTGTATCTGACAGGAAGCCCTAAAAAATCATCTGTAAACTGAAAGCTAAGCTCTTCTGATTAGCGCATCTGAAGTCAACAACTCCCCGTTGCCTGCGGTCTGCTGGGTTCAGGTCAGTACTTTGATGTCACGGCCCCACAAGGGCTTTTGTGTTGATGTGTGGGGTAAACAAAACCACGTTGGCTCCAGCTCTCTCACTCGAGGAACAGGGCTCCCTTTTCTTCTGAATGCCTGCCTTTAACTGCTTGAATGAGCACTGTAGAGCCTTGAGCTTGCCCTCCCTTGTGCCGACGGCCACTGCCCCCAAGAAAAGCCCTCAAGAATCCACAAACTGCTGGACTTTAGGGTCGTGCTGCTTTAAACCAGCTGTATAAACTCATCCTTCCAGATTTGGATTGGGGCAACGATTAGTCCCGCGCAGCCCAAAAAAGTAGCCCTCGTTCGCAGATCGCAACCTTTTGCAATAAAAGGCTTGGTTATGACCATGGAGCTAAGTGTTGCCAAACGTGCCGTAATTAAAGTGTTCCAAAGCTTGTAGGACCAGTACTTAAATTAGAAATTAACATTCAAGTGGAAAAAATATACATTCAAAGCTCAGAATTATGGAAAATACTAGGAATTCCTGTTTAATTTATTTTCTATCTATAGGTTTACTGTGGATGTTTTGATTAATGTCTGCTGGGAAACAGGAAATGACACAGACCTAGACTGCCTTTTACACTCACCCTGGGCGTTTAGATATTTATTTTTTACAGTACTTAAGAGCGTCCCTCTAGTGCTCAGAGATTGTTG
The DNA here is from genome assembly GCF_964263255.1 of Lissotriton vulgaris. Classification (NCBI taxonomy): domain Eukaryota; kingdom Metazoa; phylum Chordata; class Amphibia; order Caudata; family Salamandridae; genus Lissotriton; species Lissotriton vulgaris. Next base: position 209,243,828 of record NC_141687.1, read on the forward strand.
AAAGGTGTATTTTTCTTTTTGTTTGGTTTACTGCTAACATCATGTGTAATATCCAAAAAAGGGAATGATGCTAGTGTGTAAATGCAGCTTTATATAGCACAAAATTGGCCCAAAGGCATTGGAGTACTTTACATGAGCACAAGATAACATTACAGATGGCCAGACTATTTTTTTTGGCTCGTGTATAGTCGTGATTTGCCCAGAATCACAGGATATTGAGCTGAGACTGGGACTCAAACCCGGTTTTATGGCAGACAAAGGAGAACAGCAGAGACTAATTTGCATGCAAATGCCTGTTCCATTGACAGGAGGGAGACTAAAATAACCGAAGAGCCCCCTTGCTGACCTTCCCCACCCGCTTTAGCCCTCTCTCCAGTGCCAGTGCTCTGCAAAGCAACTGCTAGTGGCCTCCAATCAGTAGCTCCTTTTGACCACTGTCACACCTGGAGGCAGCCATAGGGCAGGCATACCTCATGTTGTGACAGCCAGAGCAGCCCATTTTAATTCTACCTCTCACAGTGCAACAACCTGACCTTAATGTGCATCAGGTCCTACATTATATGTATGCAAAGGCGATAGAAACGGAGACCTTGAGTGCTACCAAAAAACCGGCCCACCAACGGGCCTTGCCAATCTGAGGCTGCCTTTTTCTGTTTTTAGATAATCCAGTGCTTTACCATGATTTGCGTGAGCCCAAGTGCTAGTTGGCCTTTTCCAGCACTTTGAGATCACTGTGCTTGAACTAGCACTAGTAATCTGTAGAGGATGCACCTGAAAGCTATAGCGCCTCCCCATGAGATGTATGCAGTACTGTGAACTTCCTAACTCCTCCAAAGGGAGTTGAGGCTGTCAGGCGCTTTAAAGCAAATAACCATTTTACCCCTGAGCCAGCTTTGAGGTTAAAAACAGTATTTCACAGCCTTGGACGCAAGGCGAGGCACTGACCGTGAGTCATGAACTGCAGCTACAGCTGCTGAAAGTAGTGACTGCGACACCAGTCTTTAGAGCACCATTGCTCTTATTCTGGCTGGTCTATGGCCAAATGCCTTTCCTTTACTCCTACATATTTAAGTCCATCACAGTTGAAGGTTGACAGGGTTTAGACCCGGTATTGACGTTTTTGTATTTTTTTTGCTGAGTTGTGTTTTTGAAGTAATGGAAAAAGCGGTTTCCTTTCTGCAAATGCTCTGCGTTGAGTTGACAGTCCTTGATTTGTTAGCACTGAGCTGGTGATCTATACTGTATCTCATGCTCCTCTCCTGTCTCTTGCCTTTCTTTGTCCTTGTTCTCTGACATAGCTGCCAAGGTAAAGGTGAAGCAGAGATGTCAGAAAGAGCCTTGACGTAACAGTCTGTTCCCTTGATTGCAAGACAGCTTACACAATACCCAGTACCACCATTGGGACTATGTAGTTCTCTCAGCACAACCCTAATTGGCAGCCCAGACCCAAACTACGACATCCTGTACCTTCAAAAAGGTGTCCTCAACTAGGGCAACAACACACAGGCTCACAGAAGGGCTTCTAGATCCAGGCTAGGTACCTCCAAACCAGAAGAAGTAAGCTTCAAATTCAGGTCAGAGCCTCATGAACCCAAGCAATGGACCATAAACCCAGGCGGAGGCATTGGGTGCAGGTAGTACATTCTTAAACCCAGGCACAGACATTGCACTCTATATATGGGCCCAGAAACCCAGAAGAGAGAACTTCTAACGCTGGTAAGAGCAACGTGAACCCATGTAGTGGTCAACAATACCAGGTTGCAGTGATATATTCACAGTGAGATCTGTGTAGATTTTCTCCAAATTGTGATTAATAAAAAACAACATTCTAGGGCTAATTGGCCAGGTTCAGAGTTTAAACTGGCTGGGTTCCTCACTAGCCAAAGAGCAGGGACAGTGTGGCTTGCAGTGGTCAGCCAGGGCTCCCTCAGTGTCCTTGACACTCTAGTGGTGTAGAACAGCAACAAAGGTGTACTTGGAGGAGCGGGATGCCAGTCTTGTTTTCAAGACAAACATAACACATCAGTTAACATACTCGGAAAGGGCCAATGTCCAGTTTAAGTAATTTTCATCTTAAGAGTTATATACATGACCAAAATAGGCGCTAATTCCAATACTACAAACCTACCACATTGCACCCAATATTTCACTTTTAAGCCAATCTACAACCAACCTGCTTTTAATCATGCAGCAATTGTTACCAAGTGAGCTGATGAATAGCGATGTGCTTCCATGACCTGACCAAGGCAATGAAGAACTGAATACATTTTACATAGTGAGTAGCAACTTATTTGACGACCCAGAAAGTGTTTTAGACACTGCCATGGTTGCGGAAATACGATATAAACACAAATAGAATACAACCAGGAATTTAATGGATTACACCTTATCTTTGAGTGCCAGGTAGGTCTAACAAAAGAGTGGGTCAGTGACAGGTAGATAATTGGCGACAGCTCCACAGGTATGCCTACAAATGAAGGCTATGCTGACAAAAGATAATTAGTCTACTAAGATGTGTACAGCAGACCAACATGGCGGGTTCTTTGGGACTTTTTGGATCAAACTTTCGTTATTCTCTACCAGTGTTCAGTTTGGTTCTACCTGATAGACACAAAGGCATATATTTGTATTTAACCCCTCCCACGCTTGTGACGGAACCGTTCCGTCACGCCCCTCGGGTTGGTTGTGCTGGTGACGTAACGGTTCCGTCACCGCCCGCTCGAGGCGCCTGCGCGGCGCTGATTTCGCGCCTGCGCGGTGCGTTCTATTGAGCGGGCGGGGCCATGGCGGAACTGTTCCGTCACAAGCACAGTTCACCCGTGGGGTGTGACGGAGCGGTTCCGTCACCAGCGCGTGAGCACCGCGTGCCCCCCTCCCCCCCGCCACTTTGCACTGCGGCGGAATAGCCGCCGCAGTGAAAGGGTTAAACTAACTGGTTATGATCAACTATATTTCTGTTTTCTCTTCACTACTGGGGTCTCGTGTTCATGTACTTGAGCACCTTCACAGTCCTGCACCTGACAATTGACTGTTCTCAGTTGAGATTTGTGGGTGCTGTGAGGATTCTGACGTGCCAGATGCCTGTTTAAGATGAAAGATTCTGGGCAAAGGGGAGTTTTAAGTTCCTCTAAAGGCCCAACAAAGTTCACCTCAGTATCTGTGCAGGGAGTTCTGCACCTTCATAAATGACAAGAGCCAAAAATTAGTTGAGGTATGTTTTACTCCAACTTGGGTCGCTACAACCAGCAGGGCAGCCAAGGAATACATTCCAGTCCCGCATGCCAGATTAGTCTGCCATCAATGTTCCACACTCAATGTTCCATTCACGAGCGAATGCAAAACCCAACACACCTTCCCCTTCTAAAAACACAATATAAACAAAAAATCCAATAACCTAATAAATAAATATAAAGTTAAAATATTCTCCATACATCAAACCATTGTATACTTTCAACTTGCTCCATTAAACACGAACATAAGAAAAATATTAAATTTCATCTCACATAGTTCTGCAACCACACAGCTGTCTTCTTTCCCTTGGAGTTCTGGTGCACACTCACTGATTTCCACTGGGTTGTTCCTCACACACACCCCCACTTATACCTGAGTCATCTATGCCGCATGTGAAAAATTGATTTTTTGTTAAGCCACCTTCTTTTCATTCCACCATTTGCCATCCTCCAATTTGACCACACACTCCTTTACATACACCACTTTCTTGGGATCCAAAAATGTAGAATTACCCTTGGTAATTATACCTGGTAATCTAACTCTGACCCAATCTCCTTCTTTGAACTGCATTCACCTCACACTCTTCTCGGACACATATCTCCTTTGTGCACCTAACATTATTTTTTAACAATGCTCTCATATTTTTCTTGGGGGGTTGAAGAATTCTGCTCCGCCAGCGGAGTTTGCAGAAATTCGTCCACCGCGCGCTCTGTGCGGAGTTCAGAAAAACTCAGCGAAGAGACACGGAACCAAGTTTTTTTTTATCTTGAGCCGCTTGCCAAAGGTAAGTTAATGAGCACCTGCATGAAAAAAGAATGTGCTCGACCTCCTCCTGCCGATATTTCACATCGCAGGCGGTTATGGCAGGTCGTGGGTCGTGACCTCTCCTGTTGAGAAATCTGCGATTCGCGTTGAGGAAACTGCTGCTTGAGTAGAATGTCTACTTGGAGCTGAAGAAAGCAGCAGAGCCCTCTGACACGATGTGCCATTCACGCTGATTTTACAGCACGGGACAAGCTCCTGGTGCTTAAATCGACTCCTGGAGACTTAACCGACTCTGCCGCTGGCAGAGCTCCTCGAAGCACGGCGCAGCTTTTCTGACACATCAGGAAGTTAGGAAGTTCTGCGGAGTAAAGCTCCACAAACCACCCAGGGTTAATTTTTCATCCTTTTTGCACATTTAGGTATGAATCGTGCATAAAAGTCCAACATCTCAAAGAATGACCTTATTTTGGAGTGCAGGAAAATCCTCAATGGTCTTAACCAAATTCTCTTTCAGTACCACACCTTTAGCTGACAGGTCGTGACCAAAATAATCCACACTGGAAACAACAAAATTGGCACTTGCTCGCATTTAAAGTGACTCCTTTGTCCTTTTATGTGGTTGAAACTACAAATAAAGTCTTATCGTGCTCCGCCTGATCTTCCCCAAAGACTAGTACATCAGCATGGAAGCATTTTACCCTGACAACACCCTTAAACATGGCCTCAATCACACTTTGGGACACAGACAAGGCCGAAACTAATCCAAGTTGCATGCACTTGAATCTAAATGCCCACTTGGGTGTGACAAAAGGATGTCAAATGCAGTGAATGTAATACTATCTGTGTGGTATGCAGACGACCTATCCAGGGTGGTAAAAACGTTAGTCCCTTTGATCATGGGCAACATTTCCGTAATGTTAGGCAGAGAATGTCTATTGCCTCAAATTCTTTCATTAAGATCCCTCAGGTCAATACACATCCTCAAAGTACGATTGGGGTTTCTCACTAAAACCTCTGTAGAAAGCAAATCTGAATTCTCTATGGAATCTATATTGTTCTGACTACATAATGTCTTCAGTTCTTCACTCAACTCCTCCCTCATGGCAAGAGGAGCATGTCTAGATTTATGAACCACAATCTTAATTGAATTTGATGGGTGAAGCATTTAATTTTTCCCAACTTACTGGCAAATACTTCTGGAAAGTCTTCTGTACAGGCACATTTACTTTCTGATATCAACCCTACCACATCCTTATGTAGCACAACTTGATTATGGCGATTGGGACCTAGCATGAGGCCCAGATTTCTCCGGTCCAGCCACCCCAGTAAGTTTGAACCTCCTGCTGCTACATGCACTGTCCCTCTGCATTATTCCTTTTAAATTCCAACTGAGTTTCAAATTCCCCCAACACATCAATTGGTTTGCCACAATATGCTGCAGATCGCACCTTTGACTTCCATAATTGTGTTTTTAAAATCTTTTCCATTCATCCACACCTATCAATGTGAAAAAGGAACCAGAGCCTGCCATCATATTGAAATCTATTCCATAGATCATAACCATACAATGGTATTTCTTAATAGTTCTTTCACACATCGACGACACCTCCTTGCCTTCAAGCACTGCTTGGTCTTGTTCATTCACCATAAGTACAATACTTCCTTTGTCTGAATCAGAAAGATTCTCCTGTTCCGGTCTGATTGTCACTGTATTAGCCCTTTTATACCCTTTTCCATCTGTGCCCAACTAGGATCTACACACTTTCATGAAGTGCCCCCCCCCCTTTTTTTTTTACACTTGCTACACACTTAATCAATGGCTGGACACAGATGAGCATTCCCTAAATGGTTTCTACTCCCACAACGATAGCATTCAAGCAGATGTCACCTTTCTTCAAATGAGGATGTCTTCTTGTTTTCTTTTTCCTTAGTCTCATTCTGAGACTGCACCACATGTACTTGAAAGTTTGGAGTTGTTTGCTCCATAAATTTAACAGTCGGTTCAATACCACTCACAATTTCCATGGCTTTGTCCATAGTGAGATTATCAACAGTAAACAACTTTTCTTGCACTTTCTTACTGTTGGATTTCTCTACAACCTGGTCATGAATTACTTCCTCTTCAAATGCTTTAAAATCCCATTTAGATCCCAACATTCTCAGTTCACTTAGCAAATTTTCCACAGATTCCCCGCGTAACTGCTGCCATACATAAAATTCGTGTTGTGCCATAATAACATTTCTTTTCTTCTTAGAATATAAATCTAAGGCTTTCATTACTTACTTTCCTACCCTCAGTACCCAAGGAGTGGCGTAATAAAGCAAACTTCTTCCTTTGAGTGAATACCTCACGTTCTTTGGCTTCTATATATACCTCAGAGCCTTCTCTCCCTTTTTCCCCCATCCACAGGAGGCAAGCCAAGTGACGCTAAAAATGGCACCGGGCGCATAACTTACTTGCATGTACATTATAATTTACATTTTTTAATAGATGCACCTCAATATAGCGACGATACTAGATTATATTTTATAGATTATATATATATATATATATATATATATATATATATATATATATATATATATATATATATATACATGTGTGTGTGTGTGTGTGCCAATATTAATTCATTAGGATGTGCGAATCACCGATGTAATGATGAAAAATAAAGTGGTCCATGTAGAAAGGTGAGTGAATCACCATTATATGCCACACGGATATCGAGATGAGCAGTGATTCCCACAGGTGTGCAAATCACCGTTGATGATGCAGTGATTAACTGCACTGAAGTGTTTGTTGAGCAGTGAAGAGAATGCGGAGTAGGAATTCCCACTGTACAGGTGTGGCAATCACCGTTACAAATATATAGTAAATCCCACTATATTGGTTTGCAAATCACCGTTTGAAGACAGACCAAATAAATAAAATGTTACTGTAGTAAACTAGTTCTCCTCTCAACAAGGCCACCTGTTGTCATTACACCTTTCTCTATGTTCCTACCTACTAAGCCTCCTAGAATGCCTGTCTACATTCCTATGTTGTACTTGAATGTTCCACACTTGTCAGTTGATGGTCTGGTCAGCTGGCGAGGTGTACTGCTCTGCTGTGTCTTAATAAACCTAACTTGTAAATACTAAGAAGTGTCATGCTGCCTACCTGTGTAAGAACAACAGGAGTAAACCCATAGACCGCGTTGGGATGGGTATGTAGTATAAACAAAAACAATTCCCAACAGGTATCAATAAAGGGCAGTTTAAACAATGTATGCAATTCGCATTACATCAATAAGCAACAAGGAGTCTCGAAGATTTAAAAGGTTATTATTCACCAATTAGAAAAAGGGTCTTACACATGGCAATACAGTTGTACAGCACTGTACAGAGCAAATCATGTGACAACCCGAAGGCACTTAGTGAGTAGTGATATATACAATAGGTGTTGGTGAGAGTGCAAGTGCTAAGGTGAACAGCGTGGTCGACGCATAGTGACAAAGTATAATACAGTGATGGCTCTACAGGATCAAGTTGCAGTCACTTAAAACCTGATTAAATAGATTTTACAGGAGCACAAAACGTAAAATGCGCCATATAATTATGCTGTGAAGTCGACGGCGTTTCGATCCCCGTGAGTCGGGATCGTCATCAGGACAGGGTTGTCGATGAGGACAGTGTTAGTGACCCAAGCAGAGATGCGTGGGTGGCTGGAGTCCGGATGGTTAATCAGGAATCGGCAGCTGATCATGAGTGAGTGGCAATAATTCCGATCAGCGAGGAGGCACCTGAATGAAGCAGGGCAACGGAGGGCGATTAGGGATCTCGGGGCTTCAATAGCTCGCAGTGAATGCAGGAGCCAAGGGGCCAGAGGCCAGAGGCTGAATCACGAGCGAATGTCTGAGTATACCCTGCCACACCTATAGTGGCCAAAAAACGATTCAGAAAAGGGATCAAGCCCTGATCTTTGGACTGGATAGGAGTGTTCTGCTTAATTCAGATACTCTGTCCATCACCACCCCCTTTTCTGAATCGTTTTGTCCACCATAAGCGTTGAAGGGTATACTCAGATGTGAGTCCCTTGCTCACTGCACCATCAGGATTCAAGCAAGCCGGGCCGAAGACGGCTGAAATGCCAGAAACCGGTCCCCGGAAGCTTGTTTCCTTCACAGTTTAAGAATTGGCTTGGTAGTTTGGTCTGCCCTGTTCCCATGATGCACTGGGCCAGGGACAGACTAATTTGCATGTAGCCGGGTTCTGAGCTGTGATGGTGCAGTGAGCTAAAAAACGGTGATGGATCAAGCCCTGATCTTTGGACTGGGTAGGAGTGTTCTGCTTAATTCAGATACTCTGTCCATCACCACCCCCTTTTCAGAATTATTTCAAGAGTGGCAAACAATGGACTGGAACACTGCTGCCAGCTACCGCCAGTGACTTAGATTAATTCAAACTTTCCATATATCACTTATGTATTTGTTGCTGCTGATTTTGTCAACCACAGGATTACATTTCACATGTATGAGGCCACACCTCTTGTAGAGATTTCATAGATATTCAGCTTAGGCCACACCCATTTTAGGAACTACTCCCTCTTTCCAACCTTTTCATCCCACTCAAAGCTCGAGGCAGGATATCGCGTGTGGTGCTTATGATAAGCAGATAGTAGCAGAAAGAAGCGACATTGGCATAAGGTATATATACTGGCAGGAGTACAACAGGCTGGGTGTCAGCAGACAGATGGGATGTGCTTGCTCAGAGAGATGTGTCTCCGTGAGTCTTCAGTTGTAGCGACAGTGTGAGATAGTTCTGAGTAATGAGCCCAACTTCTCAAGCAGCTTATAAGGGGTTGGTGCAGTCTAGAACAAGCATTTGCAATGCAATAGGTCTCGCAGTAGGAAAGTTTGAGCTATTGGTCTTGTAAATGACAATTTTTTTATGTATGTGTTGGTTTTGAAAATAGCTAAATTAATAGCTTTGTCATTTACAATGCCAATAGTTATAACTTTCGCAAATGTGACACCTATAGCATTTGTAATGCAATATATGTTGTATTTACGTGACTTTGATGTATTGATATTACAAATAACAATGGCTTTTAATTTTTTGAAATAATACTTAAATAAAAGTGATTGTAATTTATAATGGCAATATCTTAAACTTTTGTAAATAACTTTTGTGAAGATTATGTTCAGTGTATTTTATTGTGACGAAAATCCAAGAACAGATGTGAAATATTAACATATTTTTGTGACATTTGTAATAAAGCTTGAAACATTGAGAGAACATATTTGAACCAGTTGTTGTTGAATGGTTGCGCAGATTGATGCTGGGGTGGCACTGAGTGGTGCTGTGGTGGTGCTGTGGTGGTGCTGTGGTGGTGCTGAGGTGGTGCTGTGGTGGTGCTGTGGTGGTGCTGTGGTGGTGCTGAGTGGTGCTGTGGTGGTGCTGTGGTGGTGCTGTGGTGGTGCTGAGTGGTGCTGAGTGGTGCTGTGGTGGTGCTGTGGTGGTGCTGTGGTGGTGCTGTGGTGGTGCTGTGGTGGTGCTGTGGTGGTGCTGTGGTGGTGCTGTGGTTGTGCTGTGGTTGTGCTGTGGTGGTGCCGAGTGATGCTGGGGTGGTGCCGAGTGGTGCTGTGGTGGTGCTGAGTGATGTTGTGCTGCTGAGTGATAGTGTGGTGGTGCTGAGAGATGCTGGGGTAGCGCTGTAGCGCTGAGTGATAGTGTGGTGGTGCTGAGAGATGCTGGGGTAGCGCTGAGTGATGATGTGGTGATGCAAAGTGCAAATTTCTTTTAAAACCATCCCTATTTATACATTTTCCCTGGCGCCCTTGGCTGTGTGAGTGCGCGCAGTGCCTGTGTGTGCGCGCAGTGCCGGTGTGTGTGTGTGAAGTGCCGGTGTGTGTGTGTGAAGTGCCGGTGTGTGTGTGAAGTGTCTGTGTGTGTGAACAGTGCCTATGTGTGTGTGAACAGTGCCTGTGTGTGAACAGTGCCTGTGTGTCAACAGTGCTTGTGTGTGAACAGTGCCTGTGTGTGTGAGCAGCCTGTGTGTCTGAGAGCATTGTGTGTGTGACAGTAACTTGTGTGTGTGAGGGCAGTGTGTGTCAATGCAACGGGGCTCATGTTATCGACCTCAGAAGCATGAAAAGTGTGTGTCTTGGAACGTCTGAGGGCAGCTCGTGTTACAAGCTTGCTTTGAAGACAGTCATGCAGCGCTGGGAGTGGAGCAGATGGTCCTGTTTATAACCTGCAGAGCGCATTTGAAGTGGGCGCGGATGAAGTGACTAGGGGTGAGGGGATGCGCAGCCTGGTGTGCTGAAGCCTGGCAGCAGAGGCGGCTCGCGCACACAAAGTTGCTAAGTGGCTGGTGGCAAATGGACGCACATCAAAGGAGCCGCGAAAGTAGCATGCAAGCAGAGGGCTTTTATTATTGATTTATTTCCTCCCAGATGAATAATTAAAAACGCTTAACTAGTTGCCTGACCAAGCAGAGAAATGAATACTGGTCAGACGAGAAGTGAGAACCAAGCGACAAGTACAGTGTTTCAAGGCAAGCTCACCACAAACTCAACGTTTAACCGTTGTGATAATTATATCCATGGAATTAAGTGAGTCAAAACCTTTAGGCAATACATTACATTCAGGGAGATAATAGAAGCCACAACGATTAATAAGAGGGGGAAAAACGTTGCCCTACGCTATTTTAACCACTGACCACTAGTAACTAAAAGACTTCTGCTGAACAAGCTTTCTACGGAAACAGCAGATGTAGTAACGAACAACAGAATGGACCTGATAAATGGTTCATTGGAAAAAGATGGGTAATTTGCTCGAGCAGTTGGTAGGCAGGAAGCGTTAAAATGTATCCGTCCGAGCTGCGTTTGTAAAACAAAACCCCCATAAAACAACTCCGAAGGAATGCAAGCTGAAGATAAGAAGTTATTAGCAAACGCTTTGAAGCCGCACTGCTAGTCAGACCCACAACAATCAGCTGGAAGATTAAGTCAAAATACGGCACCGGCCTTCCAGTAGGCTATGCACAAATCAAGACTTCAGTGCCAGGATAGAAGGCAGCAAAGACACGCGGTGGCAAAGTTGAAACCAAAGGGAAAAAACCCGCAAGCGGCTTAATACCGGGGTCTTTAAAATTGCTTATTGGAGTAATTGCAACGAAAATTAGCATAATTTGGCACGACCGTAACGTGGTTGAGTGGCGGTAGCAGAATTTAACACCGCATCACAAATACAGGGTTTCACTTCATTAAGCGTACGGGCTACGAAGAACAATTACCGACTGTCTGTAAATTACATTTGATCGTACGCAAACATTAAATGCTTATTTCCCTAATGAGTTCGCCATTCTATCCACTGTCGGCGTCTTTAAAATGTGGACAGAGCACATCGTGAACCTGGAGTGGCGACCCTGCTAATCCTTTTGTGTAACCATGCAAGGGCCTAATGCACATAATGTGTCGAACTTGATTCTCTTGCACCTCCCAGATTTAGGCAAATGTAATGCCATCTTCCAGGGAAACATATTAAATGTAGAACATTTAACTTTAACCCCGCAGATGAATTTTTCAGTCGCCAGTGGATCAGCCATCTAGATTCGTGTCCATGACCTGTTCACAGTGCACTTTAACCAGAGAAACTCATTGCCTGACGACCCCTTCTCCTTGATTGCATAAGGCCCGTGGCAGACATAGCATATACAAGCGCTACTGCCTACTTGTTGTTAACTGCTAGGAGTAAAAAAAATGAGTGATACGACTAATGACATAGCAGTGTGATAAGTTTGGAAGATGATCTTTTTATGTTTGCATTTCTGCGCCTGTTACCTACAGCATGACAACTTCTTTTATAACATGTTTTTTTATCAGAGTTTGTGTAGCGCTTTCCTGTCGTGTGCAAGGCCTCACTCCACACTACTCAAGAAACAGACCAGTGACGAGTTGCTTGTTTTTATTGAAAGTCATTCTTCAGGAAGTGACATAAAATCGTTAAAGTGCTGCTTCATTTGTAAGCTGTACTCCTCCGGTCTTTGGGCCTGCCCTCTGAGGAAGGTCGGCCCCGTAGAATGACAGTGTATACATTATTAAGGGACAACGCACGGCCCATGAGCTTCTGCAATCGCTTAACTAGGTTCTTGTCCTGCAGCCCAAAATCAGGCAACGCTAATTGTTTGCACATGCACTCGGATTTTGCAGAGTGCATGTGTGTCCGTGCACGCGCTTTCCATTTGCTTCCCGAGCCGGCTGCCTGCTTCACAATTCAAAGGAATGCGACCCCCGCCCAGGCAATGCCGAAAGCCAGCGATTCCCTCCCACTCGCTCACTCCCCTTCTCCCCCGTCAGCCTCCCTCCCACAGGCTTCCCCATCGTGCGCAGTGCGTGCTGGCCTCACTTCTTCTCCCCCCTAATTGCTCTCACTTTCACGGCCGCCAGGCCGTGAGCTACTTAGGCTCAAAAAAACTTTAGATGTAAAGCGACAGTGACGCCACTGCTTGCAATACTGTGTCTTTTCGTGTTCGTGTTCACATTCATGGCCGCAACCGTTTCTCTTTATACAAGCTGACTCTAAAGAAAGGGGCATTGCCAATATTAAACTGAAACCGTTGCATGGGGTGCTTTGACAGGAAAAAGCAGTTGTTTGTCAAGTTGACAAAAGGATGTTTTTTTGTGTAAAATCACTAATGCTGCGCTTTCACTTTAATAGAGACCGTGCATCATTCTTTAGACATGGCTTGTCTAAAGAAAGGGGCACAGCCTCCATGAATGTGAAAGCGCCGCATGGGCGCTAGTGAACAATAAATACATTTTTTTTAAGTATGCGCGACCGCTATACTTAAGGCAAACCGTGCTGCTAAAATATAGGAAGAAAGAAACAAGGCTGCTCTAGTTAAAGCGGGTGTGCCCTTCAGAATGTCTGCACCGAGCACATGCTTATCTTGCCCATAAGCTTGGCCATGCTGTAAACCTAGAGAAGGGCATTCTAAATTCTGTAAAGAGACCTCAAACCTAGGCATAGGCTCCCAGGCCTGGATATTAGTATCTCCTTTACCAAAAATTCGAGAGGACCCTATGATACGACATCCTGAACCTTCCCAAATGTGTCCAGGTCATGCACCAGTGTGACAAAACCTACACAGAGGTATCTTATTGAGGGAGAACTGAACTTAAATCATAGACCTGTTACTGTTGTTGCCCCGGTGAAGGCCCCTCATTGTTCACTCCCTGTGTATGTCCTGCATTGCCCTATCAGATTTACTGTTTGTTAAGGGCGGCGAAGAGGCGGGTATGAAATACGATATTCTGCTAATTTGCACTCTCTTACTGCACTGAAACCTTTCTATTGTGGCACTGTTACTTTTTTAAAAATACGCTGCTCCTGCTTTTAACGATTCTTTTAAAAGTCCCGATGAGCTTAACCTCACCTCTTTGACGCCCACCATCCTGGCCGCCGGCTCCCCGTTCCACCACGGGTTCTCCCACTTGATGTGGAGAGAGCGAAGGCGGGATAGGGCTTGAGTCACGGGTCCGAGGTCGGGGGCGGGAGCTACCCTGTTGAAACACTACGTAAACGGGCATGTGTTCGTAGCGTCCGCGCCAGGCCGGGGCCAGGGGCCACCCCCCCTACTCGAATTCCTATAGCTTACAGTTACTCCTGTGATGACTTACACAGACTCAGATCTAAATGCCATGCTAACTGTGAGACACTGCTACTAGACAATCTCACAGCCCGTTGCTCGAATTGTAAGTTCTCCGCCTCCCATATGCAGCTAGGCATAACAGGGGAGAATGGGAAAACCTTGAGCATGATCTCCCGTCTGAACACTATTCATGACAAACAGTTTAATTTCCTCAGTACGAACTGCAGATCACTGCCCAAGCATTAAGAGGATATTTTTAATCTTTTAACCGATGTACAGCCAGATGCACTCTTTTTAACTGAGACATGATTAAATGCTAGCTCAGGGCCAGATATTGCCTCAGCCCTCCCCCCAAATTATGCTAGAGTAAGACAAGATAGATTGAACCAATGTGGAGGTGGTATAGGAATAGTCTACAAAAATCATTTCAATGTAAATGGGAAAATCTAGACTTGGCCAACTGTGAAGCTGGTCTTTTTAAACTTACCCTAACTCCCCAAATTACATTCTCTGGTATTTTGATTTATCGACCACCTGGGGTGACTAGTGGTTGGGCGGCTGCTCTGTCTGAGCTGATTGCTCCTTTTTTAATGGAAGCTTCTATGTTCTCCATTCTTGGGGCTCTTAATTTGCACCTGGAAGATCGTAGCTGCCCTACGATCCTCAATTTCCTCTCGGACCTAGAAGCACTTAATGTTCATTTGAGAAACAATGGTCCGACGCATTCGGCGGGACATCTACTAGACCCGATTTTTACAAACTTCGATCGCATAGTCTGCAAACCAGCTTCCCCTATTCTATGGTCGGATCACTTTCTCACCCACTTCAAAATTTGGGTTCTCAGCACCAAAAATTTGGTCAGATCAGAAGTCTGGTCTAGAAACTGGAAAAAAATTAAAGTAAGTGACCTCAATACACAGCTAATACATTCTAGTCCTGAAATTGTTCCTACTGAAGTTAGAATTAGTGATCACAAAACTATCAATACCTGGCTAGATACTGCTGTACAGACCATAGCCCCGCTTACACTTAGTAAACGTACATCCTGTAACCCCTCTGCCCCATGGTTCACCGAAAAACTAAGTGATGAAAAAAGTAATTGCAAAAAATTAGAGAGGCTGTGGAGAAGAGACTATAACCCGGCCAATAAGGAAACTTATAAGCAAGCACTCAATGCTTACCACTTATCCTGCAAAATAGCTAAGGGTAATTACACTAAAGCTACCGTTTTAGCTGCACAGAGCAACTCTGGAACTCTTTTTAAAGTTTTAAAAAACCTGGCAGGAGCCGCCCATCAACCAGAACCACCGATTTTATCCTCTACGCAATGCAACCACATAGCCAATTTTTTTATGAGAAATTAACTAAGATCTATTCCTATTTTAGCAAACAAGATGAGGCCACAACTTCTGTAGCTAATACCTCTCTCCCTAATGAGAAAGTGGACAGGGCAATCTCCTGGGAGAATATATTAACAAGTTGGCAATCAATGGGTATGGTGACCTTTGTAGAAATACTTAACAGCATTAGGTCAGGTTCACCTCAGGACCCAATCCCTGCGTCCATCCTAAAGCAGTTGGATTCTTCTATTCTGAGCGTAATTAGATCTTTACTAAACGCTTCGCTAGAGGAGGCTGTGATACCCGATGACTGGAAGCATGCAATGGTAGTCCCTCTGCTGAAAAAGGCAGATGGTGACCCAGAGGTCTTTTCTAATTTCCGACCAATATCACTAGTACCTATTTGCTCAAATTCTGGAAAAGCATGTAAATAATCAGTTATCTGACTTTGTCAATAAATACAATCTGCTGCATTACTCCCAGTCAGGGTTTAGAAAGGGACACTCTACGGAGTCAACCCTACTAGAGGTCACTGAAGCCATCCGAAAGGAATTAGATGGAGGGGGCACGGCGGCACTCATTCTTTTAGATTTGAGTGCCGCCTTTGACACCATCTCCCACAATACCTTGATTCAGACGTTGGAGGATATAGGAGTCAAAGGGAAAGCCATGAGATGGCTGGAACAATTTCTTTCGCACCGGACCTTTCAGGTCTTTTCTAAAAACTCCTCTGACATTCTGAATTCTCTGTATGGGGTACCTCAGGGCTCCATTTTGAGCCCACTCTTATTTAATATTTATGTTACCCCACTAGCTAAAATTGCAGAAGACATGGGTCTTACTATCTATTCCTATGCGGACGATATGCAAGTAGTATTCTCCCTAGCTTCGACTGACAAATCTGATATTTCCCCTCTCCGCTCTGGTCTCCTGAGAATGGCCGACTGGGTTTACTCCAACAAATTAAAACTTGACGGAGAAAAAACAGAGCTTCTTATATTTGGTGATCACAAGGATCTCTGGGGCCCCGCTCATTGGCCGGTAGAAATGGGCCCGACCCCGGTCGCGGTTCAATCTGCTCGCAACCTTGGAATTATAATTGACGATAAACTGTCAATGCAAGCACATACCGCAAAAACGGCCTCTACCTGCTTTGCTATCCTTAAATGGTTAAGGAAAATACTTTGGCAACTTCCTGAAGGGGCACAGAGGACAGTAATACAGGCCTTAATAGGGTCTCGATTGGATTATGGAAATATTTTATTCCTAGGATCCAATAAAGACACTATTATCAGTCTGCAGATTGTACAGAACGCGGCAGCTAGGCTGCTTCTCCATCTCCCAGGGCGCACAAGCATTTCAGCACATCTGAAGGAATTGCATTGGCTGAAAATTGCCAACAGAGTGAAAGTCAAAGCACTCTGCTACATGTTTAAGATCAACGTGAATGAGGCACCTTCCTATTTATGTAGACTGGCCCAGAAATACTTACCATCACGCGCTCTGCGATCCATGACACAAGCCAAATTTGTTGTCCCCAGATTTAAGCGAGTACGTCTGGGTGGACGCTCGTTTTCAATCTGGCCCCAGTTCTATGGAACTCTCTTCCACTCAAACTACGCTTGGAATCTAATTACCTCCAATTCCGGAAGGGAGTTAAAGCTTGGCTTTTTAATCAGTAGCACTCACAATATTCAAATTTTTAGCCCACTCAAACAGATCCAAGGCGCCGGGAAACCCTCAGGGTAGCTGTTGCGCCATACAAATGCATTAAATAAATAAATAAACAAATAAATCAGCAACGTACGCCAGCTCCTGCCCCTTTTCAATGTGAACCCCTCAATTTCCAGTCTTTTGTGTAAGCCTTACATGTACCCCTCTGTAGTGGGGCTTTAATTTCACCCTAAAAGATGTAGGCCCTTTCCACCTGAACGATAGACACTCAACATTCCCTTTTAGCGGTCAGACTGCAACTGTTCTCTTCTATGTACAGTCCCCCTATCATTCCTTTGTTAGTAAAGATCCATCAATGTCCCCTCACTGCTATCCTCTCTCTGTAGGGTTTTCTGTGTCCATTTTCAGTTGTTGGCTTCTCTATTGTTCACCTCTTGTGTAGGTCACATAAGGCCCTTAATAGCAGTCTCGTGTTGGAGTCAGATACTCACCATCCTTGCCCAGTGTATCATCTATCATCCTGCTGCTGCATGCTCGCTCCTCAGTGTTCCCTCCTTCTTGTGTATTTTCACAGACCCCTTCTTTTAGGTCCCTGATTGACTATTCTTCACAGTTGGAACCTTAATGTTTACTTCTCTTTGACGGACCCCTACTTTCCCCTTTTCAGTGTTGGTCGCTCATAGACCCATTCTCTGCACACGCTCCTAAAGTGTTCTGTGCATAGGCTGTTCCAGTCTCTCTTCTGTTTGTAGGCCTCTCAAGTTTCTCTTTTCTTTGCGGGCCCTGTACTTTTCACTTCTCAATGTTAAGCTCTGGTTCCGCTCCATGGCATAGGTCCCTCACTATCTTCTCTGTATAGTATTCTCTGTGGTGTAGTTATCTCACAGGACCCTCATCATTGTCTCCTCTTGTGGAGCCTTCACCGTCTAGCATTTAAGTCTTTTATTACATATTTTTATGGACAATAAGAGGTATCGTTGCACTTTACATAGTAGCAGAAACAGTGATGACCGTCAAAATATACTAGAGTAGAAAACAATAACTACAGATTAGTTTTGCTAGTTAGGAAGAAAGTGTTGGTGCGTAGAACCCTTACAAGATACATAACTAAAGCCATGCAAAAGTGGCCCACATAACACTTCTGAAACATTCTCCTAAGAATGACAGACAAGATGTTTTTGAATGGTTTATGTAAGTATTTAAGTGAAATTACAAAAAATATCATCAGTAAGTTAACAGCATAGCATATCCGTCATAAGTTAAAGAGTTCAGTATGAAACCCGGCATAGATTTGCCTTCAAATGAAGGGAGTAGGGATTGCTCTCTTGAGAGAAATTCACACTCTTATTTATTACTCTGGACAATAGGATTCATACATTTGTTAAGAACACATGATTCATAATGTTTAAACAAATAGGAAGCAGTCTAAAGGAAACATTTCTTTATTAAATAGATTCAGTACTTTGCCCACCACCAGTACATTATGGTTCGATCATTCTCACAGTCTTGGTTATACATTTTGACTGATACAATGTTAATAGAAATAGGATGAGCAAGCTTGGTACAAGCTTTCTCTGAGCAACATTTTTGCTAACTTGTGTGAAACTATTAAAGTTTATTTTAGAAACAAATTAATCAAAAATATCACGTGACATAGGATGACGTCTAAATAATATGGAAGACAATGTAAACACTGTTCAATGTTAGCAGTTGTTCAAATAGACCGTGTTATTTTTATTAACAGAACATTAGCCCTTACAGCAGTGATGAGAAGGAAGGTGAGGGTAAACTGTGGTTAGGCACCCTCATCTGAAGTTCTGCTACTGTTACCTTCTCTGCGTGGACCACTCACTTACCCCTCTTTGTATGTCATCAATGTAACTACTAGTGTAGACCTCTCACTGTGGGCCACTCCGTTATGATAGCTCACTTGTTTCTCGTTGGTGTGGACCCGTCTACTCCTAATTCAATACAGACCTCTAACAGCAAAAGTCACGTTATCTGTCTCACTGTGCAATTTGTTGTAACTCTTGTTTCCGAAAGTTTCTATGTTATTTTTTTAATTTTTTTAATGTTTTTATTGAAAATCATGCAGGGCACATGTCAATCAAATGGCACAGACATTGGGTATCACAGGTTAAATTAGATATTTGCGACATTTTACTCAGCAATAGAATTAGTGGCAAAAAACTAATTCCCCTAGGTACTACCTTGGATTTTCTCCCCCCCACCCCACTCCTTACTCAGATTCACTTTCCCCATCTAGCGTTGGCGGTTCACATAAATAACAAACTTAGGGGTCTGAATTAGAATCCAATAGTGATTCTCTAATATTGTACCTATGCCAGCTCGTGTGCGTAGGAACAAAAATTATAGGTAGGACTAACAAACCATATCGCCAGAATGTGAGACACCGGTAACCGTGAGTCACCCTTAGTTGAGGATTCCCATCAAAGTCTTGTATGGATCAATATTCTCATCTGGTAATCCTTATCGGGTATTGTCTCTTGATCATTGAGACCACTAGCATACCCTGATAGCCGGTTCGGGGTAGCGACCCACAATCACTAGGTTATACCACATGATGTTGATATGATGGGAATGTGCAGGGCAGAAATAATATATGTGGTGATTAAAAAGGGATAGGGAACTTAACAAAAACCTGTTTTAACGAACGTTAGCCCCTTCCCATTTAAAAACAAGAACAGTGTAACATAATCATCCCAGTACACACAAATAGCTGCGAAGAGACCAACATGTTTCAGCCACAGAGGGAGGTTCCCCAGGCTTTCGTCAGGGTCTCTGTTCTATAATAATGCTACTGCTTGTGAGTGATGAAAAGTGTGAAAAAACTATATGAAAAAACACACAAGTGAAATACAACAGAAAAGGATATAGTGTTCCTTCATCTGTATGAACTCCTCTCTTCGGCACCTGGTGTCTTAGTAATGTCTGTTGGAGACAAACGTACAAGTGAATCACATTCAGCTACCCTGGTCTGTACAGGGAGGTACATCGTTTCTAGAATATTTACAACTTTATTACTCACCCAGTGTGTCCGGGGAGTGGACCTCACCTCTTCCTGGACCTGGCTCAGGATATGAGAGACCCCGCTCTACAAGGACAGAAACCGACTTCGTGATTACAGTGAACAGAGGGATCAAGCGTTGATCTGCTCTGACAATACACAATCTACGAGGTCGCAAGGTCTTCTGTACGTAGAGTTAACTAACATATACCAACTAGTTCCTATTTCTAACCTCCCATTCATTCTATTGTTAGCTGTATGCTTCAAGTGTAGCCACGTTGTTATGACTAGTCTGAAATTTAACGACAATAGGCAAGCTGGAAAGCAGCCTAGATCCAGACACTATGGATAGACTTTAGAGCTACAATCCTACCTGTCCGTCGTTGTCTCGAACTGTGACTGAGTCAGGGGGAGGCAACGGGCTACCTTCGTCACTCCTAATTCAATGATCTGGTCTGCAATTCCACAACCAATCAGAGCCTCCGGAGGAGGAGCTTTACCGAAAGGCTAGGATGAATATCATTATCATTCGCATTATCACTTTACAAACACTGTTGTCAGGGATTATATTCATGGCTAAGGGAGTCAAGTTATGTCTCAGTGTGCGCTCGATGTTTGCTTGGTGCAGGACAATACTCTAGTTCGTAATCTCGCGGGACTATCGTGCTTGGAACTACAAAGTGATGTAGTGCATGGAACTTGTGTAGTTTACTGGTTCGACCTCCGCTAAGAGTAACAATGTTATTCGCTCACATGTCAGGAACTACATAATGACTACGCCCGCTCGAAGTGTGTAGTTCAGATAGCGCCGAGCCGCTATGAGGCGTTATCGCGGGAAAGAGTGAAGAACTACCGAATGAGCGAATAACATCGTTACTCTTGGCGGAGGTCGAACCAGTAAACTACACAAGTTCCATGCACTACATCACTTTGTAGTTCCAAGCACGATAGCCCCGCGAGATTACGAACTAGAGTATTGTCCTGCACCAAGCAAACATCGAGCGCACACTGAGACATAACTTGACTCCCTTAGCCATGAATATAATCCCTGACAACAGTGTTTGTAAAGTGATAATGCGAATGATAATGATATTCATCCTAGCCTTTCGGTATAGCTCCTCCTCCGGAGGCTCTGATTGGTTGTGGAATTGCAGACCAGATCATTGAATTAGGAGTGACGAAGGTAGCCCGTTGCCTCCCCCTGACTCAGTCACAGTTCGAGACAACGACGGACAGGTAGGATTGTAGCTCTAAAGTCTATCCATAGTGTCTGGATCTAGGCTGCTTTCCAGCTTGCCTCTTGTCGTTCAATTTCAGACTAGTTATAACAACGTGGCTACACTTGAAGCATACAGCTAACGATAGAATGGATGGGAGGTTAGAAATAGGAACTAGTTGGTATATGTTAGTTAACTCTACGTACAGAAGACCTTGCGACCTCGTAGATTGTGTATTGTCAGAGCAGATCAACGCTTGATCCCTCTGTTCACTGTAATCACGAAGTCGGTTTCTGTCCTTGTAGAGCGGGGTCTCTCATATCCTGAGCCAGGTCCAGGAAGAGGTGAGGTCCACTCCCCGGACACACTGGGCGAGTAATGAAGTTGTAAATATTCTAGAAACGATGTACCTCCCTGTACAGACCAGGGTAGCTGAATGTGATTCACTTGTACGTTTGTCTCCAACAGACATTACTAAGACACCAGGTGCCGCAGAGAGGAGTTCATACAGATGAAGGAACACTATATCCTTTTCTGTTGTATTTCACTTGTGTGTTTTTTCATATAGTTTTTTCACACTTTTCATCACTCACAAGCAGTAGCATTATTATAGAACAGAGACCCTGACGAAAGCCTGGGGAACCTCCCTCTGTGGCTGAAACATGTTGGTCTCTTCGCAGCTATTTGTGTGTACTGCGATGATTATGTTACACTGTTCTTGTTTTTAAATGGGAAGGGGCTAACGTTCATTAAAACAGGTTTTTTTTAAGTTCCCTATCCCTTTTTAATCTCCACATATATTATTTCTGCACTGCACATTCCCATCATATCAACATCATGTGGTATAACCGAGTGATTGTGGGTCGCTACCCCGAACCGGCTATCAGGGTATGCTAGTGGTCTCAATGATCAAGAGACACAATACCCGATAAGGATTACCAGATGAGAATATTGATCCATACAAGACTTTAATGGGAATCCTCAACTAAGGGTGACTCACGGTTACCGGTGTCTCACATTCTGGCGATATGGTTTGTTAGTCCTACCTATAATTTTTGTTCCTACGCACACAAGCTGGCATAGGTACAATATTAGAGAATCACTATTGGATTCTAATTCAGACCCCTAAGTTTGTTGTTTATAAGTTTAGTTCGAGCGGGGGATAATACTTAGGCTGAGTCTTTAAACATCCCTCTAGCCCTACAATAGTGTTTGGTTTCTCAGGTTCACATAAATAACCTCTAGATTTGTTCCAGGCCCCTCAAATTTTCTCCCATTTCCAGGGACAACCACGGTGCAGATAAACCACCGTCTCTGCCATCATTGCTGCATCTAAGTCCAGGCACCAATCTTTAAGCATCGGTACCTCTTCGGATCTCCAATACCTTGCTATGTTTCGTTTAGCATACATTACGCCCAGCGTCGCCCACTCCTGAGCGGGGTGTGTACGATCATTTGGCTCCCAAAGGTTCAGGAGGCAACATCTCGGCTCCGGGACAATTGACACCTCCACCACCTGGGACACCGTTCTCATGATTTTAGCCCAGTACACTGCAATTTGGGGGCACTGCCATATAGTGTGAAAGAAGGTTCCCTTCTCCCCGCAACCCCTAAGGCAAAAGTGGTATCTGGCCCTTCCTATGGTGTGGAGGGTGACCCTCGTATAGTATTCGTGGTGTAATCTCTTTAGCTGTATTTATCGGAGCCTAAAGGGTATAGCCACCTCCCGTGGGGATGACAGCACTGTTTGCCAGTTCGTCTCGTCGAGTTTCCCTAAATCAGTTGACCATTTGTGCTTTAATTTTAGTGTTGGGTCTGGTGTGTTGTTGACTAATTTACGATAAGTAAATGAAGTCGCCTTCTTAGGCATATGTTCAGTGAGCAATCTGTCCTCTAAGGGAGTGGCTTCCGGTACATCTGTGCCTGGTGGAAGAACCGATTCCAAGGCATGTTTGATCTGTATATATCTATACTTTTCAGTGGGTGCTAGTTCATATTGGGCCTGTAGCTGGTCAAAGGATACCACTGCACCCTTCTTCCATAAATCTCCCACGTGGAGATGCCTATTCGGTCCCAAGCCCCGAATCCTTTAACATAGCGAAGCTTGCCCAGTTGCCGCGCTGTCCAAAGGGGGGTCATTTGAGTGGTAGTGTCTTTGCATTTAAGACTGGTCTGCGCCACATACCAGATGCTAACTGTATGTGCCGTCGGTCCCCAAAGGGAGGAGGAGTCACTCGTATCATATAGTGCCTCACCCAGTTCATATCTGTCTGCCTGGAACGCCGGTTCTGTCTGGGGTGTCTGTAACCACTGATTGATTATTTTCAGTTAGGCTGCCCAGTAATATAACTGGATATCCGGGAGGGCAATACCCCCGTCATACCAGCTCCGGATCAATTTGCCCCTCGAGATACGCGCAGGTTTATTTCCCCAGAGCAGGCCCGAGACAAACGCTTCTATATTTTAAAAATATTTTAACAGGACTTGGAATGGGGTATTTTCAAGTACATAGAGAAGTCGGGTAAGTGTCATCATTTTAAAAAGGGCAGCTTTGCCCAAGAGTGTCAGAGGCAGGTTATGCCAGTGTTTCACATCCCCCTTAAATCGGTCAAGGGAGGGCTTTACATTTTTGATGAGAAAAGCTTCCGATCCGGGCGTTATCCAAATACCCAGGTATTTAAAAGAGTCCTCCGTGACCGTGAGTGGACAGTCCGCCTGGAGCAATGGGGGCGAGTCCTTGAGGACAAACAATACTGATTTGGACCAAATGATGGTATACCCTGATGCCCGACCAAATATTTCACAGATATTTAAAAGCAATATTATTGAGCGTCTTGGGTAAGACAGGTACAACAGCACGTCGTCCACATAGAGAGATATGCGGTCCTCCCAAGTCGCAGTCCAGTTAAGTCCCTGAATCATGGTGTCCCATCGGATCCAGGCTGCCAATGGCTCTAGCGCCAGCGCAAACAGTAAGGGAGACAAGGGGCAGCCCTGGCGTGTGCCCCGTTGCAAACAGAAAGTCTCTAGAGATATGACCATTCGCCACCACATGAGCGAGTGGATGGGAGTCCAGTAATTGCACCCATGCGCAAAATTTGGGGCCGAAGCTCAGGTGTCTAAGAACTGCGAACATGTACGGCCATTCCACCAAATCGAATGCCATGCGGGCGTCGAGAGAGAGGATAACTGCAGGCTCCTGTAGACAGACCCTACGTGCCATTACCGCATGCACCCTTCTGAGATTAAGCGCAGTGTTCCTATTGGGCATGAATCCGGACTGGTCCAGGTGAATCAGGGTTGCAAGGTGTGGGGTCAGTCGGATGGCGATCAATTTAGCTAATATTTTGGCCTCTGCGTTGAGTAGAGATATTGGGCGATATGAGGAACATTGGTTCGGGGGTTTATCAGGTTTGGGCACAGCAATTATAGTTGCCATTCGTTGACAACTCTCCCACTTCTTAGCTATTTGCAAACATCGTCAAAAGATGTGGGGCAGTTAAGTCATATGTACGTTTATAGAGCTCAATAGGGATTCCGTTGGGTCCCACAGCTTTCCCTGACTGTAGGGAGTGAATAGTCAACAAAACAATCGCCAATACTGCTCAAATATTATATCAAAGAACAAAACATAACTGAGCAACTCGTTCTCAGCTTCATAGACCACTCTTTCAGTCTCAGACTGTATCTCCAAAGATTTTTTATTCTTTAAAGGGAGTGAATGGCAGTCAGCAGTTCGTCAATTGTAATGTCAGCCTCCAGAGAAAGAGCCGCCTCAGCAGAAAGGGCGGGCATTCTAATATCTTTAATATATGTTTGCGCCTCCTCTGTTGTCATGTGAGATCCAGAGGTGTATACTTGTTCAAAAAACCCTGCCAAAGTTTCTACTATGTCTTCCGGAGCAGTTACCACTTTCCCAGTCTGAGTACTGAGCTGTGCTATCGCTCTCTGTGCTCTTTCTTTCTTGTCCAACCACGCCAAAAGCTTGCCTGCCTTGTCCCCAAGTTATTATTATTTATTTTTTATAGAGCGCGTAGTCACCCGGAGGTATCCCAGCGCTAAAAGATCCTATCTCTTCAGGTCAGTGGGACAAGGGAGGAGGGGGGGAGGGGAGGGAGGGGAGAGGGGAACAGAAGATCAGGGTTACGGACAAGCATGATTCATTAGGGAAAAAGGTGGGTTTTGAGCCGCTTCCTGAAGCGAAGGTATTGTGGTTCGAGTCTCAGGTCGCGGGGGAGTGAGTTCCAGAGACGTGCGGTGTGGACTGAGAAACGTCTTTCTCCTGAGCGGGCTTTCTTAAATCTGGGGATAGTGATGAAATTTTCCATGTCCGAACGGAGGCGTCTTGGGGATTTGTAGGGTTTGATGAGTTTCCTGAGAACAGGGGGGCCTTGCTTTTGTAGCAGTTTATGGGCTAGGCACAGGGCCTTGAATTTGACCCGCTCCCTTATAGGAAGCCAGTGGAGGAGTTTTAGTGCAGGTTTGGCCGAAGCTCTGGCAGGGGTATTTGTGAGAATCCGGGCCGCGATGTTCTGAATTCTCTGAAGCTTGTTCAGCGTCGCTTCGGGGGCGCCCAGGTAGATCACATTGCTGTAATCAAGCCTCGAGAGTATTAGGACATGAATTAGCAGTTTTTGGGAGTTGGGGGGCAAGAGGGGCAGGATTTTCCTCAACGATTTCAGGAGCCCGAAGCAGGTCCCGGCTACTTTCTTTGCTTGCACGGTGAACGAGAGATCGGTGTCGAGCCACACACCCAAGCTTTTTACTTCTTCTTTTGGATCGGGGGGGGGCCCAGACAGGCTGGCCAGATGTTCGGGGAGAGTGCGAGTCCTTTCTGGCCGAGGAGCAGAACCTCAGTTTTCGTCCCGTTTAGTTTTAAGGCTGAACTGTTCATCCAACGTTGGACCTGCGTAAGGCAGTTAAATAAATCTGCTGGTTGTTGTCTGGGGTGAGATAGTGACACAACTAGTTGTGTGTCGTCGGCGTAGCTGACGACGCTCACTCCGAACGGGGTGATGACCTCCTCCAATGTGGACATATAGATATTAAATAATGTGGGGCTCAGGGAGGAGCCCTGAGGCACGCCACATAGGAGGGGAGTTTCGGAGGAGCAGGCGTTATTCTCCCAGATCTGATAGGTCCGTTGGGCCAGAAAGGATGAGAGCCAGGTTAGGGCGGAGCCTTCCACACCGACTCTCTTGAGTCTTTTGACGAGAAGTTGGTGGTTGACGGTATCGAAGGCCGCACTCAGGTCGAGGAGGATCACTGCCACTGATCCTCCTTCGTCTAAGAGTGCTCTGGCCTCCTTTACCGCTGCCAGGAGGGCGATGTCCGTGCCCTGCCCTGGACGAAAGCCCGTCTGGGAGCTTTTTAGCCTGTTGTTGTCCTCCAGGAACTGGGAGAGTTTTTTATTAACCAGTTTTACAGCAATCTTGCTGATTCCTGGGAGTAGGGAAATAGGCCTATAGTTAGCCAGGTTTTCAGGATCGAGGGAAGGTTTCTTTAGTAAAGCTTTAACGACTGCCGCCTTCCAGCTCGAGGGTACAGCTCCCTGTTGGAATGAGGCGTTGATCAGGTGGGTCAGGGGGGGAACAATCGTGGGAGCTACCTCCTTGAGGATCCGAAGCGGGGCGGAGTCCCTTGGAGATCCGCTTTTTATGGATTTTAACGTGTTTCCCACTTCTTCGGTCGTTACTTGACCCCAAGAGGAGAGACAAATGGGTGTCAAGGTGTGCGGGAGGTCGTTTTCCTCGCACGGATTCGCGGGGGGAATTGAGTCAAGAATTTTTTGAATTTTTTCGTGAAAGAAATTAGCCAATTGTTGGCATTTTTCCTGATCAGCTTTGGGGTCTGGGGGTGTCTCGGTCCAGGTTCTGGGGTCTTCAGAAGTTCTTTTAAGATGACGTAGGATTCTTTGCTGGAGCATACCGCTTTTTCTATTCTTTCCTGGAATAATGCGCTTTTAGTTTTTCGAATAGTAGTTTTGTAAGTTAAGAGAGAGGTGGAGTAAGCGTCTTTATTTGCTTTCGATTTGTCTTTCCTCCACTTCTCTTGCACTCTTGGCGCAGGGCTTTAAGCTCTGGGGTGTACCACAGAGCGGAGGATACTCTTTTAGGATGTTTAAAGGTGGCAGTTTTGGGGAGGAGTTTATCTAGAGAAGAGGTAATCCACTCATTAAACTGCTTATCGGCCGTGGCAGGATCGGTCTGAGAGTCCCAGATGCAAGTTTGTGCCACCGTCTATCGGTGACCTGGATTTTAATAGTTTGAGGGTTCATGGTGGGTACTTCCCAGGAGATAGGGACAAGAAAATGATCCGTCCATGGAAGGGTCAGGGGTGGCCTGGTGGTCATGGTAGCCACATTAGTGAGGATGGGATCCAGTAAGTGTCCCTTCTCATGGGTAGGCTCATTGTTGACCAGTCGGATATTAAGTGACAATAGGTCCTGAAGAAGATCGGAGGCTATCCGGTCCATAGGGTCCATGAAATGCAGGTTCAGGTCATCTAGGATAAGAAAGTTGGAGGCAGAAGATGCTAATTGTGAAACCGATTCAGTAACAGCATTAAGGAATTTCCCAGGGGCACCTGGGGGGCGGTAAGTCAGTAGTCCTGACAGGGAGTGAGCTGGGGAGGTTTGAATGGAAAATTGGCAACTTTCGCAGTCCTCGATGTAGGCGTTGGAAGTTCTACAAATAAGTTGTTCCCTGTAGATCATGGCTACCCCCCCTCCCCTCCCTTTGGGTCTATGTAAGGCTTGACAGAGATAGCCTGAGGGGAGGGCCGTGACGATGTCTGAGTCAGAGCTGTCCGATAGCCACGTTTCCGTGAGAAACAGCAGATCGAAATCATGATCTTGAATTAACAGGTTTGTTTCGAGCGCATGTTTGGGAAGGGAGCGGCAGTTGAGAAGTCCTATCTTGAGTCCGGGATTCACTGGGCTCAGGGGAGTAGGATTGCAGCGCATACAGTTAGAGAAGGGTTTACCTTCGGTGTGCGTGTGGTAACAGGCCAAGGTTTTTTCCGGTTGGAGTGCGCGGAGCATGTCTCCTGTATACACCACGCGGTCATGAGGGACATCCGACAGAGTCTCTGGCCTGGGTCCTTCGGCGCGCTGACGGCGCGCCCGCTGCGCGTCCGTGGGAGACACATGCTTATGAAGGTGAAGGGGGCGTGGCCTTGAGCGAGTGGGCGTGGCGAAAGACCGGCTCACTGGCTGCTGGCGGTTATGAACAGGGCGTTCCCTCTGCAGCGATTAGCTCTGCTGCGTGGGGCAAAGGAGAAGCGAGCGTGGTCTCCCTGAGGATCGATCAGGTGAGAGAAGGGTGGTCGTGACACAGAGTAATACACAAGTTTTAAAATCACAAGTATACAAAAGTTTTTTAAAAAATAGTGCTCCCGGCTGTGCCTCAGGAGTAGGGTCTGATGAGAGCTCAGAATTCGCTCTGCTTATGAAGGTGAAGGGGGCGTGGCCTCGAGCGAGTGGGCGTGGCGAAAGACCGGCTCACTGGCTGCTGGCGGTGATGAACAGGGCGTTCCCTCTGCAGCGATTAGCTCTGCTGCGTGGGGCAAAGGAGAAGCGAGCGTGGTCTCCCTGAGGATCGATCAGGTGAGAGAAGGGTGGTCGTGACACAGAGTAATACACAAGTTTTAAAATCACAAGTATACAAAAGTTTTTTTTAAAATAGCGCTCCCGGCTGTGCCTCAGGAGTAGGGTCAGTTCGTATACTGTATGTCGTGTAGTTTGTATCCACAGTTTAACCTGGTCACGTTGATATTCCTTGAGTGTGCTTTGCTTAACGTGAAGATTTTGTGCTGTTTCCGGGGTGGGATTCTCTTCGTGCCTGGCCTGAGACTCGACCAGTTCCGCCTCCGGGGCGTCTAGTTCACCTTTCGTCCTACGCCTATAGCCAATTAAGGAGGCAATTGCCTGCCCTCTCACCACTGTTTTGTAAGCTTCCCACAGTATTCTAGGGGGTTGTACGGAGGACACGTTTTCTTGGAAATAATGTTTCGTGATTGTCATTATATCTTTCCGGATCACAGGGACCAGGAAATAACCTGCAAATATGGGGAAAACACGCTTCCTCACCCTAATGTGCATCTTGTAGGTTATGGAAATGGGTGCATGGTCCGAAATGCCACGTGTACGAATCTCAACTTCTGTTAAATGGGGCAGGCTGTCGGCTGAGAGGAAAAAATAGTCTATACGTGAGAGGCTATTATGCACCCCGGATTGAAAAGTGTAGCACTGGGCATTGAGATGCCTGTACTGACAAGCATCCATGAGGCCCAAGACATCTATGAACCCTTTCATAAGGAAACAACCCGCTCCAGTTGTCCTACTTGGGTAGCGATCCTTATTGCCCTCTAGGACTGTGTTAAAATCGCCTCCCAAAATCAGTTCCCCTTCGGGTAGGTTTAATAGGAACGTACTAAGAGTCGGGAAGGCCAAAGTTTGGAGGGCCAGGGGAAAGTACACTGACACAACATTAAAACGCTTCCCCTCCCAATGACATGATATGGCTGCAAAACGTCCCTGGTCGTCTGTATAGTTGTGGTGTACTATCAATGGGAACTGCTTAAGTACCAGTATGCCCACCCCCGTGAGCCCGAGGAGAACTCTGAGTGACCTATCATTTTGTAACCACAGCGATCCATAGCTCTACATGCCGAACCCATCATGTGTGTTTCTTGTAGTAATGCCACCACCGCTGGTGCATTGCGCCTTAAATACTGCAACACCGACCCCCTTTTAATCTTATCCCCCAGACCATGTACATTCCAGGTAAGCAATGTTAGGGGGGACACCAGGGACCGTGGAGGGCTGTCAGTACTCGCACCAGAGCTTGGTAGCCATGTTCTACTGCCATGGGAAATGTAGTGGTACCAAGCGACCCCCATGTTGTGGGCCCACAAAATGGTAACCTGCATATTCCACATTAAGTATTGCCCTGAACAAAAAATACAAGGAAACAAGAAACAATTCGAATAAACCACCCTTCCCACCCACCACCCTGCCTCCGTGCTCGACTGAATCATAACTACCCGCCACCCCAACAAAGCAGAGTGCTTAATACCCTTTCCCAGTTCTGCAACGAAGGGGGTAAGAGAAAATAGCCCCTACCCCTCTTCGGGCCAGTACACCTGTAACTTCAGGAACCCAGAGCCCAACAGTAAAGTCAGCAAACAGGACAAACGAGGAGTAGTCACCGCAAACATGTCCATATACCATCACTGCAGGTCAGCCCCCCAATACAAGACGTAAAGTACCTATGAGAAGCAACCCTGAGCAGCTGCAACATCATCACTTTCATTTGGAACCCCAAATTACGTTATAAAAGAGGATACGGTCCCAAGGAGACCTGGGCCAAGTTCTCTCCCACGGCCATGCATTCAGTCTGAGACAAACAGTTCACCGGCTTCCGAGGATAACGGTTCATTCTTGCTCCATGTCTTCCTGTTGTTCGTTGCGCCTCGCGTCTCTATGCCCAGCACGGCCTGACCTCGCTGTCTTACGCCATCCATCCAACCAGTCCTGTGCCTCTTCAGGCGTGGAGAAGAACCATGCTTTGCCCTCAGCTTCCACTCTCAATTTGGCTGGAAATAGCATGGAGTATTTTAGTTCACGCTCCCGAAGCGCCTTCTTCACCTCAAGGAATCCTCTGCGCTGTTTCGTAACTGCCGCAGTGTAGTCCGGGAAGATCGTGATTGTGGCGTTATTGATACGGATCGGAGGGGCCTGCCGAGCAGCTTGCAGTATTGCATCCAGGTCCCTGAACTTGAATATATGTGCCAGGATCGGACGTGGGGGGCCCCCCGGTTTCGGTCTGCAACCTGGAACCCGGTGCGCGTGTTCAACTGAGAAGAAATTTGAAAATCTTCACGGCCGGAGGTGAGTTGTTACTAGGTCCTCGACAAAAAGATCCAGGGCCTGGCCCCCTGCCGTTTCTGGAATGCCAATAAAGCGGATGTTATTCCGTCTCGAGCGCCCCTCCTGATCCTCGAGGCTGGCCATCATGAGCTTATTGTCTGCCTCTAGCTGCCGTACTTACTTCTGGCGGGTGGAAGTGTCAGACGAGAGGGCTGCTGTCGTTTCAACTTCAACACTTTTGTGAACATTTTATTGAAATCAGCTCATTTCAATGCTAGGTCAATTGCGAGGGTCCCAATCCTTGAATCCACCTTATTGAGGGTGGTCATAATGTCCTGTAAGGTGACCTCTTGCGGAGCGTCCCAGACGCCCCCGTTGTTGACGGGACCTCTTTGTCGTGCCCATCCCCTTGTGATTTAGTGAAGTCATGTTTGTCTAGCTTCACCTGGTTGGCCCCTTTGGCAGTTCTGTTGCTCATTTTATTAGCAAAGAGAAGGATTTCGTTCCAGACAGGGTCCACAAAAGGTGCTGATTGCAGGCGTACGCACTACAATGCCAGAGTCAAATAAAGGAGCTAGGTCCCTAGTACTTGCGGGAGGTGGGGGCGGGGTGAAACGATTACTTTCTTCTGAAATTGGCCGGATTTCCAGCTGTTGCCCCTGCAGATGGGTCGCTAGATGCCAGGTTTTTAGTCCCAGGATATAGAGCCGTGCGCGCCCCCCGGAGTTGGACGCGGATGATGCCTGCCAGACTCCGCCTCTCTCCCACAAGTTTCTGGGCTGTTTAGGTAACGGATATGTGCACGGATAGTCTGGGCCCGTTTATGGAGCTCGGAGCCTCCCTAGGCTGCGGCCATATTCATCGGCTGCTAGCCACGCCCCCCGTTTCTGTGTTATTTTTGTTAACTAGGTATGTTTATAATACCAGAACTCTGACTGGTATCAGCATAATTATTGCTAGGAAGCAGAATGCTGGACAAGGCTTGGACTAGGAGCATCAAAGTGATCCTACTGTTAACCCCTTCGATGCGTGTGACAAGGTCAGCTCGTCATGGGCGTTACCTGCGCTGTGCGTGTGACGAGTTGACCTTGTCACGTAACGCGGGGTTTTTAAAATCGCAGCGCTCAGCGGGAAAACCGCTAGCGTGCATGCGGTTAATTAAACTAAGGGACTACCTTTATTACAAGGTAACAATCTAATTGATATTGGTTTATTATAACCCTTGAGAAAAGTTTACTTATTCCCCTGTACAATCCACATCTGTCCCAATAACAGGACCTTGCTTTCACCTGAGTGAAAACAGTGAGCATGATGAACGTATACCTGAGACCCCTGTTTTAATTGGTTGCTTGAAGTTTCTCGCTCCCCTTCTGCCCACTGGAGGAGCAAACTAAATAAATGACCCCCCCAACAACAACCTTGACCCATAGCAGCAACAAGAAACCCAAAATAATGATTTTTTAAATAAGATCTATGGCTGGGGATGTGATATCAATATCTCGCTCTACCACCACCAGTTTCTTTAGCTTTGCCTGGGAGAAAGGCTACACATTACCTTCTCTGTTGGTTGGCCTGCTTCAAGAAATGCAATGCTATCGCATTTCCTATCTGGAGTTGAAAGTATCAACTCTGCCTCAAACTGAATATAGACTGGACCCTGTCATTTGCATAGCTACAACTTCACATATATGCCTAGATCTGGTTGATTATTATCGAATGTTGGTATGCAGCACATCTACCTCACGGAACAGTACTGCTTGGACTGGATTTACCTCCAAGTCATTTTCCTCAGGAGACCAAAATTACCATAGCAAAAGGCGCCACAGACTATAACCCCAGGATGAACTACCTCGTCTAAACCAGAGTTTGAATGATGACCAGTAGAATTTGCAGCAGGGATGGATTAAGTAGATAACAATAGAAACAAGAACACAAGTGTGGTTGAGCAGTTGGGCGTAGCATCTCTGCCTGGTAGGCTTATTCTCCTGCAGTAAAGTGAAACGTGATCTCTCAACTTCACTTTATATGAACCGCATTCTGACAGCACAGTCCATGTCAGTTTGTTCGTATCAACGTGGGCACCTCAGCTTACTGTGGCATCCTGGTCCAGGAAACTTTAATCCATGTCTGAACCAGTATTGACTTTTAATCGTCCTTTAGGAGGAACTCCAGCCCACCTTGCCTTCGTTGGCCCAAATTAAGTGCCTGGGAATCTTCAGAAATAAACAGAGGAAAACATTTTCAACTGCATCTGGTGGTTCTCAAGATTTTGGCTTCTGGCGTTTGTTTATTAACAATATCTATTTGTAATACCTGGTCTCCTGGGACCCTAAGAAACCTGCTGAATCATGGCTATGACTGGCCATTGCCAAGGTAATGTCCCATGAAGTTGGCCTGGTACCCTGACCACAGGGTCATAGTACCCGGTGCCTCCAGCATAGAAAGACTATGACCAGTTACTTATGATTAATTGCTTCCTGTAGCTTCTATGTAGCCCCTACTGATACCATCAGCCAAGGGAGGCTTCAGGGCACTGGTAACATTTGAAAACTCATGTGGCGACTTTAAAAAGATTCAGGTGCCCCCCCCCCCATTTCATTATATTCCATTTAGTGGATGGTAGTGTAGTTTTCGCGTAAAACCCCTCAGTGGTACCCACATCTATAAATCTCCTTATAATCCATACCGGATCGTCAGGAATTATAGACCCATGCACCTGTCACCAAAAAACTGGTCGGTTGGATGCTATTGCCCCATACACAGTATAGGTGGTAACACACATGATGTTAAAAATACACTGTAGAATCTAATAAAAACTACTTAAGGTTGTAACTCCACATCTGAAAGTAGTGGGCAATTGTTGCTGCTTAATTGGTCTATTCTTCTAAGTTCATATGATGCATGCAGGATGGCTTAGTGCATTGCATTCATGCCACTGAGAAATGAATTGATTTCACAGCTACTAGTGTGAACCCCAGTGATACATTAACCTTTCATCCTTCGGTACTTTCATCCTTTCGAAGTATGTAAATCGAATCTACTGACTAGGCTAATGGCCATCGGTGTCATTTACAACGCTTAGAAGCAGCAGACAGAAGTGCAGTACGACGTGTTATATTTTCAAGTTTCTTCTGAAAGAAATACCTCTCACTGGACTTTGATTTTTAGTGAGTTTGGTAAATTATATGTTACACTGCATCTGAAATCAGCTTTCGCACCATTAATTCAATTGACTGCTTGTCCACAGTGACCACTGAAGAATCAAGGAAAATGAAGGAGTCTTGGCTAAACCCAGAACAGTACCCAGTGCCTTGGTAAAGTGAAGAGTGCAAGCACCTTTATCGGTGTAGTTGCTGTCTATTGCTCCCTATGAAACTCAAGATGACTAATATTCTCTGCGTACTTTCTTCCCCCGGTCCCCTCTGTGTGGCCACTCACTGTCCTCTCCTCAGTGTAGATCTCAAAGGTGTTCTTGGTTGTTGTCATTCCTGTCTTCTTCCTGTGCTGCCCTCACTGTCCCCATCTCGGTGTAGGTCTCGTATTTTGTCTTCTACCTTGTTTACCTCCACAGAGCTGCACCTTGCAGTGGTGAATTTGGTACTCATTGCTATGCTCGCATCAATAGTCAGCCTCAACAATAGAACTGCCGCGCATTGCTTTGCTCTTAGTCTTCCGGTATGTCATCACTCAAAAAGCCAACACTTCAGCACCCCTTTGTCCTTTCCGGTGAGGTGTCAGGCACACCACTGAGTTAACAGAGAGAGAGAGTTCAATTCAACAGGGTAAATTATCTCCTTCAGAACATATCAATTTTTCGATCAATGGCAAATGTTTTTATTTTTTTATTTTATCTTCCCATCAAGTAGCAATAATGTACATCATATATGCATTATCCATTTTTACATAGAAGTCATGATGTCTCCATGCATACAATGACAGTCAACTCAAATAACGCATATACGGTACATAACATTATACCTTACACAAATGATTACCATCTAACTCACATACCGCATCTATGTCCAGACTTGACCTTTACATGGGTACTACTGTCTCACATAGTTCTCGACGACGGCCATCACCCCTCTGTAGCAATATAACACTCCGCAACTGGTAAACAAGAGGCATCTTGGGTTTGTTGCAGATAGTCCATTAGTGGTTGCCAGAAATCCTTAGGCCTGGAGGCTTGGGGGATTTCTTCCGCATATGTCCCTAATGTTTCCTTATGTCAGTTATCCAATCCTTTAGTCTAGGAGGTCGTTTCCTACCCGACTCTATAGCTACACGTCTTTTTGCGAGTAGCAGAGTCACCGCTAGGAATTTACGTCTTTTGGCCTGTTTTGAGTTTACGAATTCCCAGCAGGCATACCAATGGTGTGTTTAAAATGTGTTTGTTCAGCATGCTCGATAGTGCATCTGTAATATGTTGCCAATACTTGTTTCGACTGGGACATGCCCAGGACATGTGTAAGAAGTCTTCCCCGGGTGCCGAATAGCGCAGACATTTGTCGTCTGCTTTAAGGCCGTATCTGTGTAGTTGAACCCGTGTATAATATGTCTGATGGATAAACTTAAAATGTATGATCTTTAGATTACAGTCTGATGTACGTAAGTGTAACTGTGCACAGCTATAGCTCCAGTCTTCTTCAGATATGGTTTCCCCAGTTGAGTCCTCCCATCTCTTGAGCGATCTATCAAGCTCTGAAACTTGTTCATTCTGGGAAGCGGTGTACAGGAGTGTGACACGGTTTGTTTGTGTGGGTGCTCTCAATAATATTTGTAGGGCGTGCAGTGATGTAGGTACTTCTGGGAACGAATCATACAAGTCTTTGATTACTGCCTGTATCCTTAAATGTGCAAACCTCTTTAGTGGCGTTTGATGTGTGCAAAGGGATGGATCATTGTGTAGGATAAATTCTTTGTGTGGAAACAAAGTGTCCATGGTCGATAAACCCTTTTCCCCATCTGCATTTTCTTTTCCTGTGTTACTGAAAGTTTGGGATGGTTAGTCAGTGGCAACGCCTGAGCATAAGGAGGTAGTTTCTGTGCTCTTAGTCCTAGAGTGTGCTACACCCTAGATGTGCATTAGACCGTTTGTATCATGTCTTTGGGATAGCAACTAATAGGGTCTGATATGTAGTGCGTAAATCGGTTTGGGTGAACACTGTCCATCTCTACTGCAATATGTGGGATATGGGAGTGTGGTCGTATCCAATAGTGTGCATGATGTGCTTGTGCACAATAGTAATATAATTGTAGGTCAGGGGTGGCAAACCCTCCCTGGTGATAGGGTTTTGTTAGTATCTTCCAACTGACCCTGGGTTGTTTCCCAGCCCATGTTAGACATTGTAAGACCGTGCGCAGTTTAGCAAAGAATGCCTGTGTAAGCCCTATCTGTACATTCCAGAAGAGATATAAGAAACAAGGTAGTATTACCATTTTCTGGAGTGCTATGCTGTCTGCAAGTGATAGAGGTTTTATCCATTTTTCAACTTGCTCTTCGAGTTTAGTCATGCCCGTTCCATAATTTTCTCTAACCACTATTTCTGGGTCACGGTAAATCCAGATCCCTAGATACTTCACCGGATCAGTGTGCCATTGCAATGGGAAGTCCAAAGTAGGCTGTGGCGTCTCTGATGTTAGTGGGATCACCACTGACTTGTCCCAATTTATACTAAGTCCGGAATATTTCTCGAATTTGACATATTCTCTTATGAGTGGATTTAAATTTGTATCTGGGTACCTGGTGTAAAGTACCATGTCATCAGCATGTAATGAAATCCCTATAGTGCGGAGATGAAATTGTAAGGCTGCTTCCGGGTGTTTTTGTCTAATTTTACAGGCTAATGGTTCCAACGTCAGCGCGAATAGGATAGGGGATAAGGGGCAGCCTTGTCTCGTCCCGCGACTTATCACAATAGTATTCGAGGTGATGCCATTTATACGTACTCTGGCTCTGGGTTCAGCGTACAGTAGAGAAATCTATTTTAGGAAAGAAGATGGAAATCCCATTCTGGGCAGGACTGTAAACATTTATTTATTTATGAAATTTTTATGTAGCGCGCAAATACCCGGAGGTGTCTCAGCGCTGAAAGATAGAAGAACATAAGGTTGATAGGAACTCCCACTCCACCGAATCTAATGCTTTTGCCGCGTCTAGGAGGGCGGCCGCTGCAGGGAGTTCGGGATTTAAACTGTGATACAGTGCGAATATGGTACGTATATTCTGTGTTGTGAACCTAGTTGGGATAAAGCCAGCCTGATCTGGAAGTACTAATGATTTCAGTAAGGACTGTATTCTATTCGCTATTACCTTAGCCAGAATTTGTGCATCAATGTTTATAAGAGATAGTAGGCGGTATGATTCACATTTCTTAGAGGCTTTACCAGCTTTGGGGAGGGCTATTAACAGAGCTTCCCCTAGCGACAATGGAAGAGCCCCTTCCTCATACGCTTCTGCGTACATTTCGGCTAAGTGTGGCACTAGGAGGTGATCAGTGGCAAAATTAATGATAAAAATATACTAGATGCTACTCGCTGTATTTTTTCCCCTCAACATTCCTGAGTGTTTAGAAAACAAGTTAACATGTAACAAGCAAATATGTAGTGCCTTTGTACGATATGAGCACTTGCATAATTTCTCTCTTCAGGTTCAATTCGAGTGCGGGTGTATTTGTGTGAAGGTATTTTTAACCATTCCGCCTGCCTTCCATTTGCATCTAATGTCCACTTGCTGCTCTCAGCTACTAGGTGTTGGTGTTGGAGTAAATTTCGGGAGGCCTCTTCCTTGCAAAGAATTGGACTAATGCCTGCTTCTTAGAATAGCCCGCAACTCAGCTGTACTGCCCGGCCCAGTTCCAGGAATTTTTATCTGGATGGGCCAAGGGTTCATTTGAGTGGACCAAAGTGGGTCCAATTTTTTTCAATTCTGCAGATAGCCTACAAGCCCAAGATTTACATCATATCTTCTTCCAAAGATACAGAGCGTCTAGAGAGAGAGTTAATGGAGAGTATGCCTATACTAAACAGCCCAACTCTTAGAATTTCCAGCATGCTAGGCTTTAGCATCAGCTCAAGGATTCTAAGCAGATTATAATAGTAGTTCAACGATAAGGAGGGCCCTGTTACCACACCTAAGCCTTGACATTTCGCACTAGGAAGACAGACACTGAAAGCTTGATCCTGGCTTGAACCTTAAGCCTTGCTCTAGCTCAGCTTGAGGTCCTGTTGGAACTTCGAGCCCATATTGAGCCAAGCTTTCATGTATTTTCTTTTTGCCACATTCAGTCTATCCAGATGTGGCAGTATGGCAAGAGATTCCAACTTTGGAACTGAACAAGCTAGGTTTGAGTCTCAGCGTTGGCTCAACATCCAGTAATTCTGGTCAAAACTCCAGTGCCTAAAAGAAATGAGTGTAACCCTGTATAATGTAACTGGTGTTCATGTAAAGAGCTTCAATATCTCCAGTTCAACTTCACACTATATAAAAATAGCACATAACTGCACAAAGAGGTAAAAACAAAGCATTAGCATAAAAAGCGGCGACAAATAAATAGCCATTTAGTGGATGATTTGTACAAAGTAAAGCATCCCCACTTAAATGGAGTGAGCTTGGGCAAATATTTTATTTCACCATAACTCGTTTTTCTTAATATTTGCGTTTGAAAGCACATGCAAATAAACGCATCAGAAAAAAACATTCAAATACATGAATCAGAAAGCCAACTATACAGAAACCTGTAGTATTTGATTTAATAAACTAATGTTGCTCTATAATAATCTGGTTCACAAAAAGGTCCACGTGACAACTGTCTTGCCTATCGGTTCACTAATCGCTCTGGCACCAGTGTGAGGATGAGGCAGGAATGATTTTAAGCTCATGTTTAAAAACTATAATTTCTAATAAGTACTTAGTGGAGCGCTAAATTGTGACATATTCATCTCAAATCTTCCATGTGTTAAAGAAATACACTTTTTTGAATTTTGAAGAGACTGTATCATATTTAAGTGATGTTTGTTGTATGTTTTTGTTGGAAAGTGGGTTCTTGGTAGGGGCAAATGTAGATCTGCCACTGGCAATAAGGCCACTGACACATGATAGGACCCAGCATAGGTCTTAGAAAATTATTCCTATGCTCAACCCTTGGTAACGTGGCTGCAAGCAGACAGGTATGTAAAGTATTTAAAAACACAATTTCAGTAAATAATTAAGACACAACACGAAATAAAACTCCAACACCAATTTATAAAAATAGGTAATATTTTTATCTTTTAAATGACACCATAACAAAAAAAATCCACTCTAGGGAACCAGAGATATGGATTTTTAAAGATTAGTCACTTTCTAGTGCTTAGAAACCACCAGTGCCCCTTTTAGTCATTTTGTTTTCTCTGACAGGGACACACCTTTAGAAACTGTTCTGGAGAACATCTCACCACTGTGTTGTGCCGCCTTCTCTAGCGGCCGGGTCCAGTTAGAACTCCTTCCTGCTTGCGGGTCCCAAAGTATCCAACACACAATCCAAGGTTCTGGAATCTCCAAGAGGGTCCTTGAAATTGTGAAACTTTAATTCCGCAATCCACTTGAACAACACCCTTACAAATTCACTGGTACTCCAGACTGGGAATTCTTTCAGGGGCTGTCCTGGTGAGCTCTGTTAACCTGTAGCTTGCAGGGAGATTTCACTCTTGAGTCCTTTGGCAGCAAGGTAATCCACAGGGCTGCAGTTTCACTTGGTGCAGTCTTAAGAGGTCAGGCCTTAGAAATCTTTGCACAGCAAAAACTTCTCAGCAGGGCACTTCTTGATTCAGTAAGTTTCAAGCAGCAGATGTGGAGGGCTCTGCCCCTTTCAGATACTTATTCAAAATTCTCTGGGTCAAGCACCAGGTCACTTCTGATCAATGAGAGCAGGGCAACTCCTCATAGTTATGACCACATCCTGTAGAGTTTGGCATTATTTTGCCCCAGAGTGCACAGTTCTTCCAAATCCATAATGGCTGATTTTCCAGCAAGGAGGTAAGAGCTGGCTAAACACACCCCCTGGGATGGCTTATTTCCATGGAGTCTCCCCCTACCATCTGCACATACCTTCATTAAGCCTAGCCCTGACTCTGGGTCAAGAGTGCCAGAGTGAAACTGAAACCCAGGCCTCCCCTCTGCCTTTGTAGTGCATGGTTTATGACTCCACTCCCTGGCCTGGCATTCCTATAGACCAGCACACTGCCCTCCCAGCAGAGTGATTAACCCTAGGAGTTCTTAATCACCTCTTCAAAGCAGTCTGGTTAATCCACTTAACACTGACCAATCAGGGCAGACCACTGGAAGGCTGAATTTGGACTTACAAACAAGAAAGTCTTATAACTTCTTATATGTACACTTTAGGAGAAATTCAACAATATAATATTGTTGGATTTACTACTACCATTCTGGGAAGTCTTTGAATGGTCCGGCTAGTCCTCTCCTATCAATATTTATTAATCAATAACTTCCTACAATGTTAACCTATGGGCCATGGGGTTTGCAACGGGGAAAATGGCTTGGGCCAGTTTTCTAGCACCAGGGCTTATAAAAAGATATTTTATAGATATTTCCCTACTTTCTACAGGACCCCCACCCCCTATGCGACAAGGGAAGACTTTAGGGGTTCTGAATCTGCGAAATATTGCTTACCCAGTGTTTCTAGCATCACATTCGAATTTGAGCAGCACTTTAAAACAATGTGAGGAATGAAATGTGAAATTTCACTTCACCCAGGCATATAAAAACTCATTTTATAAGTGTGTACCTTCTAAGTAACTGACCCCCCACCCCTGGGATACCTAGGGTGACCCTGGGGGTCCCTAATATGCAAATACATTGTAGGTTTTCTATTTTTAAATGCCCCTACCACCAAAGTCGGATTTGGGCAAAATTTACTGTTAAAAAGCAGTCCTGGCAACCAGTGCTGCTTTTAAACTGGCTTCAGCACTGCACACATGCTAGTGCAGAACATCTGCTGGCCTCTAAACTGCCATGCCCCAGGATACTGGGACTTCTAGGTAGTTCAATCCCCTGCCCTATTATATACTAGGGGCTTATGGGGTAGGTCACGCCAATTACATGGGTACCCCACCATACCATAGTGTACCCTAGTGTATGTTGGGCGTCTTAACTGTATTCTAATGTGTTCCTTTCAGCTTGGCATCGACACTGGGTCTGATTAAGCAGAGCCCAGGGTCAGAGTCAGTTACCACCAGTTCCAGTCAGCAAAATGTTGGGGGGTGCCCAGGGCACATGATGACTTTGCAACATAGTCCCTCCCCCCCCAACGAAAGGTGATGGGTTACTAATCTTCAC
Source organism: Lissotriton vulgaris (assembly GCF_964263255.1). Lineage (NCBI taxonomy): Eukaryota > Metazoa > Chordata > Amphibia > Caudata > Salamandridae > Lissotriton > Lissotriton vulgaris. The sequence goes on from NC_141687.1 coordinate 209,284,924, forward strand.
CCTGGTAGTCCTCATCAGCTAAGTGGAAAAGCCTGGAAAGTCCATCTGCATTAGCATGGGCAACCCCAGGTCTGTGTTCCACTGTAAAGTCCATTCCCTGTAGGGAGATGGACCACCTGAACAGCTTGGGATTTTCCCCTCTCATCTGCATGAGCCACCTGAGAGGCATGTGGTCAGTTTGAACACAAATGTGAGTCCCAAACAACTTTTTCAGTGACCACACCACAAGCATCTCTCTCAATGGCACTCCACCTCTGCTCTCTCTCTTTGGGAAGAAGCCTCCTGCTAATAAAGGCAACTGGCTGATCAAGGCCCCCTTCATTTAGCTGTGACAAAACTGCCCAATCCCTTGCTCTGAAGCATCAGTCTGAATAACAAATTATTTTGTGTAGTCAGGGGCCAGTAACACTGGTGCTGAACACATAGCCGCTTTCAGTGTCAAAAGCCTTCTGATACTCTGGGGTCCAAATCACCGTTTTGGGCCTCTTTTTAGAAGTCAGTTCTGTTAGGGGCCCCAAAATGGTCCCATAATTTCGAACAAACCTTCTATAGTACCCTGTCAGTCCAAGGAATGCCCTGACCTGAGTCTGGGTAACAGGAGCTGTCCAATCCAAAATAGTTGGGATTTTAGCTTGGAGAGGCTGTACATGGCTCCCACCTACCAGGTGGCCCAGGTACACTACAGAACTCTGCCCTATTTGGCACTTGCTCGCCTTAATAGTCAGGCCTGCCTGCTGCATGGCCTGAAGCACTTCCCTTAGGTGGTTTAAGTGATCCCCCATGCCCCCCCCGATATAGCTGTATACAGCTATATCATCCAGTTAAGCTGCACTGAACTGTTCAAACCCAGACAAGACCCTATTTACCAACCTATGGAAGGTGGCAGGTGCATTCTTTAACCCAAAGGGCATTACCTTGAACTGATAATGTCCCTCTGGTGTGGAGCATGCTGACCTCTCCTTTGCTCCATCAGTGAGGGCAATCTGCCAGTAACCTGATGTCAAATCAAAAGTACTCAGGTACTTAGCAGCCTCTAACCTATCAATGAGCTCATCAGCTCTAGGTATAGGGTGAGCATCAGTCTTTGTGACTGCATTCAATCCTCTGTAGTCCACACAGAACCTTAACTCCTTGGGCCCCCCCTGAGGATTAGGTTTAGGTACCAGTACCACTGGACTGGCCCATGGACTCTCAGACGGTTCAATTACCCCCAGCTCCAGCATCTTAGCAACCTCAGCTTTAATGCTGGCTCTGACATGGTCAGACAACCTGTACAGTTTGTTTGACAGGTAGGCAGTCACCAGTGTCAATGTGGTGAACACACCACTCAGTGATGCCTGGGGTCAAGAAGAACAGGCCAGCAAACTGCTCCAGCACCTGCTTACAGTCTCTGTGCTGCTGTCAATTTGGGAGAGAGTACAACTCCCTCCACTGATCCATCTTGCACATTAGTGGAGATAAGCTTGGGCACAGGCTCAATTTCCTCAAAAACATTAGCCTACACATCGGAACAAGCTGCGGACATTTATTCTTTAACACAAGAAATACAATCTTCTGATGTACAAGGCAACACAATTGTACAACAATTAAAACAACTAGAATTTTTGGCAAAACGCCAAGTTAGTCAGAGACTTCATGCATCAACTCTGGTGCAGTATCACAAAGTTAAGAGAGTTCCTCGAGGTTTGAGAATGTCTATAAAACCCATGTTGTATAGATTTCACATGAACAAAGAGTTTATGGAGAAATGGTATTGTATCTTGAATAAGTGCTCTCTAGATTTGATTCCATTGCTAATAGAAGAACTGGCAAGAGTCATCACTGAATTAACCAATGAAATTGATGAAATCAAACAAAATTTGGAGAGTAGGATGGAAAAGGAAGATCGAGAGAAAGTTCTGAGTGACATTAACACTACACTGGATAAACATTCTAAAGAAATCCAAGAGGGTAAACTCAGGATATTCAAAAGGGACACGCTTGATTACAAGCTGAATGAAGTGTATACCTGGGCTGAGGTATACGCCCAGAGAAGAGTATATACAAAAAAGAAGGCACCAACTACATCTGAAGAAAGCCTAGTGTCAGACACAGATCTCAGTGCGAATAGACCACCAGCCCAGACACAAATTCCGACAACATCCGGATCAGCAGAAATTGCAGAAACTGCTTCAGCTTCTGGAACATCTAAGTCTTCTTTTCCCCAGGTCGGGGATCTAAACCAACCTCCGGGAAAAAGCAAAACAAAACCAGGAGAGGCAAAAGAAGGAGCACGAACACGGAGCAACAAACAAATTTAGTAATCAATATATCTAAAATGGAAATATCAAATGAAGAGCTAAGAGTCTTAAATAAAGGATTGGGCTTTGTTCCCACCTACGATACGAATATTTTGGAATGTGAGGTAGCTCTTTTCAAATTCATGAGTCCTTAGATTAAAACATTTTTTCACGAATGTGGTTCCAAAACAAACTGACAGAGAACTGGCTGAACTTATGGAGTTCAAACCCAAGTCCAGATTCCAATCTCCGGTTTCACATAAAATATTGGACGCTTTTGAAAAATCAATTCGTAATGATTTAGATAAATTGAGCTTTCGAAGGTCAAAGACAAAATATCTATCAGATCATGACAGAAACATCTTGAAAAATTTACAAAAGAATGAACAAATATTTATCCAAAAAGCCGATAAAGGAGGAGCAATCCTCATCATGGACAAGGAATTCTATATGCGTAAAGTTCAAGAACATGTTTCTGATGACACCACTTACTTGAAATTAGATGAGGATCCTATTAACGACTTAGAAGCCACACTAAAGACAATACTGGATCAAGCTTTTGGATTTGGTTACATCTCAACAGCTACCAAACAATTCCTTACAGTACAATATCCCAGGCGACTCCGCCTGTACATGCTCCCCAAGGTCCACAAGGACAAACACAATCCACCCATGCGACCTATTGTAACCGGGTGCGGTACAATTTTCGAACCACTGGGTCAATATATTGATAAATTTTTGCAACCGTTCATGCAGAATTTGCCTTCTTACATCAAAGATACGAACCATTTTCTTCTGAAACTCAAGGAAATTCCTACCACCCAAAATTTGTTGCTATGAACTATAGATGTTAAATCTTTATATACATCTATTCCGCATCAATCTGGACTGGAAGCTGTGGAATGGGCGCTGTTGAAACAAACGGACATCAGAGCGGAAAAAACATTTGTTCTGGAACTGTTACATTTTTGTCTGTATCACAGCTACTTCCAATGGGATTCCAAGTTCTTTTTACAACAGAGTGGAACGTCAATGGGATTTGCTGGGGCTCCAGCATATGCCAATACCTTTATGGCAAAGTTTGAAGCAGATTATATTTACACAGATGAAGATTGGCAAGACAAAAGTATAATGTATCAAAGATTCATCGATGATATTTTTGTGTTCTGGTCAGGCAGCAGAGAATCCCTGGAGCATAAAATTGAACTATTGAATACATATGTTGAACAGATCAAGTTCACTCATACCATCAGTGACCGTGAAATCTCTTTTTTGGATGTGGCCATAAAATTGAAGGAAGGAAGAATAAGCACAGAAGTATTTTGAAAAGACACCGACGTAAACAACTCACTTCTGTATCAGAGCTTTCATCCGCAAAACCTCAAGGACAACTTGCCAATGTCTCAATTTATGAGAATAAAAAGGATTTGTATTGGAGCCTGAGGATTTGGAAAAACATTTGTCTTTACAACATTCCAAATATATGGAAAGGGGCTATCCTCAAAAGGTTCTTGAAAAAACAAATGATCGCATTAAAATGTATGACAGAGAGAATCTTCTTAAACAGAAACCCAAGAAAACCCAGGATAGGCACGTATTTGTATCTAAATTCTCAACTAGCTCCATAAAAATCAAAAACATAATCTCACGACATTGGCAACTTTTACAACATGAGCCCAACTTTGAAGGGATCTTCTCACAAAAACCAATCTTTGCATATACAAGATCAAAGAATTTGAAAGAATTATTGAACACCCCACCAACACAACAAGAGCGAGCACAGAAAGGGATGAAACGTTGCATGAATTGTGTTCATTGTAATAATGTCATTATTGGAGCAAACCTACACCATCCACAAACAGGCAAATCAATATCACTATACTACAATTGTGACTGTAACTCCAATAATCTAATTTACTATATCAAGTGCCCATGTGCAAAACTGTATTTAGGAAAAACGGAGTGAAAACTTAAACTTCGCATATCGGAACACAAGAGTACCATTAGGAATGCCAATATGAAGAGCAATCTTGCGAAACACTGGTTGGATAATAAACACAACATCTCCCAGATACAGTTCTCAGTCCTGGAGAAAATTAACCAACATGAAGGAGAGGATCTAACCAGATCCCTCCTCCAAAGAGAAATATTATGGATTAAAAGATTAGGAACCCAGGAGCCAAAAGGGCTCAATGAAAAAATTGATTATTCTTGTTTCTTGTGAATAAGCGTGCACCCGTAGTGTAGTGCATTTGTAGGTCTCAGACTGACTGAAGGAGTTTTTTTTATTAATTCTGTTGCATTTATGAAGAATGTTTATGCTCACTTGCATTTTCATCATTCACTGTTTTATATCTTTCATTCCTTATATTTTCTGTTACTCTTCATCTTACATTTTTCTTTTATTTCTTTCACTTTTTTATTGATTTCATTAGTAGTACACCACACAACACATTTTTGGAGTATTGATAAGGTAATCTACGGTAGTTCATTCAAGTCATTTAGTGGTGTTGTATCTGAGACCTCCCGGTTTTCATTAAGAGCAAAACCGATCTTTAGCCCAGTTTAAGATGGCATCAGGCTATAGAGCTCTGTAGTCCGTCGTTAATGTCGTTCCCGGAAATCACGAAGTTGTAGACGCCGAGAAGGCAGTAAAAACAGAGTGGCTTTCCCTGAGAGTTGTGGCGAACGTTACCGAATTCAGGCGTTAAGAATTGGGCACTGGATTGGTGTCTGGAAGGTAAATTCGTTTTGTTACGAGTGGCGTAATTTTCAGGGGTTAGCAGTACATGAGTTTAACCCCTTCGATGCTCATGACGAGCTCAGCTCGTCATGAGGCACAGTGGAGCTGTGCTGATGACGAGCTGAGCTCGTCATGAACAATGGGTGTCACAAAATCACAGCACAGTAGAAAAATCTCCCTAGCAGCCAAGGTGTTAAACAGCGTGTTCCGTTTTTACAGGAGTTGAAAAGTTTGCCGTTTTGAAGGTAGTGACTGTCATACTGAGGCGATTATTGATTTAATACAAAGGTAAGACGCTGTGATGTCTTGGTGAACCTGAGTAGATTACATTTTAGTAAATTATTTTGAATTGTTGACACTGTCGGTACTTTTGACAGGTGGTGCATACCTTTTTCGGTTTGGAGTGCGAGTACATTTATGAATTGCTTCTCACATTTTTTGTGGTGAGGTGTTGGAATCTGCACATTTTCTTCTTTTTTTCTCATCGAAGTAAATCCGTGTGTTGCCTGCTACATCGAGAATTTGGGAAAAATCTTACAATCTTTCACTCATAGTATGTATATGTTCAGTTTCAGGCCCCTGAGGAAGAGTCTCTCAAGACTCGAAATGCATCGGGCTTCATTCAGCTTGCCACAGTTTCATTATCTCATGAAATGGAAACATGTTTAAAATGTGAATTTAATGGAAATGTTATTGATTCACGGAGTTGATGATTTCTTAATCAAAAATAATTGTTATGTTTGTAAAAAGCTGAATAAATGTTTACGCTCAAGATTGAATAACGGAAAATTCTGTGAAAAGTTATGATTGAGCCGACAAAAATGGTTGTGAATATTCTTCACATATAGTAACGGTGCACAGAGGTTGAGTGGCCAGTCCATTCAAGTTGGAGAGTTTATTTGTTAAGGCACGGTGTGAGGACAAGCCTGCCACCTCAGTTGCACGATTGTAAATGAAAGCAAAAAGATTCCAGAAATAAATGTAAGCAAAACAGTAACAAACAGTAAGGAGTGCTTCTCCACTAATAATCATTTAGGTGCATTCTTTAACCCAAAGGGCATTACCTTGAACTGATAATGTCCCTCTGGTGTGGAGAATGCTGACCTCTCCTTTGCTCCATCAGTGAGGGCAATCTGCCAGTAACCTGATGTCAAATCAAAAGTACTCAGGTACTTAGCAGCCTCTAACCTATCAATGAGCTCATCAGCTCTAGGTATAGGGTGAGCATCAGTCTTTGTGACTGCATTCAATCCTCTGTAGTCCACTCAGAACCTCAACTCCTTGGCCCCCCCCTGAGGATTAGGTTTAGGTACCAGTACCACTGGACTGGCCCATGGACTCTCAGACGGTTAAATTACCCCCAGCTCCAGCATCTTAGCAACCTCAGCTTTAATGCTGGCTCTGACATGGTCAGACAACCTGTACAGTTTGTTTGACAGGTAGGCAGTCACCAGTGTCAATGTGGTGAACACACCACTCAGTGATGCCTGGGGTCAAAGAGAACAGGCCAGCAAACTGCTCCAGCACCTGCTTACAGTCTCTGTGCTGCTGGTCTGTCAATTTGGGAGAGAGTACAACTCCCTCCACTGATCCATCTTGCACATTAGTGGAGAGAAGCTTGGGCACAGGCTCAATGTCCTCAACCACACCCTCATCAGTGACCAGTAACATGGCCATGCCTGCCCTGTCATGGTGGGGTTCAATCTATTCACATGCAGGACCCTTTGAGGGTTCCTGGGGGTGCCAAGGTCAACCAAATAGGTAACCTCACCTGTCTTTTCTAAGATTGGATAAGACCCACTCCACTTGTCATGAAGGGCCCTGGGAGCCACACCAACTGTCCTGGAGTATACCCGGGCATAGTAGCCTTTTGATCATACCAGCGCTTTATGAGCTCCTAGCTGGCCTCCAGTTTCCTGTTTACCTTGTACATGTACTCTGCCATTCTAGATCTCAGGCCTAGCACATAATCAAGCACATTGTTCTTAGCTTCTTTAAGAGGCTTGTCTAAAGACTCTCTTAGCAGGCTCAATAGCCCCCTCACAGGGTGTCCAAACACCAGCTCAAAAGGACTGAAACCAACCCCTTTATGTGGCACCCCCTGTAGGCAAGCAGTATGCATGGATGAGAACATCCCATCTTCTCCTGAGTTTCTCTGACAACCCATTTATCATGCCCTTCAGGGTTTTGTTGAATCTCTCAACAAGACCATTTGCCTGTGGGTGATAGAGGGTGGTGAACTTGTAGTTAACACCACACTCATCCCACATAGCAGTCAGATAGCTGGACAGGAAGTTCGTGCCCCTATCTGACACCACCTCTTTTGGAAAATCTACTCTGGCGAACACACCAAGCAGTGCTCTAGCCACCGCAAGAGCATCAATGGTTCCAAGAGGTATGGATTCAGGGTATCTAGTTGCATGGTCAACTACCACTAAGATATACCTATTCCCTGAAGCAGTAGGTGGGTCCAGGGGACCAACAATGTCCATCTCCACCCTTTCAAAAGGAACCCCAGCCACTGGCAGTGGTATTAGGGGAGCCTTTGTCTCGCCCCCTGCCTTGCCACTGGCCTGACAGGTGACACAGGAGCTGCAAAACTCCTTTACCTTTTCAGACACATTGGGCCAGTAGAAATGGTTCACCAACCGGTTCCATGTCTTTGTTTGTCCCAAATCTCCTTCATCAAAACAGCAAAACCAGGTTTCTGAAGCGCTTTTTATTAAGTTCCAAACTTTATTCAACGTGTGTGAATTACTGTCATTTGCTAAGTTATGCATACTACTCTTTTTTTATTTTTTTATTTGTTAAGTAGTCACTCTATATATAGTCGCCTTTCTTTAAAAACAATTTTTACAGAAGACAGTTCTTCAGCAAAGGGGTTTCTTCAAGCTGGCCGAATGTGAACCCCACAATCACAAACCGTGAAAGATAATATAAAAGTGTGGGAAAGACAAAATGACCCTTCACGTGCGTACCACCAATGGCATAGCTGGTTGGTACTCACCAGTTGTGCGCACTTTTATCATCATTGGTGGTCATTTTGTCGAAAAGAGAAAGTGTCCAAACAGAAAATTGTAAGAATCAGGTGCAGTGAAGTAAAGTGGGTCACATCCCACGATGTAACCAAATGTGATTTAAAATTGATAAAAACACTCATAAAGCATTCCCTTTATTATTTACTGAGTGTTTTTGTCAAATTAAAAATGAATAGGTTGCCATTCATGCATACCTTTTCAAATGCCAACATGTTTAATTGCCGCAGAAATTTCAGCAAATTCGTCAGTGCCAAAGCACTTCGCCAAAGCACCCGTATTGGACACACCGTTATGGAAGACTGTCAAATGCAAAAAAATAGACACACAACAAAATACTACGTCATTCACCCCTCTGCCAGCCAAAAAGTACGAAAACAAGACAAGCTCTATCTTCAAACTGTTTTTTGACGTTTAAACTTCTTTTATTGAATGTTATAGATAGTACCCTGCTTTCTGTGCCTACAACCCGGAGGCCGGCAGCATTGTATGCGTCGGAGCGACAATAGTATAGCAGGAAGAACACAGCTGTGTAACCGGCATCCCGGGGGCCCGGCAGCATCAACTCTGTACCATACAATAAATGTCCGACCGTTAGTACAGAAGACATGCACCATAGTAGGTATCGCAGCAGAACAGGGTTTTTTTGTTTTTGTTTGTTTGTAGTCCTTTTGAACAGTTCCCAACTTTAAAACAAAACTCGGAGGGTTCACGGCCACACTCAAGAGCAGAATACTGGGACGAATATGTGGTAGTACATGTCAAGGATCTTCCAAAGCAATGCAATAACACATTACAGTCACAATGGTACCTGTTTATCTAGAGGTTAGAGGTAATGTGTAGCACCACAGGACGGTGCCAGATCCAGTAATAAGGGTGTATGGAATTGCCAGGGCAGTGGGGTGTGCGCGCTAGGCAAAGGTCCGACGGCAACCCCCGTGTGTGTAGCGTCAGTGAACAATCTGCATGGAAAGCGCTATGCAGGCGAATGGCCAGCGGGGTATCATGTGGGGCAGTGTGCTAATGTGAGAAGCTGAAAGTGAATTACACATCTGCAGATAGCTGTCGGATGCCCCAGATACCCCCGTGTCAGCTAATCACCCAGAGACCCCCCCGCAGGGACATCGCCGTCATCCGCCCGAACAAGCAGATAACAGACCAACGGGCTCCAGATATCTTTGAGCTGGCTAGAGATCGGCAGTAGCTCGGTAAAAGTGATGTGTTGTTCCTGACAATAAGTTAAGTCAGTGAGCCACTCTTTGAATTTGGGGGCTCTGCCTCTACCCCAGCGACATGCCACTCGGCGCTTCGCCAAGAGTAAGGCTATGTCCACGAATTTCCTACAGGTTTTAGAGATGTGGGCCGTGTGCCCAAGTAATGCAATGATCGGTTCCGCAGCAATGGTTTCCGTGGTCATTGCTGTAAGGGCGTCTGTCACTTGCTGCCAGTATAAGCGGACAGGAGGGCATTCCCAAGCCAGATGCAGGAAGCCCGCACGTTCAGTGTGACAGCGCTCGCACCGGTCGTCATAGGCCAGGTGAAATCGGCGTTTCTTCATCGGGGTATAATATAATTGGTGCAAGAATTTGTAGTGGATCATCTTGAATCTGCTGCTAGCAGATATTCAAGCTGTCAGGGCACAGCAGGATTGCCAGTGGTCATCAGTGAGGTCCGTGGCTAGATCAGTACTCCAGCGCGCTCGGGCCCCCGCCTCAGGCGACGCCGCGACAGATCTAAGCTGGCGATAAAGTCTGGCGACCAAGTGTTTCCCTTCCTGCGAGCATAACAGAAAGTGGAGGGGGAGAAAGATCTCAGGCTTCCCGGGCAACTCAGGAAATATGACTTTCATGCCCTGACGAAGGCGCAGGTCGTAAAAGATATCCAACGGGGTGCGATCAGTGGAGGCAAAAAAAACATCTGCAGATTTAAACGTACCGTTTACGAAGAGCTCACCCCAGGAGGTAAGTCGCAGGCGCTCGCAGAGTAACCGAAATCCTCGCTCTTGTAGATGGGGGAGGTGAGGATGAAACGTCAACGGTAGTCTGGGGGAGTACGGCAGGGAGCAAGACATTCTCTTTGCGATGCGACGCCACGCATCAAGAGGTATTTGGTGTCTGTATCAGTGCCTCTGCGCAGATAAGTAGACCATTAAGGGGAATGGGATGCACAATCCAAGCCTCTACCGCCAGCTGAGGCATGAAGGGCGTCGGGACTAGCCAGTGATATGCGTAATGCGCTTGTGCGCACAGGTAATAGGCTTCAAAGTCAGGGACGTCGAAGCCCCCGACCTCACAAGGTTAAGTCAGCGTGGACCACCTCAGCAGTGGGCTCTTACCCCCCCCAGAACAACCGACAGAGCTCCGACCTCAATGTTTTAAAGAAGAACGCACCCGGATGTATGGGATGTTGAGGAAAAGATATAAAAACTGGGGTAGGACCTCCATTTTGATAAGGGACGCTCGGCCCGCCATGGAGAGCGGCAGAGCAATCCAACGGTCAACTGTGGCTGTGAGTTTCGTGATGGCCACCCCGTAATTAGCGCGGAGCGTTTTATCTTTGTCACGGGATATTTGAATACCTAGGTAACGGAGATCTGTCCTACACCACTCAAGCGGGTAATCAAGGGGGAAGTCGGTCACTGCGTCGGTCAAAGGGAAGAATTGTGACTTGGATCAATTAATGTGTATCCCGACATCCTACCAAAAACTACGAATTCTCGTAATAAAGGATTGAGGTGGAGGTCCGGGTTTTTGACATAGAGGGTGATGTCATCGGCGCATAAGGACACATCAATTTGGCGCTGGAGGCACTGTACCGCCCCAGCTCGATGCAGCTGACGTAATCTGCAGGCTAGGGGCTCGACCGCGATGGCAAAAAGGAGAGGGGACAGGGGGCACCCCTGACGCGTACCCCTGGTAATGGCAATGGAGTGTGAGAGGCGACCATTGATGAGGACCTTCGCAGTGGGTTGTGTGTAGAGTAGTCTGATCCAGGAGATAAAAAGTTTAGGAAACCCCATATTCTCTAGGACAGAAAACAGATAGGGCCATTCGACAGAGTTGAATGCCTTGGTGGCATCTAGGAAGACAGCCGCTACTGGTAAGTCGGGGTGAACTGTGTGAAGCAGGGAAAACAAGGTGCAGAGGTTGTGCGATGTTGAGCGACCAGGAACGAATCTGGCCTGGTCAGGTATAACGATCCTAGTCATAAGGAGGGACAGTCGGGTGGCCAGGACCTTTGCTAGGATCTTAACGTCGCAGTTCAGTAGGGAGAGTGGGCGGTACGAACCGCAAGAAACGGGATCCTTACCCGGTTTCAAGAGTGAGGTAATGACTACTTCCCGCATAGAGCGAGGGAGAATGCCATCGGCCAGCGATTCCTCGTACAGCTCGCGAAGGACAGGGGCCATAATGTCAATATAAGCCTTGTAGAACTCAGCGGGGATGCCGTCAAGGCCTGGCGCCTTACCATTCTGCAATGACATAATGGCATCCCGAATCATATCCGTTTCGAAGGGAGCGGCCAGGAAAGCCCTATCTCCATCGCTGAGCCAGCACAGTGCCACTTTCCTGAGGAAATCAGAATAGGGTACGTCAGCCGTGGTAGCAGTGGTGTAGAGCTCGTGATAATGAGTGGTAAAGGCCTCTAGTAGTGCATCTGAGTCCCTAAGGATGTGGTCTTGGTCGTCAGTGAGTTCTAGGATGGTATTGTGGTCCCGTGGGGAGCGTGTGAGGATCGCGAGTGCCCTCCCTGGTCAGTCCCCCTCGCAATATCTTCTGGCCTGCCAATGTTTCCCCCGGAATTTTGCCTCCCTGGTAGCCTCCTCCTCGTACTTCGACAGCTTGTCCCTAAATTCAGCGTGAAGATCAGGATTAGCCTCCTCAGCCATGCGAAGTTCTAGTGCCCTAAGTTCTTTGTGTAGTGAGTGGATAGTGTTTCGTATGTCACGCAGGACCCCAAAGCTTTTGGATATACAGTACCCCCTTATGTTGACTTTGAAGGCCTCCCAGATGCAATCGACTGAGTCCACAGACCCCCTGTTCCTGGGAAAAAAAGCGGCGATTTCCTCCCCCAGCTCCGCTCGGAACAAACTGTCTAGCAGTGCCGCCGGCTGTAACCTCCAACCCGGCCTAGGGTTATCCCATCCAGGAATGCGTGTATGTAGCAGGACTGGGCTATGATCAGAGTACGTCCTTGGTAAATGTGAAATCCCCAGAACTTCCGAGGTGACCCCTTTGGAGATGAGGAAGTAGTCCAACCGTGACCATGTGCCCAAGTGCGAAGTGAAGTGTGTGCCTTCTCGCCGAGTCGAGTGTAGGTGTCGCCATGCGTCCACTAGGTTGCCCTCAGCAATGACACCCCCCAATGCCTCTCTGGCCCTTGGTTTGTAATGATGTGCTCCATCAGATCAATCTAAATGAGGTATTAGCGCCAGGTTAAAGTCTCCCCCCCAAATAACATGGCAGGATCCAACATCCACTACCTTACCCCAAAGTGTGGTAAAAAAGGAAGGCATATCTGAATTGGGGGCTTAGCAGTTTATGAATGTAATTGTGTCGTGGCCCATGCGTCCCCATAATAATGCATAGCAACCCTCCCCGTCCAGTAAATCTCCGTATTTGTGGAACAGCACTGCACGTTTGAACAGAATTGTTACACCTCTAGCATATGTGGAGTATGAGAAAAATGCCCGGAGTCCAGCCCACTTGCCTGCAAAAGTAGCTCTGACCCTTGGCGACAGGTGAGTCTCCTGTAGCATGGCAACATGGACATTATGTCTGTTAAGATAAGCAATCACATCACGACATTTTCTAGCATTGTTTAGTCCCCTAACATTCCACGAGAGACAGTTCAATTGTGTATCAGACCCTAGGCCCGCCATAGGAAGCCCTCCATCACAACACCCCACCCCCGTAGTGGTGAGACAGCAGGTATCGTACCATTGACAGCATATAGTCGACTGTTGTGCTTTGAGTACCTCCCCTGTGTGTGAACCGTGTTTCCCCAAACAATCCCGCCCCACTACTGCATCCCAATCATGCCAGCAGCCACCTGTCCCCACCCTCTTCCTCCCTCCCCCCTGCCCCCCTTCCCGCAACTTTGACCTTTCAACATTGTGCATGGGGGACACCGGATAGAGAAACAACAACAAGGGCGCACAGCCACTGCTCCCGCCAACCGGCCTCCCGATCTGTACCGCCCTCAGTGGAGGTTGGGGCAGGGAGAGTGGTCCTTGGGATACGTTACCATTGGTGAGTTCTAGTAGTCCAGTTTGGCAGTGCAGGTTTTACGTCTCCCCACCTCCCGAAGCGGGAGCAGGTGGTCACAGTTCAGATCAGTGATCAGTTAGGGTAAGATGTCACCATGTGCTCATTGCTCCTCCGCTGCTGAGGAGGGATCCTCCTCTTGCAGATCTGCCTCAGCATTACGACCATTGTGCCGGGCCTTGCTGACTGACTTTAGGAAGTCCTCGACTTTTTGAGAGTTTGTGAAGATGCGATGCTTCCCCCGGTGGGTGACTCGCAGTCTCTCTGGGTAGAGGAGGGCGTATTCCAGCTGAGCCTCTCGTAGCATCCTTTTGACAGGAAGGAACTTTCGTCTTTCTTCTTGCACTAAAGGGGTGAAGTCAGGATATATGGAAAATGTCACTCCATCATATTGCAAAGTTTGTTGGACCGGGCTGCCCGTAGTGCGACATCGCAATAGTTTAGCAATTTGGCAATCCACAAAGAGGGTACAGTCTCCTCGGCCCCAGTCCACTCTGCCAAGGCAAATAAGATATCCGTTCAGAGGCAGGGCAACCGGACCCTGCGGCAGAGGGCGCAGCTCACAGGTCCTCCGTGCGCCGGCTGGCTTATGATAGCCTGATATACGGAGAGGTCCGGATCCCTCCTCAGGGGGTGCGTCCGCCCCAAGCACCAGAGCAGACCGCCCAGTCTCCGCACAAGCCGATCACAACCCCAGAGCACTGCAGTGATAGGCCTCGGAGATCACTCTAGTACCGTGATATCTACAGGGTCACCCGCGCGGCAGGGCGATCTTCGATATTTAAGCGTAGCAATTGTCCATATCCAGTGCCCCTGCCGCTCGTTCCGCCAGATGTCCAGTATGTGGCCCCCAGCAACACTCTCGATAGAGGGGGACAGCTCAGCCAACCCAGGGACAGACGCTCCTCACCTTGAACAGAGGCGCGGCGGCCGCGATGTCAGTCCAGCAATTCCTGACCGCCGCGGATGCCGTGGCGACGCTCACAGTGCCCCGCCGCAGGCCTCTCCGTTCCCCAGACCGTGCATGGAGGGCGGCAGTATCCGCTGGCCTCAGCAGCCCCAAGCGGTGCAGCAGTCACTCAAAGCCGAGCTGGTAGGCAGGGCAACGCACCGCTGGTCGTATTCGCCGATTTCGGCACCCCAGAGGTTCCGGTGTAAGCACGCCTCGGGCGCCGAGTCAAAAGCGCCGATCAGGCCCGCCGCCTCGTGGCAAGCCCCGGTCTGGCGTAGGTTCCCGCAGCCGGTTCCCTCTAGGGGTGCGCTCCGAAGGCTCAACCGGCCAATTTTATAATGCCGATGTCAGCGTTTCCTGCTGCCCCAAAGGATCAAGCTTAGGGTCGGGTGTTAGGGATCATCTGCTGCAGCCAACAGTGGTGTTTTTTGCGAGATTACTCGCCGATGTCAGCAAATTATTAATGCCCAAGGGACGGGAGCTGTGTAGCTAAGCAGCCATTCCGTTTGCGCGCCCTCTAGCGCCCCAATCTTCAACCTGTTTGCTTGGCAATATTTACCCTCAGATAGCCATTGTCTTTTATACCAGCTTCATTTTTGAGGTCACCTTCAAAACTCCATTTATGAGTCCTCCTTGCGAAATGACCATACAATTGTTATGTCAATCTAAAGTGAAGTCAGAAAAGATTAAAAACCTTATTTAGCAACATGCAGAACGGGAAAAAAGGCACAAGAATACACACTACACGTGTATGTAGGAGACACTTTGCCATTAACCTCCATAGTAGCGTGCTCACATATTACAGCCCCATTCCCATGTACTGCTACGTCACAGGGTATTGTTTTCGTTATTTGTCAAAGGGGTTCCTTCAGTTTCAAAACCCATTTCAAATACCACCCGTTTACACATCCGAAACAGCCCACCCTCTACCTCCTTACTTCTCGGGGCCTCACGGAGCGCGTTGTCAGCTGCCGTGACGTCTCATAGTAAACACACCAGTTTTCAACTTCCCCCTTGGTATCACGTGAGTGACACAATCACGTGCAGGGGGTCGTTCTTGAGACGCGCTAGATTGCGGGCGCCATTATGTATTGGGAAACCTTAATGGGTAACTTTTTGATTAAGTAGCACCGGTAGTGTTTGAGCTACAACTCCTCGGAATATATAAAGTTTTCCATTTTCCCTATTTTAAAAAAACCTTTTTACATTAACTTCCCACACTTATGGATTATGCAAAAAAGGGGAACCAAATTACGCCACCATTTCTCCACTTTACACAATACTTTCAAATTAAAAGGAATTACTACCTTGTAAGAGGGGGGACACTCATACAAAGCCTCAATCACCAAATGGTAAACTGTAATTTCACCACATAATGGTTCATACAGTTAGTTATTTGCAAAAGGCTTAACATAACGCAATAACGCATTGTATGGAAATGCTGCTTCATCCTGATGTGTATTTAGACACCTCCTACCAAGCACTATACTTCAAAGTGGAGGAGTTAGTAATTCAATACCTCTACCACTGATACCAAAAAGATAGACAAGGGCACTACTCTTATAAGTTCATTTAACATGTTAGGAACCCCTAACACTAAACTAGGGAAATCCTAAATCGAGGTATCAGGACAGTAAAGGGTGTCCACCTTCTCAACAGAATTTTACCCATCAAAAGCACTGGACCTACTCTAAAGATCAGCCAACTTTGTTCCACTCAATAAATTAGTTGAGCCCGCATTGGTCACTTTTTTCTTGGTATATCCAGCGAGCTTCTTTTGAGGCCAGAATTCCTGTATTCTAATTTAGATTTTTCTGGACATAAGCCCTATATACTGAAGGTTGCATTCACTCGTCAGCCTATATACCATATTTGTGGTGTTACAGTTGCTGAAGTGCGTAAGGAACCATTCTCTACCAGAATTAAGGTACTCACTTGAGGTTTTCTTAATCAGAGATATACTGTGCACGACCCACAGGGAAAATGACCCTTTTGGAATCGTAGTTTCAATGTTTGTTTGTGCCAACGGAAGGCAGGTATGGACTAGTTTGTCCTTCAGATTACACACCCTCCTGAAGGCAATCTTGGCGGTGGCATCTTGAAACCTTTGTTAGACATGATAGACCAGTGTTTACGTATAGATTTTCTAATTCTTGTTGCCAGTAGATCGAATGTCATTGCCACTGGAACACACTCATCTCTCACTTTTTCGTTCTTCTCTAACAATACATTTCACGGAGTGTTCAAAGCCCTCTTCTTTGCTTGTTTTATTATTTTAATAGGGTAGTTCTTCTGTTTCAACTTCTCACTGAGTTCTTCAGATTGTTCCAAGTATGTACTGACCGTGGAGCAATTCCGGCGGTAACATAAAAACTGCCCAACTGGTAAATTGTCCCTCAAAGCTCTCGGGTGGTAAGAGTTATATGACAGAAGGGAGTTTCTGACTGTGGCTTTTTGATGGACACATGTAGTCAGCACATCTTCATTCAATTCTATATCCAAATCCAAATAAACAGCAGAGCTGTTACTATATGACCAGGTGAATCTCAGACTTGGATCTTGCCGATTTCAGCCAGTTTAAAAATCTCAAAAGAGCCTTTTCCGCTCCTGACCATATACAGAGCGCGTCGTCTATATATCGCTTCCAGAGGCGTATACTCCTCTGGAAGGGGCTGGTAGACTGATAGACGACGTGCTCCTCAAACTGGCCAACATATATACATGCCAGACTAGGAGCCATCGTTGCGCCCATTGATGTACCTGTGGCCTGGAGGTACAGGTTCTCCTTATAGCAAAAATAGTTTCTAGTGAGGGCCAGTTCCACGCACTGTAGTACAAATGACTGAGGGGCATCATAGAACCCTTCTTGCTCCCCACATGCCTCCAATGTTGCATCTTAGGGGATGCAGGTGTATAGTGATTTTTATATTTTAGGAACGTATAAAAAGCTGGGGTCCTAGGTTTTTCATTATTAAGGAATTCCGCTTCCTTCACTGTGATCCATTTATTGTCTTTTGCTTTGCCCACCATCTCACGGATCGTCTATTGGAGTTCGCCTGTTGGGTCATGACTAATGGATCACAGTGAAGGAAGCGGAATTCGTTATTAATGAAAAACCTAGGACCCCAGCTTTTTATATCCTTCCTAAAAACCATAAACCTACACGCCCTCCCCCCGGAAGACCGATTGTATCGGGGATCCAATCAATTTTGGAACCATTGTCCCAATTCGCCGATTTCTTTTTAGGCGAGTCTGTTATTAAACAACCGGCCTTCGTTAAAGATACCACCGAGGGGGGCGTGGCCAAGATGGCGTCGGAGTAAGACGTGCTTTCGAGTCGCTCCGGCGCCCGACCTGCTAAGCATTGTACAGCATCGCCTTCAGGGCGCCAATCGGCTCTGACGCGATCGCAGAGGCCGACGACATCGAGCGGAGTGGTCCGATGTCCCCGGCGGATCCCGGAATGGCCGCACGGCGCCGCTAGGTGCCCTTCATCCGCGGGCCTATTGAGCACCGGACTTGCGTGAGAGCGAGGCCGCCTTGGGGTGCTGCGACTCGGCGCCGGCTGGGCGTGGCCTCGCGGAGCAGCGGACGTCTTCTGCCTTTCCTCGCCCTCGTGTTCCCTCCTATACAACGGGACACTGGTTTGCTGGTGAGCTCCCTGCTTTGAAGGGCTGAGAGGCTCGACGAACGGCTGACCACGTGGAAAGTGAGCCGTGGATCTCTGGCGGGGCCGTGCGATCTGACCGCGGCTGCTCCTGAACAACACGTCGGCGCCCTCGACGGCCCCTGCTGGGTCGGAGGGTCCTACCCGTCCCTGTGAGTACTGAACTGCTTGGGGTGGCCTGCATCGCCTGCGGCTCGGGGCTGTTGGGCCTGTACGGAGCGCCTGGGACTGGTCATTGGCTGCCTCTGGATCCTTGACGGGAGGCCTCCACGCCGCCATTTTCTCGGGCGGCTGCTGCTTGTGACGCAGGTGCTTTTGGGCGGCCTACATCTTGGGCGCCCTTGCTCCCACGGCTCCGCCGCGATGTCGAACTTGCCGAGCAAAGGGAGGACAATGAAAGACGTAGCCTCTAAAGCATCGCAACCGCCATCCTTCCCCGGAGCTAGTGACTCGACTAGACAGTCGGACGAGGAGGCGCCCGCCACCAAGGCGTTCATGTCGGAACTCTTTGCCTCGATCAAGGAGGATATCTCCGAGCTTCGCGCTCAACTAGCGTCGGACCTACGGGAGGTCCGGAGAGATGTGGACGGGATTGGTGAGCGGGTGGCCACATTAGAAGATCATGACCTGAGTATGGCGAATGACGTTCACCAATTGCAGCAAGATGTTCTCCGCCTTACTGATCAGAACCTAAACCTGCAGGCCTACGCCGAGGACCTGGAAAATCGCTCCAGGAGAAACAACATCCGCATCAGGGCGGTCCCCTGGGATGGGGAAGCTGGAGACTTGAGAGAATATGTGCAGGCCCTCTTCCTACAAGTGCTGGACGAGGAGGAGGTCAAGGAGATCAAGTTGGACAGGGTGCACAGAGTCGGCCTGCCCAGGCGGGGTGGCCCTCCCCCGGACATCCTTGCGTGTGTCCATGACTTCCAAACGAAGGAACGTATCCTCCGGAAGGCCAGAGCCATCACCAACCTGCACTTTCGTGACCATCGGCCGCAGCTGTTCCAGGACCTGGCGGCATCCACGCTTCAAAAACGAAGAGAATTCCGGCCAGTGACTGCTTTTCTGAGGGAGCGTGGCATCTCCTACTCCTGGGGACACCCCTTCCGGATTATATTTAGATGGCAGAACAGGTTGGAGCAGATCCGCTCTCTGAAGATCGCGAGGGAGCTGCTGGGGCTGGAGGAGGACCCGTCATCCCAGGCAGCGCAGTCCTCGCCATCGCGGCGGCGACGTCGCTCTTCATCTTGGCACCGGGTTGGTGCATCCCCGGATCGAATGCGCCCGGACCACTCTATCAGCCTGCAGGAGAGAGGGTCGGCGGTGGCGACGGTGGCCGCGGCCACCCTTGCGGACACTCAGCACAGCTCTGGAGCGGCGTGATCCCTGGCTTCTTCGATAGTCGGGCGCCGGAGGGCCTCTGCTCCTACGGCCCTGGGGTATTATGGTACTTTTGGAGAAGACACCCCGGGCCTTGGCCCTGGGGGCCCCCGAACTGGAGCCCCCTCCCCGATTCCAGTCTGATGTGGACCGTGTGACCTGTGGCCCATTGGAACTGCCGAACGTTCAATTCAGGTTGCGGGCCTTGTGCTCTGTTTCTTTGTTTTTTGGGTTGTTGCAGGGGGGTGGGCCAGTTGGTGCTCTGAATGTAGTTGTACTTGATGGGCTGTTAAGGTTGGGAATGGGGACTGGGGGGTTGTGGTGGCGACCGTGTGTGAAGGCTGTATGGTGCGTGGCTGTCTGGACGTATGCATGGCGTGGAGTCTTAGTTCCCCATTATGCCTATTAGCATAGGTACCTGGAACGTGAAGGGCCTCAACTCCCCGCAGAAGCGGCAGAAACTCTGGAAGTACATTGTGGACCATCACTTAGATGTGGTCGCTCTTCAGGAAACCCACCTGGCTAGGAGGGACGAGATGAGACTCCGCCATAGGCAGTTCCCCCTTATCTACAGGGCGTCCGCGCCCACGAAGCATAGAGGGGTGGCCCTTCTTTTCCGGGCTTCCCTCCATTTTCAGCCCCTTGGAGTGAGTGGTGATAAGGAGGGCCGCTGGCTAATGGTGAAGGGGATGTTGTATGGCCGCTTATGTACTTTTGTGGTGGTGTATGCGCCGAATGCGGATCAGAATGGCTTTTTGCAGGGTGTGCTGGATAAGATGGTGGATTTTGTGGAAGGGCACTTACTCTTGCTTGGTGATTTCAACATGGTGTGCGACAGAGACTTGGACAGTTCTGGGGCGCGCAGAGCAGACACTGGCGTCTTCTCAGAGGAAACAAAGCACCAGCTGGGTGATATGGGGCTCGTTGACAGTTGGCGCTTTCTCCATGCACAAACTAGGGATTACACTTTCTTCTCTAACGTTCATCGTTCATACTCCCGCATTGACTATGTCCTGATCAGCCAGGCTCTTCGGGGGGATATACGGATGTCTGACATATTTCCGCTCTCGCTATCTGACCATAGCCTAGTGGTTCTGGGACTACATTGGGCTACTGGAGGGGACGGATGGCGTAAATGGTACTTCCCGGCAGCTCTGGTGAGGGATGAGACGTCCTGTAAGGCCTTGCGCAAAGCTATTGGTGATTTCTTTCTCCTTAATCCTCCTTCCGATATATCAGTGTATACTACATGGGACGCGTGCAAGGCCTCTTTGAGGGGCACGTGCCTCGCTCTCAACGCGAACCTGAACAAACTGAGGCGCGAAGAGAGGGAGGCTCTTGAAGCGGAACTTGCCGCTTTGGAGCAGGCCCACAAGGCGAATCCCTCCAGGGTGACCCAGCGCCCTCTAACGGCGGTGCGAGGGAAACTGAGGGCCCATTATAACAGGGCGGAATTCACTCTTCTGCGTCTTCGGCGTACCTCCTACTCTCAAGGCAATAAGATTGGGCGCCATCTTGCTCGTCAACTTCGGGATAAACACAAAAGAGATTATATAGGGGGAGTGCGAGACCACGCGGGCTCTATTCAGCACAGAGACGCGGACAAGGCGGCCATATTTGGTCGCTTCTATGCAGCGCTCTACTTGAGCGACGCTCTCAACCCGGAGGCTCAATCCAAGTTTCTGGAAGACTTGCCTCTCCCGAAGGTCTCCAATGAATGGAATGGCTTACTTTCCTCCCCCATCACCCGGGAGGAGGTCCTAGATGCCATCAAAGCTTTGAAGCTGCATAAGGCCCCTGGGCCTGACGGCTACACGGCCCTCTTCTATAAGACGTTCGCCTCCGACATTTGCGGCTACCTAGTCTCCCTCTTCAATGCGATGGCGACTGATGGTAGGACCACGGACTCCAAGCGTTGATTACTGTCATCCCCAAGCCGGGGAAGGACCCTACTTCCTGTACATCTTACCGCCCGATAGCGCTCCTCAACCTGGACGCTAAACTGTACTCCTCCATATTGGCGGGCAGGCTGCAGGATCTGATGCCTGCCTTGATCCACCCTGATCAATCAGGTTTCATTAAAGGTAGGCAGACCCATGATAATCTGCGGCGCGTCGTCCACCTCATTTAAAAAGCGGAACGGTTCCGTATACCAGCGGTGCTAGTAGGGCTCGACGCGGAGAAGGCCTTCGACCGCGTCGATTGGGGATTTTTGCACCGGACGCTGGTGGCCTTCGGGTTCTCACCCCATTTTATACGGATGATTGAGGCCAGCTACAGTAACCCTACCTCCCGAGTGTTGGTCAATGGTCATAGATCCGGGCGCTTTTGCCATTCCCGAGGGACGCGCCAGGGGTGTCCCCTCTCGCCCCTCCTCTTCGCCCTCAGCATAGAACCATTAGCGTTGGCGGTACGAGAGAATGAGCGGATTCTAGGACTCCCCTTTACGGGCGAGCAGCATAAGATCTCTATCTTTGCCGACGACGTTCTGTTGTCCATTCGTGACCCAGCGCTGTCACTACCCCATGTCCACTAGGTACTCTCTACTTACGAGGAGGTGGCAGGCTTTAAGGTCAACTTTGACAAGTCTTACATCTTAAATCTGACCCTGCCACCGGGGGAGGTACAACAGATTCGGCTACTTACTCCCCTGGCGTGGGCATCGTCGTCTTTGCTCTATCTAGGGGTGCGACTGACTCCTACCATAGGTGCCTTATTCCAGGTTAACTTCCCCCCGATGTTGACATCGATCCGGACCGAATTGGACCGATGGAAGCCCAAATTCATCTCATGGCTGGGTAGGGTTCATGCACTCAAGATGGCCCTTCTCCCCAAGCTTCTGTACCTCTTTCAGGCCTTGCCTATCCCGATCAGGCTGGACTACTTTCGCCGATTGAAGACCATGATGCTGAAATATGTCTGGCAAGGTGGCCGGGCGCGGCTTCCGTTCACGGTTCTCCGGCGCCCGCGCTTAGAGGGAGGAGTGGGCTTTCCGGACATGCATTTGTATTTCAAAGCCGCCCAATTGAGAGTTCTTGTGGAGTGGTCTCAACGGCTTTCGGAGAAGCACTGGCTCCACATGGACCGGAGTGTTGCGGGTCACTCCATCTGGGATTTGGCCTGGAAACCTAAGGTAGACCGGCCCAGGAACGCGTACATTAGCACCCCCACGAGCACAGTATTGAAGGTTTGGGACACGGTGAGTAGCGATGATCGATGGACCACATTCCCGTCCCCGTTCACCCCGATCCATTTCAACCCGGCCTTTCCCCCGGCTCTGGCGGAGGGTCCCTTTGAGACCTGGAGGGAGGGTGGCTGCAGAGCCCTCACCCACCTGTTCCATGGCACTGAACCCCTCACTTTCCACAACTGTATGAGAGACTATAGGGTTCTACCGACGGAGCGTTATAGACATCTTCAGCTCCTGCATTGGGCGACGTCGCCTGGAGTAGTGGATGCCGCTACCAGACCCTTGACGAAATTCGAATCTTTCCTCCTGCACACCTCCACCATGAAAGGGGTGATCTCCTTTCTATACAAGTTGCTGTTAGATACTACTAGGTCTCCGCGGCCGCGATATCAGGATCACTGGGAGACCACATGTGGGAGGGACATTTCGGACACCGAGTGGCAGGGCTTATGGAGGGATGTGACGGCACATAATCACTCTTCTGACCTTAGGGAGGCCCATATGAAACTCATCTTCGATTGGTACTTATATCCATCTAAATTACACCGCATATTTCCAACGGCTTCAGATAGGTGTTGGCGGGCTGTGGGATGCTGGGGGACTTTAGCCATATATGGTGGGACTGCCCTACCATTAGGCCATTTTGGGCCGAGATTCTCTCCCACATTAAGGATATTCTGGGTTACCCGCTCCCTGATTCTATGGACTTTGTTCTACTAGGCCTTAGGGACCCATTGCTTGAACACCAGACTAGGGCGGATAAGCGCATTCTATGGTTATGTTTGGGTGCAGCCAAGATGACTTTAGCATCCGCTTGGAAAACCCAGACTGCCCCTGCTGTTTCCTTGTGGCATGCCCGCCTGTGGCGTTTGTTGAGCATGGAGCGTCTCTCTGACATTTTCCTAGGGAATTTTAAGAACTTTATGTACAATTGGGGCCCGCTTGTGAGATTTCTGTCCCGAGGCCTGCCCTCGGCAGTGTGCCCATCAGCGCTGCGAGCCCTTCATCTTTTCCAGATTTGATTGCGGGAGTGACTGTGGTAGATTGTGTGCATGCTGGCCGCCACCACTGGGGGGAGGGGAATGTTGGGGAAGGACATGGGTGGGGGGGTAGTTGGGTAAGTTATTTCTTGTTTTTTCTCTCCCGTTGCGACTTGCTGGGCTCTTGGGATGGACTTTAGGTCTTGGATGACGCTTGGGCTGCTCTTCCTGTCCGAGGACATTGCATCCACTGTTGGAGTCCCAAGCTTGATTTGGACGCTGTGATGGACGGATTTCCTGTCCGCGCATCCGTTGCTCTGCCTGGCTACCGCCATCTTTGATGTGACTTCTGGAGCTCTACTGCCCCTTCCCTTGAGAACATATTCCCCCGCCATTTTTGCACCCCCTGTGTGGGGATTTGTGGCGAACTGTCGCCTGTTTTTTCTTTCTTTCTCTTTCCTGATCCCCTTGCTCTCTTCCCTTTCCCCTTTCTATTTCTGCTTGTATACTGCAAAATAAAAATTTTACAAAAAAAGATACCACCGAGATTTTGAATATTCTAGATGGTATGCGGTTTGATGATAACCAAGAGTTCTTGGTTACCATCGACATAGAATCACTGTAGAAGTGCATCCCCCAGGAAGCAACGTTGGTGGCAGCAGCACGTGCCCTGGGGGAGCAAGAATGGTTCTATGGGGGAGGGGGCATGGCCAGAAGCATGGCAGACTAGACGCGTCTGACCGGAGCTCCGATGGCCGAGCATCGATGTGATCCGAGACTGTAAAACCACGGATTGGGTGTCCGAACTTGGTGTGCAGGCTTCGGTCCGAGGTATGGAGAAAAATATACCCCTGAGCGCCTTTGCTTGGCGAGGGTTTGCCGGCTGAGAGGCAGACAAAATCGGCACTGCCTGGGCGGCCTGTCGGCGCAGCGGGTGCACGGTTGTCCAGACGTCACTGGAGGAGGAGAGCGGACCCTGGGCCCCTGGGCACTGCGGGAGGATTCTGCTTCGGGTGCTGGCACCCCGCAACCCCCCTGTGTGACGGCCGCTGGCGGGCTGGGGAGGCCTTGTACGGAAGAGAACTCTTGTTGGGTGCGCGGACCGGCCTTCTGAGGGGCTCAGGATTCTTGGACCTTGGGAGCCGAGCTGGGGCCAGCGCCATTTGGTGGGAGGCACACAGAGGGGCCCCCATCACCCTGGATTGTCACAAGTGGAGCAGTGACTTACTGGGGATCTGAACCAGGAAGGAATCGAGCACCAGGACGCCTGGTTGCGCACTGCGCCACATAACGGAGGGGCTACACTCGTTCAGTCTGAAAGACCTTGCATAACCCCTCGCAACTTGGCCCAGTAATTAGAAAACCACGCAGTGCGCAGCTTAGTGGGATATTTTGCTCAAAGCGAGGGAAGCTGTGAGATCTGCATGCGCCGCCACTGGGCTGGAAGAGTGAGCCACAAATAGGACGGCGTGGGGGAGGTGGGGCCTGTGGACACTCAGTGGCCCTTCAGACGGCCAGAGGCGATGATCTAATGTTGCAGGGGTGGCGGAGATCAGTTGGTGACTGCGCTAAGATTGAACTCTGCCCCACCCTGCATAGTGGTGTGAAACCTGGACTGGGGCATAGCTCGCATTCTACACTTGGCGGACCCGGCTGGCACAGAGGGCGGAGATCGCGACGACATTGCGACACTGCGACGTTGGACGCTCAGGGGTCGTGCAGTGATCAACTGGTTGCCCCATCACGGTGCTGACCATTAATGGCGCAAGATAAAGACACTAAGACACAGAAGCAAGGGAAGATCGACAAATTTACTAAACCGCTGCCGGCGCCAAACTCCGCCGGGACGAACCAGGCGGACCCGTCTGACAACACAGTGCTCCTCAAGGCGATTCAGTCCTCAAGGGAGGTGCTTGAGGGCAAGATCAACGAGGTTAAGATTGATGTTAATCCCCTCCATCAGGATCTTCGCACTGTCTCCGAAAAGGTCACGCTAGCGGAACAGCGTATCTCTGAAGTCGAAGAGGTTACCCAGGCACTGCAAGGTGAAGTTACAGCCCTGAAGACATCTCTGACGGAGGTTCTCTGGAGAGTGGATGATGCCAAAAACCTAGCGCAAAGAAATAGGCTGCGCTTTATTGGATTTCCGGAGGCACTCGAAGGGGCAGACGCAGGTGCTTACCTGCGCAAGTGGCTACTGGATACCTTCCCAGAAGCTCGTTTTTCATCATGCTTCATCATTGAAAGAGCACACAGAATACCTGGGGTCAGGCCTCCACCAGGGGCACCACCACGGCCACTGATTGCTAAGTTTCTTAATTATGGAGACAGAGACATTATTCTCAGGAACTTCTGACAGAAGGGTGAGATTCGAGTGGGCAATGCACGGATCATGATATTCCCGGACTACTTCAGAGAAGTTCAGAAGCAATGGAAAACGTTTGACTCTGTCAAGGACAAATTGCACCAATTGCAAATTCCGTACATGCTCCTCTTTCCGGCCAAACTTAAGGTGATCTTTCAAAAGTAGGACCTTTTTCTTCAGCACCCCAGAGGAGGCGTGGCACTGGCTGGAGGAGCGTCCCCTGCCGAGGGTGCCTCCCGACGAGCTGTGACGATCCGGAGGGGCCACCTCACTGAATGCTAACACTTTTCAGCTGCGCAAGCGGACGCGGAAGAAAAAAGAATGCCACCCCAAAAATGGCACTCAGACCGGCACCTTACCGGAGCAGGTGGAGGACAGGGACCGCTATAGGGGCGCGGCATTCCGAGGGCACCCGCAGCTGGGTGGCACGGAGAGTCGGGAAACGCACAAAGACCTCGCCACACGCCACTCAGATGTTTGCATAGACCAGGACATCACTACTGACCCTGAGGGCGAACACCCCCTGCTGCAAGACATTAACCTACTGGAACGCATAGGAGGGGCCACCAGCGAAACCGGTCGAGACGCTCGGACACCATCCGTGGACAAAGATGCTGAAGAGTAACGAATTGCCTGGAAGAGCAACCAGTGGATCGGACGGGGATCACGCATCACACGCTACCCTGTGTGTTCTGCCCCAATCTCTCTTTACATTTGTTCTCCCTTTCCCTCCTTCCCCGTTTGTTCTCCCGCTCCTCCCTCTCTCCCTTCCCACCTGTCCCTCCTCTTCCCTTTGATTGTTGTATTTTTCTTTGTATTTGTTTGATGGAACCTGCAGTTGCTGGTTCGGGGTGTACCCTCTGAGACTGCATATTTGGGATTTGTGAGTTTATGTGAGGCGACGGGGGGGACTGAATGCAGTTTGAGATATCGGGACTGGGGGGGTGGGCGGCAGACCTCGCCAATATGATCACGACACAGTTGGTCCAGTTGACCCTTGGGGTGGTCGCATGGATTTTGCGGGGATATGGGGAGAGGAGTGGGGGGTGTGGAGTTGGGGGTTTGTTAAGATAACATGGCACAAAGGTACACCAGTATACATTTACAGAAAGCATGGACTGCAGCAGTGGAGAGGGGGATGTGGGATGGATGGCAGACTGCATGTTACGTACCACGCAGATGGCTATACCTGACCGAGGACAGTATTCCATCCTTTCCTGGAATGTGAATGGGATGGGGACTAAAGTTAAGAGAGGACTAGTGGTGGCATACTTTAAGAGGTTGAAACTGGATGTCATCCTCCTACAGGAGACACACTTAATGGGGTGCTCAATGTGGTTTCCTAGGCAGAGGCGCGCACAAAACACTGGTGCATGCTGGGTTCTCCACCGGAGCGCAAGGAATAGCAATATTAAGTAGGAAAAGCCCTCCCTTCAGCATAGAACGAACCTGGGCGGACCCCAATGGCACCCATGTAGCGGTCAAGGGGTATGGAACAGACGACATGTCACCTTTATTAGTGTTTATGCGCCACATAAGCTTCAACGCCAAACACTAGAAAAACTTGTTATAATTTTGTTGGAGTCTGGTTCTGACACACACATTATTGGGGGCGACTTTAATGATGTGATGGACTCTGAGGTTGACCGCACGTCTGTCCCGCCAAGAGACCTCAAAGAGACGCCGTTGAGGCGATTCACAGACACGTTGGCACTCACGGATCTGTGGTACAGGCAACACCCGCAGATCAGGGCCTATTCCTTTTACTCAAGGGTCCATGCGGTCTTCTCAAGAATAGATTACATATTTGCTCCAGCGGGAGACCTAAAGGGGAGGGATATGACGTGGAGTTTCTGGCCAGAGGACTCTCGGACCACTCGCCGATGCGACTTATGGTGGGCATCCGCACATGCGACAGACATAGGGAATGGAAACTTAATGCCTGGGAATTAAAAGATGCACAGATCGCGAATGAACTCAAGATAGAAACCGAGCTGTATTTTAAAGAAAATGTGAGGACTGTAGATTCTGTGTTCATACTTTGGGAAGCATACAAAACCGTACTCCGGGATAGGGCACAAAACATCATTGCGTATAAGAGACGGAAGGAGGATGAGGAAAGCACCAAGATTGAGTCCTGACTCCTGCAGCTCGAAATAAGGGCTACTACAGGAGATGATCCCTCTCTGTTGCGTAGTCTACAACTTCTTAGACAGGAGTATCTTGCGTTGGCCAGGAAAGACGCCCAGCAGGCCATACAAGCATTACTTAGGAGACTATACGACACAGGAGATAAGATGGGTAGGTTACTTGCCTGGCTCAGCAGGAAAGAATTAGATAGCAGGTGGGTGACACATATTCAGGAGTTGGGGGGACATACCCATGTTGCCCCAGTCGCAATAGCTAATGCCTTTGCAGTCTACTATGAAGCCTTTTATACACGACGCCCCTTGGCTGACACTGCGCAAATACAGGAATAATTGCAGAGGATACAGCTCCCCAGATTAGAGGAGGTGGACCTACAATCCCTAGACAGTAAGATTACAAACGAAGAATTCACGGCGTCCATCAGCGAGTTGAAAACTGGGGAGGCCCCCGGACTGAACGGGCTCCCCGGAACTCTTTAAGCAATACTAGACGCTCTTCTGCCCACACCTCCTTCAGCTTTACTTGGAGGCGCATGAGGTGTGGGCCTCCCTAGGGACCTGAGAGCAGCCACAATGCGGTGATCCCTAAGAAAGACAGACCCCCGACCGTTGTAGCTCTTACCGTCCCATCTCACTGATCAATTTAGAGACCAAAATACTTGCCATGGTGTTAGTGAACCGACTTACAGGGGTCATCTCTGGTCTTATCCACAGAGACCAGTCGGGCTTCATGCCCAAGAGGTCAACCAGGCTTAAACTGAGACGACTGCACAACTGGCTGAAGGTAGTGAGTAAGAGGGATGACCCGCATTTCATTTTGTCCCTTGATGCCGAGAAGGCATTTGATAATGTACACTGGCCCTTTCTCATGTCCGTACTGAAGATGTTTGGCTTTGGACCGGTGTTCCGGCAATGGATCACCGTCCTATAAGATAGACCTGTGGCAAGGGTCAGAGTTAATGGGGTACTATCAAGGGAGTTCGTTATAGGCCGGGGCACGCGCCAGGGCTGTCCCTTTTCCCCTCTGCTCTTTGCCCTGCTGCTGGAGGCACTCGCTTTTGTGATCCGAACACACCTAGGCATAAAAGGATTTCGGATGAATGGTGTGACAGAGCCTGACGAGCTCATATCCTTCCTTATGAATCGTACCCAGGCAGTGAAATTGGGTTCATTTACCCCCCCCCCCCTTTTCCCTCCCATGTGGAGTGACACAGGGCTCCTTGCTAAGTCCGACCTTATTCAACATATATGTTCCGGACTTAGCGAGGGTGATCAAAGAACACGGCATTAACCTTACAACTTTATGCTGATGATACCCAGTTGGTCTTCTCAGTTCACCATGATGGTATCAAAGTGGCAGCCAATTTTCAAGAGGGAATGCGGGCTATTAGTGTCTGGATGTCCTCCAACAGCCTTAAGTTAAACTCGTCAAAAACGGAGATTATGACATTTGGAAAACTTCAACCCAGCTGGTCCCCTCAATGGTGCCCCAATGAGATGGGTCCACCACCCCAACCCGTGACCAAAGTCCGAAACCTGGGAGTCATCTTTGATGACAGACTACTTTTTAACCACCACGTCAACTCAGTGGTACCTACCTCATTCTTTACATTGAGGAAAATTAAAAAGCTACTCCATTATCTTCCACCCTCTGCAGGAAAAACCTTAATTTCCACCCTTATCTTCTCACGCACTGATTATTGTAATGCTCTCCTCCTCAATGCGCAAGAGAAGGTCCTTAACCGGCTCCAATTGGTGCAAAATGCCTCAGCCAGACTCCTACTGGGCATTCCTAAATTCTGCTCCATCTCCCCTTATGTCCGCCAACTGCACTGGCTACCAATTAAGAGCCGTATCAAGTTTAAGGCGTTGTGTATCGCCTACAAGGCCATTAACAACTCTGGCCCACAGTTTCTTAAACAGGCCTTCAGACTGTATGCTACACCCAGAACTCTTCGCTCAAACTCTGCTCACCTTCTCAATGTACCACGAACAAGAAGGGCCAACTGGGGTGACAGGTGTTTCACCATTTCCACTGCCAAACTGTGGAATGCTCTCCCCCTCAGCATCAAAACTAGTTACTCCCTCATTACTTTTAGAAAACAACTGAAAACCTGGTTATTCACATGCTATCTGCCCTCTGTTCGTCTACTGCCCAATCCACAGCGCCGAGACACCCCCGGGTATTTGAGCGCTCTACAAATCGCACAAACATTAACGTAAATATATGCGGATGATATCTTGTTGTATGTAACAAACCCAGACACCACGCTCCCAAGCATTATGGGTAGTTGTGAACTCTACGGCGTACAGGCGGGTTATAGGATTAACGGGGGAAAATCCTGCCTTTATCAGACGGACGGGCGAGGTGGACACACTAGAAGTCCGAGCCAGCTTGAGGTGACCAAGGAGGGCATTAAATATCTAGGTATTTATGTAACGACGAACGCGACACTGTCACTGGATCATAATTTGTACAAGGTGCTGCAAGACTTTCGTGAGGATGTGGGGAGATGGAGGTCTCTTCCGCTGACCCTCCTAGTCAGGGCGGCTCTATACAAAATGATAGTGCTCCCCAAATTCCTCTGCGTGCTACAGAACACATACCAGTTAATACCAGTGGAAGTGTTCAAAAGAATTGATGACGTACTACGGACATTCCTCTGGGACGGACGGCCGCCAAGGATAGCATTGGCGACATTGCAGCGTAATCAATATAATGGTGGCATCTCCTTGCCGGACCTTCGGGCGTACTACTGGGCAGACCACTTAGTAGTAGTGAAAGAGTGGGAGCATGTAGAGACGGATCACCCCGCATACTCTTTGGAGCTTGCACAATTCACCACCCGCCCATACACGCACTACATATATGGGGGGGAGGGGCTACCTAGCTGCTCACTGCAACGCGGATCTTCCTGGCATCATGGAGGCAGGTGGAGGGACAGATGAAATAGGGCGGACGGGTCACTGGGGAAACCCCGCTATGGGTGGGAAATCGCCTGCCAGAAATTAGGGAGCTGCGAGGTTTCAGGACCTGGGACCTGTTTGGTATTTCACACCTTAAAGATATACTGCACCGCAAAGAATTAGTCACTTTTGCTAGTTTACAAACTGAATACGACATGAACCCGACCCAACACTAAAGGTATTTACATTTGAAACATGCCTGGCAGGCGCAGGGCTTAGACACTGCTGATATCCCTGAATATGCACCTTGGAGGGACGATTCTTGATGGGAGAGATAGCTGAAAAAGCGGTCTCTTGGACGTATAGGACGATCATAAACAACAAACCAGATACACTACAGAAACTGCGTATGAGATGGGAATCGAAATTGGGGGAGATGGACGATTTTGACTGGGAGATGGCGTTGATGCACCCTCGCGAAGTAGCCATCAGATCGCGCCTCAGGCTAATTTAATATAAATATTTCCACAGGGTATAGTATGATAGAGCGCGATTGCACCGCATTGGAAGGGCTGAAACACCCACATGCTTGCGCTGTTTAGGGGCGGAAGGCACATTTTATCACACGGTATTGGAGTGCCTCAAGATTCAAAGGTACTGGACGAACCTGCTGGGGGAGATGGGGGAAGGTCCTGAGGGCGGAGGTTCCACTTAACCACTTGTTTGTCCTACTGGGAATATCCACAGCTATAGACCTCCCTAAGCCTGGGTTGGTTTTGCTGCAACTGGGGTTAGTGGTCGCGAAGAGAGATATAGCCAGGGCATGGGAGACCGCAAAGGTACCTTCTCTCGTTGAGTGGAGGAAGAGCATGGACATGTATATGCTAGTGAAAAGACAACTTACAAAGCACAGGGCTGCCCTAAGAAGTTTTGGAAAATATGGAAGCCTTGGCTTACATATTATGGACTCTTGCTCTTTGACTCGCAATGATAGTACAAGTTTGGGTATTTGGCTGGATGGGAAAGATGGGGCATGCCATAATGCATCACACATCATTGCACGGTTTGACTGTTCTTTGTTGTTAATTGGACTTGCTGCCGCTGTTTATTGGGAAGTGCTTATGTATTGCACTGGTGACCACTGTTGTTGTTTTGCAATGAGGAAAAATGTCAATAAAAATATTTTACAAAAAAAAAATGGTTCTATGACGCGCCTCAGTAATTTGTACTACAGTGTGTGGAACTGGCTCTTACTAGTGACTATTTTTGCTATAAGGAGAACCAGACCGCAGGTACATCATTGGGCGCAACAATGGTTCCTAGTCTGGCATGTATATATGTTGGCCAGTTTGAGGAGCACGTCATCCATCAGTCTACCAACCCCTTCCATAGGAGTATACACCTCTGAAAGTGATATATAGACGACGTGCTCTGTATATGGACAGGAGCGGAAGAGGCTCTTTTGAGGTTTTTAAACTGGCTGAATCGGCAAGATCCAAGTCTGAGATTCACCTGGTCATATGGTAACAGCGCTGCTGTTTATTTGGATTTGGATATAGAATTGAATGAAGATGTGCTGACTTCACGTGTCCATCAAAAAGCCACAGACAGAAACTCCCTTCTGTCATATAACTCTTACCACCCGAGAGCTTTGAGGGACAATTTTCCGGTTGGGCAGTTTTTACGTTACTGCCGGAATTGCTCCATGGTCAGTACATACTTGGAACAATCTGAAGAACTCAGTGAGAAGTTAAAACAGAGGAACTACCCTGTTAAAATAATAAAACAAGCAAAGAAGAGGGCTTTGAACACTCCGCGAAATGTATTGTTTAGAGAAGAACAAAAAAGTGAGAGATGAGTGTGTTCCGGTGGTAATGACATTCGATCCACTGGCAACAAGAATTAGAAAATCTATACGTAAACACTGGTCTATCCTGTCTAACAAAGATTTCAAGATGCCACCTCCAAGATTTGCCTTCAAGAGGGCGTGTAATCTGAAGGTCAAACTAGTCCATACCCGCCTTCCGTTGGCACAAAAAAACATTGAAACTACGATTCCAAAGGGTCATTTTCCCTGTGGGTCGTGCACGGTATATCCTCTGACTAAGAAAACCTCAAGTGTGTACCTTAATTCTGGTAGAGAATGTTTCCTTACGCACTTCAGCAACTGTAACACGACGAATGTGGTATATAGGCTGATGTGTGAATTCAACCGTCAGTATATAGGGCTTACGTCCAGAAAAAACAAAATTAGAATAAAGGAACACCTGAATACTATAAAGTCGGGAGAACTTACTACGAAATTGGTGCAACATTGCCATCTACAAAAACACAGTTTTCCTTGGGTAGTCCTGGAAAAGGTAACAGTGAACCCACAGAATATTGAGAGAATTCTGGCCTCAAAAGAAGTTAGCTGGATATACCAAGAAAAAAGTGACCAATGCGGGCTCAACAAATTTATCGAGTGGAACAAAGTTGGCTGATCTTTAGAGTAGGTCCAGTGCTTTTGATGGGTAAAAGCCTGTTGAGAAGGTGGGACACCCTTTACTGTCCTGATACCTCGATTTGGGATTTCCCTCGTTTAGTGTTAGGGGCTCCTAACATGTTAAATGATCTTATAAGAGTGGTGCCCTTGTCTATCTTTTAGGTATCAGTGGTAGAGGTATTGAATTACTAACTCCTCCATGGACTTTGGAGTATAGTGCTTGGTAGGAGGTGTCTAAAGACACATCAGGATGAAGCAGCATTTCCATGCAATGCGTAATTGCGTTATGTTAAGCCTTTTGCAAATGACTGTGTGAACCATTATGTGGTGAAATTACGGTTCACCATTTGGTGATTGAGGCTTTGTATGCTTGTCACTGCCCTAGTGTAGGAGGCGCCTTATGAAGATACAATGTGCGAGCGAGAAGGGAGTGATGTTCATATCTATTGAAAATGTATCTCCACAACGTCAGTCTAATGTAATAATGGGATTTGATATTGGACTCGCATAGTAATAGATGTCCCCCCTCTTCCAAGGGGATAATCCTTCTTAATTTGTGATTTGGAAAGTATTGTGTAAAGTGGAGAAATGGTGGCATTAACACATGTGTTTTGCTTCCCCTTTTTTGCATAATCCATAAGTGTGGGAAGTTAATGTAAAAAGGTTTTTTTTAAAATAGGGAAAATGGAAAACGTTATATATTCCGAGGAGTTGTAGCTCGAACACTACCGGTGCTACTTTATGAAAAAGTTACCCATTAAGGTTTCCCAATACAAAATGGCGCCCACGATCTAGCACGCCTCGAGAACGACTCCCTGCACGTGATTAGTGTCACTCACGTGATACCAAGGGGGAAGTTGAAAACTGGTGTGTTTACTATGAGATGCCATTGCAGCTGACAATGCGCTGCGTGAGGCCCCGAGAAGTAAGGAGGTAGAGGGTGTGCTGTTTCAGATGTGTAAACGGGTGATATTTGGAATGGGTTTTGAAACTGAAGGAACCCCTTTTACGAATGTCAAAAACAATACCCTAACTGTGACATAGCAGTACATGGGAATTGGGCTGTAATATGTGAGTACGTTACTATGGAGGTTAATGACAAACTGTTCACCTACATACACGTCTAGTGTGTATTCTTTTGCCTGTTTTCCGTTCTGCATGTTGCTAAATAAGGTTTTTAATCTTTTCTGACTTCACTTTAGATTGACATAACAATTGTATGCTCATTTCGCAAGGAGGACTCATAAATGGAGTTTTGTAGGTGACCTCAAAAGTGAAGCTGGTATAAAAGACAATTGCTATCTGAGGGTAAATATTGCCAAGCAAACAGGTTGAAGAGAACTTGTTTTCGCAATTTTTGGCTGGTAGAGGGGTGAATGACGTAGTATTTTGTTTTGTGTCTATTTTTTTGCATTTGACAGTCTTCCATAACGGTGTGTCCAATACGGGTGCTTTGGCCCTGACGAATTTGCCGAAATTTCTGTGGCAATGAAACATGTTGGCATTTGAAAAGGTAGGCATGAATTGCAACCTATTAATTTTTAATTTGATAAAAACACTCAGTAAATGATAAAGGGATTGCTTTGTGAGTGTTTTTTTCAATTTTAAATCACATTTGGTTACATCGTGGGATGTGACCCACTTTACTTCACTGCTCCTGATTCTTACAATTTTCTGTTTGGACACTTTCTCTTTTCTTTTTGAAAAAATGAACACCAATGATAACAGTGGGCACAACAAGGCGACTATGTGTAGTATGAATACTTTACAAATAAAAAATAATAAAGAGTAGTATACATAACTTGGCAAATGGCAGTAATTTACACACGTTGAATAAAGTTTAGAACTTAATAAAAAGCGCCTCAGATCCCTGTTTTTGTTGTTTTGATGTTCGATGAGTGGAGGGCGACCAGGTCTTCTCTTGTCTCTGTTGCTCCTTTGTGAATATATGTCCCAAATGTCCTGCCAAGGGGATATCATGACCCAAAGTCAGGATGAACTCTCTGTACCCACTGTCATCCCCCTCCTCTTGCTTAGAAGCAATCCGCCTCAAGCTCTCAAGGGTGTGTGGTAAATAAATATTTACCGTCGGAATTTCTATGCGGTAAAGTTCAATAAAATAACTCACTCGGAAATGAGAGGCAGAGTCCGTGGTATCTGAGTTATAAGGGTTTATTCCATAAAATGGAATGGTTCGAACCATGGTATCATGTTCCTTTCACCGCTAAGGTTCAGGAAGGGATAGACAATACTTTATTAACAGAGTACAATATATATATTCAATGCATATAGTGGTGATGGATACAGAAGGCGTAACAGCTGAGAGAAACGAGATAAGAACACATGTGCGTAACAGAAGGCGTGCACGAGGGCGTACACAGTGGTGTGTGCTAGAAACGTCACATGAAAGTGTCACAAGTGGGTGGATACATAGTGGAATCTTGCAATGTCAGCAGAAATCTGTAGCAAAGATGCGCGCGCAGCGGCGTGACGTGTGACTGACGTGAGGCTGGAGGGTGCAGGGGACTTGACATTTAGCACTAGAGGAAGAGACAGAAGTCTGGCATGTCCGATCGACTCGTTCCTAAATCATATCTGATATCTTGTGTTTGGGGAACTATATTATCTAGAAGGAAAGGTCTCTTGGGCAGAGGCTACTCTATACTGACTATTAATGCGTGCATATGTGACTACGTGTCTGCGTGTAATGCGAGGGGCCGTGGGCCTACCATGGTAACGGGAGCAATGAATTACTTGCATGGAGACAGAAAGGCCGGGCCCTTTGCTCTGCAGCCGGGGGATTGTTTATCTATTCTGCTAGACTGGAATGTGTTTTCGAGGAGCTGAGCTCGGCTATACTGATAACTCGAAGGCAAAATACTGTCTTTGGCAGGCAAGCAGGCCGAGCCGGGCACCGCTCGCCACGCAGGGAGTAGGACAGAGGTCAGGGATGTATCCCACGTTGCAGCTTTCAGGAGGCAGAGAGCAGAAAAGGCTCGATGGCAGAAATCAGGGCCTAGCTCTGCAGGGCTAGGAAAACGTGAAAGTGCACCATGAAAAGACGTTGGCAAGGCATACTTAGGAACTGAATTATTAATCCATCCATGGTAGATCTGAAAGAGGACATGTTAACGTTGGACGCAAATGTATTTGCGTCTTCATAGCTGGTCGAGGAGGTAAGTTACATGCACTTTAAGCACGTACATGGAGACGGTGGGGTACACGTTAGGGGACATTTCTTGACCATAAAAATTCAAATTACCTCATTCCCTCCTTGTCCCCTACGGACCCTTCATGATATATCGATCTTCATTAATCCATCTATCTGTTCATATAACATCATTTGCTCATCCTTTCTCAGGCGGAATGTAGAGCGTGAACTTGAACGGGGAATGCAGGCTGTGGCACACAAGCCACATATCGCGGGCCCACATTGAATGCAGAGACAACAACTGAATACTATGGCCAATATAATCCCTAGGAAAGAAAGTAGCTGTTATCGTACTCCAGAACCAACCGGACCAAGTCCAGGTGCCTGGATTCTGATGAATCTGATTAGCGATCTTATGAAGACGGGATATGGCTCTATATACTGACGGTGCATTTTCTGAAATGAAAACACAGCAACTCGATCCGATGACTCTACAAGCCCCGCCCCTATCAGCCAGGATGACGTCAAGGACGAGACGATTCTGAAGAACAACAAGTCTTATAGCAGACTGTTCCTCCGTTAAGTTACCTAGGGCGGAAGTAGTTTCATTCACTACTGCTTCAAGGGTTCTGGTCAATTTTCGTATCAATTTACTATTCGAGACAGGTCCTAAAAAGAAAAAGAATCCTCTATTGAAATCTGTATATTGTTCCCATGCTGTTTCAGTCTGATCTACAATTGGGAGTTCTCTCTTGTGTCTAGTAGGTATAAGCTGAGGATTTCTATGGTAATCAGGAGGAGCTAGAAAAACAGGGGGCAGTAGGAATGCAATGTAACAAGTACCATCCCAATCTAGGGGTAAACGTATGTATGCGGTATGACCACAAATGAAATAGGAATGACGGGAAGCTTTGAATGTGGACTTGCCCTTATCACTGAATTCGATCACAGTAGTACATTCACTATGACCTAAGTGTATTGAACCATTCTTTCTGACACATAATTCGCCTTTAACGGGTAGCACTGACATAGAGGGCAAGTCTGGTTCGGTTTCAGACTGGACATTCAGAATCATGAGGTTAAGTGTATAATTACCTAATCCATATACTTCGTTTTCTAGATCGGTCCCTGTCCTTTGTGGGAGACCCTCCTTGTCTGGGAAACATGCTTGATGCATGACTGTGTTCAGATTTCCCCATACCCAATTGCCTTGGTAAACTATTGAATCAGTGTCTACAGAATTAATTAAGCTGAACCAGGCACCACAGGAACCATTATGCGTAAACGGATACGGGAAGAGGGGCGGAGCTCCCTTGTATTTCTGATAGGGAGGGAGTCGGCCACATATCCAACAATTTGTAGCATTGCTGGTCTGATGGGAATGGTGTAACATACTAATGAATGTATTGTTGCGCAGCGCAAGTCTGTAAGACAATTCGTGTGGAGGCAGTTCACTGAACGTGTGCTCTGCAGTGTCATTAAGAGTAGAGTGTGCAATAGGAAAGAACATATGCAATAATACACTTATGCCAATAACCATAAGACTCAGAAAAAACATAATCAATAACGTAATGATGAAATAGCTCCGGAGAGATTTACAATGTTTCTGTTTCTTGATCTGTTTCTGTCTATCTCTCTCTCTATTGGGGTCTAACTTGTACATGTCAGGAACCTGTCTAACCGCTTCACCTAGGGGAGGACTTAAACAATTAAACTGTCTGACTTACTAGACCTCAATTTTGTTTTATACTCCTGAGACGGAGTTTTCTCTAACAGGGGGAGTTTAGAGTCACTGGAATCTGGGCAGTCCTTAGAGGGGGAGGAAGAGTCTGGCAACAGTCCGTGAAACTTTTTTATATGGCTTGTGTGGAGCCAGCCCTTCCTCCCTTCCAACTTCACTGCGGTCCTTGTAGTTAGTAGCACCAACTTTGGCTGCTTCCATCTGGGCTCCAGCGGGCTTTTCCTGTCGAAATTTCGGACGATGACAGTGTCCCCTGGGCGGACGTCGTGTGGTTTTACTTGGGTGTTGTCCGGAAAGGCTGCGGCAACCTGTGAACGACAAGATTGTAGTGCAGACATCAAGGAGGCAAGGTAATCTGTCAACATGTTACTATCAACATCGGTTATTTTCCTCGGCAAAGGCGTCCCCCACATATTCGGTGGCCTACCAAAGACCACCTCATACGGGGATAGCCCTGTTCTAGAGTGTGCGACCATTCTCATATAAAACAATGCAACTGGCAAGGTGACTATCTAGTCTACCCCTTTCTCGGCACAAATCTTAGCAAGACGTGTTTTCAGTGTCTGATTGTGGCGTTCCACGAGGCCTGCTGCCTCGGGATGTCGGACACAGTGGAACTTCCACTGATATCCTAGCAGGAGTGATACCTGCTTCATTAGCTCGGACGAGAATGGCTGACCGTTATCTGAGTACACGACACGAGGCAAACCGTACCGTGGGAAGAATTCACGAACCAACTGTTTGGCAGTAGTCGGAGCAGTGTAATCTGGGACTGGATATGCTTCTGTCCAACGGGAAAGTGCACATACAACTACGAGGACATATTTGAATCCTCAACATCGTTCCATTTGGATAAAATCCATCTGGAGGACTTCAAAAGGGTGATCGGGAGGATGAAATCCACCTTGCTCTACAGGAATGCTTTTTCCTGGGTTGAACTGACAACAGATCATGCAAGTACACACTTTCTGTTTTGCTGCTGCTCGTAAATGTTTATTGTACCAGAGATTCTGTAAACTGTCTAACATGGCTTTTTCTCCTAAGTGTGCTGGACTGTGTGCGGTGTTAATCATAACTTGAACCATAGAGTCGGGGAGAAACCATGTGGCTTTTCCCTTCGTCATCCATCCCTGGTCTGTCTGGATCCCTCCTAGTTCAGTCCATTTCTTTATTTCGTCTGGAGTAGCATGTGTCTGTATGTCAATTACATCTAGTGCGGGATCCTTAACTGTCATGCAATGTGTCGGTGTCGGAACTATTGTCTTTGTCATATCAGCTGCATGTGTGTGAGTCAGAGCTGTGTGTTTCGCGGTTCGATCGGCCAGGTCGTTACCCTGGGAAATAATATCTGTAACTTTAGTATGTGCTTTGCACTTCATGATAGCTATGGCTGATGGCAAATGTATTGCTTCTAACAATGCTTGAATGAGGGGACCATGCTGGATCTTGGCTCCGTGAGAGGTCAAGAAACCTCTTTCTTGCCAGAGTACACCGAAGTCGTGTACGACTCCAAATGCATAACGTGAATCTGTGTATATGTTAACGTTCCTGTTCTTGGCTACTATACAGGCTCGAGTCAGAGCAATGAGCTCTGCAGCTTGAGCAGACAGTGTATCAATACGGTGTGTTTCTTTGACTTCAGTTTCAGTGGTCACTGCATATGCGGCCACTAATTCTCCTGTGCTTGTTCTCATACATGAACCATCCACGTAAAGTGTCAGGTCTGGGTTAGTCAGTGCAACATCTGTCAAGTCTCGTCGGGCCTTGTTACCGCATTAATGATCTCTATACAGTCATGTGGAGCTGGATCTGTTGTGTTAGAGGGTAACAATATGGCAGGATTGAGTATATTGCAGCGTCTGATTTCTATGTGTGGCTGGAACAATGTCAATTCATAACCTGTCAGTCGTGCTATAGTCAAGTGTTGAGTCTGTGTTCTGTTTAAAAGAACTTCCACAGAGTGTGGAACTTGTACTGTCAATTGGTGTCCTAATACTATGGAATCACTTTGTCTGATTGCTAGGGCTGTCGCTGCAACTGATTTTAAGCACGCAGGCAAAGCCTGGGCTACTGGGTCTAATGTACTTGAAAAATAAGCACACAGCTTATGTGAACCTGCTTGGTCTTGTGTGAGGACAGATAATGCTGTGCCATCACGTTCTGTAACGAAAAGTGTAAAAGGTTTGCTGTAACATGGTGTTGCTAAAACTGGTGCTTGACATAATGCTTTCTTTAATTCATCAAAAGCCTGTGTGTGTTCCTGAGTCCAAGGGAGGACAGTCGAAGTCGCTGCCTCCTGTGTTGTCAACTGTATAAGTGGCTTGGCTAGAAATGCGTACTGGGGAATCCATTGTCTGCAGTAAGAGGTGAGGCCAATGAAGGCCCGCACTTCCTTTTGTGTCTTGGGTTGTGGTAAGTGTGCAATTAACTGAATGCGGTCAGGTGTTAGCTGTCTCCCCCTCTTGGACAGCAAGTGCCCAAGGTACACCACTTGCTGAACACAGAATTGTAGCTTTGAAGGGGACACCTTGTGTCCCTTGTCAGCCAGAAAATACAAAACTGTCAGTGATGCTTGCACACATTCTGGTTCACTCCGGGCGGTGATCAACAGATCATCGACGTACTGGAGTAGGGCAGTGTTAACTGGCATGTGAATACTGTCAAGTTGTCTTTTCAATGCTTGGCTGTAGATGCTGGGGCTTTCTGTGAATCCTTGAGGTGCGCGTGCAAATTTGAAGCTACGGCCATTTAAACAGAATCCGAAAAGATATTGGCTTTCCGGATCAATGGGGACACTGAAGAAGGCGTTCTTGAGATCAATTACAGTAAAGAACGTCGCCTCTGAATCAATAGCAGTCAATAATGATGAGATGTCTGGGACCACAGGATACTGTGGTACAATGCATTTATTTAATTCTCGTAAATCAATCACCAACCGATAAACTGGAGGTGCATTCGGATCAGTACGTTTAAGAATCGGGATGATAGGGGAATTACAGATATTTGAGTCGGTTTCTACAACCACTCCCTGTGCAATGAGCTCTTCAATGATTTCCAGTAAAGCCACTACAGCATCGGGTGGTAACTTGTATTGTCGGATTCGGGGTAATACAACTCCTGGCTTGAGTGTAACTCGATATGGTGTAATGTGCATACAACCTACATCAGTTGGGCCTTGCGCCCACAAATGTTCTGGTACATTTTTCAATCTGACATCAAAATCTCGTAATACATAGTGACCCTTAAAGTCACGCAAAAACAGTCTAACTCCTTCCGGAGAACAACATATCACTGCTCCTAGAGCTTTTAGTGTCTTGATACCTAACACGTTTTCTGGACATGATTTCGTGAGCAATAAGTCTGTAGTACGTGACAATGGACCATCTGCTAGGGGAACAGGTTTCGATACTTCATTAACAATAGGCTGTCCTGAAAATCCAAGGGAAACATTCTGTGAGCCTGAGAGGGGTGCCCCTGGAACCTCGTCGTGACTTATCGTTGTTCGACTTGCCCCTGTGTCAATCAAAAACTTTCTATCTTTTCCTAATACTTGACTATGTACATAAGGACCCTCTTGATCTACAGGAACTTCAATGAGAGGCAAGCCAACCTCCCTCTCTAGGCTGTTTCATGAGTATCGCTGAAAATCGGGGTAATCAGATTGTGCATACTGGTACATCTGCTGTGATACTTGCTGTGTCGCGGCAATGGGCTGTGGATGTGGTACCGCTACTGTCTGTACTGTCTGTTGTGGAGCAGGCATAGGCTGTACGTTCTGTGGAATATGTTGCTGGACCTGATGTTGGACCTGATCCTGTCTAGGCTGACGTGGTCTCTCTTTAGTTTTACCTGTTGCTATATTGTGTTTCAGAACTGTACATTCATTCACATAGTGACCTGGCTGTTTACAATAGTTGCATGTCCCTTTAACGGGAGCCGCCGTATTATTAGACTGTGTCATACCCCTTTTCTGACCGTCAGCTGGAACTGACTGAGCAACTAACATTTTCATTTTCGTATCTTTCATACGTCTCTGTTCGTGATCTTGTTCTTCCCTAATTCTATTCTGGTGGTACTGTAACATTTGTAACATTTGGGAAGGCGTATTTGCTTGCCATGTGCTCTCGACTTTCAAAACACGGTTCTTAACTTGAGGCAGGGAATTCTCGACTAATTTTGATACAAAGAGGTGTGGGTATGACTCGCTACTTGTTTTCAGGCCACTGTTAATAATAAAACATTTCTCGAATCTAGAATAAAAATCACTAGTGTCTTCATCGTGTTTCTGCTTACAGGCTGAGATTGCGTCCCAGTCTTCCTTTTTAGTCGCTAACAGTCTAGGCAAAACCTGTACTAATAAACCTGGTAATGCTTTAGCTTTATCCCCAAGGCCTAACCCTGGGTTACGACCATTTTCTTCAACTTCTAATGCAGCCCAATCAATCTTTTTGTCTCCCACCTCCCATTCTTTCTCCTTGAGTTTCTCGTAAATGCCAGCAGGCAATAGTACCTTTAACATTTTCATAATATCTGAACACGTGTAATCGCCCATGAGTAACATATCTTTAATTTCTCGGTGAAAACCTGCAGGGTCTTTATCATGACTGGGCACTATTTTCTTCATTTCCAATAATTCCATTTTAGTTATGGGTGTGTATACGAATACACGTTCTAGTGTGTTATCGTCTTTTCTGACCGGATGTACTTCCCGTAAGGGATTCTGTCTGTCGAAGTAAAACATTTTTCTTTCTGGGGGTGGTGGAGCTGAAATAAACTGTGGTTTCAGGAAGGCACTATATTTGTGTCGATGTTCTAGAATTTCTTTAATTAAATCAGTACCTAGGCCTCTCCATCTATTCGAGAGCAGTTCTATTAATATATCCGGTAAGGGACCTGGATCAGAATGTTGGCTTTTGAACAACGTAATGAGATGCTGAATCATGTATATACCAGCTAATTTCTGTTTATCAGGGGAGAGGTTCAAAAACGTCTGTGCTACTGCATCATCATTATATGTACTAGAATTGTCAGCCCATTGTACTGCGGACCGGGCTTGTTCCTGTTCATCCATGGAATTGAGTACATGGTACCCCATTCGATCTTGAAGTATTTTATCGGTAGCCTGAAACATATGTTCGGGAGAACTCGGATTTGATATAGCAGAGAGAAAAAGTCTTTTGCTTTCTGGACGTATTGTTTTCTTAAGGTATCTTCCCTTACCTACATATGCTATCATGTCGCTAGTTGCTAATTGCGACGTTTCTGCTGTGGTCTCTGGTTGTTCTTCCTCCTCTGAGGTTTTCCCGTCATCTGACTCTAGTTGCTCTTCAGATACTCGGCGGGCATGTATTTCTATTATTTCTTTACGGATCTTTCTAACCATAGTATGTACACTGTTCTCCTTTTCATGTTTACCATCCGCAATATTCTGGCTCCATCTATTCAGTCTATTCATCTCACTTTGTGGAAAACCTGCCTGATCTTGTTCTCTTATTAAACAATTTACCAAAAATCGCATTATTAAACCTTTGTTCTCAACTTTCTGACGTGACATGGCTGCAGCAACACACTCCGGTCCTTCTCCTGTTCTAATAAAATAATACAATTTGTCTAGATGTTCTGGCATTTCTGGTAGTAACATCAAATAATCTGTAACGCGTCTCAAACGTAGGGACGCTAACAACATGGGTCCTGTCGTACCAGGCACTGGGTCATATCTGCAGTCTGTAAGTTCTTTTCTAAGTTGTTCGGCCGGTGCACCTTTAGGTGTCCGAGCCTTTGCTAACTCTCTCATTGTCACTCGGTGTAACGGTGGGGGTGTTTGATAACCTCCTGTAGCACCTCCTGAAGCGGAGGCTTGAGCATAACCTGGCTGTAGGGTCGGTACCTGCTGTAGCTGGGTTGGATCCTGGACCACGCCAGTCCCAAAAGGATTAGATGGATGCAGTTGTTGAATACTAGGGGGAACAATGAGAGTGGGTGCGGGTAGCGAACCTGGAGGGATCTGCTGTTGCGGACCTGGGGGTAGATGATCATGGGGTAGGTTGCCGTCAGCAGGTGCAGGTGGTAAGGGTACATGGGCAGGTGCAGTAGTATATGTAGGAGCTACATCGTCTAAATGGGAAGAAAGAAAAATGTCTGCTGCGGTCTTTTGGCGTAATTTAGTCGGAACCAATGGAGCGGGCAGATCTTTTGGTATTTCCGGAGTGGCCTTAGGTAAACCCCCGGCCAAAAGAGGATACA
Source organism: Lissotriton vulgaris (assembly GCF_964263255.1). Classification (NCBI taxonomy): domain Eukaryota; kingdom Metazoa; phylum Chordata; class Amphibia; order Caudata; family Salamandridae; genus Lissotriton; species Lissotriton vulgaris. The sequence goes on from NC_141687.1 coordinate 209,329,459, forward strand.
TACCATTCACAAGAGTGTTTCGTTGTCGGTCTACTTGTGTGTGGCTCAGGGGTTAGAGGCGGCAGACCTGGAGCTTGAGTTCGGCCCTGGACCAGGGTTCAATTCCCCGCCTCGGCGGGTCTTGGGCTCAATAATTCCACGGACTCGATAATTCTCGCTCCGGTGCCTTCTCGACTCACGGGTTCACACTCTGCGACTCTGGGCAATAGCTTGCTTAATCTCCACATCGGCCCCTCGCGGTGGGATGCCTGGCTTTCACCTTGTGGATACCCTGCCAGGGTTATCTCACAGGGGAATACCAGGACGGGTTCCCTAAGCAAGCGCCGAGATGCCCCAGGGTAAGTCATGCGCTATATAAGCTTCATACATTTACATTTACTTGTTCTGCTTTAACTCGTATTCCTTCTTCAACTAGTTCGTTTTCTCGAGCTTTATCTGAATCTTCTCTACGTTTTTCTGCTTTTCTGAATTCTTTCTCTGTACGTCTATGCGATTCTTTACGCCACAATTCTATGGCGTCTTTCTGAGATTGTCTGGCCTTCTTTTTCCATAGCGCTTCTTCTACTCTCATGATGCAATCTGCATCCCATGTCCCTGTAACGGGCCATCTATATTTCTCGTCTAGGTTCTTAGTATAATCGACCCATAAATCTAGATATAATATGGCATCTAAGCCGTGTTTGTGATGCATAAAATTTCCAGGAGTGTCCCTAGGTGGGACAGGAATCGCTTCCTCTAGTATCCCTTTCCTAGTTCCTAACTGTCTTAACTTCGAGAACAATGGCATCTTGATATTTGGCACTTGACACTTACTCGAACTTGAACACAATTTTTACACAGAAACACAGTAGTGTAGATCAAACAGTCAACTCATACCACGACATTAATCACATAGAAACATTTTGAACACATATTGACTATACATGAATTCTATAACGAAAACAAAATCGAACCGTTGAAGACACGAATTACTTGATATACTGCTAAACAGTACAGATACACTGCTAAAACAGTGCAGACCGGGTCTGTGTACCCAAACCCGTCTTGACCGGATACATAGTAATGCACCCGTCTAGATGCGTCCCCAGCAACGGTACTCACCGGGAAGCACGGAACGGAAGGCCTCGGAAACTCGTCTGGACTGGACCGGACTGGACTGGACTCGACTCGTGACGTCACAGGTACGTCGGAACCGGTGGGCCTCTAGACACCTCGGACCTTGCTCTCTCGGCTGGGCTCTGGTCGGGATCCTCCGCACTCCTCACCGCCTCGTCTGGATGCTGATCGCAGTCTTCGTCACCTCCGTAGGCCTGAGGGAGATACAGGAAATCCTGCGGGTACGCGTAATTGTCCGTCACGGCTGTGGCAGGGGGCAAAGCCTGCGACGCACCTACCGGCGCGTGGGGTGGGGGAGGGGACCCTATTCGGGCGCCAAATTAATGTGGTAAATAAATATTTACCGTCGGAATTTCTATGCGGTAAAGTTCAATAAAATAACTCACTCGGAAATGAGAGGCAGAGTCCGTGGTATCTGAGTTATAAGGGTTTATTCCATAAAATGGAATGGTTCGAACCATGGTATCATGTTCCTTTCACCGCTAAGGTTCAGGAAGGGATAGACAATACTTTATTAACAGAGTACAATATATATATTCAATGCATATAGTGGTGATGGATACAGAAGGCGTAACAGCTGAGAGAAACGAGATAAGAACACATGTGCGTAACAGAAGGCGTGCACGAGGGCGTACACAGAGGTGTGTGCTAGAAACGTCACATGAAAGTGTCACAAGTGGGTGGATACATAGTGGAATCTTGCAATGTCAGCAGAAATCTGTAGCAAAGATGCGCGCGCAGCGGCATGACGTGTGACTGACGTGAGGCTGGAGGGTGCAGGGGACTTGACATTTAGCACTAGAGGAAGAGACAGAAGTCTGGCATGTCAGATCGACTCGTTCCTAAATCATATCTGATATCTTGTGTTTGGGGAACTATATTATCTAGAAGGAAAGGTCTCTTGGGCAGAGGCTACTCTATACTGACTATTAATGCGTGCATATGTGACTACGTGTCTGCGTGTAATGCGAGGGGCCATGGGCCTACCATGGTAACGGGAGCAATGAATTACTTGCATGGAGACAGAAAGGTCGGGCCCTTTGCTCTGTAACCGGGGGATTGTTTATCTATTCTGCTAGACTGGAATGTGTTTTCGAGGAGCTGAGCTCGGCTATACTGATAACTCGAAGGCAAAATACTGTCTTTGGCAGGCAAGCAGGCCGAGCCGGGCACCGCTCGCCACGCAGGGAGTAGGACAGAGGTCAGGGATGTATCCCACGTTGCAGCTTTCAGGAGGCAGAGAGCAGAAAGGGCTCGATGGCAGAAATCAGGGCCTAGCTCTGCAGGGCTAGGAAAACGTGAAAGTGCACCATGAAAAGACGTTGGCAAGGCATACTTAGGAACTGAATTATGAATCCATCCATGGTGGATCTGAAAGAGGACATGTTAACGTTGGACGCAAATGTATTTGCGTCTTCATAGCTGGTCGAGGAGGGAAGTTCATGCACTTTAAGCACGTACATGGAGACGGTGGGGTACACGTTAGGGGACATTTCTTGACCATAAAAATTCAAATTACCTCAGGTGGGGCAGTCACGCTTTTCTTGACTAAACTCCTCTCTGGAGAGTCCACCTGCTCCTGTTAGTTCCCCCAATCTGACCGCTCTGGCAGGGATGGAGTCCCTCCCTTACAGGCCAGATCCTCCCCATCAGGGTTAGATTCTTCCTGCACCTCAGGAGTTCCCTGGGCTGGCTCACCAGGCCCAGTGCTCTTGTCCTTGGATGCTTGGCCCCTTGTTCCAGGGTGCAAGTGTCCAGCCCCTCCCTTCTGGTTAGTTTGTGACCTAGTCACAGCACATACCCACTCAGGGAGCTCCAATATTTTCATATGGAGTCCTGTCCACCTCTGACCAATCAGAGGATTCAAGGTCATTGCCCAGTAAACACTGGACTGGGAGCACCTTTGACACAGCTACCTTCTTAGGGCCTGTCACACCTCCCTGTTCCAAATCCACCACAGCCATAGGATAGAGTTTGGTAGTGCTGTCTGCATATGTCACCTGGTGAAACTCACCAGGTAACAACCTCTCTGGAGGCACCATTTCATCCAGGGCCATAGTTACACTAGCCCCACTGTCTCTGATAGCCTCAACCTAAGCTCCATTCACTTTAGGCCTCTGCCTGTACTTGTCCATGTTTGGAGGTAAGGCAGCAAGGTTGGCAATATTCACCCCTCCCAGGGACACTAAGGTTGCTTCCACCACCTGGCTACCCCTCTCTGGAGCACCACTCTCCACCCCTACACTGACACTGGCAATCCCTGTGGATGCCCCCTTAGGGGGGAGCTTCTTGGTGCAGCCTGCATCTCCCTGCTTATGCCCTGATGGTTACTGTCAAAGCACTTTCCCACCTTTTGAGGGATCAAAGAACCTACCAGGCTTTCCCTGAAACCCTCTCCCTTTGAATTTGGGTTGGCTCGGGCCCCCCCTCCATGTGCAGGTTTTTGTGGGTCTTTGGAGGACTCCTTAGGTTTCTGACTTTTATTTCCCTGGGCTTTCCCGTGGGGAGGGACCTGTTCTCCTTTCTTCTGGTCACCTCCATGGTGCTGAATGGAAACCCGGGTTCTCACCCACTCATCAGCTGATTCCCCCAGTTCTCTGGGGTCTGTCAGCTTAGAGTCCACTAGCTACTGACGTAACTTCTCTTCTGCACAATGAGTCAAAATTTGTTCTATCAAAAACAATCTATACAATCCACCATACGCGTTACCTTTGTTACCAATAATCCAGCCTTCCAGTGCCTTTACTGAAACGTCCATAAAGTCTACCCAAGACTTTGAACTCAATTTCTGGGTGCCTCTAGACTTCACCCTGTACTGTTCTGGAGTCAGACCAAATCTTTTGACTAAACATGTCTTCATCTGCTGGTATGATTCTGCATCCTCTCCTATCCCTCCCAGCGACTGGAATCAACTCCCACAGGACTGCACCCCAATATCTAGAGTGGACCCTACTCATTTTAAGGGCCCTCTCAAAAGCTTTTAGCCACCTGTCAATGTACCCCCCTCAGTGTACTTGGGTACTATGACATTGGGAGGTTTAGGTTCAAATCTACCACCCCTGGACATCTCAGCATCGTCTTCACTTTCGCTGCCACCATTCCTTTTCTCCTCCTCCCTCTCCCATTTTCTCTTAGCCAATTCGAATTTCTCATTCTCCAAGGCAATCTACTCTAATTGAGCCTGAAGCTGTCTTTCTGGAAGGGACAGTAGTGGTACCTAAGCAAGGGAGTCTTCCCCACTCCCAACCCACCTTGATTCACCTGGCTAACACTAGTCACAATGGGAAAGGTCTCATTCTCACCCCTCTCTTGGGTGAGGTTGGGGGGGGGGGAACATCTTCCCACCCTCTTGGGTTCTCCTCCGCTGCCCTGGCCCAGGCCTTTAGGGACTCAAGCAATCCTGCCTTCCTCACCTTCTTGACAGCACGCACCCCCTAAGCCTACATTGTTCCCTAAGATCAGCCATCGAAAACTGGGACAGTTTAGCCAGGTACAGCTTCATGGTTCCCTAGTTTTGGATCACAAAAACTAGGCACAATAGACTTAGGACAATTTGGAAAAATTCAAACAATGGATTAAAAACATTTTAGTCCAAATTCCAAAAATCAAACTCAAAAGTTTTGTTCTAAGGTAATTTAGAGGATTTTTATAATCTTAAATTATTCACTGAAAGGTGTACTTTTTAAACACATGTCCTCATCCACACCGCTGAGCACCAAATGTTGGAAAGTGGGTTATTGGTAGGGGTAAATGTAGGTCTGCCACTGGCAATAAGGTCACTTGCACATGATAGGATCTAGCAAAGGTCTTTGAAAATTATTCCTATGCTCAACCCTTGGTGATGTGGCTGCGAGCAGACAGGCTTAACTTCAAAGACAGGTATGTAAAGCATTTAAAAACATAATTTCAGTAAATAATTAAGACACAGCACAAAATAAAAATCTATAAAAATAGGTAATATTTGTATCTTTTAAATGACACCAAAACAAAATCCACTGTAGGGAACCAGAGATATTAATTTTTGAAGATTAGTCACTTTCTAGTGCTTAGAAACCAACAGTGACCCTTTTAGTCATTTTGTTTTCTCTGACAGGGACACACCTTTAGAAACTGTTCTAGAGAATATCTCACCAGTGTTGTGCCGCCTTTTCCAGCAGGCGGGTCCAGTTGGATCTCTTTCCTGCTTGCGGGTCCCAATGTATCCAACACACTATCCAAGGTTCAGGAATCTCCAAGAGGGTCATTGAAAGTGTGAAACTTCAATTCCGCAATCCACTTGAACAACACCCTTACAAATCCACTGGTACTCTAGGCTGGGAATTCTTTGTGGGGCTGTCCAGGTAAGCTCTCTTAACCTGTAGCTTGCAGGGAGTTCCACTCTTGAGTCCTTTGGCAGCAAGGTAATCCACAGGGCTGCAGTTTCACTTGGTGCAGTATTCAGAGGCCTGGCCGTATAAATCTTTGCACAGCAAAACTTCTCTGCAGGGCACTTCATGCTTCAGTAAGTTTCAAGCAGCAGATTTGGAGGGCTCTACCCCTATCAGATACTTATTCAAAATTCTTTGGGTCAAGCTCCAGGTCACTTCTGACCAATGAGAGCAGGGCAACTCCTCATAGTTGGTATCACATCCTGTAGAGTCCAGCATTTTTTGTAGAGTGCACCATTCTTCCAAATCCATAATGGCTGATTTTCCAGCAAAGAGGTAAGAGCTGGCTAAACACACCCCCTGGGATGGCTTATTTCCATGGACTCTCCCCCTACCATCTGCACATACCTTCCTTAAGCATAGCCCTGACTTTGGGTCAAGAGTGCCAGAGTGAAACTGAAACCCAGGCCTCCCCTCTGCCTTTGAAGCACATGGTTTACGACTCCACCCCCAGGCATGGCATTCCTATAGACCAGCACACTGACCTCCCAGCAGAGTGAATAACCCTAGGGCAGAGGTCTTCAAACTGTGGGGCGCGCCCCCCTGGGGGGGGCGTGGAAGCGTTCCCAGGGGGGCGCCAATGGGTCTTCAATTACATGTAAATGAAGACAGCTTGGAAGCGCAAAAGGAGCGTTTCTAGGTTGTCGTCATTTAAATGCAGAGGTTAAAGCCCATAAAAAGGCATCTGGACTGTAATTCCGAGTGACATGAGCAGGGTCAGTGAGTGTGAATTCGGCGTCCAAGACAGGCGCGCACCTACCATTGTGCTGAGTGGGCTGCATCGGCCCCCTGCGACCTCCTTTTGTAAGTTAGCACACATATATCGACTTGGCTGCAACAAAGAGCTGAACAGGAACACCACACTTTCACCCCAGACTCTTACCCGGCCCCACAATCCCATTTTGTTGTGCTAATTTGGAAAAGTTTAGTTTGAATTTAAGCATTTTTGTATGCGTTTAAGTCACTTCGTGATTCCAGCCCTCCTCAAACAAACAGAAAAATGCTCTCCCAGGACAGACAGGAAGAGTGTACTGACCCTAAGGCACTTAATTGTGTTAAAGCTCGTGTTAAAGCTTTCTCTGTAAGAGTGATGGCAATACAGTGCTGTGGCAGACTCGACCTTTTCAAATATTATACAGGCCCTCAGACTTTAAAAGGCTGATCGAAATCGAACTTTCTGTTGAATTAAATTATCATAATAGATTATTTTAGGTTGTTACCCTCCCTTTTCTGGGTGCTGCCTTTATCCTGTATTTTTCTTCTTCAAATATGATATTATTGTTATTATTGTAACGCATTATGTAAATTTGTAAAGCGCTCCGATACACGCAAGGGTTATGTTCGCGCTATAAAAAACTATAAAAATAAATAAATATTTAATGTGGCTTGGTGGAAATCGGCAGGGGTCAAAAATGCCATTATGACACCCCACACTCATCAACAAGTAGATAGCAGGAGTATCCAGCAACACTTCCACTTCAACATGTAGGCCACAATAAATACCCATCATATGGTGGTTAAAAGACTGTGCTATGCCAAAAGAATTTTGCTTTGTACAGAAAAGTTCTAACATTTAGACCAGTGTATTGAATTATAACATGCATCTGAATAGAGTTTTATTTATTTATTGGCGCTGTTAAGCCAGTGATATCGGGCAGCACTATTAGAAGTAAAATGCACAAACAAAAGATTATGTTTTGACATCAAATAACAAAATGAACCTTCCATATATTAACCTGCTTACTGCTCATTATATACAGCTGGGTAGACATTGTGGGTAAGGAGTGAAAGAAGAGGAGATAGACAGCTTCTAAGGACTACAGTCATCATTAATGCAGCAGATGGAGTGCATTGAGGCCCACAGCACCCCAATTATGGGCAGTAGTGTTTTGGATCAATTCTATTCTTGACGATGCTGTTGCATTTTTATAAGTCCCACATTCAGTGTGGATTACAAGCTACAGAAAAGCAATCCAGAAGTGATAACATGATCCCCGCCCCCATTGATCATCCCTCCACAAATCCTTGCCATATAGTTTTGGAGGGGGGCCCAACTTCAAAACATTGTGCTTAGGGGGGGCTCAGGGCAAAAAAGTTTGAAGACCTCTGCCCTAGGGGTTCTTCATCACCTCTTCAAAGCAGCGTGGCTAATCCACTTCACTCTGGCCAATCAGGGCAGAGCACTGGAAGGCTGAATTTGGACTTGCAAACAAGAAAGTCTTATAACTTCTTGTATGTACACTTTAGGAGGAATTCAACAATATAATATTGTTGGATTTACTACTACCATTCTGGGAAGTCTTTGAATGGTCTGGCTAGTCCTCTCCTATCAATATTTATTAATCAATAACTTCCTACCATGTTAACTTATGGGCCATGGGATTTGCTATGGGGAAAATGACTTGAGCCAGTTTTCTAGCACCAGGGCTTATAAAAACATATTTTTTAAGTATTTCCCTAATTTCTACGGGACCCCCACCATGCAACTAGGAAAGGCTTTAGGGGTTCTGAATCTGCAGAAATATTGCAGATTCTCCTTACCCAGTGCTTCTAGCATCAAAGTCCAATTTGAGCAGCACTTTAAAACAATTTGAGGAGAGAAATGTGAAATTTCAATTCACACAGGCATATAAAAACTCATTTTATAAGGGTGTACCTTATAGGTAACTGACCCTGGGATACCTAAGGGTGGCCCTGGGGGTCCCTAATATGCAAACACATTGTAGGTTTTTCATTTTTAAATGCCCCTACCACCAAAGTCGAGTTTGGGCACAATTTACTGTAAAAAGCAGTCCTGGCAACCAGTGCTGCTTTTAACAGACATCAGGCTTCAGCACAGCACACATGCTAGTGCAGAACATCTGCTGGCCCCTAAACTGCCACGCCCCAGGATACTGGGGTCTTCTAGGTAGTTACCCTGCCCTATTATATACTAGGGGCTTATGGGGTAGGTGATGCCAATTACATGGGTACCCCACCATACAATAGTGTACCCTAGTGTATGTTGGGTGTCTTACTGTATTCTAATGAGTTCCTTTCAGCTTGTCACTGGTCCTGGGCCTGGTTAAACAGGGCCCAGGGTCAGTTAGTCAGTTACCACGAGTTCCAGTCAGCAAAAAGTTGGGGGGTGCCCAGGGCACAGGATGGCTTTGCAACAGTTATACATAGCAAACATTGTCAGAGCTCACCTTGTGCATGGGCTGTAAGAGCCAAGCCAAGCCAGAGCCTTAGCTTGGCTCTCCTTATTAATTTATTTGCTCTCACACCTCCACCCCCCAAACCACACTGCTAAATTTCAGTTTTAAAGACAGTGATAAAACACATTTCAACGTTCCAAACACGTGCCTTCTCCTTGGCCTCTTCGGCTGTGACTGGGTGGGCCAAAGGTAATGTTTGGGTGGGCCTTTGTCCGCATCCGGCCCCTGTGCTAGAACCGGACCTGTGTACTGCTATTAAATGTAAGGCACACCTCAGAAAGTGCATGCAAGTCTCGTAGTCTGTGTTCAAGGCTGACACTATGGTTTCACCTGCTGGCCCTAGACATTCCTCTTTCATTCCTTGCTGATGTTTGTACATGCAGAGCTAGGGCATCCGACTGCAGATAGTTCCCAAATTTCAAACATCTGCAAACTTTCGAAAATCTATGGGAATCTAAGAATTCTGCTCTGCGGGTTTACATCGTCCATGATCATTGGTGTATGCATGTTTTATTTAGTAAGACGACTTATAGCTTGCAATATTCTACTGGACACCCATAAACCATAATACAAACGGTTGTAAGTTGGTTCGGTATCTATTGAGTACCAGTAGTTCCTGCTTGACTGGATTGCAGCAAATGTCTCATGATGTTCATGAATAGCATGATCGACTAGACACAGTCTGCTAGATTTCTTTGTCTGCTAGCCAAGATGCACTTTTATTCAAAGTGGCCATACTTATACGGCCTGAACATACCCAATTCTTGTAAAGCATGCTATAATAATAATTACATTATCAGTAATAAACGACTAATCACTGCTATTACTTCCCACGTACCTACTCTTATTATATGTATATAACGCGTGCTCTAAATTATGATTTCTATTATATAATAACAATAATAAATAATGCCGCCCCTCGTCATTTTGTGCGGCATGACACTGATTTTATTTCACTTGAAGGCAGTTTGCGCGGCGGAGCCACCCGTCTGGAATATTTCTGTGTATGGGAAGAGTTTCTGCGTCTGTGTGCGCCCCTCCCCCCTTCCCAGACCTCCGGAGCTCCTGTCCCCGGCTCGCCGGAGATCTCCCCCGTGATGCCTGCGGCGGCGGGGAAAGCCGCATCTCCGGCCCACGCAGTATCTCTACAGCGGGCTCCCGTGGGCGGCGGAACGGGGAAGGAGAGCTTCACTGCGCTCATTATCCGTGCTGCAGAGCAGCCTCCTCTCCTACTCCTGATCCTGCCTGAGGGGGCGAGCGAGCCTTTGCTGACAGGAAGGCTCCGCCAAGATGGTGGGAGCCACTTGTGTCGTGCCGGAAGGGAGGGCGGAAGGGAACTGTGCAACTACTCTTGTATGTTCGAATAAAGTCCCTGCATGAAGGCAGGTGATGCGACGAAAACGTCCCTGCATGAAGGCAGGTGATGCGGTGCCATGAGGGGTGTCCAGAGTTCTCGGACTGGAAGGCCGTCCCGGTTCTTTCCCAAACGAAACCAGAGATAGCCGACCGGGTTGTGGCATGAAAGTTGGGGAACATGGTTCCAACTTCCCAGACATGTCTTCCGCCACAGCGGGAATACGTTTTGACATGAATGGGAAAGAAGGGTTTCTTGCAGGAGTTGTAGCCTCGAGGATGAATGAGCAAGAAGCGTATGGAAGGTTCCCCCAATATGGTGGGGGCAGTGTGTGGCGTCAGTGTGTTTGACCAAGAATTTCCCGCCAGAAAGATAGCTGTCCATGTGGTGTAGGAAGTTACTCTCCCAAGTTACAGACAGTGGCGTAACGAAACCTGAGGGGGCCCCCCTGCAAAGCACATGGAGGGGGCCCCCCGCCCCGGTGGCGCGGCCCACCATTTACCACTTTGCCCTACCACTCAGAAATCTAGCATATTTTGATTTGAATCCTCCAACATTTAAATGAAATGCCTCTATATTGTCTTTCTGTAAGTTCTAGTGAGAAAGTGGGAAACACTCTCAACATACACGCTATGCCATTTGCAACAATACTGTCAAAAGGGAGATTATTTAACTGAGGAAGCAATCAGAAGAATGCCAAGGAGCGATCCTGTTGTCTCAGGAACTGCCTATGGCTGAAGAACAAAGAACAACTATGAAGGATCTGATATAGAATTGACAATACCTTGAAACTTTGAAAGAGAAACCCACACCTGCAATTCCATAAAAACTCGACTGACAATATACATGAGAAGTACACAAGCTTTAACTTAGTATCCTGCGAAAGTCAAGAGAAATAGACTGTGAGAGCGAAGAATGCAGGAGTTGAAAGCAGATGCAAGAAGGCATTAACTGAATGGATGGCTCCAAGGAGGCAGGAGCTAAAGGACAGAGCCAAGAAGACAGGGGATGGAGAGACCTTGAATGTATTGTATTGTTATATTAATAGAGGTCCTACTACCCCTATGTGGAGCTCTGAAGCGCTTGCCTACATGAGTAGCAAGCTACTATATGCATAGGGTGTGTGGTTGGAAGGGAGTTGTATTTGTTTTGAATTTGGTGCTATGTTAGAAGTGTTCCCATTCCATGTAACGCATGATTACCACTGACTGGGGTGCATGCAGCTTATTGTGCAATAGGATGCAGGGCTTAGCAATGGCTTAAGAGTTGAGAGATGTGCACACTATTTTATTTTTCATCTCTCCAGTTCCCTTTATGGTATATATTTTGTTCATAATCCCACCTTGGTGATTACTGCATGGAGTCGTCCATTCTGAAAATACTATGCCTAGTGTTTAAAGTTAATGGTCCTGAGTAGGCATAGATTAAAGAGTACACGGTGAGTGATGCAACAGTGTGAGAGTAGGGTAATAGGAGTGACTGTAGGGTGAGTGAGGGGACCATATGTAAGTGCAGAGTTGGACGAAAGAATGCATGGTTAGTAATGGGCTTATTTGAGTGAAATTACAGATTGAGCAGTGAGGGGGACAGGTGAGTGAAGTGTGACATGAGTGCAGGGTAAGTAATGTGCTTGTGTGACTAAGGGGTGAGGTACAGGGTTAACAGCGCAAGTGCATTGCGAGTGCAGAGTAATGACTGAGTGCAGGGTGAGCGGGTGAACGGTGCGAGTGCATGGTGGTCAGTGTGAGTGCATTGTGATTGCTGTGAGTGCAGGGTGAGCGTGAAAATTATGGGTGAGAATGAGGAGTGAGTTGTCTGAATGAAGGGTGCATTCCTAGACACTTGAAGTAACTCAGCATGTTATTGACGGCAGTGTAAGGTTTCAGGTACAAGTTAAACTAGTGGTATTCTGGCACTAATATGGATCGAGGGTGAAGGAAATAATGTGCTGATCCTGCAACAACCGCCAGTCTTATGATTAGGGTTGCCAGCTCATTATTTTGATGCCCCATACAGGACAAAAATAAGCAGTCACCTAAAGCTGTATTTTCAGCACTTATCTGTGCATACTTCGAACAACAAATATAAATAGAAAATACTTTTAATTGTGTTCTAGGGCTGCCTGAATGATCTATGTCTGATAATTAAAGGGAACAAAGACAGAAAAGTCACATTACAAATGAATACATACACTTTTATCTATAACCCTATTTAGTGTCAAGACAAGGTCTTTCAGTGTCTTTAAACAACATATGGCTGGCATTTTTCTTTGGCAAACCTACTTTATATTCCTTTTCATAAAAAGCATTCTCACTTCTACAGCAGTAAATATAAATTTTAAATTTAAGGAAAAGGCAGAGTGGGGGGGGGGGTGCCTCTTTTTTCGGTCACAGCATGCCTAGGCTTTCAGATGTCGTCCTGCCTCAGGCTCATGGTTTGTGCTGCTTGCATTCTCTAGTCATGCCTTGCCTATGCTTTCCTATTCCCACCTACCTGCACTCGTTGTGGCTACCCTGGTTGTACAGACACTATCTTTCATATTCGTCCACAGCATTACCCTACATATGTCCCAGAAATCAACAGGTCTATTCTCTCTCTCTATCTCCCCCCCCCTCACTCTCTCTCACCCCCCTCTCTCTCTCGCCACCCCCCTCTCGCTCTCTGCTCCTCCTATCATGGTATCACCTTGCCTGCAACATTCCCTGCTCTCCTGGCTTATCATCTCAATTATCCCCTAAACTTAAAGAGGTTCTGCAACGTATTTTTAAATCTCTAATGAATTATGTTATTGGTTTTATGTATAATGGGTTTTTATCTGTCTTATGCTCACCAGTGTTATTTTTTTATACAATTGTAAAGAGTTTAATCAAACGATAGCATTACCTTCTGGCACCCTGACCCAACGTAATATAAGGCTGCTCCCTAATGGCGAGGGTGTCTCCCGATGCCGCTGCTGGTCTAATGCTGTCTCCACTAATCACAACCCATTGCAGCTGACAGCACCAGCCCTCAGCTATCTGGGTCCCACCCTGTTTCCTACCCACACTCGCACCCTCGCGCTGGGGGCCTCTCATCTCTTTGGTACTTGAGGGAACATTGAAGCTTTACTGTCCTCTCCCAGGTCCACCAACTCTACTGCTTTCAGGCTCCCGCTCAGTAGTACTACCGGTACTCTTTCTCCCCCCCCCCCCCCCCCCCTCCCATCGACATCCAGCCCTGCCAGACAGTGCTAAGCAGCGTTTTAAATGGGGCAAATAAGTGCAGGTACCCATTAAATTCAGCTAGGGGCGTGGCTAGAGGCGAGTGAGACAAGATGCCACAAAACACTTCTATTGAGTTTTCATTTTGACCTTGCGTTGCCCTGGATAGTGGTCTCAAACTTTTCATTTGCCCAGATTAACAGCTAAAACCCTGAATGAGCCAAGCCATCGACAGCACTATTAGCACTTTCAAGCTAATTATCGATTATTAGGATTGGAGAGACTCAGGCACTTACACTGATTGCAGGGCAGAACAAAACATGTGAGAAATGTATACATATAAACAAAATGTGCTTGTTACACAAAATGATGGTCAAACAACAAATGTTCATGTTTCTTTGTTTTGTAATATTTGCAGCTCCTACATAACAATCATTATAATCTTCCTACTTTCTTGTATGTGGTGCAATCCTTATATATTCAGGAGTGCACACACACAAAAAACATTTCACACATTTATTTTCCAATACCTTCTGATTCTCTTCCTACCTGGTTTTGTTTGTCTCTCACAGATCACAGACAAACATACACTCTCTATCTGTCTTCACATCTCTAAGCACGAGATCCCTCCCGCACTCACCGCTCTCCCGTTTGTAGCTAATTCTGTCCCACTCTCGTTACCCCAATTGTATCCTATCACTCTCTCTCATCACTCTTTCTATTTCTAATTTGCCCTCTTCGCACCTCTCTTCTGCTTTTCTTAGCCGTCTGGATCTCTTCTCTATCTCTAGCTGCGTTTACCCCTTCTGCCTCTCTGTCTTTTCCTACTTTAAACTCTCTGCTCCTTCCCCCTCACTCTCTACCTTCACTCACCCACCACCATTCTCCCTTCTCTCCCCTCGGTATTAGGCCCCAAGGCCGTAGAGCTTGCATTGGCAGACAGTGAACTCTACTGGGTCCTGAGCATGTGCTAATTCCAGCAGGGTAGAGAGCAGGTAAACTACAAAACTAGCCTCCGATAGGAAGTTCAGTTGACCTCCTCCCTCCTCATCTCGCCACCAAGGTGGTAGCTTAGGCTCATCCCTGCCCATCATTGACTCAATGTCCCAGCATGCGGGCAGGGGTGGATTCCATTTGGGTAGAAACGGAGCAGAGGCCCTCTTCTTCCCCCTGCAACAGGCATCCAATAGACAGTTCAGACTCTTTTGGCCAGCTTGCCACAGCTGAATAATGTAGAAAGACGGTAAACGGCCAACATGCGGCCAAAAAAAGGGCACGCACCAGTCTAGTGCCCAACTCCTCAATCTAACCCTGGGTACCATATTTGTAGCATTACTCATTTATGTCAGCCAGCCACAGTGCTAGACGGTATGCACCTGTTACAACGCAATTTTTACAACGCACTACCACTACAACGCAGGCATTACAACGCATACCATTACAACGCATTGCGCTGGGGGGCGCTCTAGGATAAGAGGTAAGTTTAATTTACTATCCAACACCTTCCCTAGGGTCCACGGGGACTGGAGTTAGAATTGTAAATTATACTTACCACTATCCAGCACCCCAAAGCGCTATGCGTTGTAACGGTATGCGTTGTAAATACCGCGTTGTAATGGTATGCGGAGTAAAAGTATGCATTGTAACGTCATACATCCGTGCTAGACTAGAGCTGTAAGGCTGAAGCAGCAGTCCAGTGTTTAAAGGAGATTTTTATCCTTCATGTGTAGGGCATGGCAGCACTGTGATTTTATCAAAACTTGAAACCTCTGAAAACCATTTGATTGAAAATTAAAATCATGAATTGGTGTCCAACACACGCCATGCTAGCATCCGACATGGATATGTGGCAGCTGAAGAACAAGATCCCTTCTACCTCAACCCATGGGGAACATGCTGAAGGAAGCTCTATCCCTTTGGGCCACCAAGTGTCTGTATAGAGTTTTGCATGTCCACCTGACCTCGTAAGAGTTACCACTGGGATTACGATCTTCATGTTGGGCTACGATGTTGCTAAAAATGGATGAGTGGTATTAACTTGCTCCTGAATC
Source organism: Lissotriton vulgaris (assembly GCF_964263255.1). NCBI lineage: Eukaryota > Metazoa > Chordata > Amphibia > Caudata > Salamandridae > Lissotriton > Lissotriton vulgaris. Next base: position 209,344,804 of record NC_141687.1, read on the forward strand.
AGGCCAATCTAGAAAATAGTTCAACATTGCAGACGTCTGATTACAAATGTCTATAAAAACTAAGCCATCCAGCTTACATATTTGACCTTCGTGTTTGTTAGGACTCTTGAATTTTTATCCACTGGAGAGGAGTCTGTTGTGTGACCATGTACAAATTGTATATTAAAATAAATGAATGCCAAGGTAAACACGTTTTCATTATTTACAAGCTTTGGCATGTGCATTGATTTAAAGCAATAAGCAAACGTAAGGGTGCTGTAAATTACAATTCTATGTGAAAATGTTTTTTCTTGAGCCAGCAGATGAAAAGGCGATCCGTGTGTGCTCACAAGCAGGTTTAGTCAAGAAATAAATAGGGAACTCACAATAACGTTGCTCACATGCCGCGGGGCATTAATTCTCTGCCCACCTCTCCAAATGTGAAGTGCACTTCCCTACCATAGGTGGTTTTAGTTCCTAAAAATATACAGAGGTGTAGATTGGTCATGTAAGTCTTTTTATGACTGCCAAGAGTGTATTGCTCAAACGCCTAATGATGGAGCCAATGACTTGGGCAATAATTTATTTTAAGTGTTGGCCTTCTGATTGCCATCCTCCATGGGGGCACATACACAGCTACGCTCATGTGTACCGGTACTCTGTTTGATAGAGGAAAAGTGCCGGTACTCAGCTTGGAAGCACTGGTGTGCTAAGGGATATTATTTCATTAACGGTTCCCGCCTCTCCTGTACCACCAATGCCGCGCCGCCCTGATAATGCATAGCCGGCAGCCGCAGGCTTCAAATAATCATTTCATCATCCGAGAGTCTGTCCGACCTAAGCAGCAGCCGGACGACACACGACACACGACACATGACACATGACACACATACTCATCACTCAAGCTCACGCTCCTCACCTCCTTAGACCTGGGCTGGCCTGCAGCTTTGAAGGAGAGCGGGGCGGGCTGGGATGTGGGCAGCAGAACAGAAGACAGCAGGGAGACACTGGGGCCTGGGCGAGGCTAGCCACCAGGACCAGGGCAGGGCCAGGCAGGGGCCCTTTATCTTCTTCTAGTACGGTACAACGGTGAAGCTTGTTGTAATAAAGTCACGCACACTTTACAATGCGCATGACAAGTTTGCACGGCACGCATTTGTCACCAGCCAGCCCTGCCCCCACCCTGAAGACCGCGGCACCGCGGCGCGCAGACTCATCATAGACAACTGCGCGCCGCCACGCCCACAGACCATTACTAAGACAGAAACAAGCAAGCTACCGCGCAGTGCACACATAATATTTCATTAATGAAAAAAGGCTCTGGCACAGCGCACGGCACCATAATTAATTTTTAAAATAGAGGCACGTCATACCGTCCAGTAGTGTGTGCTCACTGATTATAGGCTTGCGGCTTGCCTCTGCCCTCTGCTGAGACTAGTGAGGGGGTCCCTGGAGCGTGGTGGGGCCCCCTGCGGGGGCCTATGTTAAACCTCCCCGTGAAAATAGAGACGGAGAAGCCATCACGTCACCGTCCTGGTGTGCGCGCGCACAGTTTAAAGGCCTGGTTCTGCCGGAGTGAGGGGGGTTGGAGCGTGGGGGCCTGAGGGGGCCCCTGGAACGTGGGGGCCCCCTGCTGGAGCCTGTGCTATTACGCCCCTGTAATTTAAACGTTTAAAGGCTGTCACCGTAACTTACATGGCGTGCGTGTGCGCACTGTTTAATGTAGGCTTGCTGCTGCCTTGTTTGCAGCAGTCTTCCTCTGCTGGGAGTGAGGGGGGCCCCTGGAGAGCGGGGGCCCCCCCGCACTGCTTGGGCTGCGGGGGCCTGTGTTACGCCCCTGGTTACAGACGACCAAAAATGTCCTGAAAGGAAAGCTCACCTAACACTTTGAAATCAGTCTTAGGCATCAAAGGGAAAGGAACAGTGTTTTGGAAATGAGATTCTCCCAAGATAATGATAGATTGGTGTGGTGGAAGAGCACACCAAGATTTTCCTGAAATTAAGGGGCCAAGAGCGCTTCCTGAAAAGAAGATTGTACCACAGGGCATGGTGGGGGTCTTGAGGTGTGAGGCAGAGGAACGATTCCTGGTAGTAGGAACAACCCGAAAATGGCAAGGGCGGATTGCAGCATAAGCAACATGGCATAAGTCCCATAAGATATCATAGGGCATACAAGAGCATTATGGCAAGTGATGGCAGATTCTGGCATGAGGAGGAAGATGAGAATTCTTGACAGGAAGAGCTCAACAAAACAATGAAATTGAGAATTGAAGAAGCAGCTAAGAGCATGAGTGTAACTGTCAGTGCAGCTGATTCAGTGACACTGGAGACAATGGCTGTGCCATACCCACCCCACCCTAAATATGAAGTTTTTACCATCCAACATAGGCTAGCGGTACCCTTTTCTTGCTTACATTACAGTGCCTGTGGCACCCATGCTAAGTTTATAAGAGTTTGTCTTATAGGAGGTTTTCCTATTAGATGACAGGGGAGAGGTTTAGCATGGGAGAAAGGCTTGGAAGTTATAGGCCGGTTGAACCACCAAGATGACTACATTAGGATGACGCCAGAATTTTATAACAGGTTGCTCTAAGATAGCAAGGGCAGATTGTGTGAGTAGCAGCTGGGAGATTCTGATAGGAAGGTTCTCAAAAGGAAGGCCAGACTGCGGCATGTAGGGAGTAGCAAGTTGTTTCCAAGAGGCTTCTTCAAGGTGGCTAAACGAGCAGGGTTCTCCAATTTTCCAGGTCAGGACAGTGTTAGTTGTCAATCCAGTCAAGGTTTTTCTTTGCACTCTGGTACTTGTACTCTTGGTTGTATAATGGTAGTAAAGTCTTGATTTTATAATGAGGTTAACAAAAGTACAGGTCCCAGAGTGCAGAAAAAAGTTACTTTACGAGCTACATAAGTATGGACCTTGGAAAGTTGAGTGCTCTGGATGAGGGAACAGTCATAAAAGTTAGCCGGACGTGGCAGCGGGTTGATTGTTGTGTGAAGTAATAATGAACAGTGCAATATATTTGTGGCAAAAACGTAACAAGCAATGTCCACGTGATCGAATATATTGGTCATGTTATTTTGTTCATTTACAGAGCACCCGGCGGTTGTCCTATTACTCAACCGATTATTATCGACTGCGACAGAGCACATGCCCAGGATGCGGTTGGGTATTTTTCCGAGAAAAACAGGGTCTTGAGGGATTTCCTAAAGGCCAGATGGCTAGATATCGGTCTAAGAGTGGCTAAGTGTTCCATTACTTGGCTGCCTGGACTGAGAAGAAATGTCCTGTGGAGCATTCTTTCCTATATCAAGGAATCGCAAGTCTTGCTTCTGCGGGGGAATAAAGCAATGACGCATTCAATGTAGATAGAACGCTCCACATAATAAACAGGCAGATGTGTGAGGCTGAGTTTTTTTTAAATCAAATTCTTTTTGCCACCGCATGCCAATATAGCTTAGCAAAGAAAGGGGAGATGCGTAGAAGAAAGGAAGAAAGGTAACGGTTATCAGCCATACTTGATAGAGCAGGTATTCATTCTGAATCTGTATGAGGTGTGCCTTAAAGGCTCTCTTTTTGGGCGCTTGAAGACCTGCAATGCCTACAGATTCAGTTGAGTGGTGAGCAGTGACAATGCTAGTACAATAATTGTTGTGTTAGATGCTCTATCCTCACTCTTGTACTTTCTCAGGGTAAGTGTTGTGTGGATGTTTCTCCGCTTGTTACTCATGACAGGCGTGCATGTGTGTGGGTGTTTGTGCGGCGTGGGTTATGTCTGTGCATTATGATGTCTGTGTTTTGTATGGCAAGTTTCTGTGTGTATTTTCAATGTGTTGTTTTTTTCTGTACTTGTCTATGCTTTTCTGATTGCAGGTTTGTGCGTGTGCTGTTGACGAGTAGGTGTTGTTTGTGCAACCTTTTCTGGTTTACCATATTAGGTGATTTTGCAAGTCTGTTCCTCACTGGGCCCACAACAGTGTTAGTAACAGCTTTTCTTTTTGTGTGCCTATTTTATAACAGTAAGTGGTATTTTAGGCACAACATAGGTCTCTGCAAAGAGGAAGGTGTTATGCTGTCACCCATGGCTCAAATGGGACGGTCTTCAAACTTTTTGATGCTGATACCCCCTGTCAAAACTTTCTTGGAGTAAGGACCCCATCCTTACAAAAACATTCTAGAAATTGGTACTCCTCATCATTGACATTTATTGACAACAATAAACATCCCCAATTCCCATAGCAAATATTTTTTACAGTGGAAAAATAACATTAAACCGTGTTTAACAAACCAAATGTCAGTAAGTGTGGGGGTGTGATCAAAGGTGTGGCTAAAAACAAAGGGCCTCATTTATGAGGTATTGGCGCAGGGCAGCGCCGCCAGTCTTCTGGCTGCGCTGCCCTACGCCAATGTGAAAGGGCAGGAATGCACTGTATTTATGAAATCTGGATCATTCCTGTCCTTTCCTGCTGCGTTGGCGCACAAATTGTTGCCTAGGGCCAATGTAGGCAGGATCCCAATGTAGGCCAATTTTAAGAGGGGTTTTCCTCTTTCTATGTGAGGTGCAGAATGCAGCACACATGAAAAGAGGGAAAAAACGAGGAGAAATGAAAACATTTCTCCTCATTACGCCTGCTGTTGGGAGGCGTAAGGTTTTGGCGCTGCCCCAGGTTTACATGGGTTCGAGGCATGTGGGCTGCTGAATTCATATCTGTGCATAGATCGCCGCCTAGTGTTGGGTCCGGATGATTGCACATTGTTGTCCTGGAAGAGTCTTCGAAGTATCACGAGATAGGTGGCTCCTCCCCTGGACTACAGTGCGCATGGGCATTGCCTCCATCCCCAGATTGTTTTTTTCCGCCATTGGGTTCGGATGTGTGTCGGTTCCCTCTGTCGGAACCGATAGTTGTTAACTCTCTTAAACTCGAGACCAAAAGGTCTTTAGGCTTGGCGCCGGTATCGTTTTCGTTCGGGTTTACTGTTTCTTCAGCTCCAAACTCTCGCTGCCCTTCCGCGTGCTGTCGGCGCGGACGGGCCTACACGACGATCCAGACATGGAACGGACTCCGTTTAAACGGTGCCCGGTGTGCAACGCGAAATACTCGCACCTCGACGTGCACCCAGTGTGCAACACTTGTCTGTCGCCGGACCACGACGAGGCCAGGTGTATGGCCTGCTCGAAGTTCCGGTGCAAGAAGACCCTCAAGATTCGTCGGGCTGCGAGACTTCAGGCCAAACTGTCTGCGCCCCCGCCGGACGACATCTTCGAAGAAGAAGTCGGAAGCGACAATGTCCAACAGGTTTCGGACTCTAGCCCTGCGTCCGAAGGGGAGGCCTACGACGCAGGAGACGAGGAGTTTGACGAAGCCGGCGACGAGGTAGGGGACGACGATACGGCCATTGCCACCGTGGGGGATAGCTCGGAGGAGGAGCATCCCCGGACTGACTCAGGGGTCGACCCCCTTCCTGCGGCCCAGGTCGAGGGATCGCCTTCGGGCCTTACCCAAGACCATGTTATTAGTCCAGCAACCCCGCCTACGAGCCCGGCCACGGACATTTTGGAGGTGCCACTTACATTTCCAAAAACGAAAGTGAAGCCTTCGGGTTCAACGCCTCCGGTTTCGAAACCGAAAGTGAAAGCAGTGCTGAAGGCTCTGGAGGCGTCAAAATCAAAAAAATTCAAAATGGCCGACATGGACAGTCCCGCCAAGATGGCCGACCCAAAGGCCTCAGGGTCGGTGCCGAAGGCGAAGTCGTCCGACGCGGCTGCGTCGGCGCCGAAGATGGTCGCGGTCGATGACCCGAAGAAGGCTTCGAAGAAGCGTCAAGGCGATCCCAAAGCTCTGGCTTCCCCGGCTCCGGCCGTCGGGGCCAAGGACGGTAACGCATCGACTCCGAAAACGGTGCCTCTCGCCGACACCACTCCCAAGTCAGGGAAATCACGGGAGGCGGTCACTCCCTCTCCAGCCCTTTCGAAAAAAGTCGAAGAGTCCCTGCAGAGGATTCGGAAGGTCGCGGAGCTTCCCAACCCCAACGCTGGGGTGTCGAAGCCCACGCAGAAGCCGTCAAAGGCACAAGCGCCTATCCGCTTCACCCTGCCGCCGAAGTCGACGCCGAAGGCCTTCGCGTCGAAGCAGGTAGCTGGGGTGCCCTCGAAGGAGGTGTCGACGCCCAAAGCGTCTCCGGTGGTGGCTAAGCCTCGGCTCCAGCCACTCGCGGAGGAGGAACGTCGTGAAGTCATCATCGACGCCAATACCGGGAAACTGTCCCTCATCAAAAGGAAAATCACCACGGAGCCGGTGTTGGAACACTTTCGCATTCCTCTCAAAAACAAAAGGGACTCTGCGGATACTTCAGCACCTTTGGAGCCGGGGTCTCCAGGTAACATGCCAAGTTCCCCAACTCACTCCAACGCAGGGGATGGCGACGACGAGGAGGTCGAGTACAACTATCCGGCGTACTCGGATCCGGACGAGGAACACGAACCTTGGTCTGCCGGGGGTGACCCTGAGGACCCGCAGTCGGGTCAGGAACCGCAACTCTTTGCGGCGAAGACTTCGCCAACGGAGGACTCTGTTGCCTTCAACGCGTTGATCGAGAGAGCTGCGGCTAACCACGATGTCGAGCTGCACTCCGATCCTGTGGATGTGGACTTTTTATTTGACACTTTCTCTGTTGCCGAAAAGTCAGTCAAAACTTTGCCAATGCTCAAGGGAGTGCTCAAGCACGCGCAGGAGGTCTTCAAGGAGCCCACTCGGGCGCGTGTCATCAATCCACGCATTGATAAAAAATATAAGGCAGCGCCCTCGGATCCAACATATATCAAGGGACACTTGCCACTGGACTCTTTGGTTGTATCCAACGCTCGCAAGAGGGCGAACTCGCAGACGACTGGTGACGCTCCTCCCCCAGACAAAGAGTCAAAAATCTTTGAGGCCTCAGGGAAACGGATTGCGGCACAGGCAGCTAACATTTGGCGCATCTCAAACACGCAGGCCCTACTTGCACGCTACGATAGGGCTCATTACGACACCCTAGAAGCCCTGCTGCAGCACTTGCCTGACCAGTACAAGGAGGCAGGGGAAATGTTAATTCAAGAGGGAAAGCTCATCACAAATGCTTCCATCAAATGTGCGCTAGATGTGGCTGATACCGCCTCCAGGACAATCAACACTAGTGTGTTGCTCAGAAGACATGCATGGCTTAGGATTTCAGGGTTTAAACCTGATATACAAACGACCATCCTGAACCAGACGGTTAATCCTGACCATTTGTTTGGCCCTGAGGTTGATGCGACACTGGAGAAAATGAAAAAAGATACAGACACTGCTAAGTCTATGGGGGCCCTTCAGTCTCAGCAGTTTCGGGGTGGTTCCTTTTGCCGCTCCAATACCAGAGGCACCTCAAGGGGTCAGGCATCGCAATCCACCCAGTACTACAAGGGCAATACCCAAACCTCATACACCAACAAGGGTAGAGGTGGCTACAGAGGCAACAACATCAAAGGCAGGGGACGTGGAAACAACAGCTCCAGGTCCACCGCCGCCAACAAGCAGTGACGCCTTGTCACTGCCCCCCGACCACACAACACCGGTCGGGGGGAGACTCCAGCAGTTCCTGCCCGCGTGGAAATCCATCACCACGGACAGGTGGGTCAAGTCTCTTATCCAGTACGGTTACTGTCTGGAACTTACCTCCACTCCACCGAACATACCTCCAAGAAGCCGTCCTATGTCCGGCGAGCACTTGCTCTTGTTGCAGCAGGAGGTTCAGGTCATGCTGCAAAAAGGGGCAATAGAGCTCGTCCCACTGCAGGAAAGGGGTACAGGAGTTTACTCTCTGTATTTTCTAATCCCCAAAAAGGACGGTTCCCTACGGCCCATCCTGGACCTCAGGCCCCTCAACTGGTACATCCTCTCGGAGCATTTCCATATGCTCACGTTGCAGCAGGTACTCCCTCTGCTTCAACAGGGAGACTTCCTGGCTACGTTGGATCTAAAAGATGCATACTTTCATATCCCCCTGCATCCTTCCCACAGGAAGTATCTCAGATTCAAGATCCAAGACCAGCACTACCAGTTCAGGGTTCTGCCGTTCGGGGTCACCACAGCGCCAAGGGTCTTTACAAAGTGCCTGGCGACTGTGGCGGCGCATCTACGGCGCCAGAGCGTCCACGTCTACCCTTACCTGGACGACTGGCTCATTCAAGCAAAAACAGAACAACAGTGCGCCGACCACGTGTCCCGCACCATTCATCTCCTGCACGATCTGGGATTCTCTCTGAACTACCCGAAATCCCATCTCCAGCCCGCCCATGTACGACAGTATCTGGGCGCGACAATAAACACTCTGGCAGCCACTGCGCAGCCAAATTCAGTGAGAATCGCCAGTATCCAAACGCTGATCCAACGATTCAGACCTCAACACTCGCTTCCAGCGAAGGTGTTCATGCAGTTGATAGGCATGATGGCCTCCTGCATCTCCATTGTCCCGCACGCGAGACTACATATGCGTCCGCTTCAGGAGTGCCTGGCACGTCCGTGGACTCAGGCTCATGGGCAACTGACAGACCTAGTGTTGGTGAGCGGTCGGGCATACAACTCTCTGCATTGGTGGAACCCACAAAACCTTTGCAAGGGCCGACCATTCCAAGAGCCTGTGCCACAGATTATCCTGACGACGGACGCTTCTCTCCAGGGATGGGGAGCGCATGTACTCCACTACACAGTGCAGGGACTATGGACACTACAGCAAAGGAAGATGCACATCAATGTGTTGGAACTGATGGCAATCTTCATGGCCTTGAAGGCGTTCAAAGTACATCTGTGCAACAAGGTCGTGTTGATCCGGACGGACAACATGACTGCCATGTACTACATTCAGAAGCAGGGAGGCACACACTCTCCGCAGCTGTCTCATCTGGCTCAGAGCATGTGGAAGTGGGCCATTCAGAGGAACATCTTCCTCATGGCGGAGCATCTCCCGGGCAAAGACAACCAGATGGCGGACCTGCTCAGCAGGCACAGCCATCAAATGCACGAATGGGAGATACATCCATCAGTACTCCGACCGTACTTCCAAAGGTGGGGTCATCCAGAGATAGACCTGTTCGCCACAAAGGAGAACGCAAAATGCCAAAGCTTCGCCGCCAGGTTCCCACACCCGCAATCACAGGGCAATGCGATGTGGATGAACTGGTCAGGCAGATTTGCGTACGCTTTTCCCCCAGCACCTCTGATACCGCTGGTGGCACGCAAGCTCAGGCAGCACTCGATGACTCTCATCCTGGTTGCTCCAACGTGGGCTCACCAGCCGTGGTACACCACGTTTCTGGAACTCTCCGTGGTACCGCATCAAAGGCTTCATCTCACTCCCAACCTTCTGACGCAGAGCCATAGCGACATTCAGCACCCAGATCCGCAACAGCTCAACCTGGCGATCTGGCTCCTGAAGTCCTAGAGTTTGGCTACCTCAATCTACCTCCCGATTGCATGAACATCATTCGGGAGGCAAGGAAGCCCACTACTAGAGCTTGTTATGCGGCTAAATGGAAGAGGTTTGTCATTTATTGTGTTAACCACAATATTGACCCGCTAGATACTTCCATCCAAAACATCATTTGTTACCTGTTCCACCTGTATCAATGCAATTTGGCGTACTCTTCCATCCGCATTCACCTGTCTGCTTTGGCAGCATACCTCCAGAACAGGCAACACCTGTCACTTTTTAAGGTCCCTGCTATCAAGGCTTTTCTGGAAGGACTCAAGAGAGTCATTCCGCCCAGGACCCCACCAGCTCCGGAATGGAACCTCAATGTGGTTCTTACAAGACTGATGGGTCCTCCCTTCGAGCCACTGCACTCTTGTGAGCTTCAGTTTCTGACTTGGAAGGTTGCTTTCTTGGTAGCAATTACATCGCTACGGAGGGTTAGCGAGTTGCAGGCGCTCACCATCCAAGAGCCTTTCTTCCAAGTACATGCTAACAGGGTTGTGCTCCGCACTAACCCTAAATTCTTACCCAAGGTTGTGTCTCAATTCCATATGAACCAGACAATTGAGTTGCCGGTGTTTTTCCAAAACCCAGAGACGCTGGCGGAGCGGATGCTCCACACCCTTGACGTTGAAAGAGCCTTGATGTACTATGTGGACAGGACAAAAGATTTTCGCAAAACCAAGCAGCTTTTCGTTGCTTTTGCCTCACACCACCAGGGAAACGCTATCTCCAAAGCTGGGATCGCTAGGTGGATTGTGAAATGCATTCAAATCTGTTACGCTAAAGCTAAACGCACTCTCACTATCCCACCAAGAGCCCACTCCACCAGGAAGTTGGGGGCCTCTATGGCTTTCCTAGGTAACATTCCCTTAGAAGATATTTGTAGAGCAGCCACATGGTCTACCACACATACTTTCACTAAACATTACTGTGTAGACGTGCACTCCAAACAGCAGGCAGCTGTTGGTCAGGCTGTTCTCAAAACACTTTTTCAGACTGCTGCAGCTGGCACGGGCGACCGCCGCTAATGGAGGGACTGCTATGTATTCTATGCACAGATATGAATTCAGCAGCCCACATGCCTTGAACTGCAAATGCTACTTACCAGTATGCATCTGTTCTTGGCATGTAGGGCTGCTGACATTCATATCGCCCACCCTCCTCCCCGGCGCCTGTAGCAGCTACAGTCTTTATATATATATATATGCTCATAGCATGGTCATCACTCACATACTTCACTCCATCTCTGCCAATGGCTAAAAACAATCTGGGGATGGAGGCGATGCCCATGCGCACTGTAGTCCAGGGGAGGAGCCGCCTATCTCGTGATACTTCGAAGACTCTTCCAGGACAACAATGTGCAATCATCCGGACCCAACACTAGGCGGCGATCTATGCACAGATATGAATGTCAGCAGCCCTACATGCCAAGAACAGATGCATACTGGTAAGTAGCATTTGCATTTTGTATTTCTGGGGCAGCATCAAAATCCATGGGATTGAATGGGAACACCCACCACAATACCCATGGAACGCCTACTTGACAGAGTAGGACAATGCAGCGACTTGCCCTGCCTTGCATTACTCCATATCTATGAGGCCATGCAAAGCCACACAGCGTGACTGCGCTGCCTCATAGATATGATTGAGACACTTGTGCCGCCGGAGGTTAAAAAAAAGACACTCAGGCGACGCAAGTCTCTCATAAATCCGCCCCAAAATATTTTGTCCGTTGTATTAGGTCTTTCACCATCAGGTAGCTATTTATAAAATAATGGGTAGCTTAAATGAAAATTCAATTTTTTAAAGTTGTTACTCAGTGAGAAATGCACGGTAGTACATTAGGATAACCTCAGTTAGTTAATGCACTGCAGATAACTGGGTGTAACCAGAGAGCTACAGAATTGAATTTGGTTGGTGCAGTGGAGAATAGTGACTAGTGTATTTTTAGTGCTACGAGGTCACAACCTGTGACAGAAAGCACTGAGAATATGTAAGTCATTATTTTACACTTGCATTACATGCATTATAAGAGAGACTGCTACAAACTGTGTAAATAGTTTTGAATAAAACCGAGATTCCAAAATGTAGATTTTATTAATAAATACCAGACCATAAGTAATGCAATATATATATTTTTTGCATAACTATCCCTTCAACACCTTGTCAGGGGTGCTAAGCGCTGTGTAAATACAATTACAATTAAAAGCATGCACTTCACAGCCCCGGTGTTAACTCTTCCTACTACCACTAACAAAAAAAAAATCTTTGCCATCACAATGCTTGGAGTGATTCCAGCAATTAAAGCCAGAACCGCTCCCAAGCACCTTTACATTTGCTGATTAAGTCACACATTTACATTTCATTCTGGCAAGCAGGCACCCTGGCATGAAGGATTGTTTTACCTGTATGCCAGCCTTTTCCTTTCAGAGCAGAAGAGACTCCATTAACTTTGGCTGAAGCACGGACAGTTGTTTTTTTCCCTTTTCATGTTTTAGATTCCAGACAGAAGTAAAGCCTGGAAATGCGCGACCCCGTTCACAGGGCTCCACGTCCCCCCTGGGGATCGCGCCCCACAGATTGAAGACCTTTGGTCTAGGCATTTATTTTGTTTTGTGTGTAGAATTTAGCATTGTTAAGTGTCCTGTATAGGTAACATGATCCATATAGGTCTCTAATTCAGGGGCGAATCATCCTTCGATTCCATCGAAACATTGTTGGGGCCCATTCTATATGTATGTCAATGACCCACAAATGCATTTTAAACTCCACCAGGACATCGATAATTCTGATAATTTTTACAAACACACTTTTTTTTTTTTTTTTTGTAAGACAGTGGATGATGGCCTGTAGTTTCCTAAAATTTAATCTGGACAAGACTGAGATGCCGGCAAAATGACAACCTTTTGTTTGACTCATTGCTATTTTCCAGGTTCGACTCCAGTAGCTGTATTAATTAATTGAAATTGCACCTTAATGCAACAGTTTAATAAGGTTGCCAGTTTCTGCTGTTGGCAATTAAAAATGTTTAAGAAAATTCTGGCTTTCATTTCAGCAAGTTTACCTCGGCGCTTATCACCATGATCCAATTACGGTTAGACTATGCAAATTCTAGCAACTTGGCTTTAACAAAGAAATCCATCAGAAGACTACAGTTAGAGCAAAACGCTGCTGCTCGTACTTTTACTGACGTGTCTCCTGATTAACATGTATTTCGAACTTTGATCCATCTCCACTGGTTATCTATAAAGCAGAGGCTTCTCTCTACATCTTTAGTTATTGTTCTTAGAATTGTCCATAGTGGTTACCTTGCATTAGTAGCCAAGAAATTCAGCAAGCCTGAACCTGTGCTTAGGAAGGTTAAGAGCGAGTTAAAGCTTACTGAATTTATTGGGGGAAATTTTTACTGAGTGTTTCATATATTCGGTCTACCTCTTTCGGTGGCTGTGCTTTTTCTTACACTGCTGTGAAGGAGTGGAATGCCCTGACCATAGGATTACTGGCCAAATGTAAATTGCCAAGTTTAAGAAACAACTACCAGCCATGGTATGTTGGCATTTGACATGTAGTATGTCTGTGCTTACATTTGTGAGGGTACCCAGCACCAAGTAGTTCTGGCAGGTGTTTGCTTAATAAAGTAACCTAAAATTAAATGCAATTTGGGATGTAAAACCATCCCCTGTGCTTAGTTTACCTCCTTCCTTGACACCTTGGCCCATAGCTCCTCTGCACTAGGATATGAAACTATCTTCAACTTGTCTTCAACCATGGCGGAAGACATTTTTATTGACTGAACTGGGTACTGCTGCTCTGAAGCACATTAACAGTGTTTACCCTCAATGTTGGGAAGCCATCATCTATAGGCCTTCTGGCTTAGATGAGAATATTTCATCCATAGGTCCTCTACCTTAAAATATGACTATCTTCTATTGATCATCTAACTTTGTATGAAATGAAATGAAATCCAGTATTTAATAAAGTGCACAGCTACTCTAACTAGAGTATCCTGGCGCTTAGACAACAGGGAGAAAATGAGTGGAAGAAGTCAATTATTGATTAAACAGCCATGTTAGATTCGTTCTAAAAGAAAGTAAATTTGTGTCAAGCCTCAGTGACTCCGGCAGGCTATTCCATAGTTTTGCACCCAGAAAGCCGAAAGATCTACCACCAGTATGAGCAAGGTGTGTTTTGGGCACAATGGCCAGATTGACGTTAGAAGAAAGCAAGGGTCTGGATGTAGAGTAATGGTTAGCTCGTTTAATTAAGTACTCCGCTCCAGCCTTGTGGAAGGATTTTAAAAAAATGGTCATAGTCGTAAAGTCCATCCACTCTTTATGGCGGAGCCAGTGTAAAGATTTCAGAATTGGGGTCATACTGGCTCTTGGTCATGATCTGACGATGGCTCTGGCCGCCGTATTTTGAACCACTTGCAAACGCTGGGTCCAGGATTTAGAGAGACAAAATTGACATAGTCAAGCTTTGCTGTCACAAGAGCCTGCACAACAATCCTTCTACTCTCCAGCAGTAGAAACGGCAAACATTTTTTAGCATTCGGAGTATCCTGATGTATGCACCAGAAAGATACTGGATCTGAGAACGCATCGATAATGTTTTGTCTATGATTATTCCCAAGTTTTTTACTTTCGCTTTTTCAGCGGGCTGGGTCTGCAGATACTTGGGCCACCAGGAACTCCAATCGGGTGTTTCTAGTATTCCAAAGAAAACAACTTCCGTTTTATCCGGGTTACACTTGATCTGATTAACCCTAAGCCAGTAGAAAATCTTCGAGGGGCAGGAATTGATCTTTGCCCCGTCAAAGTCAGAGCCTTTATCACATGAGAAGATAAGCTGAGTGTCGTCAGCGTAAGAAACAATTTGGCACCCGCATCCTTTACCAAGGATGCCAAGGGAGAAAGATAAATATTAAAGAGGGTAGGGCTGAGAATGGAGCCCTGGGGGACACCAACATTGATGGCAGGTACTGGGGAGGAGAAATGTAGAAGCCAGATGTCCTGGGATGTTTTCCAAATAGGACATCCACATAAGGGCAGTCCCACCCAGGCCAATGTTCTTAAGTCTGTTTAAAAGCCTTTCATGTGGGACCGTATTGAAGGCCGCTGACAGATCAAGTAATAACAGAACAGCCTTCTGATATAAATGAAGTTAGGAGGCCAATAAAAGGTTGTAAGGCATTTATTATGCACTACAGAGAAAAGCTGGTGATCCCATCAAAAAGCAGAGAGCTAACTGACTGGGCAGAACACAGTGGAAAATGACATCAGGAAAATGGAATGTCAAACTTAAAGAGATAGAGCAAAACATAAGTGGAGAGAATACAACATATCCTCTTCCCTTCGTATGGAAGAAGCAGAAGAAAAAAAAAACAAAATGCAAGCACATGCTCATCGTTACAGGGAGAAAACTTATTTGCAAACAAAATCATGCAAGTAGCCTGGAGGTCTTCTAACCCTCTGAACTCTACCAACATTGTTCTCCTTAGAAGGAACATCACGGCTACACTCTGCCTTTTTGTATAGGGCCACACGCCTCAAGTTCCAACTTTCGCCGTTGAATAGAGTTATGAACCTTCGATGAACAGACCTAACCTTGAATGGTCCCCTGAACTTGGTCAACCCGACCCGACCCCAACTCGACCAGGCTTGACTTTCACCCAATCATTCACCGCAATCTTACAGCTACCATCCGGTTCACACACAGCGCTGGGATTTTCAGGACCAACATTTATCAACTCTTTCATCCAGGCGGCAACCAACTTGGTGCCAGCTGAACGCCCCCTCATGATGTTAAAAGGAATCGTTCCAGTCACACCATTCTCAGTGGTTCTGTAGGCCCAGACCAGGTCGTTTACCAAATCTCTCACATCTGTTCTGGACGAAATTGCCATCTGAATTGCACCTTTAACCATCCTGTTCGCCCTCTCGACTATACCATTCCCCTGGGGATTGTAAAGAGAGGTCCTAGAATGTGCAATTCCACATTTTTTTAAGAAATTGGCCATCTCCAAGGAAGTCAACTGGGTCCCATTGTCGGTGATAATCCTGGTAGGAAAACCTTCTTCTCTAAAAATGTCACTCAACACAGTGATAGTGTTGTTGGTAGTGATTTCCTTCATGAACTTAACCACCAACCACTTTGAGAAAACGTCAACAATCACCAACCCAAACCTCATATCTTGGCTCAACTGGTGGAACGGGCCAATGAAATCAAGACATATAGTATGCCATGAACACCCCGGGTCACTTATTGATCCGCAACCGGAATGACTGGCAACTTTGAGCCTTTTTTCACTCTCCAAACAGTCCGTACATTTTTCCACCCACTGAGAGATTTCCAAGTCCATGCCGGGCCACCAAAAATTCTCCCTAACTCTCCTCTTGGTGAGAGACTGTCCCAGATGGCCTTCATGGGCTAGTTTGAAGATGGCAAATCTGACGCCTTGTGGAGGAATAAACTTATCTTCCATTAAAACCAAGGAGCCATCTTTGTCCAAGACAGAAAGCTGATCAAGGACTTTCAAATATGGGCGGACTGCTGGGGATAGGCAACTCTCTCTCCTCGGACCCTTTACGATCAAGTCCTTCACCTCTCTCAACACTACATCCTTTGCCATGGAGGTATTCCACAAATCCTTGCCAATTGCCCCGGCACAGATATCTACTACTTCATCCACAGCAGCTACAGACCCTTCAGAATTGAATGATCCTTCAGTACAGCCCCCATCATTCTCTGAAACACCCCGGCTGCAGACTTCGGACTTGCCTCTGGGCATACGTGTGAATTGGTAAATCCCCTCAGTCGTTATAAAAGCTGTCAAAGCTTTTGAGTCTTGGTGCAACTTTATCTGATGATAAGCGCTGCGAAGGTCCAGCTTGGAGAAGTACTTCCCCCCTTTTAATGACAAGACCAACTCGTTGATGTTAGGTAACGGGAAGTTGTCTACTACAATGTTCTGGTTCAGGGTGCGAAGGTCAACACAGAAACGAAATTTTCCATCAGATTTGGTTGTAATAACTACGGGAGAAATCCAGGGTGATGTTTCGATTTGTTCTATCACTCCCTGATCCAACATTTCCTTCAACATTTTTTTTACTTCCTCCCGTGCAATGAATGGAACCTTCCTCACCTTGTGTTGCATAGGCATGGCATCATCACGCAATACAATCTTATGCACATAACCTCTCAACTCTCCAATGTGCTCATCAAACAAACACTGCATCCCTTCAACAATTGAATCCGTAGTTATGCTATCCACAACCATCACCTGTTGTGCTGCCCTAGGATTAATGATTATACCAAGGTCATACTGTTGCCCCCATCCCAAGATTGCTGGGCCTGATCTAGATATATACACCTTCCCTTTGACGGAACGATCTTTAAATGATATCACACATACCATGAACCCAATTACATCTAAGCTCTCACCTTGGTAACCACAGGGACTAATATCACTAGGTAATAGCTGCACATCTTTCCAATTTTCTAAATACATATCCTTGGGGATAATCGTCCACAATGACCCTGGATCGACCATTAGCTGGGTCTCTATCTTATCAATAAGAAATTGAGCTTTGGGCCTGAACCTTCTACCGGGCTCACCTTCACTGACCCCTTCCTCACCCAAGCACAATATTTTGTTGGCACCCTCAACACCAACAACGTCCCTTACTATTTCCCTGCTTTCTACAACAGCTACTTTGTCTGCATTTCCTCCCCTGCACATCTTGGAGAAGTGTCCCTTCCTCCCACACTTCCTACAGACCTTGTCAATAGCAAAGCATCTCCTAAAATCTGAGTTATGAAAAGTGCTTCCACACCTACTACACATCCTACCTTGATATCTGTTCCTGTCACTTCCTGAAAACCCATTGTTGTATTTCTTCGGACCTCTTTCGTTCAAATCTACACTTTTCCTGCTCACAGCAGCAACTTCATCTTGTTCAACACAAGAAACACCATTCCCTTGAATGTTTTCCTTCCCATTATCTCTCTTTTCCATCTCTCTCATACATGCATTCGATTCTTCGACTACTTTCGCTATATCAATGGCCATTTGTAGGGTCGGATTTTTTGCGGCCCACAGTTTTTCCTGCATCTTTTTATTGCGACATTGAACTATCAGTTGGTCACGTATCATTTCGTCTCTTATCTCTCCAAAACTACATTTAATGGACAGTTCTCGTAACCTTGCTACAAATTGGTCTACTGATTCTTCGTTCCTCTGGGGTTGGGTGTAAAATTTATGCCTGGCCATAACAATGTTTACCTCCTTTGCATACTGCTTCTTCATGCGAGCTTTTGCTTCAGTATACACATTGGTTATTGCCCTCCCATCTTGATTTAATCCTACTGGAAGATATTTAAAGGAACGCTGGCCTTCCTTGCCTAGAGCGCTTAACAACAGGGCTTTCTTTCTAGTTGCACTAAAATCCTTTCCATCAAGTGCTTCTATGTAGTTCTCGAAAATGTCTATCCATTCATCCCACTCGATGGGTGGATCCCCAGTTGTTTGTAAAAACATGGGAGGTACTATAACGTTTAGATTCTCCATCTTATTTTAATTAGTCTTGTATACACTGTATTCTTATGTGTAATATATATTCAACTGGAATGCTCCTCACAATGTCTTAATCTTCCACTTTGTACTCTCTCTTTTTAATAATGTCCATTACGCTGTTCCTCTCAGTGTTTAAATTCTACTCTCTCTTCTTAATAATGTCAATAACACTGCTCCTCTCAATGTCTTAATGCTACAGTTCAAATAACTAAAGTAATCTCTTTTCCTTTTTAATCATATCAATTGCACTAGCCATTGCTTGTTGTGTAAAACGCTTACCGTGTTGGTTTTACTTGAGTTGAGTTACACTTGATCCACAGGTTTGATTTGTGACGATAGAGCAACATGCAGCGTTGAAAATGTGTAACGCTAAGTAAAAAAAAAAAAAAGGCAGAAACGCTTTGGGGAACGTAGTTAGCGTTAACGTTAGCGATCGAGGTTGCCTGGTAACCAGAGTTGGATCAAAGATGGCGCCTGACGCTTACGTAGCGTATCTGCGTCCTCTCCGCTGTCACTTGTATGATTTACGCTGCCTGGCGTCTGACGCTTGCTCACCTTCCTGCGTGACGTGATCGACTCCGTTCAGCAAAGAAGGACGTTCCAAAGTAAGTTCTCTCTTCAACTCGTGTTATGTAGCTCGTGCAGGTTTTTCGAAAAATGCTGAGCGCTTGTTCAAAAGACGCAACAAGTTAGTCGAAACAGTTCCTTTCGTGACATTTGGTGAATTATAAAAACAAAGTCTCAAAATCGGTCTTAGGTAACCGATCGATAAGAAATTGAAATCAAAATTGATATTCGTCCTTTTGGCATGAATATCCACACGGGTAACTAAAAATAAGAAGTGTCACAAACACACTCACCGCGTGTGTAGCTGGAGTGACGATCTCTTTCTTTTTAGGCTTGAGTTAACTTGCGCTTGAGAAGTTATTCTTGGAGTTTGCATGCGAAGATGTGATTCTTTGTTTTCAGGTTGTGAAGAGAATCTCATCAGTTGTAGATTACATGGAATGCGAGTAGCTGTTCAATTACAGTTTTGCATCTTAGAACATTAATTTAGTTGTCATCTTGACAAAATCTTCAGTGGGTTTCATTCAGGATAAGCTTCTTTCTTCAATCTGAATTTCCTCTTTTTTTTAAAAATACAGTTCAAAATAAAATTATTCGCGTGGTTCTTTTCTCACCAGAAGAGTTTCACTCCCTCTGTAGTTGTTTAGCTTCTCTGCTGATCGTCGCCATGTGATATAAATGAAGTTAGGAGGCCAATAAAAGGTTGTAAGGCATTTATTATGCACTACAGAGAAAAGCTGGTGATCCCATCAAAAAGCAGAGAGCTAACTGACTGGGCAGAACACAGTGGAAAATGACATCAGGAAAATGGAATGTCAAACTTAAAGAGATAGAGCAAAACATAAGTGGAGAGAATACAACACCTTCCCTCCCTCGTCTAATTTACCCCATATGAATTCTGTCACTTCCAAAAATGCAAACTCCGTACTAAAATTTGCCCAAAAGCCAGACTGGGATTCATGAACAAGCTTCCCATCTTAAACATGTTTTTGCAGGACTTAGTTTACATGCTTTTCTAATGCTTTAGAGAGGGCCGAAAGCAGGGAGATCGGCCTATAATTAGCAGGATCCGTCGGATCAACATTAATCTTTTTTTATCAAAGGGAGAATCTAAGAGTGCTTCCACAATCTGGGCATAATGCCTGTAAAAAGAGAAGTGTTAAAAAGCTGGTGTACAATCGGGTTGATTGTAAAGACAACCAGTGACAAGATGTTAGCTGGACAGGGGTCAGTAGGGGAGCCCGACCTAATGCTTTGCTGGAGGAACAATGATTCTTCCAACTGAAGCTCAGGGAAGGCAAGAAGGGGGTGATTCAAGATGTAAAATTTGCTATTGACAATATTGTAGAAGTTCATTTCATCCTCTGATATGTTTGAAAAAGCATGTTGGATCGGAGTGATTTTTCCATGAAAAAATTGAGCAATCTGCTTTGACCATTCCTCTGTGCAAGGCCCTACCTTAAAACAGGCTCTTGATGAAATAAAAGATTTGCTATCCTAAAAATTACTTAGCTCATATTTTGGGCATTATCGATCTTAAATTAGAAGAAATTCATTTTGGCTCCTCTTACAGATGTATGGTAAGTTTTTTTTTTTTTTTTTTTTAATTTTTGAAAACCTTTATTGTGCAAGAAGAATGGTACAAATACGGGCCTACAACCGTCAGGCCGGCCACGATACGTTTATGCACAGAGGCAAACTATACGGTCCCCCAGCGCCATCAGGCAATATAGCAACAATTGACAGCAGTTACACTGAACGGAATCATGTCGCTAGGGAGAAGGAGCATTGAAGGTTAAAATTTTTAAATTTTTAGTCTAAAAATAAATCAGTGAAGAATAGAACCAAGGAGAACTGAGTCCGTACATTAACTTCACCACATGGGCAGGCAGCATCAAGAAGTAACAACAGTAGTGAGGAACCCCTCGTCAAATCAGCAGTACAGTACAAAGCAACAGGAGAGTCAGTTCGCATTTACGCACCACCCACAGTGCTACCCACTCCCTACTAAAACCCTATCGCAGACTCAGAACAGAAAGAAAGGGTAAATCATAAGAGACGATCATACATAGGCACCATAGAAACTAACTAAAACTAAATATAACCCCCCACCCTACACACATGCAGAGGCTACGGCCTGCCCCCCCCCCCCAGCAGAGTGTCTGTCGCCCCAAAAACCCGAAATTTAGGAAGAAAAGAGAAGCAGAGAGAGGAAAGGAAAAAAGAAAGAAGAAAAATTTCACCAGTGATATAGGGAGCAAGGAAAGAAATCTATCCCTGGACTCCCATTAAAGAACGACGGGGAGGAGGGCCACATCATACACGCTCGGACACCGCCGGCTCATTGAATATTCTCTACCCCAGTAGCGGTAGCAGATAGCTTCACCAAAGGTCTAAACATTAGGGAGAGTCAGCAAACAGTACACAATATCATATGCAAAAGTCAGGTCCCTCGTAGCCTCCACCCGCCATTATATTAACGCAGCGAGGGGACCGCCTAGCCCTGGCCCGACCTGGGATTCATTCTATCACCCACCCTATGTGGCAGCCCGATGCAGTCCAAGTCGGCAAAGAAACATGGCCGCTCCGAGGATGGGGGAGGTGCACAGTCGCTGAGAGAGCATCGCCTGCCCCCTGTAGGTAGTATCCCCCTATTAAAACGCTCTTCCGAGGCATACAGGCGACAAAAGTCACAAGATGGGGAAGTCAAATTTTTCAAGGAAGGAGCAGGGGACAAGGCAGGAGAGTAAGCTAGCAGTGAACAAAGCAGCGAGACTGTTACACGAGGCAGACAGCCAGTCAGAGAACAAAGGGGAGACAATGTTGCAGAAGCAGTTCTGACGGGTGGCAACAAATCTCCAGAAGCCTCTACTGTAGTTCCCTCAATCGCTACAGTAGCACCAGGAGGCGGCGATGGGCTGGCAGAATGTAGCAAAGTCAATTCCAGACCTTGTCGGGGGTAAACCCCCTGCGCTCGGCTCATATCATGGGCACATGCATCAAGTGTCGCACTCAGTACTTCGTAGTCATGCAGCATCTCCGATCGTACCTCATCCAAGATAGTCATCACATCCCTGTAGGTCCAATCCGGCTGTAAGTCACGCAGCTCTTCACTCCCGGAGGAAAAATCAGATCCGGCCCCTTGCACAAAGGTGTACTCGCCTTCCCAAAAGGAAAGCACAGTGTCATCCCCACAGCGCCGGAGATCAGGCACCGCCATCTTGTCCTCAGTCCACGGAGTGCTGGGGGGGGGAAGAAACGGGGGGCTGCGGGACCCGATCAGGAAGCAGTTGTCGTCCCTGTAGCAGACTGTATCCCCTCCTGTATGCCATGTAATCAGAGGACAGCCGGTTGCGAGGTAGGCGGACAGGACTGTGAGGAGCTCACCGGTATTAGGCGAAACAACGGGAAGAGCCGACCAGCATCATGGCGGCCACGGACAAAGGAACCTCAGGCAAGCCCTCTCACATTCGTCCCGGTGCAGCTCCGTGTGCCCTCGGCAGGGCAGCGAAGGCAGGTATCAGCCAAGCAGCAGTCGCGTGAGGCACCCCCGTGTTGTATTCAACCGCCGCAGCAGGACAATCACCTCGGGGCAAACGAGGTCCGGCAGGCGCCGAGGAGCGGGCGGAGACCCAGGGCCGAGGCGATCCGTTCAGGAACTCCCGACTCCGGGCGGGCGGCGAGGTCAGAGGGACACCGTCAGAATCAGCTCCTTGTCCCGCACATTTCAGGCAAAAAGATCCGCAGGATAGCAGGCAGGATATAGGTACGGGTCTCCAGAGCCGGCGGAGCCGAGCGACCACACGTCCGTTCAGGTCGCCATCTTGTCTCCTCCCCCGTATGGTAAGTTTTTAAGCTATCTTTGTAAACCTCCCTGTCCTCAGGAAGGTAGGATTTTCGCCATTTCCATTCCTTTTTCCTACAATTCCTTTTACTATCTCTAAGGAGATTACTAAACCAGGGAGCCAAGAGGGCTGAATGTCATGCAAACACTCATAAATCATCTTGCTGTGATAGTATCTTACATTAACCTATGATGAGACACTCTTATTTATAGGTCACCTGCATGAGATGAAACTGAATCCTCCATAGCTCATCTACCATAGGATGCAACTTTTATCCAAACGCCCTCCAGCCTAAGATGTTATACTATCTTGCACATGTCTATGTTTGTATATGCAACAATATGTATAAGTGCAACTCTATAATTTATAGATACTTTACTTGCAATGTTAACCTGCCAGTTAGAAGTTATTAGTGAAGCGATTTGATTCGTTAGTCCAAAGAAGCTTTGCCTTGGGATGTGACCCTTCCATGCAAAGGTCCTCGAGTCAGGAATGTTACACTATCCTTCATAGCTACTGTATCTGGGTAAGGAACATTATCATCCACATGTCATCACTGTGGTAATGTCACTATTGTGCATAAATGCTCTATTGCAGCACATTCATCTGTAGTTTCTGAACCTGGGATGTGGCAAATATCGAGAGGTCACCTGTGTGGGTATGTGACACTTTCATTTTTGGGCCTTCTTTACAGGCATGTGACTCTTTTATAAATGGGTCCTGTCCCTAAGGATGTGACACTTTCATTCACCAGTCCTGTCCTTCGGGATGTAACACATAGGGGCACTGCAGTACGGAAAACACTAATGTCATAAACATGATTTTAAAAGTATTAGTCACCAGTAATTGGTCAGTAGTAGTTATAAAAATAATTTTATTGGGACATTCATCTATCTAAAAACAGTTAATACAAACCGCTAAAAACCATTAAAAAAAAATCTAATATCTGAAACTCTGCGTAGTGAAAAGTAGGACACATGCAGTTCCCACTGCCTCATCAAAATATTGCATATTGGACAAAAGCGTTATTGCATCAAGCCTGGATCGTATCTGGTATTTTGAAAAAATAGGTCTTATGAACTTAGTACGAGTAGGCTTATAAAAAGGACAATCGCTAAAAACATAACATTGAAAATGCAAAGGTCACTTTTGTCCTGCTCACCCATATACCATTTGGATATTAAGAAAATTGGAATACACACCAGCCGAATTTTCAGAATTTCCATCCGTAACTTGGGGTCAGGCAAGTAGGTAAGATATGGAAAAAGCATCCTCATGGCCTAAGGTATTTAATGTGATTATTGATATTTATTTCAACAAATAAGCCAAATCACTTTCAAGGCCGACCCCTTCATTGCTTGTGTACTAGAGAAAGGAATCCAGTTTCTTATTGATCCCAACAAAGTATGAATGTATTAAATTTAATTATATCAAGCGTATCCCTGAGTCTCTCGACAGTTGTGCAGAATCCGCTACGGTGGAGTTC
The DNA here is from genome assembly GCF_964263255.1 of Lissotriton vulgaris. Lineage (NCBI taxonomy): Eukaryota > Metazoa > Chordata > Amphibia > Caudata > Salamandridae > Lissotriton > Lissotriton vulgaris. The sequence goes on from NC_141687.1 coordinate 209,368,743, forward strand.
CACGCCTCCACGTAGCCCAGGGTTTCCTGTTCCTGGCTCCACCCCCGAGTCCACGAGACTGATGGCGACCATCGTTGTTTGGCGGGCTGCTCTCTGCTGAGGCGGCGCTGGAGTTCTCTCACCGGCGGCCGTAATTGCTGTAATGCCTGCTGCGGCGACTGGCTACGAGCGACTGTTTACGGACTGCCTGTTACACCGGTGTTCTTCAATATTCGGGGAGATGCTTGTCGTTAGCTGCTAGATGCGGCATTTTGTGATGCAGCTCTGAAAATCCCCGTCATTCCCCGTCACTCCTGACAGCCGCGGAGATACGTTGCAGCTGAGTTACCTGAACTTGAGACTGAAACCGTTTGAGGTGAGGGGTGCTGCTGCTGTACTTTAGAGACAAGGACGAATTGTGCACGGATACACTGTCTCAGGCACGGATACATTCCTCCTTCACTCTGTGGCACACTGAAAATTGGCTAATTTCACGAGTGTTTATTGGCAGCTGCACTCTTTCCCCACTGCAACGCCTGAACTGTTAATATTGGCGTTCTGACACATACCTCTCTCTTTTTTTTTTTCATATAATTGCGCTAATTTCTACAATTCAGCAAGCCTGCAGACTGGGGGAATCTTACGCTTTCATAATCTTTTTTTCTTGAATTTTTGGCTGGCTTGGGTTAGCTTCATTAACTGTTTGGTGCACAGCGGATAGATAGTTGCGCCTTTGGATGAACTTTGAGAGAACTCCATGCATAGCTGTCTTCTAGGGTTTTTTTTTTCCCTCCGCAATGGTATTGTGCTGCATGCTAATTGCTAATTCATACAAATGAACCTTGGTCCCACTAGATCAGCGTAGAGTGTAGAGCGTAGCTCTGAAGAAAGTGCTATTGGTATTCCTACCTCTGATAACGTGGATAAAATTTGGTGTGCATACTACTCTAAGAGTTGCTTCTTTCGTGACGCTGTGTACGCTGTGTATATTTGGGAAGTTAACGCAGTTTGAGCTAAACTTCAAGTCCCAGCTGATCTTACAGTTTTGTAGTGGTATAAAGTGTGGCAGTTGGAAGATGGGGAAGCAACTAACCGCACGAAGCGAAGGCACGGAATCATCCGCAAATGAAAGATGACGCTGATATTGCAAAAAACGCAAATGTAGATACCGGAGCTGATATCTCGGAAAATTCTGGAGAGGAAGAAGAGGAGTCTCCGGAAACTATTCAGCCAGATACAGGAAACAATTTAGTTCAAGGGCTGTCGACGGCTGCTACAAACAACCCTGGAAATGCATCAATCGAGTTGATTGAACCTCCACCCTCTCCTCAAAACTGCGCACAGATACCTAAAGATGGGATGACATTGGTAGTTTCTAAAACTGCCAAAACTCCTAAACAATTTCCCTTATTCGACAAGAAATTGATCGTTTCGACATCTTTTACTCCCATGCCACCTCGCTCCTCACTTGAAGCCTCTGCCGCAGATGCCACTGGAGCTATGGGCACTATGGGAGCTTCTACATCCACCTCTAAAAAATTGGATTTGATACCCAGCTCAGTTAATGCAGTGAACTTGAGAAAAGTAAACGAAACCAAGTGACCGCAATGTCATAGATTGACTACGTATCTCCTCCCTCCTCTGACTCTCTCAGCCCAATTTTTGAGATGGGTACTGAGACCACAGGAGAGTTTCAGATTTCTGTCAAAGACATGTTAAATATGATACTTGGTGAGGTGAGGGAAATGAAGCAGTTTCAAAGAACGGAACTCTCTGTTATCAATCAACGCTTAGATAAAATTGAAGAATCTATGTCTTCCCTCCCAGTTCGAATGCAAGAGGCTGAAACGAGGATTTCTGGTCTGGAAGACCATATGACTGAAGTGAGAAAGGAGGTTAAAAGCTTTTCTATAAACTCAAAATCACTTGAATCTAAACTTGATGACTTGTAAAATTATAACAGGAGATCTAATCTCAGAATTGTTGGAGTTCCTGAGAAAATTGAAGGATCAGACATGAAACAGTGGATCACTTCTTTTTTTCCTTCACGAGGTTATTCCGGAATATAAAGAAGATCACACGATCACTCGCGCCCATCGAGTTCCAGCGCAGCCCCTTACAAACTCTACCTTCCCTCGAACTATCCTGGTGAATCTTGCAGATGTTCGTGTCAAAGAGATAATCCTCTCCGAGGCCTTTAAACAAAGGCAATTTGCAGCAAATGCTAACACAAAATGTAGGATTTTCTCAGACATGTCCGCTGCTGCGGCCAGAAGGAGGAAGGAATTTGTAAAAATTCTTCAATTATTTAAAGATAAGGGTGCTCAAGCTATGATTGCCCAGCAATCAAAGTTAAAAGTTCTTGTTAAGGACAAATTTTACATGCTGACTGAAATCGATGAAGCAGAAGCTTTGCTCGGTAAGATCTAACAAAACTAATGGTAGCAGCGAAACCTGATGCGGTCTTTGATCTGCTATGTTTTGAACAATTTTCTCCGATTCAGCCTTGGCTTTGTTGAGCAATGTATATTTTTATTTTGTCTACTTTTTCTTTTTTCAGGGCAGGGGGTTGGAGACCAGGATAGGATCCCTGGAGAGGTTAATGGGGCACAACAGCAAGGTGCCTCAATGAAAAGGGGGTTCCCTGTGTGGCCGGTGTGGAGACAGGGCCATGGGGTTAGGGGTATCATAGGGGGGTCACAGGTGCTAGACGGGGGGGAGGGGAGGGGATAAAATGTTGACGTACTTTGGATGTTATTTGTATGGTTGGTCAAAGAATTTTTCTGTTACACATCATTTAAAGGGAGTGATTTAATTGAATTGGAAAAAAATATATTCATGGTTGAAAAGGCTACTGGAAGTTTGTTTGAATTAGATCTGAATGTCTATCAATAAAGGGCTTAAGATAATCTCCTTCAATGTCAACGGCCTAAACAATAAGAAAAAAATGAGAGCCATCGAATTATGGATTAAAACAGAAAACCCTGCGGTTGGTTATGCTTCAAGAAACTCCTATCTCCACCGCAAATAATTATGCCTTCAGTATGTTCAAAACATGGGCCACATTTCGTGGATTCTCGTCCACTACAGTTTCTCAACGGGGGGTGGCCCTTTTTTTAAAATAGAAATCTGAACGCAGAAGTTATACATTCTGAGGAGGGTAATGGAGGCAGATGGTGCTGGGCTACATGCTCAGTTAGGTATAGACGAAGGCCGATTACCTTTGTCACTTTTTATGCACCGGTGGGTGATTATCCACAAGACTATGAAGATTTGTTCAAATCATTGCTTATGGTAGGGGGGGATATTGTTATTGGAGGAGCTTTTAATATTCCGATGGACACAAAGTTTGATTCCACCACATCCCTTAAGAAACAGCTCAAACCTAAATCGTGCTGATCAATTAATAATTTCATGTCCATTCTTAACTTATGTGATCCTTGGCGAATACAAAACCCACAGAAAAAAAGAATTCACTTGTTGGTCAGGCAGGTTCAAATCTTCCTCACGGATCGATTTTTTTTCCTGGCTTCTCAGCAATTAAAATTTTCTCAGCAGAGAGTTCTCCATAATGGTTTTTCTGACCATGCAATGTTGATTGCACAGTTTGATCTGGGAGAAGATTCTAGGACCCCGAAGCGTTGGATATTTAATAAACTATATCTACAACATAATGATTGGGTGAATTTTCTTAAAACGGAAATTTTGAATTTTATAGTCCGGAATTCTGATACTGCCCCCTTACATATAATCTGTGACTCTTTGAAAGCATTTATTCGAGGTATCGTCATAAGTAAGGATGCAGCGGAATGGTCGAATATTAAGAAAGATAGAATCTTACTACAGGAAAAAATTCATATTTTAACCCTAAAACGACAAGCTGCTTTTTCTGATCAGGTTCAGAACCACCTAAATGAAGCCAAGCGCGAACTGAGTTCTACATTATTCCTGCAGAGCGAAGCAATTTTTCTTAGACAGAATCAAAAAATTTATGAGGAAAGTAATTTCACTGGCAGACTTTTTGCCTGGCACGCGAAAGAACAAGCGGCCGCAAACCAGATTCGGTGTTTAAAATGTCCCGCACAAAATATTGAGATATCAGATCCGATTGCAATTGGCTCCTTAATGCTTTCACACTACCAACAGATCTATAGCAAACATCAAATCATTGATTCTCAAAAGCTTTCGAACTTACTTGGCAGATATCCAATTCCCTTTCTTTCGAATATTGAGAAGGAGAAAATGCTTAGCCCTTTCACTAAAATTGAACTAGAATCGGTAATTAAGGACTTACCGCTCTGTAAGGCTTGTGGCCCGGACGGGCTGAATTCAGAATTTTTAAAAGTTTTTTTCAATTCTCTTTCGGACTTGATGCTAAAACTATTAAATTCTATGTTAAATGGAGGCCGAGTCCCAGATTCTTTTCATGAAGGTTCGGTAGTGAGCTTCTTGAAAAAGGGGAAAGATCCTAAAGATCCCAGCTCATATAGACCAATCACTTTATTAAATTCCGATTACAAAATCATCTCCAAACTAATATCTATCCGTTTCAACACTATCGCTGCTGACTTAATTCACCCTGACCAAAACGGTTTCATTGCAGGTCGCCAATTAATCACCAACACACACTTTTTAATTGAAGCATTAGATTTTTTTCAGGTAAGGAGTATTCCCGCACTCATTTTGTTTTTAGATGCTGAAAAGGCTTTTGATTTGGTAGTCTGGGACACTCTTTTTGCTATCTTAATACACTTTAGAATTCCTTTACAGATTATTACCTTAATTAAAAACTTGTACACGGGTGCCAAAGCCAATATTATTATCAATTCTGTTATGGTGGGATCAGTCGGGGTGCAACGTGGGACTCGAAAAGGGTGTCCCCGATCACCTATCGTTTTTGCATTTTTTATTGAACCATACGCCACTGCAATTAGGAATTCCTTCACTATTGCGCCTCCGATTACTTCGATGTCCAAAATTAAATTGTATTCAGATGACATCATGTTATTAATTCAGCCTGACTTGTAATCCCAGACCCAGGCCTTACAGATTTTCGAAAAATTTGAAGCCCTGGGAGGCTATCGGATTAATAAAAAAAAACAGAGATTCTGGTCTGCGGGGGTGCAAATCCAGAATTACATCCAGACTTTATCAACTGTATTAATCTGAGTCCTAAAAGGTATTTAGGAGTTCTATTCTCTAATTCTAAATCAGATCTGTACGCGCTTAATTTCGATCCGCTTATTCAGAGAGTTTGCTCCATGTTTATTAGATGGAACTCTCTTCCGTTGTCCATTCTGGGCCGAGTCGCCCTGATTAAAATGTATATCCTCCCACTTTTTAATTTTCTATTTTCAACAATACCATCTTTTCTTCCAAGTTCTTTTTTTTCAAAGACAGAGTCTCTGTTTTCTGGTTTTATATGGGGTAAGAAAACACCTCGCATAGCAATAAGGACACTATATGCAGATACGGAGCAAGGAGGACTTGCGCTACCTAACATTACAGATTATTACAATGCTTATTTGGCCCAATATCTACACAGATTTAAGCCCGAAACACAAGGTCCAGAGTTATTTATTAATTTTTTAATGGAATTAATTAGTCTTGAAGTTCAAATTCCCTCTCCGCAATTAGTGCCTAGATCCCCGAAACTTGCCAGATACAAGACAATGAATTGGCTTCTCAAAACAAGAGATGGTATGTTTAAAAGATATTCTCTTCCACAAATTAACCTCCTGACGCCTTTAAGACAAGTTTCTGCACAGACCAAGATAAAAATGACCTCGGAAATTGTAGGTAATTGGCACCGTTTGGGGTTTCATAAATTAGCAGGCGTCTGTAGAGATGGCAGGTGGCTAACTCCAGCACAGATGTCAAAAATAACCCAAGGGAATTTCCTGCTGAATGCCTTCTATGTTATGTTTTATAAAACACTGAATCTGTTTAGTTTGGAACATATTAGCACCCCAAATCAGATATGGACTGACCTCTTTGTAACCTCATTATCTAGAAAGCCGGGGGAATGGAAATGTTGTCTCACACAAAGTATTGAGAAAGACCTTAGTATAAAAGCAATCAAAAAATGGCAGGAACATGAGAACCATAATATATCTTCGAGAACTTGGAAAACGTTAAATAAATTAAACTTTAGTGTATTGAGAGGGGCCAACTGGCGCAGAATGCTCTTTTTCAACAAATGGCTTATATATCGTACTCCTGCTTTAATCTCTAAAATGTATACTAATACGTCCGCTACTTGCTTTAGATGTAAACATTTTGCTCCTTCCAATTGGTCCCATATCATCGCACTGTGTCCAAAAATCCTGGTATTTTGGAATGAAATCTTTGAATTCCTTGGCCTTAATTACAATATCAAGATCACTCACACCCTTCAATTAATACTATATGGTTACGACTCTACTCTTGGGCTGGTAGATCATTTGGTTAAACTGCTTTATATAGTCTCAGCTGTAGCAAGATCCTTGATACTCCAGAACTGGCAGTCAACACAGGTCCCTTCGTTTCAGGAATGGTTAGATAAAATGAAAAGAGTAAAAGACTGAATTGTTATATGCACAACGAATTGGAGGGACTAGAAAGTTTGATAAAATTTGGAATTCTGTTTTTGATTAGAGTGCATTTTTATGTTTGGTGTCCAAAAAGCATATTATGTTTCCATCTCTGTATCTGTCAATTAGTAGTATTATTTAAGATTCTTGAGAGATCATTTTGCGCATTTCAGTTGACTGACTTTATACATGTCTTGATTTTTTTTTTTACTCCAAAGTACCTCAATTAAAAAAAAAAAAAAGCATATCCCTGGCCCACTTCCTTTCACTAATAAGAATTTCATCCCAGGATAATTTAAACATTTTTGTTATCGCTTTGTATTATTATTATTATTTGTTAGGCATAAAACGAATAATCCCCAAGGGGATCTCTCGGCGCCCCAATATCAGACAAAGCAGAAAGGAGACAACTGATTAGTGACTGAACAACCAGGTTTTAAGAAGTTTTATAAACTGCCTAAGGTTGGAACAAGCACAAATGTTGTCTGGCAGTTTGTTCCAATAGGAGGGAGCAAGATGTGAAAAAGAGCGGCCACCCATTCAGATTTTTACTAATCTTCAATGGGCTCAGCAGCGGCCGATCACGTAACCTCAATTGTCGGTAAGGAATATACAGATTTAGCTTGTTTCCGAGGTAGGCTGGACCATTCCCCTGTAGTGTTTTAAAAACTAGAAACAGAAGCCTAAATGCTGCTAGTTTCCTAATGGGTAGCCAGTGGAGTAGTCGCAGGAGAGGTTTGGACGGTGTTCGAGAGGGCCGATAAAGGGCCAGACGTGCGGCTGTGTTCTGCACAACCTGCAGCCTCGAAAGCAAGTCTTCCCTAAACCCTCGCAAAAGGGAGTTACCATAGTCTAGTCTGCTTACTAGTAATGCCTGTATGAGAGATGTTCTTGCTGAGAGAAAAATCGAAGAAAAAATCTTTCTGAGCATTGCATCAGGCCAAAACAAGTGCTAGAGATGCTATTCACGTGTTTTTCCATGGAGAGTTTGTCATCCAAAAGAACACCTAGGTTTTTCACCCGTGTTTTAGGAGTGGGGGGGGTTTGCCCAGCTCAGAAGGCCACCAATCAGTATTCCAGAGCTTCTCCACCTTACTAAAACAACAGAATCTCGGTTTGCTACTGTTCAGCTGTAAAAAATTTGCACTCATCCAAGTTGCTGTCTTTAACATGCACTTTTTAAATTTATCTCTGGTCGGAGCGGGATTTGTATCAATGGTAACTATCAATTGTGTATCGTCTGCGTACGATACGGTATCAAATCCACAAGATCTAAATATGATGGCCAGAGAGGACACATAGATGTTGAATAAAATGGGGCTTTAAATGGAACCCTGTGGGACTCCTTTGTCAATAGCCGTAGTCTGAGAAGTGAACGAATCTAGTTGGACTTGCTGTGTTCTATCAGCAAGGAAACTTTCGAACCATTTTAGCTCCATTCCGCAAACTCCTATCTCTCGTAACCTATGCACTAGGATTCAGAAGGATCAACATAATAGGAGTCCCCTTATCTAGGGCCAACGTAATCTTATCTGTAACCTCTGTTAATGCAGATTCGGTGCTGTGCGAGGTATGGAAGCCTGACTGGGAAGGGTCAAGTAAGTTGTTCAATTCCAGACATTCAGTTAACTGTTTGTTAACTAAAGCTTCCATGACTTACAAGAATAAAGGAAGAAGAGATATAGATTATTAGTTTTGAAAATCCAGTGGATTGGCCAAGGCTTTTTTTATATACGTCTTATTATAGCCGTCTTTTATTTCTGAGGGAAGGGGCTGTGGATAGAGAAAAGTTACAGACTTTAGTGATGGGGTCCGCAAGGGCCAAAGCTAAGATGATGAAGGAAGGGGCCAGATCAAGAGGGGAGACCGATTTTATGTGGGCTAATAAGGACTGGACCTGCTCCGAAGTGACCGCCTTAAAACTTCCAAAGGGGGAAAGATGGGCTCATCATGATGTCTTTATACCATGCTAAGTTCCACCTGTGTGCTAAAAGCGTTGTAGATTTTATAGTTTTTTTTAAACTTTATTTTTCAGTTTTACAAAATACAAGATAAAAAAACTCCCCTCCCAAGGCATCGTTAAAAAACATTTGTGTTCGAGGCATGTGGGCTGCTGAATTCATATCTGTGCATAGATTGCCGCCTAGTGTTGGGTCCGGATGATTGCACATTGTTGTCCTGGAAGAGACTTCTAAGTATCACGAGATAGGTGGCTCCTCCCCTGGACTACAGTGCGCATGGTCATCCTCTCCATCCCCAGATAGTTTTTTTCCGCCATTGGGTTCGGATGTACTTTCTCGACTCTAGTTCCGAAACTTTGTATTGACTCTTTCCTAAGGCCAAAAGGCCTTTGAAGCGTCGCTATTGTCTCGTTCGGTGCCTGTTTCTTTTCCAGTTCTTCGAACCGGACGTCGGAGGCTGCTTCTCGCTTTCGACACCAAAGGCCCAGACTACGACGACGATGGATCGGAGCCCGTTCAAACGATGCCCCGTCTGTAATTCAAAATACCCCCACATCGATGTGCACCCAGTGTGCAATAAATGTTTGTCTCCCGAGCACGACGAGGCCAGCTGTATGGCCTGCTCGCAGTTCCGCTCCTAGAAGACGCTTAAACTTCGATGCGCAGCAAGACAGTCAGCGCAAAAGTCAGCGTCCGAGCCGGTCAACATCTTCGAGGCCGGTGACGAAGAAGGCGCCGAAGAAGAAGAAGAAGAAGAAAAAGTTCCTGGCGAGCAGTCGGAACCAGCGTCGGAGCATGACTCCAACTTCGAGGTGGACGAGCAAGTTGAGGAGAACGTCCACGAAGAAGACGTCGTTGAGGTAGGGGACGACGAAGGGGCCATCGGAGCCGTCGATGACGACTCCAGTGATGAGCCAGGCCCAACCGCAGTAGCGGGCCCACAACTGACAATACGCTCCCTACGGCTCAGGTCGAGGCATCGCCGAGAGGCCTTAGCCAAGATCTTCCCTTACATTCTATAGCCCCGCGTCCAAGCCAGGCTAAGAATACTTCGAAAGAGCCATCGGTCGATTCTTCAAAACCGAAACCAACAGAGCCAAAATCGAAACCGAAACTACTTAAGATGGTCGGTTCGACGTCGACACTAGTCAAATCAAAGACTATCGACGACCCTTCGGCGTCGAAAGGGGCTGTCGCCTCGAAGACTGGAGCGTCAAAGCAGAGCTCGACCGTCAAACACGTCACCTCGACACAGTCGGCGTCGAAGCACAAACATGGCGACAAGGCCAAAGTCCTCCAGACCAAGAAGGCCGTCGGCCGAAGATTTCAGCGCTCAAGCCACTACTGAGCAAACAACTCGAGTCGAAAACCAAAGCCGACCCGAAACAGCAAGTGACGTTGACGCCTAAGGCCGTGCATGCTACACACCGGGAGCTCGAGTCGACGCAATCAAGCAAGCGTCCTACTGAGTCGCCGAAGCAGCTCGAATCGACCACTACGGCGAGCTCCAAAAAGGTCGGCCACCCTCCGATCAAGTTCGGTCTTCCGCCAACGGCTCGAGCAAAGCATCTCGAACACCACATAGGCACTGACCCTTCCAAAACGTTGTTGGCGCCTTCGAAGCCCACCCCTGCAGGGGTTGTGTTCCACGAACCCTCGTACGACAACCAGTCGAAACTCTTCATCGACTCAGAATCGGGCAGGCTAACCATCCATAAACGAAGATCACAACTGAACATCCCTTGGAGGGTTATAAAATTCCTCTTAAACGGAAGAAAGACTCAGCCACCTCGCCAGTTCTCTTTGAACAGGTTGAGAACTATCCACAACAAATGGCATATTCTCCAGCACAAAGCGAGGAGGACATGGGTGAAGATTATGGTCAGGCGGCCTTCACTTATCACACTGAAACTGATCAGGAGGAACCTCAACAGTGGTCTGAGGCTGCACATCAAACTGTAGATCCTGATGATCCACAAGCTGCTCCGGACGCTCAGTCCTTCAACGTCAAAAACTCGCCAACTGAGGACACGGCGGCGTTTAACGCTTTGATAGAGAGGGCAGCCCTCAACCATGACGTGGAAATGCACGCAGAACCTGTGGAAGAAGATTTCTTATTTGACACTTTCTCCACCTCTGAAAGATCCACTAAGACTTTGCCTATGCTTAAAGGGGTCCTCAAGCATGCTGCGGGCATCTTCAAAGAACCCACAAAAGCAAGAGTTATCAACCCACGGATTGAAAAAAAATATAGGCCTGCTCCAGTGGACCCCACCTACATCAAAGGCCAACTCCCATTGGACTCCCTCGTAGTGGCCAATGCCCGCAAGAGTGCAAACTCGCAAACTAGTAGTGACGCTCCTCCGGACAAAGAATCCAAGATCTTGGAGGCGTCAGGAAAGCGAGTGGCAGCACAGGCTGCTAATATTTGGAGGATTTCAAATACACAGGCCCTATTGGCTAGATACGATAGGGCTCACTACGACACACTAGAACAGTTGTTGCAACACCTGCCTGATATTTACAAAGAGGGAGCAGAAATGATCATACAGGAAGGGAAGTTGATTTCTAATGCATCCATCAAATGCGCACTGGATGCGGCAGACACAGCAGCTAGGGCCATTAACACTAGTGTAATGCTAAGACGTCACGCATGGCTCCGCATCTCCGGGTTCAAACCCGAGATTCAAACAACTTTGCTCAACCAGCCGGTTAACCCAGACTTCCTTTTTGGTCCCGAGGTAGACACAACCCTCGAAAAAATAAAAAAGGACACTGAGACAGCAAAATCCATGGGGGCTCTGCAATCTCAGCAGTTTTGGGGCAGTTCCTTTCGTCGCTCCGGTAATAGGGGAGCCTCCAGAGGACAGGCTTTACAGCAGGCCCAGTACACCAAAGGGAGCACGCAATCCACCTACACAAAGAATACCAGGGGTGGATAAAGTGGGAACAGCGCCAAAGGCAGAGGACGTGGCAATAACAACGCCAGATCCTCCGCTCCCAACAAGGAGTGACGCCTTGTCACTGCCCCCGACCATCTAACACCTGCCGGGGGAAGACTCCAGCAGTTCCTGCCAGTCTGGGAAGGCATTACCACGGACAGGTGGGTGAGACAACTTATCCGATACAGCTATTGTTTAGAACTAACCTCCACCCCCCCCCCCCAACATACCCCCAAGGCACCGTCCTATGTCCCCAGAGCACATGCACTTATTGCAGCAAGAAGTACTCTCCATTCTGCAAAAAGGGGCAATAGAGCTCGTGCCTGCAGAAGAAAGAGGTACAGGAGTGTACTCTCTGTACTTCTTAATCCCAAAATAGGGCGGTTCCCTGCGGCCCATTCTAGACCTCAGGCCCCTCAACCAATACATACTGTCAGAACACTTTCATATGTTAACCTTACAGCAGGTCCTGCCGTTGCTCAGTCAGGGTGACTTCCTAGCGACCCTGGACCTCAAAGATGCATATTTCCACATTCCCATTCACCCAAGTCACAAGAAATATCTCAGGTTCACCATCAACAATCAGCATTACCAATTCAAGCTCCTGCCTTTCGGGGTCACAACTGCCCCCAGAGTGTTCACCAAGTGCTTAGCGACTGTGGCTGCGCACCTTCGAAGACAACACATTCATGTCTATCCCTACCTGGATGACTGGCTTGTTCAAGCCAAGTCAGCCCAGCAGTGTGCCAGCCACATGTCGCGCACAATTCACCTCCTTCACAGTCTAGGGTTCTCACTCAACTACGCAAAGTCACACCTGCAGCCCGCCCATGTGCAACAGTACCTAGGGGCAACATTGAACACTCCGGCAACAACGCAGCCGAATTCTGCCAGAGTCAACAGCATGCAGCTGCTCATTCGGAGGTTCAGGCCTCAACAATCGCTCCCAGCGCAGGTGTTCATGCAGGTCATCGGTATGATGGCATCCTGTATATTCATAGTCCCGCACGCGAGACTACACATGCGTCCCCTTCAAGAATGCTTAGCACAACAGTGGAACCAGGCTCATGGGCATCTAAAAGACCTAGTGTTGTTGACCGGTCGTGCATACAACTCTCTGCATTGGTGGAATCCACAAAACCTTTGCAGGGGACGACCGTTCCAAGAGCCTGTCCCACAGATAGTGCTAACGACGGACGCATCTCTCCAGGGTTGGGGAGCGCATGTCCTCCATTACACGGTGCCGGGACTATGGACAACACAACAGCAGAAGATGCATATCAATCTGTTAGAGCTGATGGCAATCTTCATGGCACTAAAAGCGTTCAAGTTGCACCTGTGCAACAAGGTCGTGTTGATCCGGACGGACAACATGACTGCCATGTATTACATCCAGAAACAGGGAGGCACACACTCCCCGCAGCTATCTCACCTAGCCCAGAGCATGTGGAAGTGGGCCATTCAGAGGAACATCTTCCTCATGGCGGAGCATCTCCCTGGCGTAGACAACCAGATGGCGGACCTGCTCAGCAGGCACAGTCATCAGATGCACGAGTGGGAAATTCACCCCTCGGTACTCCAGCCATACTCCCAGCAGTGGGGTCATCCTGAGATCGACCTCTTCGCCACAAAAGAGAACGCAAAATGCCAAAGCTTCGCCGCCAGGTTCCCACACCCGCAGTCTCAGGGCAATGCGATATGGATGAACTGGTCAGGCAGATTTGCGTACGCTTTTCCCCCTGAATATCGTTCTCACCAGGCTCATGGGGCCCCCCTTTGAGCCTCTCCATTCTTGTGAGATACAGTTTCTTACATGGAAAGTGGCTTTTCTGATAGCCATCACGTCGCTCCGAAGAGTCAGTGAGCTTTAAGCCCTGACAATTCAAGAGCCCTACCTGCAAATTCATGCTAATAGGGTAGTGCTGCGCACCAGCCCCAAGTTCATGCCAAAGGTCATCTCGCAGTTCCACATTAATCAAAACATAGAACTGCCAGTTTTCTTTCCAAACCCAGATTCAGTGGCAGACAGAGCACTGCACACCTTAGATGTCAAAAGAGCTCTCCTGTATTACATCGACAGGACAAAAGACTTTAGAAAACTAAACAGCTGTTTGTTGCCTTCTTTCCACAGCACAAAGGCAACCCTATTTCCAAATCAGGTATAGCCAGATGGATTGTTAAATGCATACAAATCTGTTATCAAAAGGCTAAACGCACTTTAACAGTTCCCCCAAGAGCGCATTTCACACGCAAGCTAGGGGCATCCATGGCTTTCCTAGGTAACATTCCTCTAGAGGATATATGTAGAGCAGCCACATGGACCACCGTACATACATTTACCAAACACTACTGCATAGATGTACACTCCAAACAGCAAGCTGCTGTAGGACAGGCTGTTCTCAGAACTCTCTTTCAGACTGCTGCAGCTGGCACGGGCAACCGCCGCTAAGGAGGTAACTGCTATTTATTCTATGCACAGATATGAATTCAGCAGCCCACATGCCTCGAACGGAATATGCTACTTACCAGTATGCATCTGTTCTTGGCATGTAGGGCTGCTGACATTCATATCGCCCGCCCTCCTCCCCGGTGCCTGTCGCAGCTGTAGCACTCAGAATCAATTTCAGGCATGGTCATCACTTTCAGTATTACACTGCATCTCTGCCACAATGGCGAAAAACAGTCTGTGGATGGAGAGGATGCCCATGCGCACTGTAGTCCAGGGGAGGAGCCACCTATCTCGTGATACTTCGAAGACTCTTCCAGGACAACAATGTGCAATCATCCGGACCCAACACTAGGCGGTGATCTATGCACAGATATGAATGTCAGCAGCCCTACATGCCAAGAACATATGCATACCGGTAAGCAGCATATTCCTTACAGTTCGACGGACTCATTATGGCACATCACAAAGTAGGACAACATCTGAAAACACTTGCGCTCATGCGGCTCAGCAATATAGCAAGCAAATAACAAATAACATTGTGAGGAAAACCAGGCCAGTTCCAGCATCATACACTGTTCATGTAACCCCTCAGTGGACCTCTCCTCCCTCCCCCTCAGCCTCCAACTCCAGTGCTGAAAATAATTCGCCACTGGTCCCCTCAGAGTCACTGTGTGACGAGTTCCCATCAGTAGCCAATCCTGTCATACACATGGTATGCCAATCTAGCAGGTCTTCTTGCAGTTTTTCATCCCTTCTAGTGTGCTGCATGTGTGTTTCCTCTGCTAGTAACCATTCCCTCTCATCTTTAGGCCAAGTGTCTATATCTGGGGCCCTCTGTCCCATCCACGTGATGGCGACCCTGCGTCTAGCCAGCACTAATATCAGTTGCAGTAATTTATACGAGAGCTTCCGGTTCTGTGGGGTTAGCTCGATCCAAAGGCCAGTTTTGGCCGTTATGCGACTTACAACTCCTGTCCAAAAGCTGCCAACTTGCTGGCATTCCCAGGCCAGGTGCAAAAATCCCGCTCCCGCCGCGCTACACCTCGGGCAGTTATCCCCCCTATCTTCCGTGAAGCGGGACAACTCTGTCGGAGTGAGGTAGGTACAGTGAAGGAAGTTGAAATGGATAAGCTTAAAGCACGCATTGCAGGACACCCGCCGCGTCAGGGCCCCTATACGCTTCAGCTGCCCATGATCCAAAGGCACGCCTATGTCCGCCTTCCAGGCTGCCCACGTCGGTGGCACCGGAGGGGCTGAATCGCGTCGCATAGCCGCATACAGCAAGGCAATCAACCGACATCCTCTGCCGCAGTACATTAGGATATGTAAGGTATGGGTCATCAGAGATATCTCCGGGCACTGTGGCCAAATCGAGCGCACTGCAGAACGCAATCCTTGGTAATGTAAGTATTGCCCGCCACCGAGGCCAAATGACTCCTCCACCTGCTCGTACGTCACAAAACTCTCTAAGGGGTACAGGTCTGCTAAGATCTCACAGCCCCCCTCTCTCCATTCGCGGAAGGACATGTCGACCATGGGGGCCAATATCCAAATCGGTAGATCCCTGTGAAATGGCGCCGTTCGTAGGATCCTTGCTACAAAGCTGAGCCATACGCCCGCTGTGTGTCTCGCCACATAGGGTAGCCGACATCGGCTCCCGACCCACGCATCAATGCCAACCGGAGCTCCTGCACAGTTGCCCTCCCTGCCAGCAAACGCGTCTCCCATACATATGCGTCTGTCAACCATCTGCCAGCTGGAAGTAGCTGCGCTGCGTAATAGTAGAGATCAAAGCGCTGGGCTTCCAATCCCCCCACTTCAAAGGAGCGCACGACAGTACGAAGGGCCACTCGGCTTCGCTGACCCGCCCAAAGCAGGGATGTAAGCAGCGTATTGAGGGTCCGGAAAATCCTAGGCGGAAGAGGGCACAACGTGTTCTGAAGGACATACAGTGTCCTTGGCAGCATCACCATTTTAGCGACGGCCAGTCGCCCCATTAGAGACAGTGGAAGGGCGTTCCAAAAGGACACGGACTGCTGGAGAGACGCAATCACCCAATCCATATTGCGGGCAAGGGACTGCTCCTCTGTCGAGGTCACAAGGATGCCGCGGTATCGGAAACTGGTCCGTTCCCAACGCAGTCCAAGCTCTGACAAGTCTTCAAGGAGGACTGTGTCAAACCCCGAGAGCGGCAAAATTAGGGACTTATTACGATTAAGCAGCAAGCCCGACACTGCGCCAAAGCGGTCCTGCTGTTGTAATAACATCGGAAGCGCCTCTCTGGGGGTTTTCAAGTAAAACAAAGCATTGTCCGCATAGTGCGACAATACATCGCACGTGTCACCCACCTGTATGCCCCATTGCCCCATCTCGGCTCGAAGCCTGGCAGCAAACAGCTCGATGGCTAGGGCAAAAAGTAGTGGTGAGAGGGGGCATCCTTGTCTCGTGCCCCGTCCCAGCTGCCACTCCTCTGATCTCGCGGCTCCCAGTCGCACACTGGCGCGAGGGGAGCTGTATAAGATACGAATCCAACGGCCGAAGTTGGGCCCCAGTCCCATCTTCCGGAGGACCTCCTGCAGATAGCCCCAATCAACAGTATCAAAGGCCTTGGCCAGGTCTATTGAAAACAGTACCGTTTGCTCCTCTCTACCGTGCACCTCGTGTTGGATGTGATTCAAATGTCTCAGATTCATGGCAGTGTTCTGTCCAGGAATAAAACCGCATTGATCTTGGTGCACTAACTGATCCATATGGGGTGCTAGCCGGGTGGCCAATACTTTAGTCAGAATTTTGATATCCGTATTTATCATGATAATCGGTTGATAGGACGAGGGGTCAAGTTTGTCCCCCATGGTTTGAGGATCATGCATATTTCCCCTTGTGCCATGCTCTGTGGGAGATTCCCACTTTAAAACGACTCTTGGTAGACCTGCAGCAGGAGTGGCGCCAATACGTCTCGATACTCATGGTGAAATTCCGGCGGAAACCCGTCACTCCCCGGTGCCTTTGCACGCGGCAAACGGGCTAGCGCTATACGAACCTCAGCCAATGTCAGACCCGCATCTAGTTCCT
The DNA here is from genome assembly GCF_964263255.1 of Lissotriton vulgaris. Lineage (NCBI taxonomy): Eukaryota > Metazoa > Chordata > Amphibia > Caudata > Salamandridae > Lissotriton > Lissotriton vulgaris. The sequence continues at coordinate 209,385,718 of NC_141687.1, forward strand.
CCCGGTCCGAATCCGAAAGGGTCGGCAACTGCAACCCCTGTAAGTAGGGGAGATAAGATACCTCAGAAATACCTGGGTCTGCCGCGTACACTATCTGTAAATGGGATTGGAGCACCCTAAGGATGGCCTGCTCCGAATAGACCACGTCGCCGTTCAGGTCCCGCAAGGCTACAATTCGCTCGGGCCTGCTCTCTCTTCAGAATCCAGGCCAGGAGCCGCCCTGACTTATCTCCCTCCCTATGAAGTCGCTGTCTATATTGTCCCAGAGTGTATTTGTCGAGCCTATCTAGGATGTCGTGCAACCGAGCTCTGGCTGCTTGTTCCTCCAACCTCTGTAGGGCACTAGGGTCTGCAACGTGCTGGGCTTGCAGGAGGGAATCCTCCGCTTTTCCTGGAGGAGCTGTTTTCAGATGCCATAAGTAAGCCCCATACAAGCGCCCCTTACTACCGCCTTCAGGGCCTCCCACTTGGTGGCCACGGATATTCCCCCCTCTCCCCAATTGAGTTCCACATAGTCCCCAATGGCTGTTTCTACATGAGCTTTTCCCACTTGATCTCGGAGGATGTCCATTGGCAGCCTCCAAGTACGAGGGCGGGCAACCAGAGACCCCCACGGAATGACGCAGGCTACCGGGGAATGATCTGATAAGAAACGAGTCTGGTGTGTGACATCCACGCTCATGTTGAGCTCAGCATTAGCCACTAATACTCTGTCGAGGCGACTATATGTGTTGTACATGGGGGAGAAGCAGGTGTACACTTTCTGCGCTGGATTCTTCAGGCGCCAAACATCCACCGCCCATATGTTTTCCATGACCTCCCTGAGCTGTACCGTCATACAGGGTTTTGTGCCTCCCAAGGTGGTGATCTATCCAGTACTGGGTTGAGAATACAGTTAAAGTCTCCAAACCAAAGCATTGGGGTCCCCAGGTCGTGGATCAAGAGGTCTTGCAGTGCCCTAAAAAAGGTCGGATCATCAGTATTGGGTGCATATGAATTCAAAATGACAATTTCCCTGCCATCTAGTTTAGCCCTGAGGAGCAGGTACCGACCCTGAATGTCCGTTTCCATATACTGAAGAGCGAACGGCACTCCAGGCGCCACCCAGATCAGAACCCCCCTAGCGTACGTAGAGAAGGACGCATGAAAGAGCTGTCCACTCCATTTTTTCCCCAACTTCTGTGCCTTGTCTTCTATCAGGTGAGTCTCCTGGAGGCAAGCGATGGATACTTTATGCCTCCGGAGGAAGGAGAGGACTCTGTATCTCTTAGTGCACGTTCCTAGCCCCCTCACGTTCCAACTCAGAAACTTCTACCCCATGGTTTCCAAAGTATTCTACCCCACCGCATCCGCCCGTGCACAGTGTAGTTCCCTTCCGGTGCCCGACCTGTAATACAAATGATGCCTAAAACATTCCCCTTCAACATCCCCCTTGAACAGTCCCCCCACCCCACCCACGAGCAAGATACCAGCAACAACAACACAACATGCCAATATGCCCTTCCCCTGCTGGTGCCAGTATGTGCACAGCCACCCCATATGCCCGAAAAGGCGAACTCCCTCAAGAAAGAGCTAAACTCCCCCCTCCCACCCCTACTCCCAGGAAGGTCCATTCACTCAACGTTCAGACAGGGCTCAGATCAACCATTCCAAGGCGAGGCTCTCCGCGGCCCCCTCCCCACATCCTCCATCTCTCCCTCCCCTAATATGCTACATGTATGAGAAGGGGGCTCCTCTATGCCTTATACTGCAAACCCCCCTCACTCCCCCGGGAAGAAACCATTCAGGCCAGGCCACATATCATTCCTCTATCGGCCCATCGCCTTAATCTATTCTGTCACTTTGAAATGGAGCCGCTGCCTCAGGTGTCCCGGCTCTCACAGTCTCAGGAATCGCAGAGGCAGTAAGCAAAGTGTCCCCCACGGTAACCTGTAGGGTATCCGGAACCAGTATGTCATTGGAGCCAGGGTGCTTTGATGACGTCTATACCTCTCCACCTTCAGTCGGTGCCAGGCGTAGGACTCCATCTTCTCCCACAGTCACTCGTTGCCCCTCTTCATTCCCAGCTGTCTCAGACTTCCGCCGTCGCCTGCTGGTGCGTCGTCGCGGGGGTCGAGTTACCCAGTCCCTATGGGGCCTCTCTCGTTCTCCCGGAGGGAGGGCATCTGTAACGACCGGATTCTCGAACCAGATGGGATCAGCTCCTGAGAGCCCCTCCAACCCAGTCGGAACGTAATCACCTCCCTCCTTAGAACGTATTTACAATAGGTATATAATATATGTATGTACATCTCGTACCTAAGGATGGGGAAAATAGCAATACACATGCATAGGTTTTCTACAATATCCCATTCATACCAGCTAGTCTCACGGCCACTTAGGCCCAGACTAATCTACCCTGGGGCAGTTCTGATTATGTACCATTACACACTGATCACCATCAGTGCTCACTCGACACGCAATCCGGCGTGCCTTACACACTGAGCTGCAGCCCCAGTGCTCTCTTACTTACAATCCGGTCCACAATCCGGCGGACCTAAACACTGGTTTCCCTCCCAGTGCTCGCTTACTTACAACCCGATCCGCAATCCGGCGGATCTAAGCACCAGTCTCCCACCTGGTGTTCTCATTAACGCCGCTTACCAACGACGATCACTCTTCTATGAATACCCTTGGAAGGAATCTCTCATTGGCTACTCGGGATGATACTACAATAACATGAATTAGCACAACTTGCCAAATTGAATCATGTACCTTCTGCTCTCAGCATCAATGGTCCCTCTCTCCCTCATTATTCAGTCACCTCTTACCTGACCGGGATTTACATCCGTTCATGAAAACGATGTCTGACTAGAAGACCAGGTTACCCTGATTGAACAAGAATACAAGGCACATGTTGGTTCACTAAGAACTGGGGTATTTTATTACAATAATTATAAACACAGCACTATACTATAACGTATATTCTGCAAAGAAAAGTGAAAGGTTAGAATGTGCACATTATAGGACAGAGATCACCTTGTGAGCACGAAGTCGGGGTTCAACAGTCATCTAGGTTCCCTTCTTGTCTGTGCCTTGGCTCGTCTCGGAATCACACCTCAGCAGTCACGAGTACACGTCTGCACCGCTATGCTCTGTCGTCTCTACTTTCCTCCCAGTCACTGGAACCTTCCTCTTTATTAGCTGCTGTCTCTCTCTGTCTCCAATCGCTCTGCACTACTTCTCCTTCTCCTTCAATCTTTCTCAGAGAGTATCAGCTTCATGATCTTTCTCGGACTTCAAGATGGCGACTGTCTGTCTGGAAATAATTAAGGGCATTGATGCTAACGGCTAGCTGCCGCCTACAGACTGACTGATTCACTGCCTAACACTTTTGCTAATATGGAAGCTTGTCCTTTCATGGAAAGTTACGGCCAGTAACCTGCCGCCCACCAAATTCTTGTACCTCCTCGTACCAAGGACACGTTCCCAGCCGGCCGGCCTGATGTTGTGTCTTCGGAGTGGAGAAAAATACAGTCTTTCGATAAGGGCCAGCCTGAGCCGGTTCTCTCCAAGCGAACAACACTTCGAAACTAAAACATTACACTTGGCCTAGAAGCATCTCAAGCTGCCGGGGCAGAAAGCAAGATGGAGTCTCTCCCGTTTGAGGCCTACAAGACCCGAAATAAGCATAACTCCATAGAAGGTATACTAACACTCTTGCAAAAGGACGGATTATCACTAATACTAATGAATCTATCCCCTAGCTTAAGTTTATAAGCCCTGATCTAAGGAAAAGGGTACGAAAGTGCACTACTATGCCTTATGAATAGGCCCTGTTTATAGTTCTAATCCCTGCACTAGAAGGGTAATAGGCTGGAGTCACCTTCAATCATTCTCCCTCAAAGGAGGGCCGAAAAAGTCGGTCAGAACAGCATCTCCCCTGATTTCCAGCCATTCCCAAACCTCTTCTGGGGAGTCAAAGAAATGCGCCTTTCCTTGTGACAGTACCTTGAGCTTGGCAGGATAGAGTAGCATGTACTGTAGGTGCAACTCCCTGAGTTTCTGTTTGATACCCAGAAATGACTTCCTCTGCTCTTTGACCTGCTGGGTGTAATCGGGGTAAATTGAGACCCTGCTGTTTTCAAAGGTGAGATTCGTCGATTCCCTCGCGGCCCTCGGGATGCAGTCCCGGTCGCGGTAGTTGAGGATTTTGGCAATGAGGGCGCGCGGAGGGGCCCCTGGCCGCGGGGGCAGGACCAAAGCCCTATGGGCCCTCTCTATCACAAAGACCTCTGATAAACCCCTCGGGCAAAGTTCCGTCCGGATCCAATGTTCCAGGAAACGTTCTGCGTACCCTGCCTCCGCACGTTCCGGGACTCCCAGGACCCTGATGTTACTGTGGCGCGCCCTTCCTTCCGCGTCCTCCGCTCTGCTCTCCAGGGCTCCTGTCATGGCCGTGAGTTGTGAGACTGTCTTTTGGCGGGACGCAACCTCCCCCTGCAGCTGTGTTATGTTCCCCTTGGCATCAGAGACTTTGTCGGCCATCTTACGGAGGTCTGTCCTGAGCAGGTTCACATCGATGGACACTGTCTCTATTTGTCTCTCCAATGCTGAGTGTGAACCCTGAATCGCCTTTAGCAGCTCCGCCCGAGAGGGTTCCCGGGGGGCCTCGGCTCCATCCTCCTGGCCGGACTGACGCGTTATCCTCTGAGAGGGCAGCCTCTGGTTGGTATATTGGGTAATTGTGTTCGGCTGTGAGGCGCAAGACATCCTATCTTTCCGCATCGCAGGTTCCCCCCGCGCACTCCCTCAGGGGATCTCTAGTCGTTCACCTGCCGGTTCGCCCCAAGGCCCTCTTGGAGCGGCAGTCTACGGTTCTCCTCAGCGCCTATACCTCCAATGGCCAGCAGTCCAAGGCCGTCCACGCGGCCACCACTCCACTCCTATGGGTCCTCAATACACTCGCCGTGCGCGCCTCCTCACCTGCTTGCCAAATCGTTTCTCGTCAGTGCGGGCACCCCCACTCCAGATCCGGTCTTCCACGCTCCTCCCGTCTACTAGAGCCCCGGCGGGAGCAGCTCCACCCCTCAAGCTAGGTCTCTGCAGATTTCAGGGCCCGAGCTAGGCTCTGCTCTCACTGTCACCAAGAGGGTTCTACCAGGATTTTCAGGGCCACACTGCCGGTCGCGGGTCAACCTCGAGCCCCAACACCAGGCTTGAGTCCGCGGGCTCTCACTCGTTCGGGTCGGGCCCAGGCAGGCCTCTCTCTCAGAACCGCAGCAACGCTGGCCGCACCAGACCTCCCAGCATTCAAGGGCACCAGGCCCTGGGGACCCACCGCAAAGCCAGGCAGCCCGTCAAGTCTTCGGCACGCAGGAGGGGTCTCTGGATGGCAGCCGGCTTCCCAGCTGTATTAGCGCTCCATCCACTACATGATTTCAGCGGCCTCTGGTCCAGGGGTGAGCTCTCCTCTGCCCCGCCAGGCTATGCCAGGCCTCACACCCTGGGCTCGCCGTACTGCAGCCCCCCGGTCCCAGATTCCTCCGGCTGGTTCCTGCCGGCTTCCCTGGGCCCCCGCCCGGTCTCACAGCCCATTCGCAAACGGGAGGGCTCCGATACTCGTGGGCAAACTCCGGGGCAAGCCGCTTACCATCAGGAGGAGAGCTGGGCACCCACGCAGAGAATCCGGGTCGGTAGCGATGGCAGTCCCCACGGACGTTCCTGTCCCCAGCAGCCGTTCACCCAGCCGGCTCCAGGGATCCGCCGACTCAGGCCGCGGAAGGTCTTCTCACCGCCGCTGCGGCGCAGGATCCCTAACAGCGCCTCCGTGGCAGGCAGGCCACCTCGCGCGAACACAGGCCCAGACCCTGGCCTTGCGTAGTTTTAGCTCCGCCTCCACTGGTCGCAATACAGATAACGCGCTCTCCAGCTCACAGCTTGCCCCCACAATTCTTCAGGATGAGCTACAGGGTGTCCGAGGCGCATACCTATCGCCAGATGTCAAACACCGAGCCCAAAAGGATCTTTTTGCAGGATTTACAATGTCGGCCCCCCGGGAGCCGAAGGAGCCTACGTCCTGTCGGCCATGTTACTTGGCCACGCCCCCGATTTTATCGATCTTTAACTTAAAATGGTTTGCCAGATCATCACAGAACTTTTGAGTCAGTGGGATAGAAGGATTATTAACCCTCGGATTGGTGAACCCCTTCAGAATTTAAAACAATTCTTTGGAAGAATTTTTCGCTTCACTGATTCTGGTGCTTCCTCATAAGATAACTTATTGAAGAACCTCAGGGTGGGGGAGTTAGCCATAAGTTACCATATTACAAGATTCACTCACCGCCTTATACCCTGCACCATGACTCCAATCCGGAGGCTGAGTAAACGATTAAGGGATGCGCTCTGCACTGACTGGCACATGAAGAATCAAGGGACAGAAGCTCTGACTAATACTGGGCAAGAGGAGAGATTTTGCCTTCATGTGCTTCCATAAGGGAAGGACAAGTGACGCCCCCCATACGTCTGGACTTTACAAAGCACCCTATTTGTAGCCGAACTCTGATCCTTATATTTTCCATTTAGACATCCCATTTGAGATACCTGGTAAATGTCAATCCTAAGGAATGAAGTCAAGCATCCATTTAAAATTGGCTACTCTTTTCCCCCAAAAACCATGACCATAAATCTTTCTAAATTTATTTTCAGCAAATTCTTTTGACAATATACTTTTAGAGTTTCTAATTTCCTTTGTAGGCCTAATGGTCTATAAGTGTAAAGGAATCCGGTAATCCACATATAAAAGATATGGTATATGTACAGACCCCACCTTTGGTGTGACTGACTAAGATAATTTTAAAAGAACGGACATATCAGCTACAAACAAGCTAAAAAGGGTCGGGATAGGACAAAGCCCTTACTCAAATCCTTCTGGATTTTTATTTTCCTTGCCAAATGCCCAAGCTTGTACAATTCTACCTGCACCCAGTTATGACCCCCTATCTACTGTGTTGAAGGCTCTGTAATAGCAAATGTAACAGCAGCACAACCTCTGCCTTGCTGACAAAGATTTTCTAATTATAGCCCATAGGTCGAAACAGTGATTCACAGAAGAATGGTCCTCTAGTAATCCTCCCTGCTCAATTGGAATGAGCGTACTATCTTGAACAAATTCTTCCAGATTGTTCAGCAGAATTTTGGGGGGAACATTCTCCGGAATAACCAGGAAGCTGTTGAGTCAGTTCAGTTAAATAGTCTTTATTCAGTCATAACAATGACCATAAAAACACACATTACAAAATACATGTATATCATATATTTTTCTCCTTCAGAAATTAGGAAAATGTCATGCATAAAATTTATTTATACATTTAAAAAGAAGACTTTTTTTAATGAAATTACTTTATGAGCTCCTATGGTGATTGACATTCATTTAAAACTATTAACAATCTCATCCGGTCCAAAAATAAATAGTTTTTAAAAGCCTACCTCCTCCTCAATTTTATTGCGGGCAAAATATAATTAAGGACAGAGAAACAAATTGTAGGAGAATTTAGACATTTTAAAAAGATCAGCCCCTCTTGGTGCTTGACGATGGTCATAAGAAGCATCTTCTCAAACTGCTATATAAAGTGCAAAAAGTATAAAATGCATTGTCGTTTGAGGTGAAGAATTATCATATGGGCAGCCTGGAAGGGATTCAAACCAGTAATCACAATTCGGAAAAGCAACCGAAAAAAGGAATTGAATGTAACCTGAGCCTTGTGAGATAAAAATCTATGTTCTGGTTTTCCCCACACAGGTTAATTCTGCTCTAGCCCAGGCGTTTTAGAAATTGGTAAACAAAAAAGTATCCCACTTTTTTATTTGAAATGTTGGGCACTACTCTTGTCAGGTGGTGCACCATTCGCTCATGGAAGGGGAAAGGAAGCAGTTCCTTTTTGGTATATAACCCTCACACACTGCTACCTCGTTTGTGATAAATTGTGCAGAAAGCTGCACCTAAAGACTGGTCTGGTATATAGTTATCCTTGATCCGGTACTTCAGTTTATTGTGTCCGACCTGTGAAAAAAACAGTTTTTAACTGTTAGCTCATGTGTCCAACTCATGCTGCGCTCATGTTATCAATGTTACCAGTCTATGTGGAAGACTCAGCGCGGGTTCACAACAGAAGGGTAAGGACGCAAGGAACGTTACACTGATAATAATTTATCATCTATGATAGGCGATATGGCTATGAGTGACAAAACACCCGTGTGTATTATTGGTGCATGATGTTATGGAGGGGGTGTAGAGACACTACACCGTTACTCCTATTTTCACGGATTGTGTGGTAATTTGCAAATGACACTGCCACTCACATGGGGGTGTCTGGGGGGGTCCAGATACCCACTAAGTGCTCTAAAAGTTTGAATACACTATGCACGAAGCATGAACTTGCGCTGAGTCTTCCACATAGACTGGTCACATTGATAACATGAGCGGATTGTAAGTTGGACCCTTGAGCTAACATTTAAAAACTGCTTTTTTTCACAGGTTGGACACAATAAACCGAGGTAGTACCATACCTCAATCCAGGGAGGGACTCTAAATTGCCCTGAAGAAAGCCCAGGACCCACTTGTGCCAAACTCTAAGGGCTGAAACATGTTGGCACTAGAGTCATAGGACACTACTTCCTTATTATTTTTAATGTCCCCTGTAACTCCGCCAATAAAGGGATACCTGGAGTTAACAGAGGATTTTTAATCTTCAAACCCCTTGCCTATTTCTCCTAAGTGCTCCCTGGAATATAGTCGAGCCAATCCTGACCTTTGGGAGTCAGGGTGAACCGGATGATGCAGCATGACACTACAAGAGTGTGCGAGGGTTCTATAACAAAACTGTAGATTATAATTCATTTTAATCTTACTGTAATCTTACTGTAGATTAAAATGATTTTTTTCTGGTGATTTACTTTTAATCTCAGGTTTGTCATAAAACTATCACAACCATGTAAAACTTTCTTGAGGCCAATGGCTGTGTGGGAGATTAAAACTGCGTCATCTGCATAAAAAAGTGGTGGAACTGGTCGAGAGGCGATTCGAGAGGTGTCACCACTACTTAAACTCAGGGATTTGTCTGACAAATTAATATAGAATAAAAACAGAAATGGTGCCATTAGACAGCCCTGTCTTACCCCTCTGACTTCCTTTATAGTTTTGTGTGTAATCGCCTTGTTATGTGTACCAGACCTTAGTAGTGGTATCCCAGTGTAACCGCCTTAAAAGGTTCCTCACTGGTGGGTACACCCAGTCTGCCTCTAACCGAGCCTACAACTTAACAGTATCCACCAAAACAAAATCATAGGATAGGTCTATAAACGCCATGTGTAATGAACCTCTCCTGGCCTTGACGTACTTTCTCGAAATAAGGGATAAGTTCAGTACCTGCTCGATGGTCCCCAGGCCTGGGCGGAAACCATAATGAGCCTTTGAGAAGCAAGAGTTTAAACTTTTCCAAGATGAGCCACCCTAATGTTTATACTGTGGCATCCAAGAAAGAAATCAGGAGATAGCACGTGGGGCAATTCTTGTTTCCTTTCTTAAATATAGGTACTACAGTAGATTCCCTCCATGTATTGATTGGGGCCCCCTTCACAACTGCTTTAAAAACATTATTATTATTATTTTTTTTTTTTGCAAGACCTTTATTGCAAACGTGCTCACAAACACAGCAGAGTGCCTACAACCCTATACAGGGCCGGCTGCCATCATATCAACAGTAGGTATCTGCAAGCACATATCAAAGGATATCAGGCAGGGACAGTCCAAGAACGTAGAGGGCAAAAAGTGTCCACAGTTCAATTCAATATCATCCTCCACATGCGTTCCCCGCTTATCACCTGTAGGTCTTATTTTATAGTTTTATACAGAACAGCAACAACCCCCAAACCCAAACAATCCCGGTCCCAGGTCACAGTAAAGTTCATCGTATTAATGTTGAGTGGTAAATCAATGTAGAAGGTACGCAAGGTACTGCCATCAGTTGTTTAAGCAGTGCAACCCCAGATATGAAATTCATCATGTGCCATCAGTCGTCGTACAAGAACAGTGAAAATTACAGATAGGACAGCCCCCCCCAGGAGCCGCACTCACCAGCAGACATAGAGATCCCATTGGCGATAACAACTCGGCCCAAACAGTCAGTCATGCAAACCCTCAGGCACACCGACACCAGGCATTCAATCCCCGCCCTCGCCATCAGAACTGTCGTCCTCCTCCAATGCAAGCATATATGTAGTGTATGGAGCCCAAATGTCCCGTGGACGTGACTTTTCGGGCAGAGTTTCAGCATAGCAGGTTAACTGATCCCTGCAGTAGGCCAGGCCCTTTAACCACAGTTGCACATCGGGCGCCCGCCTGCCACCCCACACCATAGCCACCCTCCGCTTAGCAAGCTGTAATGCCAGTACAATTAATTTCCGCCCACCACAAGGCACTCCAGAGGCAAGCCCCAGCAAGCATAGCCGTATATCCATCGCAACCTCCGTGGCCGTCATCTTAGTCAGCGCATCAGTCACAGCCAACCAGAATCCATACACCCGGGCACACCCCCACGCCAAATGCACAAAATCTGCATCATCCTCTCCACACCGGACACACTTCGCAGTGTCCCGAAGACCATATCTGACTAGCTGTGCTGGCGTGTAATACCACTGATGCAGAAATTTAAAGTGGAGTAGGCGGAAATTGCCATTAGCCACGTAGCCCCCAGTCATGGAGCAGCATTCAGTCCACTCCTCATCCGTTACCGGCTCAGGCAGACTCCTATCCCATCTGGCCCTAGCCAGGAGAGCCCCCCCCCCCTTTGTCTTCTTGAGCAGCACGGTATAGTCTGGAGAGCAGTTTAACTCTGTCTGTCACAGTGTAGATTAATTGCAAAGCGCTCAGTGCTAAGGGTTCCTCCGGATATGTAGGATATAAGGAGTGTATGGCCGCACGGAGTCTAACATAAGTAAAGGTAGCCATGACCACATTCGTGGACTGCTCCGTCACAGTTTGCAATGGAAGGAGCTTGGCCCCTGGGAAGAGATCCCCCCCATAGTGTGGAGACCAGCACCCTGAAGGACCTGCAAACCACCAATTTCACTCGACACCGAGATATCCGAATGATACAACAGCGGCATGCTAGGAGCATAGAGCGGTAACCTGCCAGCTCTCCTACCAAGCTCACGCCAGGCATTCGCTGTGGAACGGACTGTATCCACCTCACCCTTGTCGAACACCGAGTGAGTGTTACCCACCATAGCTCTCAACGGGTACGGCAGAGTAGCGCTGGCCTCCAGTGCCACGTGAGGAGTGTACGGGGGAGCAGACACCCAATAGGCAGCAAAGTGCGCCTGTGCGCACAAGTAATATAGCTTCATATCCGGCACGGCAAAACCCCCCAGTGCGTAGGGCTTAGTCAGCACATCCCACATCACTCGCGGCCTCTTGCCAGCCCAGGTTAAGGTAATCAGCAAAGAGCGCAGCTGCGCAAAGAAATGTGAGGTCAGTCGAAGTGGTATGTTTACAAAAAGATACAAAAATTTTGGGTGGACAACCATCTTGATTAAAGACACGCGGTCAGCCAAGGTGAGAGGGAGCTTAATCCACCGAGATACCTGATCCTCCAGTTTGGAGAGAGCCACACCATAATTGGCTCTAATTACCTCCTGACTATCCCGATGAATCTGGATCCCTAGGTAGCGCACCGGATCCACAGCCCACTCCAGTGGAAATTCCAGAGGGAACGGAACTGTGATGTCTGTGAGAGGCAGCATAACAGATTTATCCCAGTTGATAGTCAAACCAGAATGTCGGCCAAACCGGATGAACTCCCGAAGGATAGGTTCAAGATGGCGTGCAGGCTCGCGCACATAAAGCACCATGTCATCGGCATACATGGACACAGCCAACGAACGAAGGGGGAATTTCAGAGCCGCGTCTGCATACCTTTGTCTCAGAACACAGGCCAGGGGCTCCATCACTATAGCAAACAATAAAGGTAAGAGAGGGCAACCCTGCCGAGTGCCCCTCCGCACCGGGAACGAGTTCGAGACATGGTCGTTGACCCGCACACGGGCCACCGGGTCAGTGTAAAGAAGAGTCACCAACGATGTAAAAAAGAAGGGCACCCCCATGCGATGTAAAATAGCTATCATATACCTCCATGCCACTGAGTCAAATGCCTTCGCGGCATCTAGCATAACAGCCACTGCAGCCAGTTCAGGTTTGAGTAAATGTAATACAGCAAAAAGAGCCCTGAGATTGTGGGTGGTAGACCGAAGCGGTATGAACCCCGACTGATCAGGCAGCACCATTACCAGAAGTAGCAGCCGCAGGCGAGTTGCAAGCACCTTAGCTATAATCTTAACATCAGTGTTCATTAGTGAGGGGGGACGATACGACTCACATTGGTCTGGAGGTTTCCCGGGCTTCGGCAATGCAACCAGCAGTGCCTCCCTCATCGTGGGTAGGGAACTGGCCCCGTTCCACAGACTCCTCCAGCACCATCGCCAAGTGCGGAAGCAAAAGATCAATATACTCCTTATAGAATTCGGCAGGCAAGCCGTCCGTGCCAGCAGCTTTCCCATTAGGAAGAGCAGCAATCGCCTCCCGAAAGTCCTCCTCGGTGATGTGGTGCATTAGGAATTCTTGCTGACCTCTCGAAAGCCAAACCAAAGCTATATCATCAAAGTACTGAGCTATTTCTTCCTCCGTCGCTGTCTCCCGATACTCATACATACCCTCGTAATATCTTGCAAAGGAACTCAGGATGCCGGGTGTGTCAGTCACGACCTCCCCTCCATCCACAATCTCCTGCACCGCACAATGCTTGGCCCATGGTTCCCTTATGCGATCCGCCAGTCCTTTCCCCGGTCTGCCCCCCTCCCCGTAATAGCGCGCCCTGGTGTGCTTGGATAAGAACTTCACCTCCTGATCGGCCAGCTCGTTATATTCGGAAACTTTTGATCTAATGTCGGCTAGTAGAGCTTCCCCAGGGCAGTCCTCCAACTGCCGCTCCAACAGCAGCAACTCCCTTTCCAACCTAGACATGGAGTCTCTCAGTGATGTCAGGACTCCGGATTGAAGGCCAATACACGCCCCACGAATAGTCACTTTAAAGGCCTCCCACACTGTGCACATACTATCAACCGTGCCGACATTTTTCTCAAAGAACTCTACAATAATAGTTCTGAGTCGCTCGCGGAGCACCAAATCGGTCAAGGTTCCCGGAGATAAGCGCCAAGTGAACGGAGCAGGCGTACACGATGGCACCTGCAGCAGCAAGCGAACCGGCGCATGGTCAGAGAGCGTGCGCGGCAAATGGTCAACCTCCAACACCCATCCACTCACATCCCGAGTCACCAACCAGTAATCCAATCGCGACCAAGTGTCGTGAGCTGAAGTATAACAAGTACCCTCTCTCCTTCCCGGGTGCTTCAAACGCCATACATCAACCAATCCCAGTCCTTGCATACCCTCATGAACCTCAGCAGCCGCTTTCTTCCGTACCCAGGGCTTGTCCTGTTTCCTGTCCATTTCCCCATCCAAGATCACATTAAAATCCCCACCGCAAATTACAGCCGACTGTGGCAACATGTATACCTTATTCCAAAGCGCAACATAGAAATCAGGGTCATCCTCATTAGGTCCATACACATTTATGAGCGTGACAGGGGAACCGCATAAAGTACCATGCACAATAATATAGCGCCCATCCTTGTCAATGTCTTCATGTATCGTAACAAATGGCACAGACTTTTTAATCAATATCATCACACCACGTGCATATGAGGAGTAGTTCGACGCCAGTCTAACCCCCGCCCATCTCCGACCCACAGTTTCTGCAGCTTTGCCCCATAGATGTGTTTCCTGTAAGAAAGCGATATGCGTACCATGCCTGTTTAGAAACGCCAACATTTGTCTAGTCTTTTGAGGGCGGTTCAACCCCCTCACATTCCAAGTAACACATGCAATTTTACCCCCCCGGCCATCCACCCAAAGGTGACAGGTATCCCTAAACCAGCAGGGCCACCCCCCCTGTCTAGAAGGAGCACAATGCATAGAGCCCAGCAACCTCCGAAGCCCAGTAAGGAGAGTCACCCTCATCAGGTAACACAAGGCCCAGGCACTGCCCAACCCCGGTCCAACCCCTACATACCTCCCATCATACTCAATGCAATACTGTGACCAAACCCAGGATCGAAACATACCCCCCAACCCCCCACCACCCACTTCAGCGTCCCCAACCTGCCAAAGCCGACCCCAGCCCCCCTCCCCCAACAACCCCAACTGTATGTTCATAAATGTGTGGGGATCTCCCATATGTGGGGACGCAGTGGCGCACAGCTCCCGCCAGAAATCTGACGAGAGAGCGGACCGCGTAAGCGATAATGAATTCCCGCTTAGACCCCCCCCCCCCCACCCTCCCCCCCCCCCAACACTCAGAGCATTAAGGATCCCTGCAAAGCATGTCTGCCCAGCAATTGCAACAGAGCAGTCTGCTCTCCCGCCAGGATCCCATCAAGTAGAAAATAAGCCCAATAAGCAAATATCAAAGGACATATGAGTAATAACACGCTAGTCATACACCACCCTATGCATAGTCACAGTGGGGCACAATCCAAAAGTCGATTTAAACACAGTATTTACATGCCAATCCTCCTCAGCCCCATAAATGAGTCACAATGCAATATTAGTAGGAGTACCGTAGACAACCAGCAAAAGCAGAGGCTCGCCGAATAAAACAGGGTGAAGAGCACAGCAAGCCAGAAATGGACACTGTACCAAGTCGTATCGCATCCAGTAGGATTAACTCTGCCAGTTGAAAATCGCCTATTCTACATCCTCCATGAGGTCTCCTTCCCCTTCCTGCTGTCCATTAGAGTCCCTTTTACGTTTTTTCTGTTTCTTCGCGTAGTCCATGGCAGCCTTAGGGGTAGCAAAGATTTTGTTGTCCGATGGAGGTCCAATTCGAAGACGCGCCGGGTGCAACATGGCGTATGGAATGTTCTCGTCTCGCAGCAGTTGCTTCACTGGAGCGAACTCTTTGCGCGCTGTTTGCACCGCCACAGTAAAGTCCGGGAAGAACTCCAGCTTATTTCCTTGGTACTCAATGGTGTCCTTTTCCCTGGCCAGTCGAAGTATAACATCTCGGTCCCTGTAATTAAGAATACGAGCGATAACAGGGCGCGGGTTGGCTCCAGGCACAGGCCGCTTTGCCAGGGAACGGTGCGCCCGCTCCACGATGAAGACCTTCGATAACTTATCCGAGCCAAAAATGTCCACCAACATGTCCAACATTCTTTCCATAAAGTCTTCCATCCGACCCACATTGGTGGACTCCGGAAGGCCCGTGACGCGAATGTTGTTTCGTCTGGACCTTCCTTCCAACTCCTCGTTCTTCGCCTGGATCACAGCCAGCACCCTCTCCATGTTGAACACCTTAGTGGTCACCGTGGCCAGTCCATCCTCTGTAGCGGACACTCTCTGCTCCACCTCGCCCATTCGCTCGTTCTGCCGGTCGAACTACGTCGCCATATGGTCGAGCCTGTGATTGACCGCCTCTATGGTGCATTCAATGGATTGCAGCGTTTTTTGCATCGCCACCAACGTGGTCTCCAGATTCGGGGCGCCGCCAACCGCCCCCGAAGTTTCAGCGTCCGGCGGTGATTGTGAGGAGGACGTCGCCGTTTTCTTCGCCTCAAAGTTGATCTTGGGCTGATTACGCTCCGGCCTACCCATGGCGCCTCCACAACGCTCAACCTGGCCCAGGGGCAGCAACCCACGTGGTCGCGGGCCTAGTCTATCCTCACCCCGGCAGTCGCAGTTCAGGGCTTAACAGTGTACCCAAAGCGGTAGTCCAAGAGCCGCAGGAGATTCAGCAATCCTCTCGAGTACACAGATTTGCAGCGCAAAGGGTCTTCCAATCACACCGGATAGGAGCACACCTCCAACTATCAGCCGCTGTGTCTCAACGCCGTTGCGTACCCCAGCCAGGCGAAGCTCGCTCGGCGAGGCCTAGCGTGGCCTAGCGCCGCCTCCGCAGCCCCGGTCTCGCGTAGGCCAGCGCCTCACTCACCTCCACCAGCGGGGCAGGAGTCAAATTCGCTTGGGCTCCAGGCACCAGGACGCCGTCCACCGAGCTCCGTCCACGCCCGCAGCTCAGATCGCAGGATACCAGCCGGAGTGGCCGTGCAGGCGGAGCGGATCCCAAACTCCAAGCCGGTGGGTGGGCCACGCCACCAGCACACGCGCCTCCGGTCGTCCGGCATCCAGCCAACGGCAAGTCCGAGAACTCTGGCCAAACGACCCTCTCTGCCAGGGGTGAGCACCTCACTCGATTCCCAGGCACTTCAGGTGAGTGTTGTCATCGAGTCGGGGGGGAAAAAGCAGCAGAATATACAGGATTTTACAGCAAATTATGGACGGTCCCGGCAGAGCCTCACATACGTGCGGCCATCTTGCTCGGCGCCCTCTAGCGCCCCCCTTTTAAAAACATTAGTTACTAATGGGCCCCATAATTCTAGTTAGATTTTAAGATGACTATGGGAACTCCATCAGGCCTGGGGTCTTGCTAATTAGTTTTAAATGTGATGAAGAGATTCCATAACTTTTTTTTGGGATGGGCTTTACCACTAATCCTTTCAATGTGGAGGGATAGATCCTTGTTTTAACTATCCATCCGAACAAAGGTCCATGGACCCTGGCCCATGAATCCCTATTAGTGTCAATTATTACTTCAGGTATATTGTCTGACCCTGCTGCCCAACTTAACTTAAGGCTTGCAGTTATCGATTTAATTTCTCTAACTGAGAACCAATTGGGTTTGGAACACATAATGGGACCAGACTGGGATCTAACCTGTGTCATTGGCTTGACTTAGAAACATCCAGATACGCTACCCAGGTGGCCTCAGTAATTGTGCACAATAGTGTCCACAGGTGGCAATTACTGGAGTTGTTTACTTTTTGCCAAAATCACCTTTGACCAACTGACTGGATCAGCTCTATAAGTTCATTCCAATATTTATTGAAAAAGAAAGTTATTTTTACTGAGTAGCTTCATTTTGTGTCGAAAAGATGTTAGAGGAGCCTTTGTTTCCTCAAATTGATTTTCATTTTCTGACAAAGTTCAAACCATCTTTGAGCCATCCCTGGTCCCTTCTTCTGTGGTAGATGCTTACAGATAATTACACGTTTACATTTCCCATCATCAGCTGTTGGTCTTTTTCCACCCACTATTTCATTTCACCTTAAAGTGAATTAGCATTACTCATGCTCTATTAGGAATATTCTGGAATATATTGGCGACTTCTACAGGAGACCATAGGATGGAAGCTGTGCCATTCAGGGCTCCTGCTCAGACTATCTGCGAGGTTACGGCGAGTGAGGAGGAAATTAACCTGATGAATATTGAAACTAAAGTGGTGCGACATCAGCTGTTCGTTCACCGGCTGCGGGAGGCATCTTATTAATCAAATAATCAGTCCTGATGCGATCCAAGAAAGGCGTCCCAACAATATGGCGAGGCAGGATCGTTGACCGTGATGTGGAGACGCCGCACTTTCTCTGATATGCCAATATGTCGATACGCTAAGCAAGCGGCAAGCAATACCGTCCATCAGACAGTAAGATCTGTAATTGTGTCTTTGCTTAAACGTTATAATGTTTTGCAACGGAGTTATGCCACGAGCTGCCTGACCCTAAAATGGTGCATTTAACTAAGTCTACGGGGCACCCTGAGCCTGGGATTTTATGCGCTGCGAACAGAGTATGCCTTAAAAAGTGCCCATTGATACTTGATCTCCAGCCCAATACCGTTTTTTGTTAAATAGCTGAGGTTGCTTGTGGCTGTGTATGCTAGTGTGGAGGTTGCCTCTCCATAATTGCCGATCTTGAAATAGCAATGGCTCCCATCTAATTTACATATTTTGAGCGTGTCCGTGTTTCACACGCTGAGCTGCTGCTACATACTTTTGGTTTTGTATGATTGCTCCCCAAGACCAGGACTGTAATAAGGGGCATGGGGGCCACCATGATCTTTTGACAAGCACGTTTTTAAGCCCTTCCTGTTACTACCTGTTAATCTATTGCCTGTCCCCAAGATGGCTGCCACTGTGTTCCCTACCACATTGTGCTACTCCTCTGAAGAAAAAAAATGGACTTCGACCAGAGCTCAAACTCATCCCCCATCCGGCCTACCCTTCAGGATACCAAATCTGTGAACCTACCTCTGACCGTGGAGCCGTAGTTTTTTGTTGATGCCCCGTGGAGCTACTTGATAGCTAAAGAGGAGATGGGCTGTGGACTACCCCTTTGGCCATCACCTACCCAGCCGGACATTGGGCAGACCTTACTACGTCTTACTTCGTCTCTCCGTTGTACTCTCTCTCCTACCCCTTTACTCCACCCACTTTCTTCTTTACGCTCCATTTATCCCTCCTCTCTGCTCTCTAATTGTTTTCGCTTTGAGACCTAGCCGATTGACTGATGCCCAGTGGAGCTACCTGATAGCTCTAGAGGAGATGGGCTGTGGTCTTCCCCCTCGGCAGTCACCTACCCAGCCGGACTTTGGGCAGACTCTCCTTCGTCTCTCCATCCATCCTATCTCCATCCCTTCTCCCTCCTATACCTTTACCCCGCCCCTTTCCCTTGTTATGTTATGTTTAGGTCTCTTATATAGCGCACTGCTACCCCGAGGGGTGTCCCGGCGCTTTGGCAAAGAGAACTACAGTGGAGAACACAACACAGCGAATCGCAGAGGCCAGAGGCAGAAATCATACTGTAAAGAGCCAAGTTTTCAGCTCCTTTCTAAACGAGAGGAGACTGTTCGACTTTCTTAAGGAAACCGGTAGCTCGTTCCAGCAACGCGGTACCAAGTAACGGAAGGAGCTCCCTCCAATCTGGGCAAGTTTAATAGAGGGAACAACGGCTTTGGCCAACGAGGCTGACCGCAGTGTCCTCCTCGGTACATAGAAAGCCAGGTGCTTCCCCAAATACTTGGGTCCAATCGCATTAAGGGCCTTGAAAGCCAAGGTAAGAACCTTAAAGGTGATTCTTTGAGCAATGGGCAACCAGTGCAGTCTCTTCAACAGTTCCGATGCTTTTGCCCTGTGTGGCAGACCGAAAATGGCTCTTGCAGCCGAGTTCTGGACTATCTGCAAACGGGCCAGCAGTTATTTAGGCAGCCCAAGATACAGGGCATTCGCGTAATCAAGTCGCGAGCCAATTAGAGACTGCACAATGATTTTTTTGTGTTGCAAAGACAGCAAAGGAAGAAACTTCCGGAGCATTTTCAAAATGCCGAAACATTTCCCTGTCAGACCGATAATTTGGGGTCCTAAAGAGAGGCCGTCATCACACTGCACACCAAGGTTTTTGGCTTTCACAGAAGACACATCAGGCGGAAACATGTCCTGGGGCCACCAAGTCTTCCAACTGGGATCCGGCGGACATCCGAAGAAAAGCAACTCCGATTTATTGGAGTTGCACTTCAGACTGTGCCGCCGAATCCAGTCGAAGACCGCACCCAGGCATTCCCTGATCAAACCACCATCAAAAGCCTCTCCCTTCTTAGAAGTAAAAAGGAGCTGGGTGTCATCAGCATAGGATATGATCCGGGCACCAAAGGACTCCGCAACCGCCGTCAGAGGGGCCACGTAGATATTGAAAAGGGTGGGGCTCAGGATAGACCCCTGAGCAACCCCCACCTCTAGCGGCTGCATTTCTGTGGAGAACAGTGGTGCCCAGACCACTTGTCGACGACCGGTCAGAAAGGATTTAAACCAGTTCCACACCGTCCCATGGAGGCCGATCTCCCAGAGTCTAGAAAGGAGACCGGCATGGGGGACGGTGTCAAATGCCGCCGACAAGTCCAGCATAACCAAAATGGCCTTCCCCCCCAGATCGAGCTTCTCCCTGATGGCATTGGTGATCTCGAGCAAAGCTGTTTTCGTGCTATAATTAGCACGGAAGCCCGACTGAGAATCATGTAAGATGTTATTGCTCTCTATGAAGCAGGAAATAGTGAGCTGTACATGTTTCGCGATCACCTTTGCCAGAGCAGGGAGAAGGGAGATCGGCCTGTAGTTAGCATGGGTAAGAGGATCCAAAGTGGGCTTTTTGAGTAGTCGCAGGACCAGGGCATGTTTCCAGGCGCAAGGAACTTCGCCCGATGTCAGGGAAAGATTAAGCAGCGGATTAAGCAAGCTGTTAATTGCAGGCGCTATTATTCCTAGACATTTCGCTGGGCAAGGATCCAGCGGTGAGCCAGATTGAAGCCGGGAGAGAAGATCAAGGGAAGCAGCAACGGATAGGGAGGGAAAGTCCGAAAGGACAGGACTCTGCTCATCAGATGGCAGGGGGAGGGTGGCCTGTAGGTCATCAGATAGACCAGAGTCAGTCCCAGGGAAAGTGTCCTGAATGGACTTGATTTTATTTATAAAAAAAAGTCCCCAAGCTGGCTAATCCAGACTTCGGAGTGAGAATGAGGGGACGTGCTCGAAGCTCCATTTATTTCGTCTCCTGATGCACTTGAAATGTTTTCTTGTAACTGAAGTAACTTGTAACTGATGCAATTTTCTAATTTAGTGGATCCTTATGTAAACCGCTCTGATACCTCCGGGTCTAGCCAGCGCTATATAAAATTCAAATAAATAAAACAAAATATATATATATTCTAGCCAAATTGTCAGGTCCACTCGTGACAGGAGCACGAGCAACCATAGACTAATTGTGCCTCTTCCGTGAGTTGGATCTGGAGTCCTGTAGCTTGGTAAACATGTACTTGTGTTTGGTGATCCTCTTTGCACCGAGGGCATTACACTAAGGTTAAAACAAAGATTATGAGAAGGTTTGCAAAAGTTTCAGCCACTGGCAATTGCAGTGGCTATATTTTAGCCAATAGATTTTTTGTCCACTATGCCACTTCAGACAGGGATCATCTTATGTGAATTAAACTTGGTTCTGCTGCATTATGGACATTCAGCTTCTATGCCTTTTGTAGGTCTTGCCTGCCAATGCGCTTGCGCATTGCTGGCGAGAGATATGGAGGGGCACCAGAAAATCCTACCAAGAGGGCTTTGGAATGCGGATTATGGCCAGTGCAAGTGCGACGGGCGCGCTCGCCATTTGCTCCCCTGCCCCCCCATCAGACTTGAAAGGAAGCCACTCGCACACCATCATTTGTCTGTGCCTCGGCATCAGACTTCAAAGGCTGCCGCTCCCCCACCCACCCCCGCCACAGCAATGCCCTGAGCAACACAACAAAGATCCCATGCACCAGTGCAGTCGCTCGCCGTTAAGTGCCGCCGTCCACATTCTTCAGTTGGTAGCTGCACGGGATGGCATCTCGCATATGGCCGGTGCAACTCTCCAGCCGCTGGTGCTCTGAGCTCTTTTCTCCTGCCCAGGGAAGAAGTACTGCTGTACACATCCCTTACTCGTGTGTGTGTGTGTGCGGCAGTACAGCGACTCACCTCTGTGCACTTCTGCTGTCGCTCTGTGCAAGTGCCCCGATACCCAAAACTGACACTTTCACCCTGTTAATCAACTCCTCTGCATCCTACTTTTGTTTACATTATTAAAGTGCGCCTACGTGCTCATGCTTTCGGTTAAAAAGGATGACCGATTAAAGATTTTGCACATGACCTGGTGCCACTTGAAAGCTATGACGTCCTACGTAGGCATCGGACTAGACGGTAATAGGACATCTCTCCAGAGGGTCAGATCATGCCGTGTACATAGCTCCAACACGCATATACGCACACAGTATTTCTTAGACACAGCACGTCCATCTCCAGCCTCGGATGTTAACTAAAGATGTATTGGCGGGAGTGGTCCAATCATGCTCCACCCTCCAACTCCATCCTCCACCCTCCAACTCCATCCTCCAACCTCCAACTCTACCCTCCAACTCTACCCTCCAACTCCACCCTCCACCCTCTACCCTCCAACTCTACCCTCCAAGGGGGAACGTGGCTTGCAGCATGGCCGAGTAGGACATACTCAGTGCCAGCTCCGGCAGGCCGACATGATCCGCCGTGCTTTTTTTTACATCTAGTGCCTTCTAATTCCCCCAAAATGGCGCCGGATACCTGCTGGACCCAGACGGCCGCTTTTGATCCCCTCCGTTGACGGCGGCACGGCAGGGATACCGCAGAAACTCCCGGAGACCCCGGAGCCCAAGGCCGGGACAAGATGGCGGCGCCCGCGATGCAGTGAGGAGAGATCCGGAGGAGAACACTGTGGGCTGCCCAGAAGCACCGGAGCACAGCCCCCGCCGTCCCCGGCTCTATCGTGATCTGAGTGAGCCTGGGGGGAACAGCGGGTGGCCCCGGTCGGGTGGCGGCACTGAGTGGGTAGCAGATCGGAGAGTCGAGAGCGGTCTCACCCCCGCCCCCCTCCTCCTCCCCCAGCATGGATTTGGAGCGCTGTGAAGCGGACGATGACCCCTGGCGCCAACTGAGGAGGGGGGGGGAACGTAGATTGCAGCTGGCCGCCCGCTCCGGAATACTGTGCGGAGCCCCGGGAGTGACCTGGTGACGTTGTTAGCTGCGAGGGGACACTGTTGGCCCGCGCCGATTGCTTGCTGGCCCCTGCTACGGATCGTGGGTGAGAGGCGGCGTTCCCCTGTTGAAGACCGAGGGTGAGAGGCACCCAGGGGCCGGTAGCTGCGATAAGCGAGGGAGCACTACAAGTGGCGGCTGGGCCAGGTGACCATAGGCCCACCGCAATATGGGAAGTGAGTGCTAGGAGGAGCAGGGAGGACGCCCCTGGGCGCCACGCTCTCCCCGCGGCCCCAACAGCGACTGATCCTGAAAGACTTGGAGTGGTGGTGGCGAGAGGGGCCAGCTCTGACATCCTGCAACACAGGGGGAGAGACGCTGGGCCTGGCGACGGATAGCCGTGAGTCGCGCTGCCACCTGCACCGGCGGGCTTACCTGAGGCGATCGGGAGGTGACACGATACATCACCTCCTCGGCAGGGTCCCCCCGCGGCACTGGGCCTCTGAACTGCGACACGGCCTGACAGGCCTCCGAGGCCTGGTGGTGACGCAGAGCTTTGCCTCCCTGAGGGCGTCAGTGGGAGTCTGTTATCCTGAAGACCGACGCCCACTTCTGTCGCCGACGGCACTTGACCGGGGGATACCGGTGAGGCCGGAGCTGGGACGGCAAGGTGGAGAGCCGTAGTGGGCGTAGCACCGCTCCGGGAGCTGCGGACGCTGCCCTGCCCCAACCTTCGCAGCGGAAGATCCAGGGCACCATGGGCAAGAAGGATCCGGCTCCTGAAGCCCCGAAACAAGGCCCTATAGACAAGTTCGTGGTAGCGCCGCACACCGGAGGTACGGAGGGAGCGGGAGCGAGCTCGGACACGGCCCTCCTAATGGCTGCGATACAGGCTTCGAGGCCGGGCATCCAGAGCGGCCCTGGAGGTGAAGATAGGAGAGGTGGGGGTGGAGGTCAACCTCCTGCCACAGGACTTCCGCAATCCCACGGAGAGAGTCACCACTGCGGAGACGCGGCTGGGCGAGGCAGAGGATGTCATACAGGCCCTGCGGAAAGACGTTAAGGAGTTGAAGGACTCCCACAAGCAATTGCAGTGGGAGGTGGATGACGCAGAAAAGTGAGCGAGACGTAATAACCTCCGCTTTGTAGGATTTAGAGAAGGGATTGAGGGATCCAATGTGGCAGACTTCCTGCGCGCCTGGCTCCTTGAAACGCTCCCCCAGGCGAAATTTTCAAATTGCTTTATCATCGAGAGGGCGCATAGGGCACTCATGGCTAAGCCCCTGGTGGGTAGAAGACCGAGACCGATCATCACGAGGTTCCTCAACTTTGCCGACAGAGATCTCATCCTTCGCAAAGCCAGGTAGCTGGGTGAAATAAGAGTAGAGAACTCGCCAATAATGATCTTCCCTGATTACAGTCAGGAGGTGCAGAAAATAAGACGGTCATTCGACGCGGTCAAGGCTAAACTCCGGGACTTAACGATCCAATATATGCTCCTCTTTCCAGTCAAATTAATAGTAATTTATAAGGACAAAACGCATTTCTTCATGCACCCGGACGACGCATGGCAATGGCTGGAGGAGCGCCCACCCTTCCGGAGTCGAGAGGAGGCTGTGCGTAGCACGACAATGGAGGGTCCTCTAGCTGGCAGCCTCTGGGAGGTGGTGCAGCCACAGCGGAGACGACTGCAGCGGGGAGCAAGGAAGACGCAGCTGACACCGTACCCTCCGTTGAAGGAGTCCCTAAGGAGACAACAAGACCCCGGATCCCCACAACAGGACGCTCAGGCAGGATCTCGATACCGGGCCTTGGCAGACGGGAACCGCACCGAGGGGGAGAATGACACGGGAGATGACGCAACGGGAGGTGAAGATGAGGAGGACCAGTCACTCCAACCGCTGGTCGCAGCCATACAGGAGATGGAGAGTGAATCCACGGCTGACAAAGTCCCCACTCAGAGGGAAGGTTAGGACTCGAACACCTGAGAAGGACGCAAGCTGGATTGAGGAGATATCGGCCATGCCACATGGTGACACGCAAGTGGCTTACACGCCTCCTATTATTTTATTTTATTGTTATATAGTAATTCTTTGTTTGTTCTAGTTCTTCTCCTTTCTTGTACCGAACACTATTGTGGACTCTATGGACCATATCCATTTGGTATTTGGTCATTGTGGGAGTGACAAATTGGGGTAGCTTGGTATAGACTGGAGAACTCTGGGGGGGGGCGAAAGAACTTTTCCAGCCAATAAGTCCTGCCATAGGAGGGAGGAAGGTGGTGGGACTGATGGGGAGGAAGGTGGGGTGGGGGGAGTGGGGAAAAGTTGGGGCAGTTCCTTAAGTCAATGCAGAAGGGGGGGCAGAGGAGGGAGGGGGGAAGGGAGGGGACAATGCATGTCATGTTAAGCACACGCCCAGGTTCTTCGGGAGACCCCTCCACACAGGAATCTGACTACACTAAGGTACGCATACACCAGGATGCCGGATGACGATACAGGTACTCACAGGGACCAAAGCGTCCTAACATGGAATGTCAATGGGTTGGGCAGCAAGATTAAAAGGGGGTTGGTCAATTCCTACATTAAAAGGATGAGCCCCGACATAACATAACACTACTCCAGGAAACGCATCTTAAGGGGACAAAATGTGCCTTCCTAGCTAGAGGACAGTACAGGGTATTGGCCCATGCGGGGTACACTACAGGATCGAGGGGAGTAGCCATAATTATGAAGAAGACAACGCCGTTCTGCATAGCTCAAACGTGGAGGGACATACAGGGAACGTACGTGGGGGTGAAGGGGACTTGGAATAGGAGTGAGTACACGATACTCTCAGTGTATCCCCCCCGCCCCCGAAACTGCAGGCCAACACACATAAGAAGGTGATAGAAATACTCTGCAGACACTATACAGATTCTAGGCGGGGACTTCAATGATGTGATGGACTCAGGGCGGGACCGGACGGGGGCGACTATCAGAGATCGGACTAGAACCCCGCTAGGCCTACTCCTTCTTCACTGGCTCCCATAAAGTGTACTCGAGACTGGATTACATTTTTATGTCCAGGCAACACTTGGCCATAGATAATACGGCGGACTATAAGGCAAGGGGGATCTCCGATCATTCCCCACTCCTCGTGAGATTGGGGTTTGGAAGAAAGGGGACCACAGGGTCCTGGAGACTGACGGCGTGGGATTTACAAAACGTAAATGTAGTGAAGGGTCTAAGGGCGGACCTGAAGGTCTATGTAGCTGAAAATGAAGGGACGGTCCAATCTAAAGTTATGTTCTGGGAGGCTCTCAAAACGGTAATGCAAGACAGGATACAAAATAGACTAGCGGAGAACAGGAGGAAACTCCTAGTGGATACAATGGCACTGGAAACTAACATTCTGGACCTGGAGAGGGAATAACTGGCTTCGAAGCAGCCGGGAACTCTCCGGAGACTGACAGACACACAAAGACGGTACTGAAAACTGGTCACGGGGAGGCCAAAACCCAGGCACTAGCCACATTACACAGGCTGTATGATGTGGGGGATAAGTCGGGCAAACCACTGGCGTGGCTTAGTAAAAAGGAGCGTGCGTCACGATGGGTGGAGCACATCGGAGACCCTATGGGAACACTGATGAGAACGGATGCTGCCATTGCTGAGGCATTTGCGAAGCATTATGAAAGCTTTTATCGGGCTAGGGATTTAGGAACCTCTGAGGAGGCCCTACAATATATGGACGCGATTGACCTACCGATCCTGCCTCCTGAAGCCTAACAGGGCCTAGAGGCAGACATCACCCTGGACGAAGTCACTGAAGCTCTTGCTCGGCTTAGACCAGGAAAGACTCCGGGTCCGAACGGGTTCCTGGACGAATATTTTAAACGCACGGCGGACCTTCTGACACGTCATCTGAAGGGACTATTCGAAGAGGCACTCCAAGAGGGGAAACTGCCCCCAGACCTGCGTATGGCGATAATTGTCCCGATCCATAAGGAAGGGAAGCCACACGAGGATAGTGCATGGTACCGCCCCATCTCGCTTCTGAATATAGAGACGAAACTCCTGGCAACCATCCTTGCATTGCGCCTCCGCACGGTGATCTCGACCCTGATACATCTGGATCAATTAGGGTTCCTCCCGAGTAGGGCCACTAGATTAAACCTCCGGCGTATCCATAATTGGTTGCAAGAAGTAAGTGGCAGGGAAGACCCACACTGGTTTCTTTCCCTTGACGCAGAGAAAGCTTTCGATGTGGTCCATTGACCATTCCATGAGGGGGTCCTGCAGAAGTTTGGCTTCGGCCCGAAATTCTGTAACTGGGTCCGGTTGCTTTATACTGAACCCAGAGCGAAAGTGAGAGTGAATGGGGCTACGTCAAGAGACTTCCCAGTCCAAAGGGGGACCTGACAAGGCTGCCCGTTGTCCCCCCTCCTCTTTGCACTCACGATAGAGGTACTAGCAGCTAAGATAAGGCAGAATTGGGCCATCAGGGGGTCTGGGCGGAGTGAGCTGCTTTATGCGGACGACATTCTCCTTTACATTACACAGCCGGAAACCACCAGCCTTGAGATCTTTCGGGAACTGGAGCGTTATGGTAGGCACGCAGGTTACCAGGTGAATTGGCACAAGTCAGTCCTCTATGATCCTAAGGGACGGGGGAGCTGGCCCGACCTCCCGGGACGGTTGCTGACAACGGTGGAGGGGTTTAAATACCTCGGAGTTTACGTCACCCTGGATCGCACACAATCCTACCAACGCAATGTAGAACGAATACTCCTGAACTTCGTGGAAGACGCATCCCGATGGAGGCAGCTCCCGCTCACCCTCCTAGGCCAGGCGGCTATGTTCAAGATGATCACGTTGCCCAAATTCCTATATGCCCTCCAGAACGAGTACTATCCCCTCTCGGACGTCGTTTTCAAGAAAATACATCCGGAACTTCGGTCCTTCCTGTGGCTGGGTAAACACCCCAGGGTGGCATTGAACACACTTCAGCGCCACCAATACAGCGGTGGGATTTCACTCCCGAATCTTGAAGCATACTATTGGGCGGAACACATAGTCCCGATCAACGACTGGCTGCATGCGCCAGCGGACCACCCCACCTACGCTCTTGAGAATTATAAACTCTCACCTAGGCAACTGCTATGGGGGCGCTCGAAGACCACAGCTTCCCCCCGCTACGTGCATTACTTCACAACTGTGGAACAAAACGATGAGCCGTACGGGCTTGGGAAAATGAAGCCCACACGACAGACGCCGATATGGCACTGCGGATGGCTCCCAGAACTGAACAAATTGAGAGGGTTCCAGAGGTGGGACGACATTGGTATTTCCACCTTGGGAGACATAGTGGCAAGAGGGGACCTGAAAACGTTTGCGGCTCTGAGGTCGGAGTTCGGACTCCACCGCACGCAGTTCTTCAAATATGCTCAATTAAAACATGCCTGGCGAGCGGAAAAGATACAGCTGATTCTACAGGAATACGCACCTTTGGAGGGTATATTGTTGCAGGAACAGATTCAGGAAAAAGCGGTGTCGCTTACGTATAGAACTCTGAGGAACAACATGTTGGGAGACCTAGAGAAACTTAGGAAACAGTGGGAAAGTGAGGTGGGAGACATGGAAGATATAGATTGGGAGATGGTCCTAATGCACCCCAGGGAAGTGGCCATTAAATCCCGATTGCGCCTTATCCAGTTTAATGTCCTGCATAGGACGTACTACGACAGAGTCAGGCTTTAGAAAATGGGACGGACGGAGGACACTAGGTGCCTCAGATGCAGAGACGCGGGAGGAGACTTCTACCACATTGTATGGGCATGCCCAATAATCCAGGAGTACTAGAGAATTGTATTCAGAGTTGGGAGAGATTTTAGAGACCCCTATCGACCTAGACCCCAAATTGGCCCTTCTGGGCATGACTAATGATGTAGACCTGGCGCGTCCCCTCCTGACCTTCTTGGTGCTGGCGTTGGTGGTGGATTTACAAAAGGGGGTGGTGATGAACAGAGTGTCTGAATTGAGCAGACCACTCTTACCCAGTCCAAAGATCAGGGCTTGATCCATCACCGTTATTTATCTCACTGCCCCACAGCGTTGGTGGTGGCCAAGAGGGACATAGCAAAGCACTGGGGTGCGCCTGAGCCACCGGGGGTGGAGGAAAGGGCTGGATCTTTACATGGCCGCTGAAAGGGTCACTTACAGGGCAAGGGGTTGCCCGAAGAAGTTCCGTAAGGTGTGGGGCGAATGGAGAAAGTATCATGGGATGGATACTGGGCTGTGATGTCTCCTTATTTCACAAGGACCCAAGTCTATGGCTACTTCACCCTGGGAGCCATCGGAGGCCGACTAAAAAGGACACCGTATAATATTACAGTGAACAGTGGTCTATGTTGAAGTGGAGCGAGTTGGATATGTGTGGGGGGAGGGCAGAACGTGGGAGGGGGGAGAGGTGCGATGTTGATGACATGCTGTATTGTTGAGTTATATTAAAATGCTAATAAAAATGTTTTTTTTAAAAACCCTACCCTCCAAGTCCACCCTCCCCTCCAAGTCCAAGTCCAACTCCACCTCCACGTCCACCCTCCAGGTCCACCCTCCAAGTCAAAGTCCACCCTCCAAGTCCACCCTCCAAGTCCACAGTCCAACTCCACCCTCCATCACTCAGGAACACCACCACATCACTCAGGGACACCACCACATCACTCAGGGACACCACCACATCACTCAGGGGCACCACCACATCACTCAGGGGCACCACCACATCACTCAGGGGCACCACCACATCACTCAGGGGCACCACTCAGGGGCACCACCACATCACTCGGGGACACCACCACATCACTCGGGGACACCACCACATCACTCGGGGGACACCACCACATCACTCTGGGGACACCACCACATCACTCTGGGGACACCACCACATCACTCTGGGGACACTACCACATCACTCGGGGACACCACCACATCACTCAGCCCAACCACATCATCACTCAGCACCACAACAGCACTGTACTTGCTTACTACCAACAAGCATTGCCATAGCCAATAGGACTCGCATTAGGAAAGTGTAAGCTATTGGCTTTGTGAATAACAATTCTATTAATTTATATATTTTCAAAGCCAACACATATTAAAACAATGTGTAATTTACAATACCAATAGCTCACACTTACCTAATGCGAGACCTATTGCATTGCAAATGCTTGTTAGAGGATGCGTGAACTCTTGTGTACCTTTTATTACGGTTCATACCTGTCCTAAATGCAAGCATTTCCTTACTGTTAAAACTGCACCTGTTCTTTCTTTCATGTCTTTATCCAAAGTTGGTCCTTTGACACTGCCTATTATATTTACACACCTTACCAGGTACAATTGTATGCGTAGGTTTGTATGAACTCATCGAACTCTGGCAGCCGTAGTATTGCAGACTAGAGCTCATGGTACAGTTCAGAACTAACAAAGTGGCAAAGGCGTTTGACTTTTTTTCAATCCTATTTTGACCTGCCTGAAACATAGAAGAACAAACAGGGCACTGAAGAAGAATGCATTTCTTTAGATTCTAAAGGTACCCAGGGTTTGTGGATTCCCCTGGAGGGAACCCAGAAATGAACCAAAATACAGGTAAATGTGTTTGTTTTTGTGGGAAAAATGGGAAAAAAGGCTACAGATGAAAGCATCTGTTTTTTTCCCTGCAAATGGTTTCAAAAAAGGAATTGTGGTGCTGAAATCACTATCTTCCCAGCTTTCAGGGACAAGCAGACTTTTGTCAGAAAAGCAACATTTTTTTACACAGTTTTGACATTTTTCTGGGACGTAGCCCATTTTTGCTATTTTTTGTGCTTTCAAACTTTTTCCAGTTAATGGTAGAAATGGGTATAAAAGCAATAATGGATCCTGGAAATCTATACATTTTAAAAAGGTAGACAAAATTCTGAATTCATTAAGGGGTCATTTGTGTAGCTCCTTCAAGGTTTCTTTATAGAAACTAACCATTGAATTTAGGATAAATAAAAAATTTGTTGGAAAAAACAGACAATTGTGTCAGCGTTTTCACCTGTTACTTCCTCTAATTATGACAGCTGTTTGAAAGCAATATACAGTTACATCCGCTGGACCTTTCTGGTTGTGGGGATATATAGGACTTGTAGGTTCACCAAGAACCCATCGAACCCAGAGCCAATAACTGAGCAGCGTCTTGCAATGGTTTTCTATTATGTACCGGGTATATAGCAATTCATTTGGGTAAATACATACATGGAAAAATCTGTATGAAAGACACCTATGTATTTCTGAAATTGGATCAAAATATAAAGTTTAGAAACAGTAGATATTTGCACATTTTCGAAATTGTAAGTTCCCATACTAGCATGATAATTATAGGTTATTTTTCAAAATGACTTCTTTTTTACACATTCTCTTTTATTTGGAAGGCAGAAATGCATCGAAAGTCAA
Source organism: Lissotriton vulgaris (assembly GCF_964263255.1). Classification (NCBI taxonomy): domain Eukaryota; kingdom Metazoa; phylum Chordata; class Amphibia; order Caudata; family Salamandridae; genus Lissotriton; species Lissotriton vulgaris. Next base: position 209,416,685 of record NC_141687.1, read on the forward strand.
TAGGTCTTTACAGTTGCTCTGCAATTCTGTGTTACCCTAAGTCTCCGAATAAAAATGGTACCTCCCTTGTATGGGTAGGCCTAGTGCCCGCATCAGGAAACTGCTCAAAACGCAACGTGGACACACTTTATTTTTTCAGAGAAAACTGACCCATTTTTTGTAAAGTGCCTAGCTGTAGATTTTGAACCCTTGCTCTAACGGCACCCAGGGAAACCGATCAAACCTATACATTTTTTGAAAAGTAGACACGCAGGGGAATCCAGGATGGGGTGACTTGGCTGGCTCTCACCAGGTACTGTTACCCAGAATCTCTTGCAAACCTAAAAAAAATTCAAAACCCCCCACATTTTCCTCACATTTCTGTGGTGGAAAGTTCTGGGATCTACGTTGATCCACAAAATTCCACCCACCCCGCGTTCCCCAAAGTCTTCCCAGAAAAATGGTACAAGTACCCACGACCGGAAATGGCCCAAAACGTAACGTGAACACACCACATTTTCACAGTTAAAACGGACCCTTTTTTTGCAAAGTGCCTAGCTGTAGATTTTGAACCGTAGCTCTGCCGGCACCTAGGGAAACCTATAAAAACCTATACATTTTTTGAAAACTAGACACCCAGGGGAATCCATGATGGGGTGACTTGGCTGGCTCTCACCAGATTCTGTTACCCAGATTTCCTTGCAAACCTAAACAATTATCCAAAAAAACACATTTTCCTCACATTTCTGTGGTGGGAAGTTCTGCAATCTGCTTGGATCCACAAAAGTGGGGGAGACATCAAAATTGCCTATCACAAAATACCCTGATTTTGCAAGGGGGTCACCTGGGTTTTTGGCCCGTGCCCGGCGGCCAGCTAGGGAAACCTACCAAACCCAGACATTTCTGAACACCCATAGATACATATATATATATATATATATATATATATTATATATATGTGTGATCAAGGGCTCCTGAAGCCCGAAACGCGTCTTGCTGACTATGGAAGAACAAAAATAAAACTTTACCTTGCCTGCATATGCTGTGGTCGGTCTGAGTTCCTGCTTCGCCGTCCAAACGGAAGTGGTTGGAATTGCTGGTGCATATATATATAAATACATATATATATATATATCATTCACTCTGTAGACTTATGTATATATATGTATCTATATACACATATATACATATATCATCCACAGAGAGACAAAGACTCTCTCTCTCTCTCTATATATGTATGTGTATATATATATATATATATATCTATCCACGAAAACCCCTCCAAATTGAAGAAGCAGAGGCCCAATGAAGGGATGAGATGGGAGCTTTATTCAGACAGCACAGGTAAGTTTTCTGGCATAATGCATTTCGGCCGGTTCTGGCCTTCCTCAGATGTCGCTACTTTCAGTAATCTCTTTACCAATCGTTTAAATGCTGTCACGCACAATTCTCATTAATGGACAACATTGCTCCGCCTCCAACCATGTGATCGTGCACCGACTGGTTGTTACTCAGTCCTACCAGTCCCAGCATGCCTCTCTCTGGCTAAGTGCTACGTGGCTTAATGTTTGTGAAGTCCGTGTGGGTTGGAGCAAATTGCGTGACAATACACGGTATGGATGTATTTCAGAGTCCCGATTGGTGCAATGTCTTCAACTCCCTCGGGTCCCCTCGACGCTCCAACCTTTGAATTCGAGCTTCCGCCAAGTAGGGGTAGGGATGGCCATGCACCCCATCCGATGTGTAGTCACAGCCTGCTTCAACCGCAGCCACCCTTGCTTCTGTACGAATTCTCCGACGGACCTGGGCTTACCGATACCTCGGAAAGAAAAAGAGCTGCGGAAGCAGCGCTCCAGTGATGCCCAGGTCGACTTTGCAGAGCGGGACCTCTGTAAGCGCATATCTGGTTACCACGCACAATATCCACGAAAACCCCTCCAAATTGGAGAAGCAGAGGCCCAATGAAGGGATGAGATGGGAGCTTTATTCAGACAGCACAGGTAAGTTTTCTGGCATAATGCATTTTGGCCGGTTCTGGCCTTCCTCAGATGCCGCTACTTTCAGTAATCTCTTTACCAACCGTTTAAATGCTGTCACGCACAGTTCTCATTATATCTATATATGTATATGTGTATATATATATATATATATAGATAGATAGATAGATAGATAGATAGATAGCTATCATCTATCTCGCTTTCTCTATTTTCTCTATTTGTTTTTTTAACTATAGCTTCCCTGGGGGCCGATTGTGGCCCCCACGGAAAGCACATAGCTATAAAAAAAAAGAATTTGCCCCCACAGTAAGCACCAATGGGGTTATTACTAAATCATTATACATAATCTCTTTCACTCTCTCTGCCTCACTCTCCTGTCTCCTCTTGTATTCTCTCTCTCTCTCTCTCTCTCTCTTTATAACACACTCTGTAATACTTTAACCAGTACCTTCGGTACAGTCAGACCCTGAATAACTATAGAAACCCTTACTCTCGTCTCACTGCCATCATAAAACACGGGGCGAGACCCATTACCACGAGGGCCGACCCTACCCCCCCCCCGCCCCCCCCCCCCAAGACATCCCTGATGTCAGAGCGCCTCGTGGCACGCTGACGTCACAGATGGGCGAGAGGGGGCGCGGGGGGAGACCCAGAAAGCCTTACGTGTTTCCCCCAGGGGAAAAAATAAAAAAACAATCTCTGGTGCAAAGCATCAGAGGTTTAAAGGGGGGGCTCCCTGGTAACGGCCAATGGACGTGCGCCACACCAGGGAGGTAGTGCTGGCCGACGCAATCACCAAAAGGGTTAAATACCAGCTACAGCCGAATTATTCCTAGTATGTCTAACCACGGGTACGTCTGACTGACCTTCAATTACTTTGTAGTTCCCAAATGGCCAAATCTATAATCTGAGACTAGTGGCGCAACAAAACTTGAGGGAAACCCCCTGCAAAGTACAGAGAGAGGCCCTCTTCCGGAGTCAATAAGGAGCTCTCAGACTAAGGTACTGTGCTGAGGAAGCCCCCTGGAGTTCTGGCCTCCCGCACCACTTGGGGCTGCGGGGTCCTATGTTTTGCCACTGTCTGAGACAGTCGTTGAAGTGCATGAGGGCTCATCGTACTTGTTGAAGGCATCAACATTGAGCTTGTTTAAAAAAGGGTGAATTTCTTCCAGCACACAATGAGCAAAATTGGTCAAATGCTTGTACCCTGGCTGGTAGACACAACATTTTTGTTGCTTGCTTCCGCAGTAGACGGCCCCTGTAGCGCCTCGCAGAGGATGTCAATTGAGCACAGATGACGTTCCACACTGTCTGCAGCCAGTGCTGGGGCAGCCAATGCGCCGTACAAAGCCTGGGTGTCAGAGGAGGAGCCGGTTTCCATACCAACAGGTGTGATTACTACTAACTGTGGGGGCTGAAGGAATGCCGCCATCAGCATCGGAATACGCGGAGGACAATGCAGAACATGGGCCGTTGTCGGGTCCAGTAAAGCATTCACGTCCGGTTGCTCACATGATGGGTGTGTCATAAAGGTCTAACATACATTCTTCTCTGCAAAACAGGCATTGGAGGAAAGGTAAGATGCAGTCCATCCAGATTGGTCGAAATGACAAGAACCATGATGCACTTAATTCTCTTAGGTGAAGCATGCCTAGATGTTGTACCATGCTGTCACTATATTTATGCTCCAGGAGTGCTTTTTCCATCTCCTTGGTGACTGGGAAGTCCATTGCGTAGCAGATGGAAAACATTCGGGATACCTGCTACTAGAAACAGGATGAGCAGAAGTCCTCTAAAGATGGTTCCGAAAACGGAGGGTATGAAGCGTCAAGGACCCCACAAGTCTTACCTGTGACCAGTGAAGAGATCCTGCAGAGACGACATGAGCCACCACCACCGGACCCACCTTACTCCCAAACTGACTTGAACACTGGTTAGGATGATGATGGGCACGGGGAAGGAAGCAAGAGGACGTGAGATGTCCATGATAGCTTGGTAAGGACCCTCCTTCTGTTTGGGGACCCACTGGGTGTACCGACAGCTGTATAGGAGAAAGAATAGCCCCTTTTAGTACAAAGACACAAACACACAATCAACTCTCTTTGCTCCTCCTTCTAGTATACGTAAGGAAGGTTACAGTACCTGTAGAGGTTATCCTCAGGTAAACTAGAGTATCAGTGCTCCTGCGTGAGGCAGGGACCAATCAGCAATGGTGCATCCAATGCGATGTCGCAAAAATCAGCGAGGGCGCTTCCAGCGCGGTAGGGTGTGTATAAACAAAACTAATGCGCTCCTGCGCGTTGCAGAGGGGACTAAACCAAAATCAGTAAAAGCGCTTCCAGCGCGATAGGGTAAACACCCAATAAACAAATGTGCTCCAGCGCAGTGCAGCAGAAACTTAGACAAGGGCGCTCCCAGTGCAGTGAACCAAAATCAGCAAATGCGCTTCAGCGCGGTTGGACAAATTGTAAAACAAGCAAATGCACTCCAGCGCGTTACGGGGCAAAAATACACAAGGCGCTCCCAGCGCGTGAGATAACACCGGCCAATGTGTTTCCAGTGCGATAGGCACTGGTATCAGGAAGGCAAAGTCTGGCACTCAGCGCGGTGCGGCAGCAAGAAAGTCTGGCGCTCCAGCGTGATGCGGCAGCAAGGAAGTCTGGCGGTCCGGCGCGTTACGTGGGAACAAGGAAGGCAGGCAATCAACGTGGCGTGCAAGAGAGCCGGTTGAAATTAGCAGGTCAATGCGGGACAAGCGTAGGAAAGAGAATGCATTACCGCAAGTTCCGGAATTTCGAAGCACAGAGCGGGCGGAAACCACGGTCCTTATGTGGTTTCCCCAGGAAGTGCTTTAATTCACGGCAGCGTCCGGAGTGCAGCTAGACCAGAAGTCGGGCATACTGTTATCGCTAGAGGAACGGAGCCGCAGCCCTTCTGCATACATACAGGAATAGCTACACTACCGGACCATGACTTGAAGTTTGGTATAACTGCAAGTACCATCTGAAAGGTGCCCAGAAGTTCAGAACATATGGTCTTAAATAGGTGGATGATGCCTGTTGTATCAGACATGTTAAAGATACGATTTGCCATTTCTGAGAAATGGAAAGGGCAGTTTGTATGAATAAGCGCCTGTATCTCTGCCGAAGACCTTGTGATCTGGAGATCAAAAGTCTCGATCGGAGGTTACGGGCACAAACTTCTGTAAAAGCATGGCTTTTACAGAAGTTTCCTTAGAGTATCAAACCGTATTAAAAAAACATTCAGAGAAGGCCATAACGGCACCTCCCTGAGGCGTATGTGTCGGTGGAAACAATACTGCATACAACGAGTAACCCTGGAGCTCACGGTTACCAGATATGTGATGCCCGGGAGCATTCCGCAGCAGCCTTGATTGTTCAGCATCAAGTTACTCCCATTTGAAAGTAGCCTGAATGCTGGAGTAATCACTGCAGTAGGGGCAACCCTCAAATGGCAGGACAGGTTCGCTATAGAACCATGACAAGCCCCGTGCAGCATTATATCCTGGCATATGAGTGATCCACTTAAAGCGTTCTCACAGTTCATACCGCTTAGAAACACTTCTCAATCTCCACTCCGGCATCAAAATCTGTATGGTAATACCCATGATTCCTTAATGTATTCCTTACCCATTTCTTCAGATCTGCCTGCCTGCTTTTGTTCAAGGCAATACTGAAACTGAAAAGTAGTGACCGGTAGAGTTATGTGGCCATAGATTAGCCATTCTGTAGACGGTAATTCTGCCACTATAAATGCTAATCTATACAGTTTTTCAATACGCAGCATTGTATATTTTGCTCCCCTTTGTGCCATTTCTATCTGTTAGATTGTATTCAGAGAATAGAGATGTGCTGTTAATATAATGCCAAGGCACATAGTCTGCCCGCACAGATTACAGCGTCCAGTTTAACAACTTAATCGAACGTAATTGAGATTGCCCGTGTTGAAATATGGCCAAATCTTGTTCTAGTATGTCTATCGCAGAAGATACAATGATGCCTAAGGAATATATTCTGGAGGTCAATGTAGGTAACCTATTTTCTACCACTGCTAGACATTTTTCTACATTTATACCGTCTATTTCTCGTAATCTCTCTGCGACCTCTTGTGATATTGTCCATATTTCATTGTAGACCGCATAAATAAAACGTTTCTGACTTGGCTTCCTGGGACCTAGTAAAAAATCCCAGAGATCCACATCCTGTGACTGTAAAGAGAAGTGTTGTTTCACCTTTGTGAGTGTTGAGGTTTTTAGCCAATCAAGGCACAACTTCCCAACACTATAGGATGTCACTACCCCCGGATGTTCACTCTGTATATAACATGGATCTGGCCTATTGATACTGGACCCTTCGGTTTTACCCATGAATCTCTCCTGACAACTATTGGTGTCTGTAGGCCAAATTAGCCATTTTTTCCAATCTGTGTCTGAACTGTTGTATTGTATAATGCCATCTACTGTAATCTCTTTCTATGATGTTACCCTCTGTGTATGATGGAGTCAGCAGCCAAGGTAAGTTCAAGTCTTTGTTCTCGGCTAGTCCAAGACCAGACTTTTGTTGTACTATCTCGTTCAAAAACATGATCTGCTGAGGGTAGAGGCATGCTCCAAACAAAGTTTCCATTCCCTGAACTTGTCATTCTCTAGTACCCCAGACGGATTTTAAGTCTATGGTGTCTTTCCATAAGTTTTAACCTTGTTCAGACACCTGGGCAACAAAGGAAGCAGAGTAAATCTGTTTGGTGTTTGTTAACATATTTTTCTGTGCTGATGTTGGTGCAACCTTATAATAATATGACTCTGGGTCAGACATATTAAACCCTGAAAAATATGGAAACTTTTGTGTAAATGTTTTTTTTTTTTTTTAGAAATCTTTTTATTAATTGTGTTCAAGGTCTCATACAATTCATAGCAGTGATCAGAAGACATACAGAAAAACAGCAGTACAATTACTTGAAAGGACACACCAAAAGTGAAATGGGCAATTAATACACTCCTCCTTATCCCACCCGTGCCCGCTTGGTCCGGTATCTGCGCCAGGAGTCCCATACTTTTTTCCATTTCTTCACACATCCTCTCGACTTGTATATAGTCTCCTCAGCTCTCTGGCACCAGTCCAGGTCTCTCATCCACTGATCCTACTGAGGGGGCGCCCGCTCCCCCCAGCTACTGGCTATGTTCCGTTTTGCGACCCCCGCCGCTGTTGCTAACCAAATCTCGTTGTATCTGGACCAGTCAGTGGCTCCTTTAATCATTAGCAATAGCCACCTAAGCTCCACCGGTACCAGCCACCCCACTACAGTTGCCATTGTTTGGGCTACTTTCGTCCAATAGGGCACTAGTACGGACAGCTCCACAGTATATGAAAAAAGGTCCCCTCCCCCTGACCACCCTGCGCACACAACGGAGTCAGGCACCTCCCCCAGGAGAACAAGTGGGTACACGGATAGTAAACCCGATGCAGGATTTTCAATTGCACCAAGCGGAACTTGATTCTAATCGCTATTTCGCGGGGGACTTTGCAGGGCATCCTGCCAATCCTCATCCTCAAGGCTAACAATGTCACCCTCCCATCGTTCCCGCAGAGTTCGTCAGGGGGTCCGGGCATATTATTGATGAGCTTGCGGTAGATGGTAGATATGGGTTTCTCACGGATTGGGTCTAAAAGGAGTCTGTCCTCTAGAAGAGAGTATTCTGGGAGCGAGGAGTCCGCGTGTATGTGTGTCCGTACTGGGATGGTGCAGTGAGCTAAAAACGGTGATGGATCAAGCCCTGATCTTTGGATTGGGTAAGAGTGGTCTGCCTAATTCAGACACTCTGTTCATCACCACCCCATTTTCTGAATCATATGTGTGTCCGTAGGGCATGTTTGAGGCGCAGGTAATGGTAGTGTTGAGAGTCGCACAGTTGATATTCTTTCTGGAGATAGGCAAAGGATCTGGGAGCGCACCCCTTCCACACTTCGCCCAGGTAGTCAATCCCAATGAGCCTCCAGCCCTTGAAGCCAGTTAGTCTGGAGACCTCGGCCTGCGGGTCCCCGAACCAGAGCAGAGTCCTGCCCGTTAGAGTGCCCGCGCAACTCAGGAATTTGTTAGCGTCCCTCCAGCACTGCAGGACTACTCCAGTATGTGACGGAAGATCTCTGCGTCGCCTACGCTCGTATAAGAGAGGTTCACAGCAGCCCCCCGGAATGACTTGCCTTGGACAACACTTGGTCCTCGTTCATTTATCAATCAACCAATTAGAGCGACTACATAAGCATCCCTCCCTCCCCCTACCGTCACCTCCCAGATTGCTCGCAGTCTGGCCTGGAGCACCGACGGACAGGTAGGGAGGAGGGGGTACTCTGCTAAACTTTGCTATTACCAAGTCTAGGGACAATTCATCCCCGCCTTTTTCAACTTAACCCCTGGCTTGTTCAGGGTCAATAGTGGGGCACTGATTTACTATAATACACCCCCATGTGGGTGGGTGTGTGACAACTCGACCCCGCCTTTTTTAACTTAACCCCTGGCTTGTTCAGGGTCAATAGTGGGGTATTGATTTACTATAACACACCCCCATGTGGGTGTGTGTGTGACCACATGAGGTAGGCTTACCTCTTTAGTGTTGAACCTTAATACACCACGAGGGTAGATTAATAACCACTTCCCTCCACTGCGTACCAACTTGGTAGTTACTTTTTAACTGAGTAATCATCAAAATTTGTATTACTTCTCCTGCATTTTGATGCCATTAGGAGCTGAGTGTTTTTTAGTCATGATCATAGTTTTTAAGGGTAATCTTGTTGTGAAGAATATAGATAGGGCAGTATCTACATGTAACTTTCCTGTCTCACTTTGCATATTACCAGAGCAGGGCTTCCTCCTCCGAGCAATCAGCCGGGTGAGGTGAGGTCTTTCTCCCACACAAAGCTGGGTAAGTGTAAACCTTATATAAAATTACTAAGTTTTATCTAACATTGAACCACGATTTGGGTGCTACCGAGGGAGGGCATAATAGCATGTCATGACCAAATGATTGATTGCTTACGCTGCAAGGTGTAGAAATCCCTTTCTAAGTTTGACCCCCTTTTTTGTTTGTATCTTCCAGGAAAGAAGAGGTAGCTCTTACCTACACACACGTACACTACGTGTCTGGTAGGGTGGCAACTGCCACAGACTTTCCTTTATCTTTTCTTCAATTACACGTTTGTGCACCAATAGTGTTTTTTCCTGCAGTAGCCGCTGTTCAAATCGAGGTCCTGAAGATAGCCGGGTCACTTGACCATTACGGCTGAAACATGTCGACCACATTAGCTCTAGCCAGGAGATAGTCAATATATTTCTTGTACTATCAGGCTGTTTTTATTATGACACTTGGACAATCCTGAATAAAAATATTTTTTGCCAAGTAGCCATTTTTAATTTTTTTCACACACTTTAGCACTGCACTTCACGTGAGTCCACTTGGTTTGAACATCTACCTTGGTGAGATGGCACAGGAGCATGGGGACAGGTACCCAGCAGGGCCTAGCAGCTCAGGGCTGTGGGCCTAAACCTAGTTCTCCTTGAGCTCCATATGACGATTCTCCGCCAGTAAGGGTGGGCCGATGGACTCTTTCCTCTAGCCAGGTGATGGGCAAACTTTCTTTCCTGTAGTGGGTCCCTACACTGTAGCAGAATTTAGCATTTCTTGTTCCCTCATTATTGACTGAACATCTCCAATCAGTTGTTTATGTTGTGATTGGGGAGCGGAGGTGGTCTCAGTCATTAAATAATTCCCCCCAGACCCTTCCATACGTCGTTATTCTTTGTCATCTCTGAGACGCCAAGGGTCAATCCTAGGGAAGGCCGGTTTTTCTGTCATTGGTCCCTTGAGTGTGACCCCCATCAGTGAATGGTCCGAAATACCCCTGGCCATGATACAGGAGTCCATGAAGTCACCTATCTAATTCACTCGGACGAAGAGATGATCTATTCTAGAAAAGGATCCATGTCTAGCAGAATGGAAGGTATACTGTCTGTCGGAGGGGTTGTGTGTATGCCATATTTCCGTAAGCCCCATTGCTGCTGTGAACCCCCGCAGGCCCAGTTCCCCTCTATTGCCCAGCCTCTCCCCAGAGTGGTCCAGGTCAGCATTCCGTGACTGCATTTGTGTCACCCCCAAACACCAGAGTCCCCAGAGGAAGGTCCATCAGATGGGCCCCCAGTTTCGCATACGTCTGTGTAGGTAGACCGGTAGGAATGTAGCATACGCTAAGTACTATTGTGCGCCCCTCCCACCTGGCTGTCACCGCTGCCACACACATGAGTCTTCCGTCCCTGTTCCTGTGACTGTGAGAGGAAGGGCATTACAGACTAGTATTCCCATCCCCGAGAGCCAGATGTAAACCTAGAGTGGGCCACCATCCTATATCCGAACCAATCCAAAGCCCTACATTTGTTTCCTCGTAGGTGGGTCTCCTGGAGGAGCACTACTTCGGGGAATGGCGTTTCAAGTGTTGCAGGACCAGTGTTCGCTTAATTTTATTACCCAACCCATTCACATTCCACGCCCATATCTTTAAGCGCGTCTGGTCACCCATTCGAGTACAGGAACCTGGGCTGTGTCGAATCTTCTCTTGGCCACTGCTTAAATCCAATATAGACCACTTGAGCTGGTGCATCTGAGACACTATGAGTTAAACATGAACTTCCCCAGAACTCCCCCCCCCTCCCTGCACCCCCTGCCCTGCCTCCCTGCTAAGTGGGCCCCCAACCACCCACCATTGTAACATGCAGAGTGCCTGTCGCCCCATTAATCCCAACAGCATCAAAACTAGGGAATGTAAGTCTGCAGCTGCAAAAGAAGTCATACTGAAAGATCAGAGTACACACACCCTGGAGGGATCCTAAATAACAATCCCCTACCCCCCCCACCCCCAACTCTCCATTCCCTTCCATCAAACTGGTGCAGGAGTCTCTAAATGTTCACCATAGGGCACAGTTCTAGCCTGAGACTTCCCAGAAATATGATAGTCCAACATCTCGCAGCCTCAAGCCCTCTGAATACCGAGGGGCCAGGCCCCCAGGGCAGGCCGCCCCCTTCTCCCTTGTCCAGGTCACTCTGTCGGCACAGCTCATGCAGTCCCTTGAGCTAAGACTTCTTGATCTGTGGGGAAGCTTGAGATGGAGTGCTGCTGGTCTGGCTCTCCTGCCCTGTGTGATGTTAAGTCAGCCGTCGCGATCCACCTCGTCAGCTCACGGTCCGCCATCCCTCCATCCAATTGTTCGCTTCCTCAGGTGAATCATAGAAAATACGCCTTTTCCCCATCCAAGACCTTCAGACGTGCAGGATACAGCATCATATATTTGACTCCTTGATCTCAGAGGGTTCTTTTAACACTGTCAAATGACTTGCGCTGGCGTTGTACCTTTAGTGTGAAATCTGGGAAGAAACGAATTGTGGCGTTCTCGATCTGTAGGTCACCGGATACCCTCGACGCTTGCAGTATAGCATCGCGATCCCGGTAATTCAGAATCCGCGCGATTATCGTACGCGGGGGTGCCCCTGGCTTGGGCCTCCCTCCTAATGCGCCGTGAGCGTGTTCCACTGAAAAGAAATTGGAGAGGCGCTTCAGCTTCAAATGCTTGAGTATGAGGTCCTCCACGAACCAGTCCGCGGACGGGCCTTCCATTCTCTCTGGGACCCCTACTATATGAAAGTTATAGCGCCTCGCCCGGCTCTCCTGATCCTCGAGACGGGCAGGAATATCAGCTTGGTTTTTCGTAAGCGCCACAACTTGTTCCTCAAGCCTCTTTGTTTTGGATTGCAGGCTGCCAATACCGATCTCCGCCTCGGCGACCTTGTCAGACATGTTTCTGAAGTCCGCGCATAGTAGGTTGACTTCCTCGGTAACGGAATCCAGTTTGGGTTCCATGGTGGAGCGCATATCCGTTAGGGTACCGCGCATCTCCTGTATGGCCAACATTATGTCCCTGAGCGAAGGGTCAGACCCGTCCCCGGCTGCCTCATCCTGCCGTCGTCCGCGTTGCGGGTCGTCCCCCCTACCCATACTGACCGTGTATTTGTCTATGTGATTGGACTGCCTCTGGGTTAATGGCCGATTGTAGCCCATGGTATTGGCGTCCACTATGACCCTCTCTGCTGTTCGCTGGGCCCCACTCCTCGACCAGTCCGCAGCCTGCTCCACGGCGATGACTGGCGTCTGATGTCACTCCTTCGGCTCACACCCCATGTGGAAGTTGTCAAACTGAGCGGTGTCGGCTGCACCCCGGGTGGGGTCTCTCACTGGTCTACATGAGGATCCCACGGGGGGCCCGGGTTTATTTATTTATTTATTTTTTATTTATTATTACATTTATTAAGCGCGCAGCTACCCGGAGGTTTCCCGGCGCTAGAGCAAACTGATCGGTGAAAGGAGGGAGAAACATTAGTTGTTAAAAAGCCAGGTTTTTATTCCCTTACGGAATTTCAAAAAGCACGATTCCGTGCGCAGAGTTTGAGGAAGAGAATTCCATAAGGATGGGGCCAACAGGGCAAACGAGCGGCCTCCCATTTTGGCTTTGTTGATACGCGGAATTTTAAATTTGTTCTGCGATGAGGACCTGAGAGTACGGGGGGGAATATATTGCTGAACCAGAGCAGCGAGATAGCGCGGGGCTCTATCAGTCATGATTTTATGCATGTAGCAGAGTGCTTTAAAATGCACTCTGCTTTCAATGCGCAACCAGTAAGGGTTCCGCCTGTGGTAAGTGACAGAGGATCTTGCAGGAAGGTGACAAATCAGGCGGACTGCCATATTCTGTACCACCTGGTACTTTCTGGTTACCTCTTTGGCAGCACCTAAGAGCAGGATGTTCCCATAGTCCAGGCGTGAGATGACACGGGCCTGGACGACGGTCCTCAAGGTGTCTGTAGGCAGCATCCATGTGATCTTTCTCAGCCACCTGATGATGGTAGTACAGGTGGCTGCAACTTTCACAGCGTGATGTTTGAAAGTAAGTTGGTTGTCGAAGATCACACCGAGATTGCGAGCAGACACTGATGGAATGGGTAGAGGACCCATCTCCGGAGGCCAATGGTGTGGGCCCCAGAGAGAGGTGTCAGGGCCAAACAGGAGCAGCTCTGTTTTATCCCCGTTGAGCTTCAGTTTGTGCTTCAGCATCCAGTCCGATATATGCTTCAGCCCAATTTGAAGAGAGGAAGAGGGGAGGTTTTTATTAGTAGATAGTGAGTAGATGACTTGGGTGTCATCAGCGTAGGAATAAATTGTGAGGCCAGCCTGTTCAGCCAGGAACGCAAGAGGCCTTACATACAGATTAAAGAAAAGGGGACTAAGGATAGAACCCTGGGGAACACCGTGAGAGGAAGGAAGAATAGATGAAATAGATGTGGAAGAAAAAACTTGAAACGTGCGATCAGACAAAAAGTTAGCAATCCAGGCCAGGGCGGTACCACCAACACCAACTGCCTCCAGGGTGGATAATAAGATGGAATGGGAGACGGTGTCAAAAGCGGCACTCAAGTCAAGCAAGATGAGTGCCACCGTCTCACCATTGTCCACTTGGCGTCTGATGGTTTCTGACACGCCAAGGAGAGTAGTTTCTGTGGAGAAACCAGCCCTGAAACCGGATTGAGAACCATGGAGAAAATTGGTGGATTCAACAAAGGAGCTAAGTAAAGAATTAACATGTTTTTCCAAAGTCTTGGAGAAGCAAGAAAGCAATGAAATAGGGCGAAGGTTGGAGGGATTGTTAGGGTCAGCGTTGGCCTTTTTTAGTAATGGTACCACCATTGCGTGCTTCCATTCGTTAGGGACCGTCGCTTCTACCAAGGATGCGTTGAGAACGTCCAAAATAATGTGGAGTGGAGCTGGATCAAGGGAGCACAGAACTTGAGGGGGCAGAGGGTCAAGGGGAGAGCCAGATTTGATGTCCTGGAGGTACTTTTTTAGAAGCGCGGGGGAGATGGGATCCCAGGAGAGCAGTTGGAAAGTGGTGGGCAAGGAACAGGGAGGAGTGTCTAGGGGAGAGTTGTCGGGATTTTGAGCAACGTGAGTAGAGGTGGCAGGAGTGGAATTAAAAATAGCATAGATTTTATCAATCTTTTCACGGAAGAAGTTGGCTAGAGCATTACACTGTACAGTGTCTAGACAGGGATCTTTAGGAACAGAGGAAGCACCTGAGAGCTCCTTGACAATTTTAAACAGGGCCTTGGGCCTGTTTTGAGCCGTAAGAATGGTGTTGTTGGCAAAGTTAGCTCTAGCGGTGTCACATGCCGTGTGGTAGGATTTAAGAGCGGACTTGTAGTTAGCTTTATGCTCAGGGTTATACTTTGCACGCCAAATACGTTCCAGTTTTTTACAGTTGGATTTTTCAAGGCGTAAAGAGTCATTGAACCAGGGAGCCGGAGGGTGATGAATTTGAGTTTTATTTTTTTGGGTAGGAAGGCAGGAATCCAGAGCTGTAGTTAGCCATGATCTAACGGCGGGTAGCTCTTTGATCGTTATGTTGGAAACTGACGGTATGGAGTTGGCCAGGAGAGAGTTAAATCTATCTAGATCTAGACGTTTCCAGTTCCTGCTAGCTTTATGGGGAGGGACTGGCCTGAAAGTCTCAGCTACACATGTTTTAATAGAGAATTTAACTACAAAATGATCTGACCAGAGAACAGGGGTGGAGGATTGATAGGAAATGCTCGTCAGGTTGGAAATGATGGGGTCTAGGAGGTTACCGGCCTTATGCGTAGGGTCAGAATTAAGGAGATGCAGGTCAAGAGCTTCAAGATCCTGTAAAAGGCGTTTAGCAATGGCACACGAGACAGAATTAAAATGAATATTTAGTCCCCAACAATAGTGAAATTAGTAGATTGTGCCAAAAAAGGAGCAATAAGTTCGGGAAGTGCAGCAGCCCAGCAGCTAGCTGACCCCGGCGGGCGGTAAATCAGGGTACCTGTTAAGGTAAACTGGGGGGAGAGAGTTAATTTAAACAAGCCTGCTTCACAGTTGGGGAAGTCCAGGTCTACCCATTTACAGGAGAATTCTCTCTTAAAAATAACAGCAATTCCCCCGCCGTCTTTAAGCGCTCGATTTCGCCCGACGTAGGTATAATCATTGGGGAGAGCCATGGCGATATCCGGGCCAGAGCTGTCATTGAGCCATGTTTCGGTCACAAACAAGGCAGCAGGACGATCTGACTCCAGGAGGTCAAAAATATCTCTCTTATGTTTGGAGAGCGACCTACTGTTAATGCTAATGAAGGTCAGGTCTGGTGAAAAATTATGTGCAGAGGGACGTACAGAGCGCACAGGGGAGGGGAAGTTCCAGAACGAGGACAACATACTGTCGGTACTTGATTCGAGGGAGTCCAAGGCCAGGGTTTGGCAGACGATCCCCCCACGGCCGACGAGACACCTTGCGATGATCTTGGACTCCGCTCTCAAAAGCGGCCTGCGGCTGGCTCAGTGGCCCCCTGCCGAGGTGGGCCCGCTTATGTGCACCCCAAGGCGCCAGCTTCCAGAATGCCAAACCGCACCAGTACTCCCCCAGCGCGATGCAGCCTGCCGCTCCCAGCCGCACTATTGTCTCGTACCTGCACTGGGGGGTGCACTCTCTCACTGTTTGCAGCCGATGGTGGGGCCTTACACCCGCCTCCCGCTAGCATCCGGCCCTGGTCTGTGTTGTCCCACCAGAGCTAGGGTGACCAGGTGTCCCGGATTGGCCCGGACGGTCCCGGTTTCTAGCCAGCTGTCCCGGCAGATCCCAGGAAATTTAGCTCCTGTCCCGGTTTTCAGAAGGGCGACGGCCAGAGGTGATTCTCTATGTTTTTCAAAGCAGGGATAGCCAGCAGTTGTTTCAAGAAAGCAATTTAATCAACAGGCAAGCTAGCGGGTCCAAAAACTGCATTCAATATATGTTTTGACTGCCTGCTCTGTAATTCTCAGCTGAGGATCACTTTCATTCTGTGCACTCGCTCGAAGTAAAATTGTAGTCCTTCTTCTATTCTTGTGGAATGTCCTGGCTCTTGGCTTTAAAATTATGGTCACCCTAACCAGAGCCCCAGCTCCTCAGGCACAGCCTGGCTCAGTCTGCCTGCTCTGGGCACCCAGATAGACACCAGCGCAATGGCTCACTGCCCCTCAGTCCTCCGACGTGCCACCTTGGTGTGCCCAGTATGTGCAAGGTCCTCCACTCCTCCCGTGGCCAACGCGGGGCCTGCCGCAGCGCAACAGCTTTCAGCGCGCCCCGCCCTCCTCTGCCTCGCGTCCGCTCCCACTGCGCAGATTCTCACCTCTCTGGCCCAGGGACGGCCGCCTGGTCCCGCCTGACCCCCACCGCCAAACACAGATCAGAGCAGTAGCTGAGCCGCTACCCGCTCCAGGCCGTGGGGGGGCGAAACCAAACAGAACTCTGCTCACCGCTTCCAGCGGCTGCGCCGCAAAGACTCCCTCACTGCACCAGGATTCAGTCTCAGAGCGCAGCCGCGGCGGGCACCGTTTCAAGTCCGCATGGCACCCGGGCCACGATCCTGCACTTCAGCCCCGGGACGCCGACAGCAGATCAGCACCAATGCAGGAGGTCGTCCGCTGCTTCCCTCCAGGTATACAAGGCGGTAGGTACCACCAAGTCCGTCGGATGATGTCGGATGTGGGGTGTTAGAACAGGATTTGTCGCGCTGCCCCTCTAGTGTGCGGCCATCTTCTTTAGCTGCCAGGCCACGCCCCCTTTGTGTAAATGTTTTTGAACTGCCTTTCGGCGGTGTTGGACAATGTTCCCACTGATAGGAGTAGCAGACTTATGCAGAAAATGATGACCATAGTGTTGATAACAATACATTGTTTCGAAATCTGATGTGCTTTCCAATGTTTCACTATTAGAAAATGCAGCAGATTTTTCTAAGTTAGACAACATATTATTTACAGTTTTAAAGTCCCAATCATCGAAAGATGTACTTGAGGTAATGATATCACTCAATGATATTTTAAATAAATGAGGAATTCTTAAAAGTTCGGTCAGACCAAATATTTCGAAATCAACCTTGTCCCAAACTATACCATCAGGTATAGGAACTGCTGTCATGTTCACTGATGACAAGTCTCTTTGTTCTTGATAAGATGATTGGTGTGGTTTTAAAATTGAATTCACCTTTTGGGCTGCACTGCTTTGTCCAAGGTATTTTCCATTAACAAGCATGCTAAAAACTATTACTAACCCTAACCAGAAAAGAAAGAAAAGTATCCTGGTGATTACCCATAGTTCTATCCAAGGTGATGCCAGGAAAGTCTTTTTAAGAAAGTTCAGAAAGTCTTTAACTTGCTGCTTGTGCGATTTTTAGGCTGGCATTGTTTCAGGTTCACTTGGATCCAAAGAAAACATATCAACATTTATGAACTAGCCAGAAGCAGTTCGATCAATTGTAGGATTTGTGGAAATCGTAGTTTGCTCTTGTTGAGGCATGTTGATGTACACATATGTATTTGGTCGAATTGAAATTTGTCTTTCATTATGATTCTGAATTGGAACTCTGGTTCAAGGGGAACGAGTTCCATAGCATTATTGCATAGTCCATCATTCTGTGTAGGGGACTCTTTGAATGTGATGAGTCTTTCCGTTTGAACTTCTTGAATTGTAGCGAGAGGAGGGCATCTGCTACTTTGAAGTCCACGTGGCCTACTACTTTATCGGCCAAATAGTGTGGTTTGATTAGGTCGATTGAGACAAATATTTTCTCCTTTTTTCCAGCAAGAGACGGTAGAAGCACAGTTCTTGTTCCTTCAACTGCCAGGACATGTACAGGCTTTCTGTATGATGGCCCAAATTCTTTCTTGTCCGCTATTTCCTCTCTGACCAGATCCCCGACTTTTGGGATCCAGACAGGTCTTGCCGTGACTGATTTGACTTCCCCAGTGGCGGTCTGCTTCATATGGACATTACTTTGTTGTGTCCTGGATTAATTTAGATACTTTAAAACAGCCACACAATCATGGATGTCAAAAGGCTTTTCATCCGCCACTGCGCCTTCACAATCAAGATCAGGTACCCCCATTCTTGTCCCAAATAGGACCTCATATGGAGTGACCCCTCCAGAGAACTTCTTGGCATGTTATTCCATGCTTGCTGCACTCCATACAGATGTTTTACCCAACTCTCACCCGTGCCTAATACTCCAGCCGTTCAAGATTGCTTTGAGTCTTGGTTTTTCCTCTCCACAACCAAATTTCCCTCAGGGTGGTACGGAGAGGAGAACCGCAATGCTACATCCAATCCTCACATGGCCTCCTTGTAAGGCCGAGAGCTAAACGCAGGGCCCTGGTCAGAATGTAATGTGCCAATTGCGTATGTCCATATAAAGACTGTCAACTCTTTTATACCAGTTCGAGCGTCAGCCAAGCGTTGGGGCCACACCCATAGGAATCTTGAGCAGGAATCTACTGCAACCACGATATACCTGTTAGCCCCATCCCTTTGTAGGGGCCGCAGTGGTCCAAGTAAACACACACTAGTGGTTTGTCAGATATTAACAATGGTGTCTGTGCTGGACGTGTTACGGTGGAACCTTTCATCTGCTGTCAGTCGCATTTCAAGACATAGTCTTAAGTCTGCTTTGTTAACCCAGGCCACCAATAGCGTTGTTTCAATAATGAAACAGTCGCTGTAACTTCTGCATGAGCAGAACCTATCCCTTCCTGTGCTGCTAGAATTAAACCTAACCTATGATCCATGTTTGGAATTACTCTATTCCTCCGCTACAGGAATCTGAGCAAATGGAATGTTATTGGCCTCTAACTTGGAGTACTTGAGTGGAAACCTTTTGGCCCCTGTCCCTGACTGTCCCTGTGCCTGCTTGTTTTTCTCGTTGTAAGCTGTATTATTTTGCTGCCGTTTTCTCGTTTTTCTCGTGTTTGCCCTCCCACAAAGGTACATAAGGAGAGGCTCACGGGCAAGGAGCTGTGACCTGACCTGACCTGGTCAGTCCGGTCACTCCTCCTGCCGCGTGGCCACCCCGAGTGTGCCCGATCTCCTCCCACTGCCGCCGCCGCTGCCGAGTCAAGACTGCCCCTGTCTTGGTTTGGCCTCTGTCCCTGACTGTCCCTGTGCCTGCTTGTTTTTCTCGTTGTAAGCTGTATTATTTTGCTGCCGTTTTCTCGTTTTTCTCGTGTTTGCCCTGTAAGTTTTTGTCCCATTGTCCATCGTTGTTCCCTGCCCCACCCCGCTCCCTGCCGCTGCTCCCCCGCGGCCCCCCCGCTCCCTCCAGCATCTCCGCCCGTTCCCCCCCACTCACCACCCCGCTCTCGCCTCCCAGCTGCTCCTCCCTCACCCGCCCCCCCCCACTCTCCATTTATGGCAGAGGGCATGCTTACGCGCAGCGGGTGCGCCGATTGTGCGCCGAAGGCGCTTCAAAGGTAAGCCCGTCTGCGTCTGGACCGCGCCCAGCGCCAGACCCCCTGGCCCCCGAAGAGGCCAGCTCACCCGCCGGACCTACGACGCAGCCACCCTCAACGCACTCAACACCGGCCAGACCCCCAGCTGCCACCGAGCCACCCCAGGACGCACCCACGGACGCTTCACCTGCCAATCCTGCAAGTTCTCCTGCATCCGGACTTGCACCGCACCCGCCAAGCCAGGCACTAGCAGCAACCACCTGAAGTTCATCCTGCTCAACACCCGCTCCGTCCACAGACACGCCGTCGAACTCTGGAACCTCCTCGACCCCACATCCCCAGACGTCGCCTTCCTCACGGAAACCTGGATGAACGCCTCCTCAGCGCTCGCCATCGCCATCCCGGACGGATACAAGATCACCCGGAGGGACTGCGTCAACCAGACAGGAGGAGGCATCGCCATCGTGCACAAGA
The DNA here is from genome assembly GCF_964263255.1 of Lissotriton vulgaris. Lineage (NCBI taxonomy): Eukaryota > Metazoa > Chordata > Amphibia > Caudata > Salamandridae > Lissotriton > Lissotriton vulgaris. The sequence goes on from NC_141687.1 coordinate 209,436,521, forward strand.
ACACCATCCGTATCACGACCAGCTCCGACGAGACCTTCGCCGCCGCCGAACACCTGCACTTCCAGATACTCACCGACCCCAAGACCACCCTCAGAGGCACCCTCATCTACAGACCCCCGGGACCACGCACACAATTCAGCGAAGACATCGCCGACTTCATCAGCCCGCACGCCCTCCCCTCCGCTGACTACATCCTCCTAGGGGACCTCAACTTCCACCTGGAGAACAACAGCGACCGCAACACCACCACCTTGTTGGACAACCTCGCCAACCTCGGACTCAAGCAACTGGTGCCCACCCCCACCCACTACGCCGGCCACACGCTTGACCCCATCTTCTCCTCCAGCAAGGACTTCTCCTTCAGCCACGCCACCGGACTCCACTGGACAGACCACAGCTGCGTCCACTTCATCTTCAGAAGGACCACGCTCCACCACCACCCGCAACAGGTTCCCCGCAGAAGCTGGAACAAAATCACAGCCGACCAGCTCGCCACATCCCTGAGCCAGAACCCTCCCGCCAGCTCTGCAAACCCCAACCAAGCCGCCAACAAACTCACAAGGTGGATCAGCAACTGCGCAGACGACCTCGCTCCACTGAAGACCACCCCCGTCAGACCTGGCAACAAGAAAGCATCCTGGTTCACCGACGAACTCAAGAGCTCTAAGAAGAACTGCCGAGCCCTCGAGAAAGCCTGGTGCAGAGACCCGACGCCACATAACATGACCACCCTCAAGCTCGCCACTCGAAAACACCACCAGCTGATCCACACCACCAAGAAAACCGCATTCAAGGATTCAACCGCATTCTAGACAACAACGCCCACAACAGCAAGGAACTCTTCAACATCGTCAAAGAGCTCTCGAACCCTAGCGACAGAAACAATGACATCACCCCATCGCAAGACCTCTGCAACTTGCTCGCCTCGTTCTTCCACAGCAAGATCGCAGATATACACAACAGTTTCAGCACACAGCCGACGCACCCTACGACCACACCAACGCCCCCCACCACCACCCTCCGCGCCTGGACCCTGATCAACACCGAAGACAACATCCGCACAATGAACTCCATCCACACCAGATCACCAACCGACCCCTGCCCTCACCACGTCTTCAACAAGGCCGACTCCATCATCGCACCCCATCTCCGGGACCTCATCAATGCCTCCTTCGACACCGCCACCTTCCCAGAGAGCTGGAAGCACGCCGAACTCAGTGCCCTACTGAAGAAACCATCAGCGGACCCCACCGACCTCAAAAACTACCGCCCCATCTCGCTCCTTTCTTTTCCTGCCAAAGTCATCGAGAAGAACGTCAACAGATAGATGGCCGCCTTCCTCGAGACGAATGAATCCCTCGACCACTCGCAGTCCGGTTTCAGAGCCAACCACAGCACCGAGACCGCCCTCATCGCAGCCACAGACGACATCCGAGCCCTGCTCGACAACTGGGAAACAGCCGCACTCATCCTCCTGGACCTCTCCGGGGCGTTCGACACGGTCTGCCACTGCACCCTTGTGCAGCGCCTCAGCAACATCGGAATCCAGGAGAAGGCACTGGAGTGGATCATCTCCTTCCTCGCCGGAAGAACCCAGAGAGTCCGCCTCCCCCGTTCAGATCAGAGGCCACCGAAGTCATCTGCGGCGTACCACAAGGATCATCGCTCAGCCCCACGCTGTTCAACATCTACATGAGCCCCCTCGCAGCCATCGCATGCCAACACAACCTCAACATCATCTCCTACGCCCACGACACCCAGCTGATCCTCTCCCTCACCAACGACCCAGCAACCCCCAGAACCAACCTACACAAAGGGAGGAAATATGTAGCCGAGTGGATGATGAACAGCCGGCTGAAACTGAACTCAGATAAGACTGAAGTCCTCATCCTGGGATCATCACCCTCCGCATGGGCGACTCCTGGTGGCCCCCTGCCCTGGGCAGCGCACCCAAACCAACGGACCATGCACGCAACCTGGGCTTCATCCTGGACTCCTCGCTCTCGATGACCAGACAAGTCCACGCCGTCTCCTCATCTTGCTTCAACATCCTACGCATGCTACGGAAGATCTTCCGGTGGATCCCCACCGAAACCAGGAAGACGGTCACCCAGGCGCTAGTCACCAGCCGTCCGGACTACGGGAACTCCCTCTACGCCGGAACCACAGCCAAACTTCAGAAAAGACTCCAGCGCATTCAGAACGCCTTAGCACGACTCATCCTGGACATCCCCCGACACAGCCACATCTCCTGACACCTGAGAGACCTGCACTGGCTCCCCGTCAGCAAGAGAATCACGTTCTGACTCCTCACCCACGCACACAAATCTCTCCACAACCAAGGCCCCAGATACCTCAACGACCGCCTGACCTTCTACACTCCAACCCGCCAGCTACGATCGACCAGCCACGCCCTCGCCGCCGTTCCCCGCATCCGAAGAGCCACAACGGGAGGAAGATCCTTCTCCTACCTGGCGGCCAAGACGTGGAACTCCCTCCCCATCCACCTCCGCCTGACCCAAGACCACCTCTCCTTCAGGAAACAACTCAAGACCTGGCTGTTCGAGCAGTAGCGGAACCCCCCCCCCCCCCCCCCCCCCCCCCCCAAGCGCCTTGAGACCCTCCGGGTGAGTAGCGCGCTATACAAATGCCTTGATTGATTTATTGATTTGTACTACTTTGCTGTTTTTGCGTGAAGCACTGACCACCACCATTATCTCACGTCTATTCTCGTTTTACACTGAGTGATTGCAGCTACGGAAAACGTGCATACAGCCCCCTTTGCGGCGTAATCACCCAATGAATTCCCTTCAACATGAACCCCATCACGCTGATGACTCAGTTCGGTTTTCAACTCCACTACTTGTTCCCATAGCATTCTGTGCTTAATTGTGCCTTTTGCATATCTGTACCCGTTCTGAACCCAGTGCTGCAAATATTGACTGTACACAGTAAAATGAATCGCACACAATTAGTGTGGGGAATTCTTGATCCGTAATTATCAGTGTCAGTATCAAGGCTTTTAACTCTGCCAGCTGTGCCGTGCAGTCTCCTATAGATTGCATTTTTGTGCAACTTTCCATCCCGCATGTGACCTTTAACGATTGCCCATGCCGCGCTATATTGTTGCTTACTTCCTATGGCCGGTTGAGCAGATCCGTCAGTGTAAATTTTATATATTCATACTGATCTGGAGGCATTATTTCGTTTGGTAGAGAATATTCTTGTTCGTATTGCAGAAATGCTTGTGTCTTTAGATTTGGGTCGTACTTGTATTCTTCATCTGTTGCAGTGAGAGAATTAGCCCATTGTATCCATCTCAGATGTAAGGCTTTGGCATTAGGAACGCTTTCTTTTGTCGCAGCCTCTAAGGCTGGAACTGGAGTCACTACTATTATTCGTTTCCCCTGATCAAGTGCTCTTTCTCTCACTACAACAATCTGTACCGCTGTTAGAATCTTTTCTGTAGAAGCGAAACGCATCTCAGCATTTGTGTAGAAATTTGACTTTTATGCAATTGGTACTGTTTCACCTTCTTTATATGTTAGATGGGTCTACACACATTGATCTGCAACTTTACGGATCACCAGGTTGCTTACGTTCACTCTGTCTGTAAGCGTTTGGAAGCTATCATGTGAGCTTGTAAGGAACGAAGTGTATCTGTGTGTTCCTGTGTCCTTTGTCTAACTGAAAAATCAGGGTTTATTAAATCGTAGAAAGATTTTTATCTTTCTGGGTAATCCAAAACGCATGTTTTACCAAAATTTAGGAATCCCTCGATTGATTGTAAATTTTTTAATGATTTAGGCCCAGATCTCTGTACTGGGGTGAATGTATGACATTGTTCTGCATTCTATCCATCAACTGTTGTTTTTGCATTTGTCACCCCAAATGGGACGGGTATGCTCAGACGTGAGTCCCATGCTCTCCACGCCACTGGAGTCAAGCTATCCTGGCTGAAGACGGCTGATAGCCAGAAACCGGTCCTAGGATGCTTGATTCCAGTCCAGGGAAGACATGGCTTGGCAGTTCGGGCTGGACTGTTCCCATGAGGCACAGGCTCAAGGCTGATTTGTATATGGCCATGTCTGAACTGGGGTGGCTTGGTGAGCAAAAAAACTATGGATTTAGGCCCAGATCTCTGTACTGGGGTGAATGTATGACATTGTTCTGCATTCTGTCCAACTGTTGTTATTGCATTTGGAGGTTGGAGCAGGGTGCATTTTTCTGAAAATTTGGCTGCCAGCCTTTTCCCTTCACTTGAAAGCTCATATCCTAAAAACAGGACACTGAGGTGGTCAATTTTTGTTTTTTCAAAGTTGAATTTGTAGCCCTCAGATGCAAATCCCAAAATGATGGTATTCGCTGTTCAAGTTCTCCTCTAGGTCATCGTCTGTTAGATAAATATCATCCACATAGGACAATGCCTCTTCATCTAAAGTTTAAAATTACTCATTTACTCTGGCCGAAAACAACCCCAGGCTGTTCTTATATCCTTGGAGTCGACAAAATTGGCTCTGGGACCCCAGCGCTGAGAATGCAGTTAGATACCTGCTTTCAGGCGGTATATTTTGGCAGAAAAATCCATTTGAGATTTCAAGTGTCTTTTTATATTTTTTCTGCGCAATATTATCCATTAATGCGGCACTGTGTGCATTTTGGACTGCAAATGTCTTAGTGCTAGCATTTAAATGTCTGTAATCTAAAACCAAACAATATGAATTGTCAGGTTTCATGACCAGAAACAAAGGATTATTCATCTATGAGGTGCAATTTTTGATCACCCCTTGGTATTCAAGTTGATCTAAGATCTCCCTGACCTGTTTTTTAGCTTGCTGCTTTATTGGATACTGCCTCTGTGCAGTTGGAGTATTTTTTTAAAAGGAAACATGTGGTGGGTTAAATCCTCATCCCATCCTACATGGTTTTTGTATAATGCAGAGGCTTGGGCTACAGCCCACTCCTGCGCATATGTATGTTTGAGGTCCCTGGGAATGTGGTATGAGAATGATGGTAAAATTACCGTTTCTCCTTTAGGGCAATCCATGACGAATGCTGGCGGCCAATCTTGTCAGCTAACAAAATATAATAGCCAAACGTCCGGTTCTCCCAGAAGAGACCTCTAACTATCCTACATTTACCTCCCTCCATCTGGAGTGTTATTTCATACACTTTATGTGGGACACTTACACTAGTATCAGGTGTTTCTACCCTATTTTAATCATTTAAGTCCGCTGTCACCAGAAATTACATTAGGTTCTGGCGAGCTATTGTTACTTCTGCCACACTGTCTAGCATCGTCAGAGCCCATTCCCCGTTCAGTAGTCAAGTCCTCTGAATTCTGGGCATTTTTGATCTTTAGACCTGCAACCTTCTTCTTTTTGAACTGTGGCTTTTGCTTTGGTTTCTCTTCTTTTTTTAAAGTGTAATCTTGAGCGTGCTGCTTGTCTCTGGAGTTTGTACCCTTCTTGTCTGTCTGACCGTCCTTCCCTCTCAGAGTTTTTCGACGAACTCTGAAAGGAACGAGAGGAACGTGTATCAGTATCCTGATACCTGTCAGGTGTCCTAATAATATCCCTATTCCTAAGGTTATACTTCTTTTTGGAGGGTTCCGTGGAGGAGATCTACCTCTGGATTGAGATCAATTTCCTTTAAAGTTTTGTTGTTTTTTAATGTCCCACTTCTTCTTTGTTGAAGCCGGTGTCTGTTTGGAAAGGTCTTTTTCAGGACTGCCAATCAGTTGTTGGTTTAATGCTTTCCCATCCAAACTGTCTCTGCCTAATTCTGCTACTTCCATCAAAGTCAATAAAGCCCGCTGGGGAGGCCGCTCCTTTTCCCATACTGCGGCCAGACTCTGGGATTCCCTCCCTCTCTCTCTTCGAGAAAACAGCAACCATATGTCTTTTAGGAAAGCTCTGAAAACGCACTTGTTTGCCAAAACCTGCCTAACTACCCTGAGCTTGCGTCAAGCAATCAGTCACAAGCGCTGCGAGGCCTCCGGGTAGTTACGCGCTATACAAGTGCAATTTTTCATTTCATATACAGTTTCAATTATTTTCGGTAGTTCGTGTTCCTGTTCTAAAGGACTGAACTCACTTAGGCGTTGGCGGAAAGCCACTGAAGCTGTTTCCCATTTAATATTAGCTAATACTATGGCTGATACCTCGGTATAGTTACCTGGTAACTTAATCCCTAAGTTCAGGACTGGCTCTGCCTTGTACTGGTTTTGTATTTGTCTCAATACGTCGGGTACTACTGCTAATGACTGGATACCATGAGTTCTGGTATAAATGGCAGCAAAGACTGGACTCCAAGTGGTACAATCCTCTATTTGTGGTGTTATCCCCATGGGCAGCCACCCACAAATAAAATACCTCATTTCTGTATGATTTGTGTGCCTCAATCACGAAAGCTGTTATGCCACCCCTGGCTGTTACACCATGCACAAGCAATTTCAGGGTTACTGTATTTCTAAAATGTTCTGTAATCGGAATTGCATCTGCATTTGCTTCTTCATCTGAGAGGTACAAACTATGCACAACTCCCCCTGAATAATCCGCGCCTTCAATCATTTTTTAGAAGTAGTAGTATTTTCCAAGGAAACTAAGATAGAGTTTTTTTGCACAATTTTTAGGAGCACTGTGTCCTTCAAGCTTGATTGACCAACAGCCAATAAAAAGGATTTTTTTAGCCTACTCAGCTGTGGCAGACTTTGTGCAGCCCACTCCAGACGTCACTGGTGTTTTGTGAGTAGGGGTCTCTGAGAATAGCCCTACTTAACTACTCAGTTTTTACTGTTAAATAAGTACCCAAACAATGTTGGCAGCACCATGTCGTGTAGTTCCTATATAACCCATACAGGATCTGCGCGTTTGAATAACATAAACTGTGGGACTGGTGGCAGTCTGATTCTGTGCACCCCCACTGGGTATGTTAGCCTGTTTGTATCAGCTAGCCTACAGTGCCACTATAAGCTACTCTTACCAAGGAGAAAATAGATTCTGGCAACCTCAGAACATAACAACCCTGATCCCTCAGCATTGTAGAAACAATATACTACCTTTCGCTCAGTCACTCGTGCTCACTTAGTTTGTCTCAGAGAGGTACACAGAATAAACGGGCTGGGTGTTTTCATTAAGAATTCATTGAACAGTTGTTATTCTAGTGTAGAATAGATGAGCTGCAACAGCCATTAGACAGTAGCAGAGATATATGTTTAGAAGTATTACAAAAGTAAAGATGGTAAAGCTCTACCATCTTGCAATAATCATGATTCCATACAAGTATATAAAAAACATGATAAAAGGTACATACTTCTACGATATCTCCCTGGCTAGATGTACCTAAATGTACCTAGCATCTGTGTAGGTGTTATGCCAAGAATCTCTCTCCTGTATCTAGTCAACCCCATTACCTGGGAATGAGAGAATATGGGACTCCGTCCTGGTCTTGAGTTGGACACCCCGCGAGGGATGTTAGACCACTGCGAGCTGTAGCATCTACTTGCAGGAACCTCAGCGTCTCTGGTCTCTGGTCGGTGTGTCAGCCGGGAAGTCTTGGTCTCCTCTGTCCTTCTAAGCAAGATGTGATGTTTATGAACCTATAGGTCTCATACCTTGCTGTGTTACTGTGTCGGCCTAAAGGATGACGTCGGGCCTGAGCTTTATACAGTGATATTATACAGGAGAGGTTTGTCCTGCTGTGTTTCCAAGAAGCCTCATGCATAATGTATGAGATTACGAACTAGGGGGAAACCCGCGTTTTGAATGCAGTGTTGTATGTAGGTAAAAGGTCAATACCTAGGAACCGTTGTGTGTGTAATGTAGGGAAGAATATAGGTGAAAAGTTGCAATGTTACCTGCGCCTATATAGGGGACCTTTATGGAATATAACACTTTTATCTGTTACTAGCCCCAGCTTGCCTATTGTCTTCAACCACCTGATTGCAGCCACAACCAGCTACTCTAACTTTTTCCTCATTTGTTTGAACCAACAGGGTGGCAGGGAAACTAAGACTGTGAAGGCAACCTTTCTCTCCCAGCAGGAAGCCTTCAGGATCAAACAGCTTGTTGCTTTATCAATCTAGACAATAAGGCAAGAGTTTATCTGCACAGCCAGCTGCACCATCAACTGACAAACCCCATGACTTTTGGATAATAGTACTACATAGCCATCACCTTAGATCTTCCCCATTTTAGACTAGGTAACAAAGAACAACAAAACTATCTAAGTAATAGTTGTGATCGTTGAAAAAGTTTCCCAGCACTCACTTCAAGACAACTTAAGTGCTGTGTACATTAAATCCAGTCTTGATGCCAATCTCCAACCTCATTCAAACTGTCCAGCCGGGGCTTACAACGTCTACTCAGTCAGAACTTGCATATTTAAAAGGCAAATTATCTGCACGTGGTATACACAAGAACTCCTAAACAGCAAATATAATCAGAAGACTGGTGAATCACTGAATCAATTGCAGCTGCAGGAAGATTTAAGAGACCAAAGTTGTCTTGAAGTGAGCGAGTGCTGGGGAACTTTTTCAATGAACAAGTTACTTACCGTCGGTAATGCTCTTTCTGATGGATACTCTAACTAATCACAGATTCCTCACCTTTAGAATATCCTCAGGTGCCAGACTGGATGTGTGAGATTTTTCACAATAGTCCATGCACACTGGTAAATGCTATTGTATGGCTCTATGTCAACCTCGTTCTGCCCCGGAACTGACAGTTGGAGCTGCACATAAGCATCACCCAAAGGCGCTCACATATGCTACTTTCTTGACCCTTCCTGTCCAGTGAGTAGAGCTTCATGAACCTTTGCATTGATACCCACGTTACTGTATGAAAAATATCCTGTGCAACTCGTGATATGGGCCTTTAGACTTCAGCAGGTTATTTCTTTGCCAGTGCATAGCAGATCTTAACACAGAAGACTGCCTACCTGGGCAAAGTCCTTTTCTGCACTGCTTTGCTTTTTCATCCCCACAAAGACTTTTCGTCAACGAAATGTTTTTTGGTGCTGATAAAAGCTCAGCGCTGTTTTGGGATCCAAACAATGTAGTTTCTCCTCCTCTTTTGAGGGGAAAAAATGATCAAAGAATTTCAGAAATGTGATGAACTGTCCGTCATGAAAAGGCTGCTGTAGTCCTCAGCACCAGCCTGACAAATATCCTTTAACAATGCCCACTACAAGACCTTGCTGGACCAAAGACAAAACAAACAACAATTCGGTCTGCAACAGTTCTGTATTACGGGTGACACATATAGGCACAAAGTTAGCCCAGCATCCAGTGTAAACATGACTTAATCATAACTAGACGTTCTGGGTACCATACTCTCCTGGCGCAATCCAGAGCCACTAAGATGACTTGAGAATGATTGTTCCTGATCTTCAGAAGGCAGGTGAGGGAGCGGTGGCAAGGCATGCAGAATGTGTCTCCAAGAGAGAGCCTCTTTCGAACTCCAATACGCAAAAGTGCTGACATTGTGCATTCTTAGCGGTGGCAAGGAGATTGAGTCCGTGTTTTTCCCATTGCTGCAAGTCGCTCCATGTTACCTCTAGATGTAACTGTCCTTAACTGTCAACTGAGTTTTCCGCCATGGTGCTTAAAATCCTGCCAGGTGGTGTACAACCACAGAAAGGCACTGACAATCCAGCCATTTCCAGACGTGCAGGGCCTTCTGGCACAAGAACCAGAATCCCACTCCACCCTGCTTTATTTAAATACCACATGATGGGGATGGTGTCCATGAGAACCTGACCAGCTTTCCTTTGATGGATGGTAGGGAGGCTTTCAACTTCAAGCGAAAAGCCTGCAACTCCAGAAGGTTGATGTGGAGATGGGATTTTGCAGGAGATCAGAGTCCTTTTATCCTCACCTCTCCCAGATGACCTCTCCAACTCAGCATTGATATGTCTGTCACCTCGGTCAGTGCTTGGTGGGGTAGGCAGAGGTATCAGCCGCTTGTCCAGTTGTGACAAGCAAAAATCACTGCAGAGTTTTTGCAGTCTCATCTGGAAGGAATCTGACAGGTTGCCTTGGTGCTGAGTACACTGAGACTTCAGATACTACTGCAGAGGTTGTATGTGCAATATGGCATGGTTGGCGAGCAGGATGCAGGACCCGAATCGAAAAGCCTCAGAGGCACCATCCCTGAAACCCAGGACCGACGCTGATGCATTGAGATCAGAACCTGAATGTCTTGGGCTTGTTGGTCTGGAGGGATGGCCTTATAATGCACTCTATCAAGGAAACTCTGATGAAAGGGAGCCCCTGCGATTTAGCCCAGTGTGACATTGGCACATTGATAATCAATCAATCAGGGATTTGTAGAGAGTACTACTCATCTGTTAGGGTCTTAAGGCACTGCAGGGAGGGTGTGATCAGCATAGTAGGGTCATTCGAAGAGCCAGGTCTTGAGATTTTTCCTTAATTGTTGCAGTGTTGGGCTTCGCTAAAGGTGAAGGGGGAGATCGTTCCATGTCTTGGCTGCGCGGTAGGAGAAGGACCTTCCACCTGCTCTGGTCCTGTAGAAGCAAGGAATGGTGGCTAGGGAGAGGTCGGCTGAGCGGAGGTTTCTCTTTGGGGCATGGAAGTAGAGGCGGTCGTTGAGGTATTGGGGTCTGATAGTGAACCCTAAGGTTGTCAGAAGGCTCGCCGTTGTTGGTAGGCGTTCTACAGCTGACGATGGCGAGCCTGCATTCAGCAGCCAGTCATCAAGATGGGGGAAGACGGTTATGCCTGATCTCCCAAGATATGCTACAATCACCAGTATCAATTATGTGAACACCTGGAGGCAACTGGTCAGGCCAAAGGGGAGCTCATCAAACTCAAAATGCTCCTCGTCCATCTTGAACCTCAAGTAGCGCCTTTGGGCCTACAGGACCGGAACATAGAAATAGGCCTTCTGCAGGCCCAACGCTACCATCAATTCTCCCGGATCCAGGGCAAATGGAATTTGGGCCAGTATGAGCTTTTTGAATGTGTACTTCTGCAGGAAGGAATTGAGAGGTTGGGGATCTAAAATAAGGAGACAACCTACATCCTTTTTTGCACTAGGCAATAGCAAGAGTGTTGTCCAGTTTCTATTTTCAAGGCTGGAATTCTCTCTATGGCTCTTTCCAAAAGAGCCTAAACTTATTGTGGCAAAATGAACATATGGTCTTCCGAACTCTGCTCTGATTTGGGTAGAAGATGCAGTGGGTCTGGAAGGAGTGGAATGGTATAGCCCTTTGAACTAGCTGCAGGAGCCACTTGTGGGATGTTATGGTCTGTCACCTCTGGAGTAAATTGCTGATCTTGCTTCCCACATGAAGGCCATGTGCTGTGGATTGCAAATAAAAGCAGTTTTGAGGTTGCTACTGGAGGGGCTGCGGACTGGAAGGTTCCCTGTCTGTGCCCAAAAGTACTGGGTTGTCTGTTGCTGTGAGCCCTGTTGTTTGTACAGAAAACCACTGGCAAGGCTTCAAAACTCGCAAGACTGTTGCAGATTCAACCTTGAAGCTATGGAGAGACCGAGGGAGCACATTGTGACTTTGCTTTCTTTAAAGCACTCTACAGCGGAATTGACTGTTTTGCCAAGCAGGCAAGACCCCTTAGGAGGCAAATCCACGAGCGACACCTGAAAGTCACCTTGCAAGCCTGTGGTTTTCATCCATGGGTGCGGTCAAAGCACCTACCTAGTCGCAACCGTTCTACCAAAGCAGTCAGTACTATTCATTCATGATAACCTATTTGACCTTGTTATGGCATCTTTGAATAGTTTCTGCTAGTTTGGCATTGAATTCTTCCGGGACCAGTGACAAGATCTCAGTGACCATGTCCCGTAATGTGTGGAAGTATCTATCCAGCAAGTAGTTGTAGATGTTGACTTACCATTTGGCAAGAGTAGGCAAGAACATCTGTATCCAGAAGGCTGTGAATGTCTACTTTTTGTGTGGGGTGTATGGCATTAGAAGGAATGAACTTCTAGGCTTTCAGGAGTGAGTTGCTATGTCAGGAAAGCAGTATAATTCGGAGCACGTCTGTGGCTTTGTGCTATCTGTCTTTTTACAGGTGTACAGGAACAAGGTTTGTCCCATAAGAGTGTCAGTCAGTGCTTCGACTGATAGTCTGCCCAGGACTCAAGAATTCAGTGAGGGTCTTGGTTTTCATCTCAATAGATGTCAATTGTAAATCCAAGATTTCAGCTGCTCTCCCAATGACTACTGTTACAGCAAACAACTGATGGACGGAATGCTGACAATGCAAACATTCTCCCCCAGTCAAAAGATCTGGGTTAAATCCATTGTTCTTTTGCCCTCTACACCACCCCAGTTTGGACCCAGCCATATGCAAATCAGTCTTGACCATGTGCCACATGAGAACAGTCCAGACCGAACTGCCAGGCCAGGTCCTCCCTTGACCGGAACCAAGCATTCTGGGACCGGTTTCAGGGTATGTCACCCTTCTTCCACCAAGCTAGCTTGAATCCAGTGGCACAGTGAGCAAGGAACCCTTGACTAGGCACACCCATTCCACTTAGGGCGAAAAGTGTTACAGCAAACAAATGATGGACGGAATGCTGACAATGCAAACATCCTCCCCCAGTCAAAAGATCTGGGTTAAATCCATTGTTCTTTTACCCACTACGCTACCCCAGTTTGGACCCAGCCATATGCAAATCAGTCTTGACCCTGTGCCCCATGGGAACAGTCCAGACCGAACTGCCAGGCCAGGTCCTCTCTGGACCGGAAACCAGCTTCCATGACTACAGCCAATGAGGTTGTCTTTTCTTTGGAAGAGCCAGGGGGTCAACTCATACCTGTGCTACGGGAAGTGTTTAATCCCCAGGCCTCTGGTAGGTCCATAAAAATTGTCCTTCTCATACTGTGATGGGGAATTAATCTCCATTGTCAGCAAAAGCTGGTAAACTTTGGTTAGAGTCTGATCTAAAAAGTTGTTAGTGCACTGGAGGGATGCTGCTAGGTAAAGGGGATGTTTGTCATAACTGGAATGAACTGGTTCTGTGCTAATTGAGGTTGAGTGAACTGGTAAGAGGCCTTGGTTTAAACAAATTTGGATAGTAGCTGAACAATGCAATAGGATGGATGTCCTCCTCTGGAATTGGAGCTGCGTTGACATGCCCGAAGACTTTAACTGCAGCAAGGATTTGTTGCCAGAGCAGCCCCATGACCCTAAACGGGGATGCATTCTTGACTTGAAGTGGGGATTAATTGACTTACTTCAGTGTTTGGTGATGTACAGATTGGCTTTGCAATCCTAGATTGCCTTCAGATGCATAAGGGTGCACTCCTTACACGACTTGGAGTCGTGGTTTAACCCTGAACACGAGAGACACACCTTGTAGTGATTTGTCACAAACAACTGCTTGCAACAGTCCCTACAAGTTTTAAACCCTGTAAAAAGCCACCTACCACTATGCTGAAAAATCTTGAGGTTCAGTCTAGCACCAGGGGATAGTCTATAGGGCAGGAATCTGTGGTGGGAAGTATCCATCAGAACCTCTGGAAATCACACAGGTTGCAAGTTGTGACAGACACAGATCCCCTGCATGACTCTGGAGAGCATGCACCCTTGTCAGGAGTTCATCTTAGCTAATGTAGGTTTTGACTCCACCTCAATGCACACACAACAATCATGAATGTTCACTGAAGATATTTTTGTGCCAGGAGTAGGGACCCAGAGTGTGGTTCTGTGATCAAGAGGGGCATGGAAGACATCCTTTAGCACACAGTCATAACCATGATCTGGCTTTACAGTGCAGTCTCTACCCCGACTAGTACGTTACCACGCAAGTGGTTACAATACTTGCTTTAGGGGGCACGTTGTGTGGTAAATGCATGCAGGGTTCCATTATACAGCTGAGGGGCATACCATGTGTACCCTCTTCTTATCGAGGGACAAGGAGCTAGATATAGGACCAGTGGCTCATGCTCCCAAATATTAGATACATCACTAAGAAGAGTCACTGTTCCTGAGAGCAGGAGTGGAGAAGTGTTTTTTGAGAAAATCAGGAGAGAGTCAGAGAGACTCTTACTTGATGCCCTCATACACCCCGAAGGCGTCATGCTTCATCATGGGGCGGTGCTCCTTGTAGGGCCGGGGCCGCAATGCCCTACGGGTCCCCCGAAGGGTCACTTTGTCGGAGATATTTTTGGTGATCTAGCTGTATGGTGTGTGCTGGTCAGTGTACAGTGCTCTGTGAGAAGGGAAGATTTAAACATGACTAGTGGGTATCTGGGGTGAATCAGTTTAATAAAGGAGATCCCTCTGTCATAATCTTAAAAAAAAAAAAGTTTAGGTGTTGCTCAAGGGTAGTTATGTCCCTCAGTAGCTAGAAAAATGCAGCATTGAATGAAAAATGTGTAGGGTGTAGACTAGTCACTAGTAGGCGGTCTCAGGAGGAGATCCTTTGCACTTCTTCAGGACCAAATAGAGGTTGTAAGGATAGTAGGAAAGTGTTTCAAGGTGACCTTATCAGTTCAAGTAGTGCCACTTGGAGGACCCAAGAAGTGCTCCAATCTAAAACGACAGAAATTAAAGAAAAGAGGGGTGGGAGGGAAAAATAATTAGGTTAGATCAATCAGGTGGGCGGGATGATATACCAGGAAGTAACAGTGGTCCCTAAATGGTGGACCGCAATGAATCTACATGTTAAAAAAACCAAATGTCACCGGTTTCATATTGACAATATTTGAGCACAGTGACAAAATTGTGAGATGAACAAATAGATATTATGACGGACAGATAACTCAATCGTGGACAGTGGTCGTACTGGGCAATCAGACAAGCATAACCACATAAGTTTGCGTGCAATTTGAGAGCAAAAGTACTGAGTAACTGTACTGTGGCCATAGGTTTTAGGCAAATCCTTTTAACCGTAAAATGATTTCAAGGGATAGGCAATCGGGAAAGAGGGGTTGGGGGATCTGTTGGGCAGGGGGTTGTCTGGATACGGGAATTAAGGAAAATAAAAGTGGAGGGAACGGACCGCTTACCTATTCACTACAGGTAGAGTGCTCCAGAAGTCAAAACAAGAGAGTGATGGGCGTCACAATCTACATAAAAGACCAGCATTACTTATCACAGGCTTTTGTGGACTCATGGCACATGTATACTCCAGTGAGGGAGCAATTGTACCCACAGTTGTGTCGGAAGGCACCGGCTCTTGCATGCTTGGAAAGTGAGTGGCGAGGTCGCTTCGATTCTTCAAGTTCCAGATAACACAGGGTGTAGCTGATGGCGTACAATGGATGACGAGGAATGTATCCGCCAGCAGGGTGAGATTAAGGGGTCACTGGAGGTTCCATCTTGGCACGGTGTAAAAAGTGATATTAAGAGGGAGAGCAAGCTCATTGATCTACGAGCTGTGTTGTTTGGTGTTGATAACCAGCACCTCGGTAAAGGACAATAATAGTGGTGTAATATTATATACCTATCAGATCGACAAATCAAGTCTGAAGGATCAGGGGCTCATCTGTAAAGTTATAATCAGTCAATGATCTGTCGATGTGTTAAATGGATCGACATGATTTCAAAAAAGGATCCATAGCTATGGATAAAGGAACTAAAAAAAGTGCCAATATTAGCGGTGAGTGAATAAAAACGCCTCTCTAGGGACACATAAATTAGTATGTACCTTTCAAATTGTGTATTCACATAGTGGTGATGTTTCGGTGTTCAGTACAGTAATCAAATGTGTTAATGCCTGTCCCTTATGTTTATATACAGTGTTAGGAGTATCTCCAGGAAGTGGAGTGCTAATAGAGGAATATCAGAACAGAGATGTCCACAGGGTAGAGAGAAGGGTAAAAGTTAACTTTGTAGTTCTATCAATGGTATCTCATCGTTCAGACCGTTGGTATGCGTGTGCAAATGAAACACCCAGCTTTGTTCTTTTCGGAATAGGGAGGTTGCATTCCAAGAGCGGTTGGCCTCCAAAATTGTCAATGTTAGTTGGTCTATGGTATGGGGTTTCTCAATGTAGTGGTTGTACATTTTCAGTGCGCTGCGGCCGCATCCGATGTTGCTCTTGTGTTGACTGATTCTGGTTTTTACTGGTGTAGTGGTCATCCCCTCATAATGTAAATTGCAGTGACGTGATAATGTACACAGTTTTTGGTGCTGCAGTTAGTATGTTCTCGTTTGGTCCACCAAAGATCGCCTATGTGAAGGTACTTGCTGTGGCGTGTGGAGGTGCAGGCGCTGCCAAAGGGGTAATGGCCTTTAACTGTAGGTAGATTCTACAGTGTTGTTTGTTGTGTTGTCTTAATTGTCTGCGGTCGCGTGTGGACCAGCATGTCTGTGAGGTTTTGTGTTCTCTTGAAGGCGAATCTGGGACGCTCTAACTGGAGTTCTCCTTTTTTGACAATGTTCCAATGTTCCAAAATGATGTTTTTGATTTTGTTGGATGTGAGAAAGTATGTCGTAACACACATCATGATGTTGTCTCGTGCTTTCCTGGATAGTTTCCAGGAAGGCCTCAGGGTGGTTGGTACGGGCTCTTTTCTTTGTGTTTCTGATGACTTGCTTGGGGTACTTAATGTTGTGCATATTGCGGCTAAGAGCATCCGCTTGTAAATCGTAGTTGTTTATACTACTGCAGTTCCTCCTCAGCCTCATAATGGTGGCTGTTGAAAGGGAGGAGACTTTTGCAGTCAGTCGGTTTTTTGTACGTTTTGGTATGTAATGTTCCATGATTCAGAGAGACTTGTGAACTACTCAGAGCTGGCTTGGAATAAGCAATTACTATCTGCAACATTAGTTTAAAGATGGGGCAGAAACTTCTTGGCAGTGAGCCAAGATTTCTCCCACCGAGGTCATTGCACCATTGTTAATGAGAAACCTTTTTTGTGGTATCAATTGCCAACTCCCCATGCTAGGTTGTTCACCAGACCCTGGGAAACATTTTTACAACTACCAGGAGAGATTCCTAGAACCTGCTTCGAGGGTCAAAGCTGACTGCCCTTACACCAGGAAGACACTGCTCACAAGGAAAGGGCTGTTGAAGAGCCAAGGTTGAAGGAGCTGAAGATCCCCACTGCCACATCAGGAAAGGACCTGTCTTGCTTTGCAAGGGTAAAGCCCAAGGTTCCTGAAGTGACTGGGTAGTGCAAGCGTAACAATGTATTCCGGTGTTAGAAGGTAGTTCTGAACATATAAGCTGCCTGGATTTTTCGCTTTTTGAGCACCTAATTGCTGAGCGTTTACTGTGGGAGAGCCTCATAAGTTGGGACTCACCCACAGTGAACTCATGATGAAAGCGACTGCATGTGGATTTTACTGGTGTCCCCCTAGGTTGACTAGACCACTGCGCTGCAGCTGGAGAAAGGGGCAACAGGTTGGTTACATGCAGATATGTGTACATGCATGTGCACATGTGTAGGGGTTGCGCAGGGGAGATTCCTGGCGTGCACAGCCAAGGAGCAGGTGCAGATAGACTGGTGTGGTAGGACTTATGCAGAATTGGGTGGTGATATGGAATAGGCTTTATACAATGGGAAGAAACATGCCAGGGAAAGTCAGTGAGTTTTACTGTTTTCACTGCATTATTCTCCTTTGGGGATGTGGAGCCCATGGGCTAGTTTCACTTTAGTAAGGCCTCCAAATTCCAGACATGCACTAAAGTCCGCTGTAACTGGTGTGAGAGGAAGTATTCTGTAGAGTCCAAAGTCCTATTTGTACTGCTTTTGGGTCATCCAGAAATGTCATATTTCTTTGAGTCAGCCCACAACCAGGGCCTGGCTGGGGGGCTGACCCTGCCAGGCTGGATTAATGATCTTCCTTCCAAGGGCGAAGGCCTCCTCTCCAAGAAGAGAAGATGGGTGGGGCTACAGGGTAATCCATCAGCTGCTGTCACCTGGTGCCCGGCACCAAGCTGCAATGGGGAGAAGGCAGCACAGGAGAAGGGGCTCTCAGAGACCATGTGGCATGAGACCCCTGGATTACGCCTTTTTGAAAAACCCAGAGGCCTGGGCAGGAAGGAGTGAGCAGGGGCAGAGAAGTGATGTGTTGCTGTGTGATAGGGCAAACAGAGACTTCCTGCCAGCGCCCTCCCTGCTTAGGACGACTGGTGCTGGAGCCTGGCATCATGGGCAGCTGAAAGAAAGAGCCTCCAGACTGGCCCAGGATCCTGAATCGCGCCACCAGTGAGCAGAAGCCTGGACCTCTGTGCAAGGAGAATAGAGGCCCAAGAGGCAAGCCAGGCGGAAGGCTGGCGCAGGTAGCCAATGAAGACATCTCCCTGCTGACTTCCCCCTCCCGAGACCGGGAGGGCGAAAGAAAGTGCTCCCAGTGGCTGGAGCTGGCCAAGAGGAGCAAAAAGAGACAAAAACTGTCTGCCAAGATATGCCCCCTAGAAGGTAGGCAACCTTTGACCTCTCAGTGGACAGATGACGAAACACGTGGGGCTCCGCCGCCGGCCTCAACTATGCCCCTGGGGTGGGTCCGGTCCCGGGGGCTGCCCCAGGCAAAAGTAAAGTCCCCCGAGGAAGTAAAGTCAGGGAGCGCAGTTGCTCCCTGACTTTACTTCTTTGGGAGGGGACTTTACCTCTTTGGGGTCCTGGGTTGGACCGGGACCCCAAAGAGGAAGAGGCCGTGCCAGGGGCCCGGGTGGTTCCGGGCAGCCGAAAGGCAACCGGAGCAGCCGGGGGTGGGCTTCTCGAGCTGCAAAATTCACCAGGGAGTACAGATGTGACCGGACCTCCCACCGAGGACTGGATGCGGCCCGAAAGGCAGCGCGGCTCTCCCCGGAGCAGCAGGGGAGCCGCTGCTCTAATATTCAAGAGCCGGGAGGAGAGCGCCCCATAATGTTTTGCAGGCCCGGACCAGCCTGCAAGGTAAAACAGCATTTCCTCAGTGTTTGGTGGCCCCAGGAGGATGGGGTCACTGCCAAAAGTATGCCTAGGTGCAGGGGAAGCTGCAGGTACAACACAGTCTCCCCCAGCACGACGAGAACGAGTCCCTCCCTAATTTTCTGGGGACTCTGAAGAAATAACCCCTCAAGGGCTCAGCCAGCATTGACTCACCTCCTGGGCTGGAACTTTTGTTCTACAGGTGGGGACGTATTAAGAAGTTCACCAAGGAATGAAGGGCTGAGTTGGAGATGTCTGGAGAAGGGCATCCCTTGGAGGTGAAAAGGTGTAAATGCACCTGTAGTGTATTTGCAAATGTTATTTCTTTTAGAGGGACTGAAAGTCACATGTGTAATGTGAAGTACCTGTGTAAGGTGATGTCTTCAGCACAGTGGTGTTATGTTGCCAGACATTCCTGCTAGGGTGTCTGGCTGGATATGCTTAATACTGTGATTCATCTGTGATGCCTTTAGGGGCTATAATTGCAATGCATTATAATGATCCGCAGATGTGATGAGTACTGTCATTCTAAAGTGATGGTTAAACATGTATTCTTGCTGCTGCGCTTAGGTGAAGAACAACCCGGACTGTTAGCCACTAAAAATGTAGCGGTGTATACTGTATGGTCCGTATGAGATACTCAGTCAGGGTTATGTGTCACCAGGGCAGGTGTGCCTATTTTAAAGGCTTGTTGAGCTAATGGGGTGGGTCGCCACTGGGATGGTGCCAGTGGGCAAGGCCCTCGCCCCATGTTATGTTCAACTGACAGCATTAGCGGGCAAGATGATGTGCATACTTGGGAGTGGTGGCACTAGACCCACCCCGCTCTGGGAGGGGTGGAACTGTTATGCAATGTCACAAAGTAATTCCAACAGCTTATGTATATTTGTAAATTGGTGCATGGTATTGAGTAGTGTGTGTGTGTTAGACCTGTCAGCCTTAGGGCGGTCTCCCCTACATTTTTGACCTTGTTGCCTCCCATTTTTACCTTACATTTTGTTGGACTTAGGACTCTGGGCGCCTCAACACTGCTAAACAGTGCTGAGGTGCGGGTGCTCTCCCCTAAAATCTTGTGAGGCTGGCATATCTGCCACAAGCCACTGCTACCGCAGTAAGGCTAATCCTCCATAGGCTAATATTGGGAACATCCCCTTATGGGATAACTTAGGACAGGGACCTAATAAGTCTGTCATGTTTGGTCTTGTTGGACTCGGGGCAGGGAACCCTTTCCAATGATATATAGGGTTTGGGCATTACTACGCTAGGGATCCCACTTTTATAAAGTGGGCCTTTTCCTACCTACACTTAGATTAGGCTCTGCAGACTCCCCCCTCCCCTCTGCATACTGATGGCCTGCCTGGGTTGAGAGGTGGGAGTGGTGATTCACACCTTCTTCCCTGGGATGAGCTGTGATGGGCTGCCCACTGTAGCCTTAACGGCCTGTCTCTCGTCACTGTGACAGCTAGGTCAGGGAAGTCAGGAAACATACCAGAACTCTTCCAGATGCCACTGCCCCCAGACCCTTCCTGAGACTTCTACCACTTTCTAGCCCTTAGACTGAAAGATATATACGGGAGGGTCCTGGCCTCACTTCTTGGTTACACTGCTGGACCTGGAAGAATCCCTGCTGGAGTGAGGACTGCTGCGCAGGAGGATTGCCATTGGAAAGGAGGCTGAGTGCTCCAAGGAACTGCTGCCTCACAACCTACTGAGCTCCCCTACTGCCTGTTGATCCTGCCCTGCAAGAGGAGACTGCGAATACCACCACCAGAGTGTCTCCACAAAATCCCCAGGAAACTACGTTTCTTTGGAAACATCATTTTAAGGACTGCCTTTTGGGGAAAGCAACTCTTATAAGGACTTGTCACTGAATGAATGAAAAAGCTCTTGTATAGCGCATGGCTACCCTGAGGCATCCCAGCGCTGCCAGACCATAGACAGAAGAAGACACTCAGTGAAACAAAAATGTCTTCAATCGCTTCCTGAATACAAGATGGGACATTTCCAGCCTGACGTTATCTGGGAGTTTATTCCAGCCCTTGGCTACATGGAGGGAAAGCTGGCAGCCACCCATACAGGCTCGCTTCACCCTGGGCACCTCTGTGCTTGCAATCAACTTCGCTGGCCCTGGGATCATCAACGACTGCGTCTGCAGCACTGGGCCTGGGATGCCCTTTTCACCTGACACCCCCGGAATCACCGTTGCCGCCCGGGGACCCTGAATGCGCTACGAGGCCCTGTGGAGGAGAAGCGCTGTGCTGGGACTAAAAGCACTGCTGCGAAAGAGCGCTGTGTGCCTGGCAGTCACCGCCGCTGGCCGTGGTGAAAGCGCTCCCGAAAACACTCCTGGAATTATCTGTGAAGTCACCGCTGCGGGCCTCGGGCGGAAAGTCTGTTAAAAGTGCTCCAGGAGTCACCCCCGCTTGTCCGTGACCAAGCGCCTTCAGATCTGCCCCTAGAATTACTGCTGCCGCCTGGGAACCTCGGGAACCCTGAGCACTGCACTGCAGAGGTAATCAAGGTGCCGCGTTAGGGTTGGTGCAGGCGCAGGGGTTGCCCAGCAACGAGGGAGCGTCCCCAGTGAAAGCCGCGCTGGGATTGGCGTGCCGACAGCTCCAGGCCATGCCGTGATTGGTTGTAGCGGCCCCGGAGTCCCGTGGCTTCACCGGCAGGCTGCGTTGTCATTGGCCCTGCCTAAGAGGGCTTCCCCCACACTGTGGCCAGGATAGGAAGATCGGCGCCGGAGGCCGGGGAGGGCCCGGGAGAAGGAGCCTACCTCGCCGGACCCCTGGATAGCTGATCTGACTCCCCCGACGTGGCACTAACAGGAAGGGATAGACGCTGGGGTGAGGATCGCCCGAAACAGACTTCTACGCCGCAACCGCCTCTCCAGGTAACGCTTGCGGCTGTGCGCACCGGGAAGCTCTCTGCAACCTTGTTGGGTTTAGGGGCACTTCTAGGATCTGGGACAGTGTCTGTAAAGGAGCGGGCTGCCATAGACTTGTGGGGCATTTAGGTAGTGACAGCCCCGGTGGCCGGTTTTCACGGGACAAGCTCTCATTAGTGCTGGGGGACTTGTTCTTGCCCTAATGTTTTACACCTGAGGGACAGCCGCCCCCAAGACACCTGACTGACACCTGGCGTCTCCATGTGGAATCTTATTAATTTTGAACACTGCGCAATTCCTAGATGAGGATAACTTTATTCTCTTTTTACGTCACTGGATTTGCCTGATTGTGGATCTTGTCTGGAAACCGGACTCCTTGTATTACTGATCTTCCCTGGCAACTGGATTCATCTATACCATTGATTTGGACTGGAAGCTAGATCTGGCTAATTATTGATCTTGCCTGCAACTGCATTTACCTGCTAATTGATCTTTCATAATTCTTAGATAAAGATATTTATATTTTTATATACCAACTGGTGTGGTGTCCCTTTTGTGAGTGCTTTCACTGTGTCACTGCTGCTGCTTGTTGCACAAATACTTTACGCATTGCCTCTGAAGTTACGCCTTTTCTGCTCTGCGCCAAGCTACCAGGTCGGAAGCGGTGGTCCCTACTTGGACTAGGGTGCATACCCCTGCCAACTAGAGACGGTTCTAACAGTGTGTTTAATAAATGTACTCTTACTTTTATAAAGCAAAGTACAGACTGGACAATCAATTATTGAGTGTTATTTCTGCGCACCTGTTAATGGCGATTACTAGCCCACACAACCTCCCTTGAGTAAGCCTTAGACTGCTCTGCAACGCAATCCTCAGAGTCAGGGGCTACACTAGGGGGTTTGGTTCCCAGTGAACGACAATTGTGACATGTTATTTGTGCAGGCCTCACAGATACTGGCTCGTTTTCCATCATCCGGTGATCACAAGAAGCCCTGAGACTCTTATAGAAGACCAGACAACAGTTCAGAAACCCTGGAAAGAAGCCATTGGACTCTTAATGAAGAACAGACTGAGTCCACAAACCCCTGGAAGTTTGCAATCCAGAAGTGTTAACCTGAGCCATGTCTAAAATGTTGGATTTCCAGACTTCTGGAAGACATGGAGCAAGGGCAAAGGCACAACTTCGTTGAGCAAGAAATTCGTTGAGCAAGAAAATCAAGTTGGTCCCACTCTGAGCTTTTTGGTGCTTGAAAACCCTGTTCAGAGACCCTTAAGGCTAGCGTGTCCGACTTTAGTATAACTTAGCCGGATACAGTCTACTGCCATGTCAGGCTGAAAGATTCAAAGCTATAAAAAAAAAAGAAACGATGTCAGAAAAAATATTGACTGGGCAAAGGCACAAAAGTGTCCAACTATTGAAGGGACTTCCCTGGGTGTGAATTTTGAACTTTTTCCGCCAAAAAAACAGTGGTGTCAGTGGGCCCACGTCCAGTGATTTACTACTTTGTGAGGGCTTCCTAGGATACAAACTGCAACCTTGCCGCAGTGGTGGATTTTGACTTCCATTTCAGAGAGTAAGTCAAAAGGTAAAATCTTTGATGGGTACGAATCTGCTTGATGTATTCAACCTGTGCTCCATTTGTCAGTCTGCAATCCCACTTTGGTTATGGTCACACGCAAACAGTACCTTCTAGTGGTACTTTCTCTTGGCACTTTTTCTCTAAGGTAAGCCTGCCTGCCTTGCGCAATAGCTACTACAGGTTGAGCTTGGGTTGAAATTACTGAAACCTTGTGTTGGACTTGACAAACAACCATGATCATCATCAAGGAAATAAAGACAATGTTCTTCTGGGGCATGATTTAAAAAATCTGGGAGTATGGAGATATTCCCTCTTAGCATCAGAGGCTTGAGTGTGAAATACCAGCTTAATGGAGCTACAAAGATAGCCTCACCTCATTGGTAATTTTATGAACAGTTCCAGCCGATTCAGTACATGGCTGGATAAGGGTGCGGGTCTAAGATCGAGGAGCTGAGTCCAAACAGCATCAATATTGCACTGCCTAGTATTAGTGCTCTCTTAGTCGAAAGTAACATTTTCAAGCATATGAGGAGTGCTCTGAGGCATTTTTTTTATTTTACTTGGCTTGCCTAAAATCTTCTCATAATTCCTGGATTACGACATGATAGGCTGTTTCTGAAACACAAAGATCTGGGCACACGTCGCAATTAAGGTATAAACCAATGGAAGGTAGTGTAAAAGTCCACAGAAAAGTAATGTCAACTTCCACTATAGAAGAGTTTTGATAGTGTCCAAGATTTATCCATCAAGAGCAAACGAAAAATACCAGCCAACACGTGTTTCTACGCTTATCGGAAATAATCCTACGACTTCCTCAGGGCTGAATGTGAAGTAGAAAATAGATCTGATCATTCCTTAGAGGTTTAGAGCACCAATTGCTTGATTTGAACATATGGGTTTATAGACACTTTGAATTCAGATTAGGCGTTTTTGAAGCCTCACCCAGCTGGGTTGGAATTATCACCGGCAGAGCAATTCCCACTATTTTCTACTTGACATTCAGCCATGAAGAAGCCGTAGGATTTTTTCCGATAAGCGAAGAAACACGTGTTGGTGAAGTATCCGTCAAGGAGAGAAGCAGACTGCTCAAGATTTGGTGGTAAGTGAGGATTTATTAAAGAAGGGAGATAGAGACATCAAGAGCCCACGCCAACCGCTGCACTGGAATCACTGGAATACCTAGGCATAGGATTCCACATTCCAGAGCATGCGGCGAGGCGAGCTCAGCAGGAAGCACGAGGATACAACACATCCTCCTTTCTAGAAAAGAAAAGAATTAATCTTAACATTAAATACATACAAGCAAAGTAATAAATGCAATCTCATAACATTGAGGACAATTTGTAAGGAAAAGGGTTATTCACCAACAACGTAATCTTTATGCCAAACAGGAGATTTCCTCAGACGGGAAAAACTAGAATGAGGAGTGTGAACGGGAATGGGCTGAAGAGAACGAGGGAAAACAGGAGGGTGACGTGAATTGGAACTAGAAGGAGAGGTCCCTGAATGGTTGGGAGAAAAGGAACTGCTAAGGAGAGGCGGAACTTTGACAACTTTAGAGAGGCTCCAAACATTGCCGTCTGACAGCTCTACAACCTGCCTACCCACTCTAACAACTAAAAACGGGTCAGAAAAACGTGATACACCAGATCTAAGAAAACCAGACTTTCTCACACGTACCCAATCACCAACCTTACAGGGATTGCTGGAATTGGAAGACACCACAGGAGCACGACAACTAGCACGTTTACCATCTACTAGGTCTCGCATCCAGGGTTGGCTTAAATTACATACACCTTTCCTCCCCCGCATTATTTCAAAAGGAGACAGTTCACCATTAGCCTTAGGAGTATTCCGATAACTCCATAAATGTTTTCTAACAGCCTCGTAACAATTCTCACCGTTGCACACAGCAAGTTGCAGACCCTCCTTGAGCACCCTAATCCACCTTTCAACCATGCCGTTGCCTTGAGGATAATAAACAGAAGAGCGTTTGTGTAGGATGCCATGATTGCAACAAAAAGAATTCATCTCGGAAGAGGTGAACTGTGTGCCGTTATCAGAAAGGATGGAAGAAGGAAAACCTTCTTTTTCAAAAATTGAATTGAGGAAATCGATAACCACTTTAGAAGATACATGAGGGACAAATTTCACCTCAGGCCAACTAGAGAACTGGTCTATCAAGACAATGGCGTACACAGGACTCTGACCAAGGGACATCGGACCTGCAATGTCTACAGAAACGCATTCCCATGGTTTTGATGGTCTCGAGATAGAATCGTGGTGATATTTAACAGGCTTTTGCGATTTATCGCTCACACAACATTCGACACAGAACCTTACTTTTTTCTCGATTAATTTGTCGACACTAGGCCACCAAAATTCACTCCTTATCCTTTTTTTCATGCTTGACATGCCTGGGTGGCCCTCATGAGCCATGTCTAATACGGTGTTCCTTAAATTATCTGGAACCACCAACAATAAACCTCTCAAGAGAGTTTCTCCCTGGATGGAAAGTTCTTGAGCCACTTGAAAATAAGGCAAAACACTAGGGGATAGACTGTTCTTGGAAGGCCAACCATTTTTGACATAAGACACAACATCCAGGTAATCACGGTCACTATTACAAGCCAAAATCCAATCATCTTCACGAATGCATCCATTGGACACTTCTCAAATTGACACCACTTTGTCAGGGTCATTGTCAGGAGCAACATGATTATCGTCTTCCACGGGAAGTCTGGAAAGGAAGTCAGCAAGGACATTCTTTGCACCGGGAATGTACTCAACAGAGAAATGGAAATCTTGTAACTTGTACTGCCATCTTGCAATTCTAGAAGTGGCTTTTCCACATCCTTTGGTCGTAAACAGATCTACAAGGGGACGATGGTCCGATCGTACAACAAAGTCTGTACCATATACATACCTGCGAAAGTACTCAATTCCCCACCAGCAAGCCAATGTTTCTTTTTCAAGAGTGGAATATTTTGTTTCAGCACCCCGTAACGGCCTTGATGCAAAAGCAATAGTGACAAAACCGCTGTGTTGCTTTTGCATCAGAACCGCACCAATGCCAACGTTGCTTGCATCTGTGACAATAAATGATTTACAATTAGTGTCAAATGGGGACAAAGCAGGAGCAGAAATTATGCATTTCTTGATGAAACTAAATTGACATTTGCAGTTATCATCCCAAACAAATTCTTGATGGTTTTTCATCAATTTACGTAAGTGAGAAGTTTTATCAGAAAAGGAGGGGATGAACTTGGCATAGTATTCGGCTAAACCGAGAAAGGATCTAAGTTGATCCTTGTTGACAGGTTCAGGTGCATTTTCAATTGCCCTAACTAAGCTTAATTTGGGAGAGATGCCCTGTTTACTGATGGAATGTCCCAAATAATCTACTGAACTTTTTCCAAATTTGCATTTTTCTTTGGTGAGGGTAAGACCGTTGTCTTGAAGGATAGACAGGACTTTAAACAAAACTTCAGAATGTTCACATTCGTCCTTGCCGAAAACCAAAATGTTGTCCTGAAAATATAACACATTAGACACATTCTTAAACATGTTGTGCATTACACGCTGAAACACTGAAGATGCGGACACTAACCCAAAAGGCATCCTTTTATATCTGTATGCACCTTCAGTGGTTATAAACGAAGTCAGATGCTTACTATCATCATGAAGTGCTATCTGATGATATGCGTTAGATAAATCCAGTGTGGTGAAAATAGATGCATCCTTGAGCTTAGCGAACATTTCTCCAATATTGGGTAAAGGATGTCTATCAACCCACACATTTGAATTTAAATCGCGCATATCCACACACAAACGAATTTTTCCATTGGGTTTGTGGGCCACGACTACAGGCGAAAGCCACTCAGAGGATTCAATTTCCTCGATCACGTCTAAATCGCATAATCTCTGAAGTTCTTTTTTGACAGATTCACGTAAGGCTAAAGGTATGTTGCGTACTTTATGTACTTTGGGAACGGCATTATGTTTGAGAATAATTTTGTGTTTAAAATTTTTGAGTAGACCCAAATTAGGGGAGAAGACTTGTGGAAAAATAGTTTCCCATTTGTTGTCGGAGGACACATCAACAGAATTGATGAAGTCAGAATATCCTAAAACTTGATCAGGGTGATTGGGATCAAGTTTCATCATCAATTCTCTCTGTTGTGGCCAACCCAGTAAGCATGACCCATCCTTAGCAACATAAACTTTAGCATGTATTGACTTGCCCTTAAACGATAAAGTAGAGGGAAAGTATCCAAATACTTCAATGGGTTTTTTACCATATCCCCTTAATTTTATGTCAGAGGGAAATAAAGATATGACATCTGGAAATTCTTTTAACAACACATCATCACCAATTAAAGTGTACTTCGCACTAGAGTCCGCCATGACTTTTATAGATTTAGACCCAATTTGGAGCATACAGAAGGGAGAGTCTTTTTTTTCCTCTCCAACTTCATAGACGGTGCAGATATCGTCGTATTCATCGTCATCAATGTCCACCGGTTGAACTTCAGAGAATCTGTGACGTCTAGGATCAGAATTAGAATATTTCGATCTGTTGCGACTTTTGCACATCCTGGCGAAATGACCCCTAGATTTACAGTAGTTGCAAAATTGTCCTATAGCGGGACATCTCTTATCCGTTGCTACATGGCCAGAAAAGCCACATTTGAAACAAACTACATCCTTTCTGAAATTTTGATGTGAAGTAGAAGCAAACATAGGTTTGTTGGAAGTAAGTTCAGATGGATTTTTCTTGATGTTTTGGACTACAGATATATTGGAATTTTCGGAAGAGGATTCTTTCGGTTTTTTATCGGACAATTCTTTGATGCCAAGCTTCATATCTTCAAATCGGTGTGCGATGTCAAGCGCTTTTGAAAGAGATAAGTCTTTTGCATCAAGCAATTTTTCTTGAAGTTTCACATCAGAAACATTATGCACAAGCTGGTCCCTTAGCATTTGATCCTGGAATTGTTGATAGTTGCACTTGGCAGCCAGGATCCTTAAATCTTTGATAAAAGAATCAATTGGTTCAACGGGAAGTTGTTTTCTGCTAAGAAACTTGTGACGTGCCACCACTTCATTGACTTTTTTAATGAACTGTTTATCGAGCTGCATAATTGCATTTTCATAGACATCAACTTCTTCTTCGGATGAATTATCCAATGTCATTGGAGGTAAATGAGAAAGAATTTGTCTTCCTTCTGCGCCAAGTGAATGCTTAAGTATTGCGAGTTTGCGTTTGTCCGTGTAGTTCTCACCACCAATGGCTTCAAGATAAGCCTCAAATCCTTCACGCCATTGTTTCCATTCTAATGGCGGTTCACCGGGACTCGCCAAAAATGGCGGAGGGGCATTGAAATTTTCCATTGAGATGCAGGAGAATGAATGGAAAAGCTGAAAAATGTAACTTTAACAGTGTGCAGGGAATGTCTTAGTAAGGCATTGTGATGTCATAAACAGCAGTGGTAAAAAGTTCTTGAGAGGAATTATTCCTTGAAGAATAATACGAGAACTTCCTTGAAGAAGAGCTTTGTGATGTCACAATTGCAGACAGAACGAATATTATAGTACAGACGTTGCTTGCGCTTGCATGTGCTGACGCTGCCTGGTTGGAATGCAGAGAATGTTGAGCGCATGCGTTTGCTCTCGCTGAAGTTTCCAGGCGCGTGGCAGAGCGCACGCGTCAACTCGCGCAGAGGAAAACAAAGCGTTCAATTGGCAAAAAGGAATTAAATGAAGATATTCTCACCGCTTAACGTGGAGAAAGCGGGATTTTCAGCAAAATGACATCGATTCGATCGCGAAGGCTCCGCAGACACAAAAGAGAAAATTCAGCATCTCATGATGGCAACGGTAATCTTGGTCCGGAGATACCGGGGCTGCAGGCTCTGAAGTCGCGTAGGTTCGTTCACACCAAGTCGCCAGTGAAGTATCCGTCAAGGAGAGAAGCAGACTGCTCAAGATTTGGTGGTAAGGGAGATAGAGACATCAAGAGCCCACGCCAACCGCTGCACTGGAATCACTGGAATACCTAGGCATAGGATTCCACATTCCAGAGCATGCGGCGAGGCGAGCTCAGCAGGAAGCACGAGGATACAACAGTTGGCTGTCTTTTTTTCGTTTGCTCTTTGAAGTAAACTGATACACAGATTGCAGGAAGAGTACTTTATTCAGTACCAAGGAAACAGCTTATACAACCACTTGCAGGCAAGGCTCAGGAGATAAGCCCAACCACCACATAGAGAATGTAGAATGCACATAGGAAGCATAACAATTCTAGAGTGATGTCAGGTGATGTCATATAAAAGCAGTAACACACATTTAAGGGGATACTACACTCTTGATGAATAAATCCTGGACACTATCACAAACTCTTCTATAGTGGAAATTGACATTACTTTTCAGTGGACTTTTACACTACCTTACATTGGTTTATACCTTTATTGTGACGTGTGCCCAGGTCTTTGTGTTTTATTAACTCCGTGTAGGGCAACCTAAATGTATCGAGGGGTTCAAGGGAGTTTCCCCTTTCTTTTTGTGGCACCATATGAATTATTTCCTGATTAGATTGTGCGTTTACTTAGCAGTGCGCCATACTTCCCAAGTTACGAAAAACCCTTAACCAGTGTAGATGATAGGCTGTTTCCCTGGTGCATGTTTGTATTTTTACAGTTCTCCTACTTTTGCTCCTGATCCTGTCTCAGCCCTTATTATTTTGTCAGAGGCAACTAGCTTTGCAGTTTCTGGGTAGGGCATACACTTTTCTCCTAGAGGCTGGCCTTCCACACGTTTCAAGGCTTCAATACTGACCTGTCCTCCATCGACCTTCTATTATTATTTTATTTGTACTGTAGCTTTCTGACTCAGGAACTGCTGAGTCGAGTCACTGAATCAATAGGTCTAACTATATATAGGGCTGGTGCAGCGAATATCACCTCCTCCTGCCACTTCGGATAATTTTGTCCTCTTATTCACAGCTACCATGTAAGTGACTGTTCTTTACATAGCAAGTTTGGCCTGTTCGTTTTAATCTTCTCCTCCCTTGTCTTTTTCTTTAACAGTGGAAATAACTCACTGCTGGGCGCAGTGAGCAAAGGACGTGCTGTAAATCTATTTTGATAAGGCTGAAAGTGGTGGCCTCAGGACTGTAGAAATGGCTACTGATGGAAAATGATTTACCAAATCTTTGGTTCATTTGGTTTTTTGGTTCATTCCGATGAGTTTTCGATGCTGATTCACAATGGTTTGGTGTAATTGAGTAGATCCTTAATCCACGTGTATGTTACTCCTTTTTTTGCTACTTCCCATTAATTCGTTTAGGTCACATGAGAGGTCAGGTAGTGGATGTAAATCTATGTGAATCACAAAAGGGTTTTGTTCCATGATAAGAAAGCTAGTGGGAATTATTATGTTTGTGTGCTGCAAAAGAGGAAACATTTCCCCATTTAGAAACCCAGTTTTATGAGTGTAGTAAAAATATGATTTCTTTCAGTCTTCCAAGTGAAAAGTCATTATCTTCATATTCTTTGCAGTTACAAAATATTCCCTTTTAACTGGAGTAAGTGTCCTTTTTATAACTAAATGATAGAAATATCCGCAGTTTTCCCACATATTTTGCTACGTTAAAGTACTGACTTCAACCAGGCAGAGCAAGGGAGGCTTCCTTTTTGTGACTAATTAAACCTGCAGTAAAATTTGCTCTTTTGTATAGTATCATTGTCGGACCTTCCCTCCTCTTTAGACATGGCACTGACTGCAGCTGTTTGTCATAATTGAAGTGTAGGTCAAGCGCCAGAAGTTCTAATTTGTACTTTTCTGCTTTTGTGAACCGGTTGAATTTTAGTGGTGTAAATTTCAATCAATAGGTACATATACTTCATGGAGCCAGGATGTCTTTTTCTGATTCAGATAATGTCATTCCTTTTACACACTTTTAAAAATACTGATTTGTCTTTTTTTTATTATAAAAAAAAATTAAGAAAAAGCTTGTTCTGCCTCACTTTCTTTGGGAAAAGCATGAGGCTTTTTGTGCCAGAGTTGAGTGCATGCGAATTCTGGTGCTGTTATATTTTTAGGTCTCGCCATAGGAGAGCGACCTTTAGCCATCGGCACAGCTTTGGGGGCAAAAACATGCACACGTTGCATTGCTTGCAATGGCAACGCGTGTAATTCTGGTGATTCCCTTGCAGAAAAGCGCAGAGCCATATGGTGCACGCTCCCACAAGGGAATCGCGCAGGCCCCCTACCCCTGCTGCTGCCGCCGTACACGCCCACCTCCGCAATCCATCATGTTGCACTCATCGGGTCCCTCTAGCGCCCAGCAGTCGTAGTCGCAGTTATCCATTTTGTGCCACCCTGAGCTGCTCTGAAAGCTCAAGACCGGAGGCGACAAGACAGAAGATGAGGCGACGAAAAGCCGTTTAGCAAATCACGGACGCGTCCACAGCAAACACACACTCATGACATGTTGGAAACACTACCCCGCTTTGATGCCTCCGTAAGATGATAACCTATTGACAATGGCAGGTTTCCAAATTCCACACAATCCGCTTCGCCAACATTGGGAAGATAAACATATTGTTGACGTATGTATATATAACATTAGAAACACGCATTTCACCATAGGCGCAAAAAACATATTCTCTCATGTCCAGCAACGGTCTCAATGTGCGTGCACCCAGCTATTGTATTCAGTGGTTTTAATAATATATTTATCCCATGTGCGGAATGTAATTGGTGCTCAGGTAATACCTTTGGGTCGAGTTTGCGCTATATAAAAAACTGCACACAAAAATGTGTACATAACTTCCGTAGCAGGATGCCCACCCGCGCGTTACCTTTAGGATTAGATTTTGCTCCTACGGGGGTCTGGTGCAGCACTTACCAGTAAGCTCCAGAGCAGGCGATATGTTCCTGCAGGGTTCTGCTGGACTGCCATGTCTCACTGGTCCGGCCGGGGTCTCTGGGTGCACAGCTGCGGATCACCGAGGTGCAGATGTGCTGCAAGCTCCGTGAACTCCGACGAGTCCCTATCCATGTGGACCCTCCATGCCTGCTGGGGAGGCCGGGTCTGCTGCTATTCACGGCCAAGTCCAGTGTGCACGAGTTACATAATTATTCTATTATAATTATTATTTCTTCTTAGGAATGCAGTGCTACTAGACGTAACTTACTCTAGATTTTACCTCCACCTTTCTTTACCTATGTTTTATAAGCATACTACTGAAAAAGTAGTGTCAGTCAGTCAGTCAAAATACACTTTATTCGATTTTTGTTAAACTCATAAAAGGCAAGAGAAATACATACATTAAAAACATTTAAAAATACCCACAATTCATTTGGTTTTTACACAGTGTCCGTAAAAAGAGTCACTTAATTAATCACCATGATATATAAAATGGAGTTACAATTGATATATTGGTTTTTAGTTTAAAACAGTACAGTTCTAGGGATTTTGTTTCTTCCTCTGTATGCGGCTGTTAGAAAACTTGCTACACAAAAAGTGACGTGTGCATCCGGTAATCTTTGAAGATAGAGCAAGGCTGGTCTCACTTGTATGAAGCCAAGAGTTTTCAGGAGGGGAATTAGATATTTTCTCCTCTCCGTGTTATAAAATGCACAAAAAAACAGAAAAT
This sequence comes from Lissotriton vulgaris, assembly GCF_964263255.1. Taxonomy (NCBI): domain Eukaryota; kingdom Metazoa; phylum Chordata; class Amphibia; order Caudata; family Salamandridae; genus Lissotriton; species Lissotriton vulgaris. The sequence continues at coordinate 209,469,505 of NC_141687.1, forward strand.
GGAGAGTGTCCTGATTGGAAAACTGGTCACACTCACAGGGTGGTGCATGCTCCGGTTTACCCCACGTAGGGAAGGTGCCTAGTGAATAGTGGATCAGATTCATTCTAAATCTGGTTAGCAAAAATCTGTGCAAGGGTTTAGAAACATATTGCAGGTATGGTTCCATCGAGGGGGAAGAGGACAAAACCAAGTGTGCTCTTACTAGTGGTTTATTAACTTCAAACTCCTCTCTCTCTAAGCGTGTCCTCCCCTGGAATTCCTTCTTAATCCATGCAATGTCCGCTTTCCTAATTATTGACGGTGTTGTATATAGGTCAGGTCTCCCGAGGGCAGTGAATGATGACTTTATGTATCTCAACCAGGCTATTTTCATTGCCCCCTCCCTTGCAATCACATCTTTAAGAATTGTGTGGTTTAGAGACAACTCAGTATTTAACCAGGTATTGGCCCAAAAAAGTAAAGGGGCCAGTTTCAATCCATCTATAATATAGGGTAGGCCAACTTCTTCATGTATGGAGTAGGTAGGTGTAGAGTTTGGAACCGACAAGATTCTTCTAATAAGCTTGTTTTCTACCCTCTGCATACTGTCCAGGTTGGCATAACCCCACAATGCTGCACCATATGAGGCTATAGAAATGCATTTACTTTTGTAGACTTTTAACACAGCTTCCATTGGTTTAGCCCCTAGTCTTTTAGTGAAATCCATCAGGGCTGCTGTGGACCGGGCTAAAGAAATATGCTTGGCCTTAATTTGCGGAACCCAGGAGCCCTTCTCATCAAACAGGACCCCTAAGTATGGAAAAACAGGGACCCTGGAGAGAACCTCGCCTTTACAGAAAAAGGTTTTTGTGTGTGATTTATTTTTCTGCGGACCCACGATCATTGTGTGCGATTTGGTCACATTGATTTTTAAGTCTATTTTAGCCATAAAGGAACCGAAAAGCTCCAGAAGGGTCTGTAGACCAATGCCCGTGCGGGCGATGAGAACAGCATCGTCCGCATATAGGAGAGCCGGAATCTGCTTCCCACCTACCCGCGGGACATCAGCGTTGCCTGCTAACAGGGACTTCCCTAGATCATTAATATAAATGGTGAATAAAAGTGGGGCCAAAATGCAGCCTTGGCGAACACCCTTATTTGACCTAAAACTGTCAGAGCATCGCCCTTCCCTGGTTACCCGGACCTTCGCAGTGAGTCCCTGGTGCAAACTTGCTATGAGGGCCACCAAGGACTCCTCGATACCAAGCTCACGGAGTATAGCCCAGAGCTTGGCCCTATTAACCAAGTCGAAGGCCGAGGAGAGGTCCATAAAGGCTAAATATAGTGAGCCCTCCCCGGCCACAGTATACTTAGATATCAGGAGATGTAGATTTGAGCATTGCTCTAAGGTTCCCCGTTTTTCCCTAAAGCCATATTGAATCTCTGCGAGGCCCCCACAAAGCTCCAGGTTTGTTCTCAATTTAGTCAATAGTACTCTGCCCAGGATCTTGAAGGCAGAGTCTATTAAAGAAATTGGGCGGTAGCATCCCGGATTCTCCCTATCTCCTTTTTTAAAAATGGGTACTATGACAGATGTATTCCAAGTTTCTGGAAAACATCCATCATTTGTTGCCCTAAAAACATTTGTGAGCACTTTAGACCAGGTGGTTGGGGCGTATATAAAAAAGTCTACCGGGACTCCGTCTGGGCCCGGAGCCTTATTCTTCGTGGAGTCCATTATAGCTTTATATACCTCCTCCTCGTTGAATTCTACTGCCGCTAGCCCCCTGGTCAGTCCTATATCGTTTCCATTCACAGAGTCATTACCGCCGTATATGTTTTTAAAATGGTCAACCCATTTCTCATCACTGATAATGCAGTCGGAGATTGAGTTAGTCTCCCCAGAGAAGAATTGGTTATTTATAATGTCCCAGAATCTCTTACTATTACGTAGTACATCCACGTCAAGCAAGTCATTCCAGGCATTTTTTTTAATTGTGTTTTTCCTATTTTTGATAGCCAATTTATACTCCCGTCTTAATTTAGAGATTAAGGTTTTATCCCTCGGCTTTGTTTTGAGTGCATTTTTCAGGTCTTTATGGGCTTTAGAACAACTTCTATCAAACCATTTATAAGGCTTGGGTGACAAATTGGATTTGGGAACTGTGAGTTCTTTAGCTGTTTGTGAGCAAATAAAGTTAAAAGCTAAAACAATCTCTTTGTTAGTGGCATTTTGGTCTAGACAAATACACATGGGTTCTTCTATCTTTGGGCACAGGGAAGCCATAAAGGTTTCCTGGACCACCTTACCCCACTTAAGCCGTCTGCCCTGGTCGCTGGGCACCGTCGATGTGCAAGCCCTAGGAAGACCCAGGTGTTTGCTCCATAAGTCACTCCAGTGAACCTGTGCAGAAACTGGGTTGTGGTCACTATGTGGGGAGGCAGTTACCTCATATATCCCCATCTTAGAGGTTAAACCCTGAGAAACAAAAATGAAATCTATCACAGACCCACTTTCAGACCCTTTGTAAGTGGGCAAAGATTCGTCACTACCAGTGCTGAGGGGTTCAAACATATTGAGGCTAGCAAGGAAAAATTCAAGCGCCTCCCCCGCTTTGGTGTGAGCGAAGTGCAGATTGCCATTATCAGTCTGACCCTCCAGGTTGCCTAAGTTACATTTTAAAACACATTTTTGAATGTTAAAATCACCTAAGATTATGAAATCGAAATTAGTGCAAGATTTATGACTGTAATCGTTAAGAACATTTTCCAAGTGATCCACATGGGCTGTGTCTGTTTGTCTAACCCAAGAATTATAAAAATTTGAGACCACTAGGACCCGCCCTGGTGAGATAATCCACTCTACCATTAAAATATTTGAGGAGCCAGACTCTAGTTGTTTAAACGTCCCTGCCAGTTTAAGTGAAAAGAGGAGAACTAGTCCACCCTTAGCTCTTCCTGCACTACTTGGGGTTGCAGGTATAGTAAAACTTATAAACCCATCCAACCAGAAAGTTGGTGAGGTGTCCCATGTTTCTTGGAGGGCAATTACGTGGTTACTGGCTATGAAGTCTATCCATGTGGGATCTAGTCTTTTAGCTCTAGTGCCCGCCACGTTCCAGCTAAGGAACCGGCATGGAGTGAGTTCCACCTCCCCTAATGAAGCTAAAGGCGGTGTCTGAGTATATGTTGGTTGTTTATTAACTGCAAGCATAGGATCCTCCGCCCTAACTATTTGGGTTTGCAGGGCCGAATGTCTTTGCCCCTCTGGTGTTTCTGCTTGGGCGCCCTTTTCTGTGATCTCCTTAGAGGCCTTGTCTGTTTGTCAATCCACCCCCTCTAGGCCGTTTAGACAATTAAACCGATTATAAATTGGGAGAAATGGTGCCGGTCTGCCCAAAAGTGGCCAGGGATGAGAAGCCTGGTGACGCCCACTTCTTCCGACTCTCTCCCATCTATCATGATTTGGGGGTGGGTGGTGTGGGCCTGGGGCAATAGGGAAGAAGAAAGACACACGGAGGGTATGGATGGTAGATTCCCTTGATATATTTTCCCCTTGACATATATGCGACACCGTGCCCTTGTCCCTGAAACTCACCAAAACGCAGTCCCCAGTGATGGATTTCTGAGTTCTCCCCACCCATGGGACCCTTCTTACCATTATAATCTCATTGTTAAGATGTCTCGGGAGGGGTCTATTTCTGTTTAACCACTTAATAACCCTGGTTTTTAGGGCACAAAAATCCTCTACTTCTCCTTCATCAAGTGGCGGGACCCCTGCCATAACTACTGTAAGGTCATTAGTCTCGGGGGGTAGGTTAGGGCGACGGGGTCTTACAGGTGGCTTTTTTTGGTGGTCCGGAATGTTATTGTCTATCGTGTGTGCCTGAGGTACTGATACAAGGGGGGGGTTAAGCGTGTTAGCGTGAAGTGAATTGGTAGCTACAGGATTTGGTTTTAGGGGTTTTTGGGGGACTACCCCATTTACAGCCTGAGATGGAACTGGCGCTGGGTTAGCTACCCTGTGTTTCGACCCTTGCGAGGCTACAGGGGAGGTGATGGGTGCTAAATCGCTTTCCTGTCGACCACCGCGAGTTTTCAGACTTCCCAGTGTGGCCTCCAATATGGTTAGTCTGATCTCGATCTTTTTTACGCTTTCGCTGATCGGGAGTAACAGTGACCTTAAGAGAAATTCCAAGTTTCCCAGCGGCACAACAGAGAGGGGGACATTTCCAATACTAGTTCCTACATCTTTGCTCAAGGCGGGAACTATAACTTCCTGCACATTAGATTTAGGGTGTGACTCTGCCAGTGGTTTTACTGTGGATACAGAATGTTTTAGGGATTTGCCAAAGTCTAGGTGTAAAGTCTTGGGTTTACTACCACCCTGCGCTCCCTTTGCCCTTCTCCTGCGTTTTTTTGGGGGGGGTCCCGGGATTACTTGTGTGGTGACTACTTTCAATTTGGGGTGCCTATCTTTATGGGCTGTGGGCGGTTGTGAGATTAAATCTATAGTCCCCCTAACGGGACTGGAGCTAGTAGGTAGAGCTATGCTCGTAATTTCAGCTGGAGAGGTGTTCATACCCTCCCTTAACAGGAGTGGAACATCCTCAATTCGAGTTAACTCCTCCCTTAATGTAATAGATTGTTCTCCCATGGGGGTGTTTTTCAGGTTGTCCACTGAACGTCTCCGTTCCGCCCTTAACCTTGACAAATTTCCCTCTTTGTCCGCCTCCCCCACAGCCCGTGCAAAATAGTTTTCAAGAGTCCCGCTTTTCACTCCACCCGGCTTCTGAGGGGTACTCTCCCTTGTCGGTGAAGGCATGATTAAGCTCCGGGAGGGTCAGTCAGTTATGTCTCCCAAGGCTGGTGTAACAAAATAATTAATCCTGTAAATACCTGCACAATATAGGAAACCAAGAGAGTGGGCCCAGCCCGGCCTACTCCGGCCGATGACGGCCTTGGACGGTCCCGCCCTTGTCCCGGGCTTCTCCCGGCGCCCTCCCGCGCGCTCCCGCGCAGCGGGGATACAAGGGGCTTAATGTAGAATGAGGTCGCTAATAGGTGAAGGGGGGGGAGGGGTCGGGGAGAGCGGCCCAGGTGGAACAGATCAGGCAGGCAGCGGGCGCTCCTGGGATATGCAGTCCCAGTTGAGCGCGCGCACTCGCACTCGCTCGCAGCCCCGGCAAATAGTCTTCCCTCAGCGTCCCCTTTCCGATGGCAGCAGACAAGCCTCCCAACGCAGCGGGACCCGCGGAGCGGGTTCCGCAAGAAGTAGGTGAATGGCAGCAATCCTCAACAGGTCAAGAACACAAGTACAGCGAGGCGTCCCACTCGCCAGGTCCAAAGGTGCAGATGATAAGTGCTCCGTGTAGGGGGGAGGGGTCGGGGAGAGCGGCCCAGGTGGAACAGATCAGGCAGGCAGCGGGCGCTCCTGGGATATGCAGTCCCAGTTGAGCGCGCGCACTCGCACTCGCTCGCAGCCCCGGCAAATAGTCTTCCCTCAGCGTCCCCTTTCCGATGGCAGCAGACAAGCCTCCCAACGCAGCGGGACCCGCGGAGCGGGTTCGCAAGAAGTAGGTGAATGGCAGCAATCCTCAACAGGTCAAGAACACAAGTACAGCGAGGCGTCCCACTCGCCAGGTCCAAAGGTGCAGATGATAAGTGCTCCGTGTAGGGGGGAGGGGTCGGGGAGAGCGGCCCAGGTGGAACAGATCAGGCAGGCAGCGGGCGCTCCTGGGATATGCAGTCCCAGTTGAGCGCGCGCACTCGCACTCGCTCGCAGCCCCGGCAAATAGTCTTCCCTCAGCGTCCCCTTTCCGATGGCAGCAGACAAGCCTCCCAACGCAGCGGGACCCGCGGAGCGGGTTCCGCAAGAAGTAGGTGAATGGCAGCAATCCTCAACAGGTCAAGAGCACAAGTACAGCGAGGCGTCCCCTGTGATAACTAAGAATAAAATGATATTGTTTATTGGTAATAATATGACTGAAATAATAAAGCCAAGCAGTAAAGCCTACTCGTCTTGGGGGAGAGAGTACATTCAAATAAGGGTCTCGGACGCTCTGTAAACGTGCGATGCTGGCGATTCTCTAATGATCCCCAACGGCAGGGGGCAACAGTTGGAACTAACCTTAGAGGCAATACAAAGCAAGCAATGGCATAGCCAATAGGTCTCGCTTTTGGGACCTTATAGGTATTTAGTTTTGCAGCACAATATCCTAGGTGCAACAACATCAGCTGTTACATGGTTAAACCTTGTACCTTATAAGCGTGTAGCCATGCAACAGTTGTTGTTTTTGCACCAAGGATATTGTGCTGCATAACTAGATACTTGTAAGGTCCCAAAAGCGAGACCTATTGGCAATGCCAATGCTTGTTTTACTTGTCTTAGGAAAGACCGTAATTGGGTAAACGTCATAGATGTTAATCCCTTCCTGTATTTCATATACACCTATACCGAATTTAATTATTTTGTAACTCTAAAGCGAAATCTCTAAGTAGAAAAAAGGGGGAAAAAAGCGGTGACGCTTCTCTCTAAAGAACGAAACAATGAATGAAAAATATCTTACCAGTCCCTACGAAATAAAAGACATGATGCAGGGGCCAGTTTATATAGAGCAAATGTACACTGCATTGTATTGCAACAGGATATAAACTTACAGCCCTCTTCATAAAGTTATTTGCATATACAAGTGTGTTTGCATGTAAAACTAGCCTCTGTAAAGGCCAACAACACACCTAAGGTAGCTTTACACTCGAAAAAAGAATCACTCACACGAAGATTTTGGTGTAGATAAATTTACTCTGAGGGTTCATGAGAGTACATCCCAGGACAGGAATGACCCAGAAAGTTTGTCCTATGTACAAATGTGTTATTTTGTGACTTAACTCAAATTACTGCCAATTTATTTTTCTTACTATTGCAAGGCTACCTGTTCTCATGGGACAGAATGAGAAGTTTGTTTAAAACTGCTTATAAACATAACTGCCCCTGGGAACGAGGTAGGAAAATAAAGTTCAGTATGCCTGAATTCAGAATGTAAAATGCATCTTTAGTGAGGGTGATTTTTACATTCTGTGTTTGAAAATAACTCTTTTAGAAAGTAGGTATTTTCTTGTTTAGTCATTCAATGTGCCTCTGCTAGCATGTGGATTGGCTGTCTGGGTTTTGAGTGTCAGGGGCTGGGTAGAAGCAGTGGCTCCAGGGAGCCTGATGAGTCAGGGCTGGGCTGAATAGACCTGGGCTGCATTTAGAGTAGTGGGAGGAGATTTCCTTTCTTTCACCTGAATTAGTCAGGTTTGTTTTACACAATGGTGTCTATGAGGTTATCTCAGGACTCACAGACTACCTCAATGCTGCACAGCACACTTGGACTTCATAAACTTTTATAAAGAATACTGCTTTATTGTATCAACCCCAAGACAACGTGCACTCTATAAGGTTATCTCAGGACTCATGTACTATCTCAATGCTGCTCAGCACACTTGGACTGCCGAACTTATATGCTGAATATTGCTTATTGTATGAATCTTGCTCAAGAACCGTTGTGAAGCGCTCCGAAACCCACGGGTCAGGCTAGCACTATATAAAACTCCTTAATAATAATACAAAAATAAGTGTCTACACCTCCTGCCAGGAAGCTGCACCAGAGAGGACATTACTTGTTTTGACTGGGCATTGGGCTTCTCTGCACAATGAAAACAAAGATATTTTGGGGTATAAGTATTAGACCTAAAACCCCTGAACTTTAGACTACTTCTGGAATCAAGAGGAACCTTTGCTGAGGAGAAGAGCTGGAGAAACTGAGGAGAAGTACTGCTCTTGCTGTGTGTCTGGGGTTGGCCTGCAGTTGCTATTCTGCCAAAGAAAGGAGAAGGACTTTGCTGTGTGCTAAGTCCCTGCTTGAGGAAAGTCTCCAAGGGCTTGACTAGAGCTTGTCTCCTGTTTTGTAGTCTCAGGAACACAAAGACTTCACCCCCAGTCCTCCTGAACTTCCTTGCTGGGAGTTCGGACCTGCCAAGAGGTGCCTGTGACTGTGTTGTGCCTCTGTAGGTTGTTTCTGCTGTTGGGAGCTGGAAAGGCAACACAACAACTAGGAAATCGACGCATCGCTCTTCTTGCAACAGGTTTTTGACGCAACGCCGTGGTGCGAGAAGACTCTCCCCGCATCGCTGCACCGCTGCAGAAACCGATGCAGTGTTTGTCGCCATGGCAAGAATGGACACATTGAGGGATCGCGGCTGAAAGGGTCGACGCCACGCCGCATCGTTCGCTGACGCATCCCGGATTTCCACGGATCGTCCCTGTGTGGAAATTTTCCCCGACGCATCACCCGAGGATTGGAGTCGTCCCAAAATCGATGCATCTCTTCCCTCTACAGACCGGACCCGACGCATCGCTCCCTTGTGTACAGCGGAACTGTTGCATCGCATCCACAAGGACCTCAGGAACCAGCGCATTTGTTGGTTTTTCGATGCTTCCCATCACTGCGGCCATTTGGCTTGGTGAATTTTGTCCCAACGATCGGTACTTTGCAAGAAAATATGCATCCATAGTTTTCTATGGACTCATTTGCTAAAACATTTTAAAAGTCATTTTTTCTTAATACTGTATGTTTGATTTTGGTCTTCTAAACTGGTGTGATGTCCATCTGTGGTGTTATCACTGTGTTACTGTGAGTGTTGGTACAAATACCTTACACATTGCCTTTGGGATAAGCCTGTTTGCTTTTACCAAGCTACCAAGGGGGTGAGCATGGGTTATCTAAAGTGTGTATCCACCTTACCATGAATTAGAAGCAACGGTCCCTATTTAGACAAAGGTACCTAGCTCTGCCAACTAGAGACCCCCGTTTCTAACAATTCCTGATTTGGAAGCAATAGAGAGGGAGAAGTGATGTCATGAAGTATAATAGCTAGAGAAGTAAAGAGGTAGCCAGGTGAAGGATTAGGGAGAAAATGAAATAGAGTGTAGAGGAAGAAAAGATAAATGAGGAATGATCAGGAATGATGATGAAAAACCAGGATGAAGCTAGAAGGAAATTGCTGAGGGACAAAGAGGAGGTAAGAGACACCAAGAGCAAAAAAAGCATGAGAAAGTGAGGTGCGAGAAGTTTATCTAGTCCTAGTTTTCCTTTTCACTCAGTTTTGTATTTTCAGTTTTAAACATAAGACTACAAGTACCAAAACAGAAAATGCGTTAATGGAATACTTGCCCGTTAAGAAGGGCAGCTTAGAATCTGTGACGGAAGATGGATGCTAGGAAGAAATGAGGCAGGTTGAGAGAGAACTGGATGATTTGAATGAGAGAAACTGAGCAAGACAGGATCGATGATATGAGAGAAGGAGTGCAAGGAGGTGAGACGTAGGTGATAAGTAGTGCAAGTTAAGGGAGACAAAAAAAAATTCTAGTGGGAAGGAAGGCAGCAGGATAATGTTTAAAGACAGCGAGAATGCATGTGGAATGGGAGACAATGGCAGGGGATCTGAAATCATCCCACATTGGATGTGAATATATTATCCAAACAGTTTTTTTGAATTTATTTTTTATTCAGAGAGTTACGAAGTGTATATAGCAATTTAAATCCAAAATACATAAATACAAAAACTAATGAGTACAGGTCGTATATATACACAGCCTATGCATGAAATATAATTAAATAAACGTTTCTGTTTAAATTCTAATAGAGGGCATCTTAATACAAAAGTTTTAAACAACATTTTCTCACAACTTGAACATAATTTTCATTGTTCCCATTCAAGACACATATAATTGTTTATGATGGTTTTCTAGTGTCATTTTTACCAGCCATTCCGAAAATGTTGGTATTGATTTAGACTTACATTTTTGTAATATCAAGAAAAGAACCATAGCATGGAAACATAAATCAGCTTGCTTGTTGATAACCCCATTGTGATAAATACTCAGTAGAATTGTTTCAGGATCTCTTAGTAATGTAATATTCAGATTGTTTCCACCCACAATTTTTAAAACTGCATTCCAATAATAGTTTATTTAGCCTGGGGCAGCACTATAGTTTGATTTCTGCTGAATCATATTTAAAACAATTAACTGAGTATTTGGGCGTACTCTTATTTAAACGTATTTGCATACATCACAATTATTCATATTGCATAAAATACCCTTCTGCTTTAATTGGCCGCTCTTAAAACTGAAAAGCTAATCACATGGATTTTATTCTACATCTCTAATTTTATAATGACATTTTCTTCAGTCTTCGATTTAAGGGAATTTTTTGAGAAGTTTCCTTTAAACCCGAAAGAAACGTTCTTCCAAATGCAAAGGGATCTCACACTTGGATTCCAGACACGGCCATATTAATGCTTATATTACCAGAAATATCTAAAATGCCACTGTACAACCACGTAAGCCATCCTATAAAAAACGTTTATTGATGCTCCTAAATTTGCTTAGGTTTTCCTTTTGCCATTGGCTAAAAAAGCTGATAGTGTAGCATATCGAATAACGTTCCATCTGAGTAGTAAGTGTCAGTTTGTCTAAAAAAGGCTGGTCCCTAATTTTTTATATCAGAAAAACGAGTAGCGGCATTGATATATAGATTCTTAAGTTTCCTTTCTTTTTAAAAATCCGGTAAGCATCCTATAGTGAACTTGGTTAGGTCATTTTGTCCGCTTCAGAAGATGTTCAACTCTACTTGTGGCGTATGCTTTTATTTGCCGAGTGCAAAAAAAAAAGGATGATGGACGGAATGCTGAGCAAATCAAACATCTGCCCCCAGTCACAGATCCGGGCTTACTTCATCGTTATGTTTGCTCACATTGCCATTCGAGTTTGGACCCAGCCTTATGCACTAGATTCAAGCTGTCCTTGCTGATATGGGGTGCCCGTCTGCAATGCTTGTTTCCGGTCCAGGGAGTGCCTGGCTTTGCAGTTTGGGCTGGACTGTTCCCAGGAGGCGCAGGGTCAAGACAGATGTGCATATGGCTAGGTCCAAACTGGAGTGGTGAGCAAAAGAACGATGGATTTAACCCAGATCTCCTGACTTAGGCTGAATGTTTGAGTTGTTCAGCATTCCGTCATTCATTCATGTGTACAGCATTTATTTGCATTTATAGTTCTTTATTTTACTTTATGAATGCATACTTCTCATTCCTTGGAGAGCTTGTCTCCTCCCTAACTGATACGTTGCTTCCTTCTCCCACAATTATAAACACCTAGAAATAGACATCGGGTGAATGGCAACAAAAGTACTTGTCTGGTTTGGCCTGGAAAGGACCTAGGTCCATAAATTCTGCATCTCTACCTCCAGACCACGATCTAAGCAGTTACTTGTCACTGCAGGGGTTAACTGCTTTTGGGCTCCAGTGCATTAGCACACTCTGTACAAACCCTAATTTACAGACACAGAGTGAAAATTACTGGTACTGGGCTGTAGTGGACTATGACCCCTGTGTACAGACCATCTGTTGGGCCCTAAGTGATATCACTTCTAGCTACAGTCTGCCTGCTGGGCTCTAAGTAATTCAATTACTATAGAAACAGGATGCACTCCTTTTCTTCACTTTTGTTTAAGTTCTTACTCCTTTTTCCTTCGTGCTGACTGGTGAGTGCTAAGCCCAAGAATGCACTCTGGCAATATTACACTATAACAATGGGGCGACATGTCACCCCAATCCAATTGCACAGCTTAGTTGTGCCGATCTCGGCAATTGCTTCAAAGTCTGAATTGACTTACTACCGTTAAGAGTTCATATTAGTAAGAGTAGGTCTTTTTCCATTCTTAGATGCAAACACCACACCTAATGCATACTTTGACATAGTAATAATGATCCCAAAGCAGCAGCCACTTCTATGCTCAGTTCTTTAACATTTAACTCTCGTATTGGGGATCTTTTACACCATCCTTCTCCCCCAACGCATTAAAAACCAGGTTGCCGTCATCACTTTCTTGTGGTGTATTATATGTCCACTGCAACACAGGTGGTGGATGTTCTTCAGTAAGGCGAATAAGGTAGCATCAGTAGTGCTCCATCTTGTGGTCATATGTTAATTCACTAAAAACAGGTTTGAAAATTACCTTTTTTTTCAGTTTATGGGGACCTTTCCAGCTAGCTTTCCTGGTATACTGAACATTTTTCCAGTCTTCTTGCAGAAAATGGGTACATTTACACATCTTTTCAGCCTATTTGCTTTTATTGTTGAACACTCTCACTGATATGTTGTCATGAAATTTTGTAAGCACCTGCTTATTAACTCCACTGGTGGCATTTATATGGCCTAAAGCTAGCAGACGCACATTCCGTTAAGTGCTAAAATTCAAACCATCCAGGCTGGAACCATGAATAAAGTGCACATTTCACCTGTTGCGCTCTTGAGAATATGACATCTGAAAAGAGTGTAGCTGAGTTAGGCCAAATCTGACATAGCGGGCTAAAATGTTTATATTGTCAATTTTGGAGAAAGAAAACGGGCAAAGGAAATCCCAGCAAGGTATGTCAGAAATGAAGTGAGGCTGGAGTGCTTATAGCACAGTAAAAAGCAGAATGATGCTATGTAAGTTTTAATAATATAACACATTTAGCGTGAATTACATTCAGGCCTCAAAAATCATAAATAAATGTACTAGCTCTGCAGGTGTAGTAACTTGAATAATCTACTGTACGTAACTGTAATGTGCTTGACCTGTAAGCTGGTCTCAATTGTGTGATCCTATGCAAATATTTTATTCGACAGTCATCTTTTTCTTCATTATCCCATTTGAGAGCACCTTCAAATATGTGAGTTAAGCATTTCTGCTGCACAAAAATATCTTTTATGTGATTAAATAGACTAAATGTTTCCTCCATGTATTATAAGAATCTAGCCCACATCTCGGGTACACATGATCCCTGACTTGCCTTCTCTAATAGCATTGCCATCAGGGCAGGAGTGTTTCTAAGTTTATGTTTTAAAACTCACTTTTAATAAATGTGGGATAATATGTAGAGAATTTATAAATTGTGAATCCCTAATTGTAATTCTTTGCGAATCGAAATTAGGAAATCACAACTCCTAATGTTGGAAATAGCAATCCCTAATGGGGTTGCAACACACATATCTCATGAATATTAATGGGGTGAGTCACAGTTTGCAACTCATTAGGAAACGCAGCCATCACAGAGATGGTAGCCTACTGAGGTCAGCAGACCACTATGTCTGTGATTGCGCTTTTTTTTTAATATCCAATTGTATTGGTCTTTTGTATAGCAAGATAAACAAAGTTAACCTTTGTTACCACTGTGATATGTAAGGCATTTCATTACAATAGGAAATTATACCCCCCCTCCTTAGATGGTATAAAAAGAAATGGAGCCAGCCCTTTGCGTCATGGACAATCATTCCAGTGAGCCCATCCATTTGCCCTATATTCTTTCATGTTTGTTCGGGAATCCTCTTGCTTCGTAGACCGCTTTCTTTTGGATAGCACACCAGCCTACTCCCTTGCACCATTTTGAAATAGGAGGAGATCTTGAGTCCTTCTAGGCCATAGCGATGTCCCTTTTAGCAATGAATATGGCTGTTTTCAGGAACAACTTATCAGCTCTGGAGCTGTCCATTCCCTCCATTACCCCCAGGAGAAGAGCCAAAGGATTACGGGGGACTTCCCATCCCAATATGCCGCTCAGTTCAGATACTAGGGATGCCCAGTACTTGGATATGACTGTGCAGGACCAGACCATTAGGAAGAAGTCGGCTGGTTCGCCCCTGCAGCGCGGACATTGTGCGGTTGGGAGAAACCCCGCCTTGTGTAACCTCGTCGGTGTAAGATATGCGCAGTGAAGATAATATGTCTGGATATGCGGAGTCTGGCGGATGTAGTGAGTATTCTGGGGGCCAGAAGAGCATCCCGCCAGTCTTCGTCCTCCAGGAGGCCTACCCATCATTCCCACCGGGTTTCAAGAGGGTCTAGAGTGGATGGGGTATTGTTTATCTAGGATCGATATATTTGGGATATCCCTCCCTTTCCCAGATCTCCCATAAGAACTCTAGCCTCGAGTGGACTGAACTCCAGGAATGTCTCCTTGTTAGGAATGTGAATGGCTAGGGCATGTCGTAGTTGGAGGTATCTGAAGAACTGTGTGTAGTGTAGAGAGTAAGCCTGTAGTAATTCCCTAAAGGAGGAAAAGTGGTCTCCCATCCATGCATCGCCCAGGTAGGTGATGCCTATTAGATCCCATGTTTTAAAACCCTTCAGTGTCCCGGCCTCCTGCAACCAAGTGCTGTGCCAAAACGGCATTTGTAGTGTGAGCCTATTATCACATTGATTGTGCCGCAATGCAGATCGCCATGCCAGGAAATCTGTACAGGTGACCATTTGCAGGGCCTGAGGGAGTGAGGCGCCGTAAAGCATTGCTTGGGTCTGAGCAAATCCCAAGCTCCATAACTCTAGCCGATAAACTGGGTCTGATCACCCCCCATTAAAGCAGTCCTGGATTATCAAAAGGCGAGTGGCGAGATAGTATAAGAAGGGATTTGTCATTCCCATTCCTCCTTCGTACGTGGTTCACTAGCAGGTCGCGAGAGCCAGACGCACTCTCGAACTTCCCCAAAGAAAAGTGGTAAATACTCCGTCCAGATCTCGAAACCAACTGCCAGGGAGAGGAATCGGGAGATTTTGGAGGACATATAAGATGCGGGGGAGAACCATCATTTTAAAAAGGGCAACTCTCCCAAAGGGATTGAGAGGAAGTGTTTGCCATAGACGTAGATCAACCTTTGTGCATCAGAGAAGTGGACCGACTTTAAGGGACCAGGTTAGCTCTGGGAGAAGTGCCATCCAGATACCAAGATACTTAAATGATAGTCTTCATATGGGCATGATTGTCTGCCAATCGAAACACTCTCTAGAGGTGTGGAGGGGTACCACTGTGGATTTGAGTGGGTATAGGCGCAAGCCGGATGCTCTCTCAAAGGAGTGAAGGATCTGTAGGCATTTCGGTCCGGATCAGGCCGGGTCGGCTAGGTACAAGAGGACATCGTCTGCATATAAGGCGATTCGGTCCTCGTGAGAATTCTTCCAGTGCCAGCCCTGTATTTGGTCAACCGTCCGGATGCGGCAGGCCAAAGGTTCTATCGCGAGGGCGAAGAGAAGAAGGGAAAGCGGACATCCCTGTCGGGTCCCCCTCCCCACTGGGAAGACCTCATACAACGCCCCGTTTATAAGAACCCTAGCTGATGGATTAGAGTACAGTACTCCCACCATCTTCCGATAATGAGGACCAAAGCCCTCTTTCTCTAGTATGCCTCGCAAGTAACTCCAGCCAGCCATGTCGAATGCCTTCTCGAAATCGAGTAAACCTAATGCCAAATATGGTGGAAGGAGGTCTCGGTAGGCAAGGGCCACATGCAGTCGGCGAAGGCAATGACTTGTGCTGCGGCGAGGCATGAAGCCACATTGGTCAGGGTGTATGAGGGTGTGAAGCACTCTTTTCAAACCAGGTCATGGAGTCTTGGGATCAGAGTCTCGCGGAACGCAGCGTAGTATTCCGCAGGGAGCTCATCTGGACCCGGGGTTTTGTGGGTGGCGAACGCAGAGATTGCTTCACTCACTTCCTCAGCTGTAATAGGCTCGTCCATGGTTTTCTGCTCTAGTTCTGAGATCCTTGGGAGAGGGATAGTGTGCAAGGAGGAGGAGTTATCTTGTGATATGTGTGGGATCTATTGAGTGCAGTGCCCTGTAGTAATTTGCAAAGGTTTGCGCAATTGCTGCGGGTGCACAGGAGATTTGTCCCTGCATGTCACGAATTTCAGGGACTATTCGATTTGCCATAGGGTGAGTAGCGTGCCATTGGAGCAGCTTGCCATTTTTGTCTCCCAACCCATAAATTCTGGCTACGGAGGACCTCCAGACCATTTTGGCTGACTCAATGGAAATGTTCTTAATTTACTCTTGCAGTAACTGCAATTGGCAGCTTTCTGTCTCTCCATCTACCTGTGCTGACGCCATTTCTATACGTAACGCTCTGGCTTCAAGTTGAGCAAGCTGGTGGTCACGGGTCTGATGCCTACGCTTAAGGAATCCTTTGGCATACCCCCGAATTGTGGCTTTGCCCGCTTCCCAGAGTGTTCCCTGCCACTGTACTTTGCCCTCGTTAGTACGAAAGTCGTTTTTAAGTTCCTCTCCCACGCTCTCCCTGTATTCTTGATCTTGGAGGAACTAGGTGTTTAAGTGCCATATGGGTCTAAGAGCTTCCGTGGCCCCCCCCACTTGCAAAAGGAGTGGGGAGTGGTCAGACACTCCAAGTGCCAGGATCTGAACTTCGGTGACTGCTCAGCAGTCTGGAGCGGGCATGAACATGAGGTCGATACAGGCATGACTGTGATGTGCCACTGAGGTGTGCGTAAATTGTCGGGTTTTAGGGTGCCAGGTGCGCCAGACATCACAGAGACCCAGTGTAGCGGCCCAGTCTCCAAGACGTTTGGCCCCCAACTTTCTGTGAGAGGATATGGGATCCGTGGCATCCATCGTGGGCTCTGGGCCAGCATTAAAATCACCTCCAATCACCGCCAGGCCCTGAGGAAGAGTGGATATATGGATATTATCTTCACTGTGCTTTAAAGGGTGTGCTCTAGGTTTGCCGAAGGAGCATAAAGTGATATTAGATTAATGGTGGAATCTCCTAGGGTACCAGAGAGGGACGTGAATCGGCCTAAGCGACCATTGAAGACCTGGGTCATTGTAAAGGGAAGGGAGCGGTGTAAGAAGATCGGTGTTCCTCGAGCTCCTCTGGAGAACCCAGAATGCCACACCCTATTGAATCCCTGATGTGTCTGGAATGAGGCAGCGATTCCCAACTAAATGTGTTTCTTGCAGTAGTAAAACATCTGGGTTGCTCCTTCAAGCATACTTTAAGATCTCTGTATGTTTGATTTTATGTAAGAGGCCATTAACGTTCCATGAAAGGATTTTCGTGGGCTCCCCTCCATTGTATGGATATGACATTGTGGTAAAGCGCTGTTAAAGGCAGGGGAAACCCAATAAACCCTTGTAGGCTTGGGCACAAAGTAGTTTCAGTCAAGGGGTGCTACAAGGGACTTATTTAGAAAAGATTTAAATTCATTCATGAGTTGTACATATGTAACGCACTCTCATGTATCCACAGGATAACCGTCTTATATCAACTGAATCAAATATATTGGTGGAAGGCAAAAGGAACACATAGAGCAGGAATCGTATTCAGTGTTCAAAAATTTTTTTTTACTGCAACAAAAGTAGGGAGACAAATACAAATGAAGTAAAGCAAAAAGGTCATGAACAGAGGTCAATCAAATTTTCACTACAGTTCATAACTAGGAACATCAACTCCAGATATTTAAAGACACAACCAAAATTAATTAATAAAACAAGGTTGTGAATTGGTGACAGAGCAACGTGACAGGAGATGATGGAGTGTCGACATTTCGGTCTAAGTAGCAGTCGTCGGATAGACCATCATCAGGACGGTGTTTTTCTATGCAGGAAAAACTCCCTTGAATCTTCAAATGGATCTTTTATAAGCACGGAAACAGCAATGGCGTGTGGCAAAAATGTCTCATATAAGTACGGAAACAGCAACGGCGTGTGGCAAAGATGTCCGACACGGAGCTTCAACTTAAATTTAAGAAGTATGGGCTATGGCTGTTTGCCAAATTTCACGCGCAGATTAACATTGTGGTAAAGCGGCGATGCTCTGGGCAGATGATGTGGAGGTCTCCAATGGGTGAGAAGTTTGGCCTCTAAAGGAAAATGTGTGCATCGAAAGACGCTAGTGGAGCCATTTGAGGGAGGATCCTGATTGTTATGCACAGTGTTACCGTGAAACAAAACAACATGAACAACGTCTGGGAGGACCTTCCCAGGAGAAAACCCCAACCAACCCCCCACCCTATACTTCCCCAAATGAAGCATCTGCCACCCAAGTAACAAAGGCTTAAGGTGTAACCAAGTTACCTAAGGGTTGTGATCAATGACTGCATGCTGAGTCCCTCGAGTTATAGGATATCTTGTTCCTCTGGCGTGGACTTATGGCATTACAATACTTATGTTTATATACGGGGACTACGGGATCGATCAGTGTCATCTGAGCTGGGTTTGGGAGATCCGTCAGGATTAATCTCCGCCGACTGGGCAGGGACATCAGCAGATCCTCTGGCTCTCGGCGATCCGTTTCTGTTCTGGGTGGAGCCGACCTGCGATGTAGATTTGGCTCTCTGGATCCCAATCCTCCTACGGGACCCCGAACGCCGGCCACGGGGGGTCGTAGGGTCAGTCTCAAGTGGTGCCTTTGGAGGGATCGCTGTTAGGCGCTTCTCTGTGGGCAGAGTGGGCATTCCTCGGTAGCCCAGGTCCAGGCTGCCTCTGATGTATCGAAAAAATAGGATTTATTTTGAAACAACACTTTGAGGCGAGCAGGGAAGAGGAGCCTGATTGATAGGTTCATGGCCTCCAACTTTTGCTTAACTTGCACATATGATTTCCTGTGGGCCTGAACTTCCTTCGTGTAATCAGGAAAGATCATGATTTTCGACCCTTCATGGTGGAGCTCCGGTCGAGAGCAGGCCTCCTACAGAATGGCATTGCGGCCCTTAAAGTTGAGTATGCTCACGATAATTGGCCTGCACAGTGCCCCTGGTGGGGGTTTACGGGCGAGGGAGCAATGGGCCCTCTCCATAACAATCCATGGGGAGCGGGCATCTGCCGGCATCCATGATCTAAACCAGTTTTCAACAAGTGTTGACTTGAGTGGGTTCCGTGCCATCAGGAAGGCCAACCAGGCGGAGGTTATTCCTGCAGGAGCGGTTTTCGGCATCTTCCGCTCGTTTGTGGAGATCTGAAGTACAGAATAAAAGCGGCTTCAACTGTGTTTTAAGTATACATACATCGTCTTCCACTTCTGAAAGCCGGGATTCCGCCGTTGTCACATGGCCCGTTGCACTGCGGAGGTCCTAGCGAATGAGGGCCACATCCACGTAAACCTCACCTATTTTGGTTTCCATGGAGTCCTGACATGACTTTATGGCTTGTAAGATAGTGGCCTGGTCTTCCTCGGGTCGGTTGGTCGCAGAGGGCGTTGCACTATTCTGAGCGGGGCGATTAAGAGTATACTGTTCCATCGGGTTTGAGTCGGGCCAGCCTTTATCCTTCCCCAGCAGAGGATTCCACTCACTTGTACGTCCAGCTCTCCCGTAAAGGTTTGGGAAGTGCCAGTGGATGCAGTTCAGCAGGACGGTGAACGGGTCCGTGCTCATCAACACGACCAAATGGCCCAAGGACTAGAGAATGCGTGGGCAGTGTAATCTGCAAGAGACGCCTTGTGAGCACAAGCCGGATGCCATCTTCCTCAGTGTACATCCAGATCCAAATTGCCCCTGATACCGCCCCCAGAACAGAGAGATGAGCAACCGCTTCGTCACCACCCACGTCAACCCCAGCCCCCACCCGGGCACCGGCCTGAATTCCCCCACCCATTGCCAATGTTGCAGTATCGCATATGATTCCACTCCGGGGCACAGATACTGGGTTTTCCGATATAGTGTCCGCCAGGCAGCGGGGGGTTGCAGGAGCAAGTTTGCCGTCCCACCCTCTGTTGCACAGGCACAGATGCAGCAAGCGTTACCGCAATCCGGGCCCAGGATCCCCACAGGGGACTTCTATCAGTCTACTGATGCATTGGCCTACTTGGTTTTTTGAAGTGTTAGCCCTCTCCAGGTCCCTATAGATCTGCATGATGGGTCTCTCCCTCCAGGGGGGGTGATTTCCTTGTCTTCAGGGTAGGGCTGCTACCAGCTATCCTTGGCGGCTGAAGGTTCTATCCTCTAGGTGTTCTCGAGTTTGGTTTTACACCTCTGGGCCTAGATGCGGGAGTTCGGTAAGCTCAGTCAGAACCTCATTCCTAAAAGGTCGCACACTGTGACTCCTCGCTGCAACTCTATCAGACCTCCACAGGTGGGGAAGGGAGGCCCACCAACCACCAGCTGAGCGCCTCTGCCTATATGGCACAAACAGGCTTGGTATGCTGTCTTTGCCAGTGTTCCTTTCCTCCTCTCAACAGTCAGCGAAGGGGATTTCTGCAAACCCCAGCACCATGTGGATCCTCGAAACGGCGGATGATACCAATGAATCTCCTATTTTTACGTATTGGATAGGGGCTTCGCGTCGCATCAGATGGCAGCCCCTTAGTCAGTGATCATTAGCATGCCAAGCCTCGACTTATAGCGGGGGAAGAGTATGGAGCCACAGTGTTTTCAGGGGTCGAGTCCCCGTTCTCGGCCACATGGCGCAATGCTTTAGGATCCCCGCAAAAGCGCCCACTCATTGCACGGATGAGCTTCTGCTGTCAGGGGTTGCACGCCGCACAGCTCGGTCCCAGGCTGCATCTCTGCAGCCTCTTTACTATGATGCGTGTCGTGCCGATCGCGGGCCGAACCTCGGCGATAATTACAAGCACCCAGTTGTCAGGGCGGCGCAGCGGCCCCATCACAGATCTCGTGCCCCCGCTCACCTTCTGGGTCCACCGATGCCGCTCTGCCCGCTACAGGCATCACAGGAGTCCTCAGGCAGCAGATGGGACCATTCACCTCTATGGGCCTCAGCAAGGGATGGGTTTCACCACCGCCTGAAGCCATCAGGCGGCAGAAGGCCCCCGGAGCACCACCTACTCTCCCCGCTTGTCTCTTCAGCTCCAGGTAGGCACCATTTTAACTCAGGCTGGGATCTGCACCAGTGCTTGGCGGGCATTCCTACCACCCCGCAGTGTAATTATTTTGGGTAGTAGGGTAGTCGCCTCTATACTCTTTTAGTGGATCTCGTTGCTCCCTCTGATTAGTGTCCACCAGAGGAATAGGATGTTGATGGATTACAGAGGGGTCTGGAGCACTCCTAGAGTGTGAACACCATCTTGGCTTGCCAAGCCACGCCCCCTGTGATTGCTTTTTAACCCCATTGCTGCTTACCCTTTTTTTACGAAGTGGCTAGCTGTAGTTTTTTAACCCTAGCTCTGCCGGCACCTAGGGAAACCTAGCAAACCTATACATTTTTGAAAACTAGACACCCAGGGAAATCCAGGATGGGGTGACTTGACTGCCTCCTAGCAGGTTCCGTTACCCAGAATCCCTTGCAAACCTAAAAAATTGTCCAAAAAAACGACTTTTCCACACATTTCTATGGTGGAAAGTTCTGGAATCTGCGGGAATCCACAAATTTCGAGAAAAACGGTACCTCACTTGTGTGGGTCGGCCTAGTGCCCGCAGCAGGAAAAGGCGCAAAACGCAACATGGTCATACCTCAATTTCACAGTGAAAAATGACCCTTTTTTGTCAAAGTGCCTAGCTGTAGTTTAAAAAAAAAAACTTTTTATTAGTTTGAAAATCAGGGCAAAATACATTCATGAAGTACATATATGGGGCTGCAATCAGAGCTGTTAAATACGGTGACTCTGTACAGGAGGACATTATTCATTTTATCATAAACGGCACATACGACTCCCATCCCACACCACCCCACTTTTCGTATCTCGTTACGTGGTCACATCATCTATCTCTAGGTCTGGCGGATCACAGATATAACCTCTAAACTTGTTCCATGCCCCCATACCTTCTCCCATTTTCAAGCACATCCACGGTGTATAAAGACCGGTTTTTCAGAGACCATGGCCTCATCCATATCCCTACACCACTTCCGGAGTGTCTCCCGACCCCCACATCATGGCAATGTTACGTTTGGCAACTGTTATTCCCAACGTCACCCAGTTCTGCGCCTGACGGGTGAGATCATTAGGCTCCCACACATTTAGCAGACATCGTCTTGGTTCTGGCAATATTGATAATTCAGTCGACTGACTTGATCCACATCACCTTAGCCCATTAAGCAACAATGTGTGGGCAATCCCAAATAGTGTGATAAAATGTACCCTCCTCCCCACAACCACGTAGAAAAAACTGGTGCTGAGCTTTCCCTATGTTATGGAGCGTCGTTCTAGTGTAGTATGTGCGATGCAACACCTTTAGTTGTAGGCGATGCCACGAGGGTATAGCCGCTTCTCTCGGTAATGACACAGCCTCATGCCATTTCAGCTCCTCAAAGTCTCCCAATTCGAGGGACCATTTTTGTCTTATCGCTGCCGTCGGGTCTGGCAAGTTATTAACCAGTTTACGATACGTGAAGGATGTCACCCTTTTAGTCATATGCTCCGTCAGAAGTCTGTCCTCCAGAGGAGTAGCCTCTGGCAAGACAGTGCCAGGTGTTAAAACCACCTGCAACACGTGTCAAATTTGCAGATATCTACATTTTTCTGTCCGTGCCATTTCATATTGTGCTTCCAGGTGGGCAAAGGTGACCACTGCTCCCTTTTTCCAAAGATCACTTACAGTGGAAATACCTATATTACCCCAGGTCTTGAATCCCTTACTGTTCTTCAGTCGCCCAAGAGTCCAAGAGTGGTGTCATCTGCGTGATAACCCCTGAGCATTTTAGTCTCGCCTGCTCCCTGTACCATATGTGAACTGCATGCGCTGTTAGGCCGATTAAAGAGGGGGGTTTACGCTTGCCATATAGCACCTACCTAATGCCGTCCTCTTCTAGCCCCTGCCTGTCCTCCTGAAATGCCGGCTCATCATGGGGGCATGTATCCACTGATTAATTATTTTAAGATGTGCCGCCCAGTAGTAGAGTTGTATATCAGGGATGCCTATCCCTCCATCGTACCAACTGCGCACCAGCTTACCTTGAGAAATCCGTGCCGGCTTATTTCCCCATACTAATCTGGAGACCTCAGACGCTATGGGCATGAGATATGCCGGAGGGACAGTAAATGGGGTATTCTCTAGAACATATAGGAAACGGGGAAGTGTCGTCATTTTAAAAAGCGCAGCCCTGCCCAGTAGTGTGAGGGGGAGGCTACGCCACGACACCATGTCCTGCTTAAAACGCTCTAAAGGGGTCCTTTGATTTTTCTGATAGAATTTGTCAAATTCGGACGTGGCATAAATGCCTAGATACATGAAGGCCTCATCAGTGACCTGCAGCGGATAATTCCGGGGCAACGCTGGTGGCGGACTTTGCAGAATATAAAGAACCGATTTGGACCAATTAATGGTATACCCCGACACTCTGCCGAATATTTCGCAGACGTTTAGGAGCACTACAATGGATTTTCTAGGGGATTTGAAGTAGAGCAGCATATCGTTCGCATACAGTGAGAGGAGGTCCTCCCAATTTTCCGTCCACCTAATCCAACGTACCCGAGGTTCCCATCTAATCCATGCCGCCAGTGGTTCTAAAACTAGAGCAAATAATAATGGGGATAGTGGGCACCCCTGTGGTGTCCCACGTGCAAGCGGGAAGTCTCTCGATATGTGCCCATTAGCAACAACATATGCAAGTGGGTTAGTGTAGAGTAGGTGCACCCACGCACAGAACTTTGGGCCGAAGCCCAGGTGTCGAAGAACAGCAAAAAGATAAGGCCACTCCGCCACATCAAATGCCATGCTCGCATCCAGTGATAAAATTACTGCAGGCTCCTGAATAAGTGACCTCCGAGCCATCACAGCTTGCAAACGTCGCAAGTTAAGAGCTGTAGTTCTCTGTGGCATGAATCCAGATTGATTGGACTAATTAGGGCTGACCGGTGCGGGGTCAAACGCCTGGCTAAAAGCTTATCCAGTATCTTGCCCTCGGCGTTGATCAGAGATAAAGAGCGTTATTAGGTGCATTCCTCAGGAGACTTGCCGGGGTTATGGATTGTTATTTTTGTGGCCATCCGCTGATCTCGGGGCAACTCAACCCACCTCGAGACTCTCATTAAACATACTTAACAAAAAAAAGGCAGTTAGATCAGCAGTTTTTTTATATAGCTCGATGGGGATTCCGTTTGGTCCTACCGCTTTACCGGAGGCCAGGGAGCCAATAGCGTCTTGTAGCTCAGCGACCGATAGGTCGGCCTCTAGTAGTTGTGCCGCCTCCGCCGATAATTTGGGCATGGCTATATCTATAATATAGTCTTGGGACTCCTCCACTGAAAGACGTGCACGAGCAGCATATACTTGTTCTAAGTGGTCGACTAACACATTAACTATATCCTGCGGGGCCCTTACCAGGGAGTTAGTAGGAGTGCGCAGTTGTGCAATCGTTCTATCTGCTCGTTCCTTTTTATCGAGCCAAGCTAGTAATTTGCCCGCCTTATCACTCAGTTAATATACTTTATGACGGGTGGCCCTAAGTCGTGCATTAACCATCTCCTTTTGGTACGTCAAGAGTTCTTGTTGTTTGAGACACACCGTCTGAGCGGACTGTGGCTGCAGCAAGTTCAGATTCCATAGTGTCCACTTCAGTCTGTTTCTCCTGCTTGTGCCCTGTGATGGAAGCTATCACGCTTCCACGCACAACCGTCTTATAAGCCTCCAATAAGATACTTTGAGACTCAACCGAGGAGATATTTTCTTGAAAGTATTGCTGCACTGCCCCAGTAACTTCTTTTGACACTGCAGGTATGAGTAGGAAACTAGGGTTTATAGGGTAGATGCGGTGTCGTATTTTCTGATGATTGGAGTATGTCAGCAGTATCGGGGAGTGATCAGAAATACTCAGTGGGCGAATATCAACATTAACCACTCCCGCCAGGCTGTCTGCTGTGGTTAGGAAATAGTCAATGCGTGTGAGGCTATTGTGAACTCCTGATTGAAAAGTGTATTATTTGGTGGGGCGTGGCCAGCCAGGCAACATGGCGGGCGCAACTTGTTAGAGCTCCGCTAGCGAGGCCTTAATTTATCCTGTGCTGCCCCGGGAAGTGTGCGGCGAGTGTGCCGGCGCCCAGCGGAGTGGTCCCGGGAACCCCTGGGGAACCTTCCGGTGCTGTGGGAACCGTGTGGCGAGCCGAGTACTCGCTGGAGGAAAGGAGCAGCGGGAGCCCGGGAAACAGAGAGGCCGGGGCCCGCCTCCGGAGGTGCAGGTGGCGTCTGGCGGCAACCGGAGGCAAGGGGAAGGGCAGAGAAGGCGCTACTGGGGCCCCGGTGAGAGACATCTGACCTGATAACTGCGCTGTTCGTCGTCGTGATTGTGTGGTGGAGCCCTGCGGCGCTGCTGTGAGGACCGGGGGGCGAGCCGCCATCTTGCGGCCGTGCGGACTGGCCAGTGGTACAGCCTGATGTCCCGCGCTGCGCAGCGAGGAGCCCACTCCTTGGGGCCGGAGGGGAGCGAAGCTAGAACACAGCAAGCGGCGGCGGCCGCGGACCACTGGGGCCCTTGAGAGGAGGGAAGACGGGAGTGAGCCCGGCTCCATGTGCAACCAACAAGACAGGCAAGTTGAGCTGCGGGAGTTGGAGGCGGCTGCCTTCAGGGCCCTCGCGCTGTGAGGTTTCCCTGGAGTCAAGGGGAGCCCCCCCCAGGCGAGGCTGCCCTCGCCTTCACCTACACAGCGCCAGCCCTCGGATTGTGAGCACTACTGGGCAGAGGAACCTACTCGGCCTGCTGCCCCAGGACTTCTCTATCTGCAGCGTAGTTGGGGGCTGGCCTGGGAGAGGCCCTGGATAGAACGCCGCAGCTGCCTGCAATGGAGGCCTCCCATAAACTAGCCATAACTGCCTCTTAGTGACCTTCTCTTCTGTGCAGTGGGTAGAGCCCTTGCCCCTGGACTAGCGCCCACCAGGCCTGCCTAGCTACATACGCCCGGAACCCTCCTTGGTGAATACAGGCAGCAATCCTAGGGCAGCAACGGTGAGGCACTTTGCGGACGATACGTGTGGATGCTCACAGACGCCCGGGAGTGTGACTATAGAGAAACCTCCTCCTGGCTGGTAGGGAGACTGACCTCGCCCCCTGGGAATAACAGCGAGTGGCCGGGTGGGTGGATGCCCACAGCGCAGCGGCTTGCTATGGGCAGACTCAAGGACAAGGTGCAGCTGCGACAGCAGAAGGGGACTGGACCAGGCGCAGCGCACGACCAGAGGGGGATGACCCTGGACCCTGCGGCTGCACTGGCGGCAAAGATGGACACAGTGCTAGCGGTGGTGGAGCGCATTGGCACGACCCTAGAGCAAACCAAGACGTCACTGGAGGGACGGATCGATAAGGTGACATCGGACTTCACCCTGCTGCACGCGGACCACTGTAAGTTGGCGGAGACAGTCACAGAACAGCACCAGGCGGTACAGGAGATGCAGCCGGTGGTGCGCAGCCACGCCGCGGCTCTGCAGGACCTGATGGATAGGGTCCACGAACTAGAAGACCGTGCCGAGGATGCGGAAGGGCGCTCTCGGCGCAACAACATCAGGGTGGTGGGCCTGCCGGAGGGAGAGGAAGGGACGGCACCGGAGAGGTACACTGAAGCGTGGCTGAGGACAATTATGCTGACAGGAGTGCTGTCCCCGCAGTTCGTAGTGGAACGGGCGCACAGGGTGCCCGCACAAGCCCGGAGGGCGGGAGCTCAACCCCGCCCGTTCCTTTTCAAGCTCCTTAACTACAGGGACCGGGATGCGGTGCTCCGAGAAACTCGTAAGCTGAGTGATCTTCAGGTGGGCAACAGTTGTGTGATGCTCTTCCTGGACTACACCGCGGCGACCCAGAAGAGAAGAGGGTCCTACATGGCAGTGAAGAAGCACCTCATCGCGGCTGCGAGTGGTCGCGAAAGAGGGAACACGCTTCTTTAACACCCCGGCGGAAGTCTGGGACTGGCTGGAGGAGTCTGGGCAGTGGACGGGGACGCGACCGGAGGTCCCAGAGGGCGGCGGATGGCAGGTGCAGTGCTCTCGGAGACGGAGGAGGAAGAGGGGGGCCGGAAGGGGAGCGAGCCTGGGACGGGCGGCACCTAGCCTATAGAAAATAAGACAAGAACGACAGGAAGCACTGGAAGCGGTCGCGACACTGGGAGCGGGGACAGGACATGGTAGACCGGAACATGGACAGCATGATGATGCCGCAGCCAGCGGATCCTCCTTGCCATCCACAATAATGTCGGAGGATGCTCTACAGCCAGTGGTGACGCCCCAGGCAGCGGACTACATAGTGTGACAATTGAGGACCCCATGTTGGTTTAATGCAAACTGGTGACCTGTGTATACTCCATGGTATCCTTTGACTGTTCGATACAGCGCGCCGTTGGGCAATGTTGCTGCCATGGGGTAACCCACGCCTGCTGACACTGTACTTAAACATGCTGACACACAATAAACACACAGCTGCGCTTCCCACTAGGCCATGAGACGATACCCACGCGTCGAGCCGGTGCTTGAGGGGGGCTCGCCCGTGCCGGCACACTCTACTATTGGGGCCAACTGCCCACACCTCAACAGGGACAGGCCTTGCGCAGGGACTCACAGATAGCACTACTGACTGCGCGTTCCCCATGCGCACGCACACCGCGCGCTCACTACAATAGGTGGTAGTTTACTTGATCTGTCTGGGCGCACTCTCCGTTGGGGGTACGCCCATAAAGTTATGGAGTTAGTTTTAGTTCATATGTTTCAGAAGCGGCAGTTAACACTCCCAGACCGAGAGTCCACCCCCAGACCTCGCAAGATAAGCCCCCGGCCCCCGGGAGGGAGCGCCACAACATCGTTCATGGCATGCACTAACATCATGACTTGGAACATCCGAGGCATGCACACCCCGTCGAAACGATACTCTGTCTTTGCGTATATGCAGCGCCACCACACAGGGATTGCACTCCTCCAAGAAACGCACATGTCCGGAGTGGAGATAGAGAGGCTTCGCAAGCGATGGAGGGGACAGCTTTATGGCACGGCCTACTCAGCACATGCACGAGGCACCCTGATCTGGGTGAAGGCAGGAGTCCCCTTTGCACACTTAGACACGCAGGTAGACGCGGAAGGGCGATACACGTTTGTGAGGGGGAGGCTTAACGGGCAAGACCTGTTGCTGGGCTCCATATACGCGCCTAACACGAAGCAGCCTGCCTTCCTAGCGTCCTTAAACCATGTCCTAGAGCAGTATGCGCGCCTGCCTTGGTTAATCGGGGCGACTATAATATGGTGCTGGACACGCAATTGGACCGCTCATACCCTCCCCTGCGCGCAGCGGCAGCGACCTCACTGGCGCAGACCCTTAGAGACTGGCTGACTCACTGGGGCATCCAAGACCTCTGGCGTACACAGCACCCCACAGACAAAATATACTCCTACTACTCCTCGCCAGTGCATGGCCTACATGTAAGACTAGATAGGATAGTAGGCTCCCAGTCACTGCTCCCGCTCGTTACTAAATCAGAATACTTAGGTAGGACGCACTCAGATCACAACCCCCTGGTGTTCCAACTTAGCTGGGTGGCCGATAGACCTCCAGTGCCCACATGGCGACTGCAAGCTGCTGCGCTGGAAGATGAGGAGTACAGATCATCCCTCAGGAGCGCCATTCTCTCCTACTTTGAGGACAACAGAGGCACAGCGAGCGACGCTATGGTGGAGTGGGATGCCCATAAGGCAACCGTACGGGGACACTGTATAGGGACCGCGTGGAACATCCGGGCGCAAGTGTCTGCGTCCCTGACCCGCATAGAAACTGAACAATGGCAGTATGTATGTATGTGTGTTTTTATATAGCGCTCGACTTACCCTAGGGCATCTCGGCGCTTGCATTGGGAACCCGTCCTGGCTTTTCCCTGCGAGATAACCCGTACTGGGCATCCCCAAGGTGAAAGCCAGGCATCCCGCCGCGGGGGGCCATTGTGGAGATTAAGCAAGCTTATTTCCCAGAGCTGCATAGTGTGAACTCGTGCTTAGAGTGGGCACCGAAGCGAGAATTATCGAGTCCGTGGACAATTGGGCCCAGGACCCTGCCGCGTTGGGAATCGAACCCTGGTCCCGGGTCTGACCTCTGCTTCAGGGTATGCCTCCTCTAACCAGTGAGCCACACTTCTCCACTATGAACAAGAAGGAGAGGGAGCGGGTAGGCATGCGACTACGCTGGCGAAACTACGGGGAGAGCACACGGTCCTCCTGGAACGACTACGGTGTCACAACTATGCAGCGCACACGGCCCGGACACACGCGAAGGCAGACAGGGCAGGTCGCTTACTAGCCTGGCTGGTACAGGCTATGGAACGCAGGACCCCGATTGGCGCCATTCGCTTGGATGACGGTACTGTGATACACACACAGCGCGAAATACACCAAGCGCTCATTGAGCACTACCGGGGCCTTTATACAGCCAGAGGCACCGGCTGGGTCAATGCGGTGGTTGACTTCTTAGGGTCGGTCACGTTACCCCAAGTCACCGACGCGCAGAGGGAGGACCTCGGTGCCCCGCTTATGCTGGAAAAAGTTGGTGACGCAATTCAAGCACTGGCGACCGGGAAAACACCGGGGCCAGGCGGCCTAACGGCTGAATACTACAAGGCGAACAAAGCAGTCCTGTCGCCGCTACTGCTCCAGATGTATCAGGAGTCGATAGCCGAGGGCCGACTCCCGCCCTCGTTAAGGGAAGCGTTTTTAGTGTCCCTGCCCAAGCCTGATAGAGACCCACTGTCCATGGGTTCCTATTGCCCACTGGTGATGCTCAATGCGGACTATAAAATACTGGCCAAGATGCTTGCTGAACGACTGGCGCCATTGGTCCCACAACTGGTCCACCCGGACCAGAACGGTTTTGTACCAGCACGGTCCACCTCCCTGA
This sequence comes from Lissotriton vulgaris, assembly GCF_964263255.1. Lineage (NCBI taxonomy): Eukaryota > Metazoa > Chordata > Amphibia > Caudata > Salamandridae > Lissotriton > Lissotriton vulgaris. The sequence goes on from NC_141687.1 coordinate 209,499,105, forward strand.
ACCTTAGGAGGTATTTCCGAGAGGCGACGGAGGCGGCGATGGTGTGGCCTAGAGCAGGGTGCCTGATACTGGACCTGGAAAAGGCCTTCGATAGTCTCGAGTGGGGGTACCTACGAGCGGTGTTGGAGGAGTATGAACTGGGCAACAACTTCTTGGAGATGGTGGGCCTTCTGTACAGGAGCCCTGTGGTCCGCGTTCGACTGGGGCCATATGTCTCGGAGGAGGTGGCGGTAGGCAGAGGCACCCGACAGGGATGCCCCCTGTCGCCGCTGCTCTTTGCGCTGGCCATAGAGCCTCTGGCGGCAGCCATGAGGCAACAGCTGGCTGATGGGATTCCACTGGGCGATGGCGTGCATCAGGTGTCCCTATATGCGGACGACCTCTTGGTCTTTGTCAGGGACATGAATAATATGCCGGACCGACTCTCCCCATTACTAAGCCGATTCGCCGACCTCTCGGGGCTCCGCGTTAATGCGGGTAAGTCCTGTCACTACGCCTTCCTTGGAGAGGTGTGGGATCCGGAGTACAGCCTACACGGCATGAGAGTACAATGGTGTTCGGACACGTTTAAATACCAGGGGATCCAGGTATACCGACGGCCGGTGGACCTGATGGATGGAAACCTAGGAAGAGCGGTTACAGCGCTCAGGGCGCAAATGGGTTTCTGGTCCACGCTACCTCTGACAACCACGGGCAGGATCGCTTTGACCAAAATGGTGATGCTTCCCCGCCTCCTATATTATTTCACGAATTTACCGCTGTTCGTGCCCGCGGCCTTCTTTTCCAGGCTCAATGGGATTCTGCGCGACTTTGTGTGGGGCGCGTCCAGACACCGACTGGCCCTGGGGAAGCTCTTTCTCCCCACAGATAAAAGTGGCCTAGCCGCCCCCTGCTTTGAGCACTACTACCTGGCGGCGCAGCTCCAGTGGGTTGCTCGCTGGTTGGCGGACAGGGGAAGGGAAGACACTGCCACAAGGGAGCCACCTTATGCCTTGGAAAGGATTATTGCACTGTTTCACCGGCTGGCGGACAGGGCCAAACCTGCCCCGCTCCTGCTAGGGGTGGCATACAGGTGCTTTCGTAGGGCACTCTACCTCACGAGAAAGGTGCTCCCGTACGCGCCTGGGGTGCCGCTAGAGGGCTCAGACGGTGTCCTCACACATCGCATGCTTGAGCAGTGGCAAGCGACGGAGGTGCAGACGTTGGGCGACCTCTACCAAGATGGGGTCCTGATCCCCTTCTAGTCTCTGGTAGCAGAAGCTGTGCTACCCCCTGGGGGATTCCTAATGCATAGATCGCTCACAGCCCGGATGGCGATGAAATGGGGTGACCTAACGGAGGAGCTGGCGCAACATCTGGTGATACAGTACCTCCATGTCATGGGTAGGGGCAGGCACCTCGTTAAATGGTTCGCTGCGTCCTTACGCTTGCACACGGAGTTGGGGAGTTGGACCTGGCCCCCCTTCGCGAGAAGTGGGAGCGAGATATGGGGAGACCGCTGGCGGACAAAGAATGGGAACAAATACTCAAAAGTCCGACGCGCATACCCAGAAACATGCGCTTTCGCCAGATCCAGGTATATATCGTTCACAGGGCCTACCTCACTCCAGCTTTAATTAATAAATACTTTCATAGGGTGGACGCAGCTTGCCCTCGATGCGGAGAGCTCGCTGCGGACCTCCTTCACCTACTGTGGCGCTGCCCGCGGCTCAGTGATTACTGGAGGGAGATACATGCCCGGCTCGTGCAATGTACAGGCCGTGAAATCCCTTACGACTGGCCGGAGTTTCTCTTGCACCATTTCAAGCGGTCCCCAACCACCAAAGTGTTTTCCCGTTTTCTGGACTTGGGGATGGTCACGGCGGTGAGGCTCCTGACAAAGCGGTGGAAAGCTGGGGAACCGCCCAGTGTGCAGGCGTGGACCCTCTCTCTACTCTCGTGGGGCCGTGCGGAGTGGACCGCTATCAGGAGAGAGGAAACGGTAGGACTCCGCAAAGAGCCCATGGCGGAACGTTGGGAGGGCATGCTCAAGACACTGCAGACATTAGAGGCTGGCGCAACTAGGGAAGAGACTGAGGGCATAGAAGGCGGGATGACTGACCATGGTGAGGGGTGCACGGGGGCCATCGCTAATAGCAGCATAGACAGCAGTAGGGCTGACAACAGCGCGCAGGCGAGAACACGAAGCCGAAACATGGCAGGGGAGCACTAGCCAGGGGAATATATAAGCGCCAGGAGCGGGGGCGAAGGAGTGGGGGGTGCGGGAGGCCAACTGGACGGGATGAGAAAATAAAAATGCATATACTGTCTGTCAAGGGGGGTGGAGGACCTGGAGGAAGGGGAAAACTGGTATTAATTTGTATTGTGCTCAGAGGACACTGCCGCATCTAGTTACCACTATTTATTGCAAATGTTGTAGTTGCAACTGAGTTATGTTCACATGAAATGGCACTCCGAGTGGAGAGGAGACTCAAGGTCTCGCACGAACCATGGCCATGCACGAAGGCCTGGGGCTCAGTCGCCTGACGCATATGCCATAACACAGTAGCGCCTAAACACTGAATGGAGAGGTCGGTGTACAGATAGCCGAACATTGAGATGATGTGCATGATGCGTACCATGTGTTATTGGAATTGTAGATGATAAAAATGCCAATAAAAAAAAAAGTTGACAAAAAAAAGAAGAAAAAAAAAGATAAGTGTATTATCTGGTATCGGGATGTCTATATCTCCACACGTCTGTGAGCCCCATGGCGTCAAGCAGCCCCTTCATACGTACAGTTCCTGAACCACTGATTTTGGGGGGATACCTGTCCATCGTCTTGTCCACTATATCATTAAAGTCTCCACCAATCACCACCTCAGCCTCAGGGAGACCAAGCAGAAACGCAGTGAATGCCGGGTGGGCTACCGCATGCAAGGCTGGGGGGATATATACTGAGACAAAATTGAAATATTTGCCCTCCCATTGACACGTGATAGCCGCAAAGCTGCACTGGTCATCTGTTCGTGTTTAATGTATGATCAGCGGGGACTGTTTTTTGACAAGGATGCCCACGCCCCTGGAGCCAGAGGAGAATGCAGAGTGCGCCACCATTTTATATCCCCAACGATCCAGTGCCTTGCACGCCGAGCCCACCAAATGCGTTTCTTGCAATAATGCCACCGCAGGCGCACATCTCTTTAGGTATTGCAGTACTAGGCCCCTCTTCACCTTATCTCCCAGCCCTCGCACATTCCATGTAAGCAGGGTCAATGGTGTTATGGGGGATAATGGAGTCGTCGGTTGGTTAGAGTCCTGCTGGCCTTTTACAGGGCATACGTATCAGATAGAGTATGTACGGTCACCAGGATAGCAATGCAGTATGTCCGAGAATGTTGGCAGCCACATGATCCAGTCTGTTTGCCCTTAGAAACTGTGACAACAAAGAAAACACATAACCTTAGAAAAAAATCCCTTCCCTCCACCCCCTCCCTGCCTGACGGATTCAGAACTATCCGCTTTCCCAACCAAGCAGACTGCTCAATTCCCTTCCCAGGTTCAAATTGATAGAGGTGAGAGAAATGTCTGTCGCCCTTGCAACCCCACACATTTATATTGTTTCGCGGCTTCCACCCCCTCCTCCCCTTACTAGACGACAGGGTTATCATAATGAAGGATACAGAGTGTATAGTTCCAACGGCTCGTGAAGCACCCTAGTCAGGGTACAATACTCCTTAGTTGCAGTCAAAGTGGTCGATCGTGTCTCAGTTGCTTCACTAATGACCTTTCTAGTCGTTACGGAACCGCCGTCCGTCATTAAGGTCTGATCAGTGCTTCTAAATCCTCGCATCAGCCACCTCGTCGGGGGTCCATACTTAAATACTCACGTACCTGGATTCACTCCCGATTCTCACTCAGTTTGCGATCTCTGCGCCAATTGCCTTTGTCTCCGGACCTGCCAGACCGGCCAGCATTCCGCCATCCCTCCAGCCTTTCCTGCGTCTCTTCCGGTGTAACAAAAAAACATGTTTTGCCGTCGGCCTCTACCCTCAGCTTGGCAGGAAACAACATCGAGTATTTAAGTCCTCGATCGCGAAGAGTCTTTTTGACATCCATGAACTTTCCTCTGCTTTGTGACGGCAGGAGTATAGTCCGGAAAAATTGTGATGGCTGCATTGTCGATTTTTATATGGGGAGCAGTGCGCGCAGCTTGTAGTATTGCGTCTCTGTCCCGAAAAAAAAAGTACGGGCCAGAATCGGTCATGGAGGAGCCCCGGGCCTATGCCTACCCCTAGGGACCCGATGCGCAAGCTCGACAGAGAAATAATTTGAAAAACCTCGTGGCTGGAGATGGGTTGTAATCAGCTATTCTACAAACAGGTCAAGGGCCGTGCCCGACCGCTCCGGCACCCCAATAAGGCGGATATTATTCCATCTCGACCGCCCCTCCTGATCCTCAAGTTTGGCAGCCAGTATTTTATTCTCGGCCAGAAGATGATTCACTTGTTGCTTGAGGGTGTCAGTGTCTGATGTGAGCGTAGCTGTGACAGTCTCTACCTCCGACAGTTTTGTGACATTTTGCTGAAGTCAGCACAAATTAATGCCATATCCACTGCCAGGGTCCCAATACGTGAGTCCACCTTGTTCAAGGTCGCCATGATGTCTTGTAGGGTCACCTCCTGCACCTCACCTACACCTGCGCCATGTGGTGGAGTGGACTCTTTATCTGGTGCCGCCGTCTGAGCCTTGGCATATGCCTATTTGTCCAGTTTGCCTTGGCTAGCGCCTTTTGCGTTTCTCCCACTCATTGTGGCAAACCGGGCTCAACTAAACCCAGCCCAGGGTTGCTGATACCCCTCGCAGCAGCTCACCATGGGGCCTCGACAGGCTCATTATTGTCCACTCTGCAGCTTTTAGCCTTGAGCTCTGTAATGGACTCCAGCCAGGCAGACCAACACTCAGACCTTGCACAGGTCGCCTGTACTCGTGCTCCTGTGACTCCCTTTTCTGAAGCAGGTAGGCCCTCAAAATGGCGCTGACCATTGCGCTCCTTTAATGCCTCAGGCGGCCTCTCTGCTGCCTTGCACTCGCTCCCGTCGTGGATAGGTCGTGCAGCGGGGGCCAGGATTAAATGCCGCCACACTCACCGCCGGATCAGAGGTCACGCAGGGAACACTTGCTCCTGCCGTCGGCGCCCTCCACTATTCGCCCCCGCAGGCACGGTAGCGGTCCGCACTTTCCGTTAGTGCTGCCGGGCAGTCTCCAAACTCGAGACTCCAGCTTACCACGCTGGATCAGGCCGCAGCTTCACTCGGACCGGCAGTGCCACCGGGAACGGTCCTTTTCCCCGGCGGTAGGCTCATTCCACGCCCTGCGTCATCTGTTACTTTCGCTCACAGTTAGGGTTGGAAAGAGCTGCTGGATCAGTGCCCGGATTGAGGGGGTCGACTCGGGGATCGCAGAGCATCCCTAGGCTGCGGCCTTTTGCATGGGCTGCTAGCCACGCCCCCCTAGCTGTAGTTTTTGAACCCTAGCTCTGCCGGCACCTAGGGAAACCTAAAAACGCTATACATTTTTTAAAACTAGACACCCAGGGGAATCCAGGATGGGGTGACTTGATTACCTCCCGCCAGGTTCTATTACCCAGAATCCCTTGCAAACCTAAAAAAAATGTCAAACAAAACACATTTTCCCCACATTTCTGTGGTGGAAAGTTCTGGAATCTTCGTGGATCCACAAATTTCCGCCCACCCCGCTTTCCCCAAAGTCTTCCGAGAAAAATGGTACCTCACTTGTGGGGGTCGGCCTAGTGCCAGCGACAAGAAACGGCGCAAAACGCAATGTGGTCACCTCAATTTCGCAGTGAAAAATTACCCTTTTTTGGCAAAGTACCTAGCTGTAGTTTTTTTAACCCTAACTCTGCCGGCACCTAGGGAAACCTATCAAACCTATATATTTTTTACAACTAGATACCCAGGGGATTCCAGGATGTGGTGACTTAACTGCCTCCCACCAGGTTCTGTTACCCAGAATCCTTCAGAAACCTGCCGGAGGTGATGAACGGCTTGGCGCTACTCGAGCCCCAGGCTTCAGTTGCGGCCTGGTGGGGGTGGGCCTCGAGATCTGCAGAGGAGTCGACCCGGACAGTACTGCGAGACACGGCGGGACACTGCTGGGCCCCCGCTGCTTAGCGGTGGGGGCGGATGCCAAGGAAGTGCTGTGCGACTAAAGCCCCGCACCAGTAGACCAGAGCAGGAAATACACTTGCCTGGGGTCACAGACGTTGCCGCGGTTGGTTGGCAGTGTGATACGGGCCCTCTCGGCGACGCAGTGCAGCCCATTACGCCAGTGAGGGGCCTCGTTGGCTACAGTGCCCTTACAGCAGAGAACAGCATCCTTTGATGCAGGTATTTAGTGCTGGGGCCCGCGTGATCCGACGCCGCTATTTTGTGAGCAGAGGCGGAGAAGTCCCCATTTCCTGTGGCGCAGTTGTATTTCCATTAGACTCTGGACCTGGTGCCAAATTTCTACATTGGTGCCACCCTATGTAATAACACCCAGCGAGGATTGCTCATATAATATATTTAGAGAGGGGCACACAACGGGGTTCACAAGCTGAGTTGCTGTGCTGTTGTCCCAGAGTCTGGGAACCGAGCCTAGTTCAGTGTAGTCGGCGCGGAGCGCACTGCACACTCTAAAGGCCATCGCTGGATGACAGGGTATCGGAGCATGACGCTAACATCCGGCGAGTGATAAGGAATACTACCACCTGCCCCACTGCCTTCGTGGTCTAGTAGTGCCCTCAGCTGATAAAGAACTGTGAAACCATATACCCCCCATAATATAGAAGCAGACGCTGAGCACCTTGCTGTCTAACTATGGTTACGTGGGCAGAACTACTGTTGTCTGTGTAGCCTGGGTGTAGGATATTTTGCTGTCACAGTGAAGTGGACGGCGGGCTTCTTGTGAGGACTGTACACAGTGGTAGAAAGTACAACTTGGACTCCAACCATGGGCAAGCAAGATGCAAAGCAACCTAAAATCATCTTTGAACAAAGACGATCGACAAGACAGATGGAATCAGACTCTGAATCCACCACAGGAGGGTCGTCTGAAGGGCCTCTGCTGGACCAAGGGGAAGATCTCTACTCGCTAATGCTTGAGATGCACTCCAGCCTCCGAACTATTGATGCAAAACTGGACACATTAACAACACAAATGGAGTCGGTGAAAATCCAGGTTGGAGTCCAAGAAGACAGGCTTGATGTGCTAGAAAACAAGCAATCTGACTTTCACAAATTTCAGGTTGAAACAAAATTAGGATTTGGAGGCGAGATCACGTCGCAACAACCTACGCATCACGAGAATACCGGAGACGACAGCGATCACCAAGATGTAGGTATACGTGGCGGATTTGTTACGTATACTGTTTGCCACGCAGCTCTCTCTGGTGTTTTGCGGTGGAGAGGGCTCACCGTGCGCTAGGCCCCAGACCACCTGTAGGGGCCACCCCGCGTCCCATCTTGGCCAAAATTCGGAACTATTAAGATTGCGGTTCAATACTGCGACAGGCACGCACGATGGGTACTATAACACATCAAGGGAACCAGATCTCCTTCTACCCAGACTTTACACCTGCGGTGCAAGGGGCAAGGAGAGAATTTCTACCGGCGAAGCGAATCCTGTAACAGGAGCAAATCTGTATTCCCTGCTCTACCCTGGCGGTATATGGGGAAGCTCATGAACAGGGTATATTACCACAAACAATGCGTGAAGCCATAATCATTACTCTTTTGAAACCAGGGAAACAAGACACTGATTTAAATTCATATCGACCATTATCACTAATAAATGTGGATGTTAAAATACTTGCGAAATTGATAGCCAATAGATTGCAACCCATGCTTCCCATGATTGCTTTGCCAGATCAATCTGGTTTTATACCTGGTAGGTCCACATCTCATAACTTGAGAACCGTTTTCTCTACATTGCACTACCTTCCCCAAGATGTACAAGCAACTGCAGTATTTTTAGCAAGTCGAAAGCGTTGATTGGATTGAGTGGCCATATTTATTTAGAATTTTGGAGAGGATGGGATTCGGTCCCCTCTTGATTCAGTGGATTAAACTGCTATACAACGGCCCGACGGCCAGGATACTGATGAATGGCCTTGTATCCTTCCCAATCCAGATTACGCGAGGCACAAGACCGGGATGCCCTCTGTCATCCCTCTTGTTTGCTATTGCAATGGAGCCACTGGCCACACGAATACGACAGCACCACACGGGCAAAGGTTTAGGGTTTAGCGCTCGCAGCCTCCTTATATCGCTGTACGCGGATGATGTCACCCTTTATATTTTTTATCCTGTGCAGAATCTGGGTGCAGTGTTGCGTGAATTCATTAAATTCGGAGGCCTAGCTGGCATATCCTTAAACTGGGCCAAGTCGGCCATATTCCCATTAACAGACCTCACTGCAAAAAGTAATCTCTGAGTTCCCACTACACTGGGAAGCTGAGAAAGTGAAGTATTTGGGGATCTGGATCAGTAGAGATGTACAGGAGGTTTGGAACTTGAACTATGGTAGAGCAGTCAACTGGTTGGAAGAGAAAGTTGCAGTATGGGCAAAACTTCCACTGTCCCTAGCAGGAAGGATCGCATTGATAAAGATGGTCGTGTTACCAACATTTTTATATCTATTTGTTAATCTGCCGCCAATACTAACGCAGGCCTTTTTCAAAACAATGCACTCTTTGCTAATATCACTAGCTTGGGCGGAAGGACAGTCTCGAGTATCATAGGAACTACTAACCCTGCCGCTCAAGCCAGGGGGACTAGGGGCTCTCGACATGAAACTGTATGCACTTTGTGCACAAGCACAATTCCTTCACTTTTGGGTACACCCAAAACCGTTTCAGTCACATGTGGCAGTAGAAAAAGATGCAGTGGCACCGTTCCTTTTGCACGTTGCACTGTATCAGTCATATAAACGACCCGTAGATGGCATTGAAACTCCTGAAACTCTCAGATGGGCCTTGGATGGGTTGCAACGGCGTGCAGATACTATATGCCCCCTCCATACCTTTGGGACAAAACCCAATGCTACCTAACATACGAGATGAAATCAGTAAAAAGGTTGCCCAGCAGATGCAACGTAACACTTTTGAAGATTTATACCCTGAAGGGGTGTTCAGAGGGCCCCCGATGGCGGAGGAGGGCGGAGTGGTGTCCTCCAGGGAGACATTCCTTTATCATAAAATACGTGCCGCTTGTAGGTCGTTACATGCAAACTTCCCTGCTCAACCACCCCCTCAGGCGGCCCTAGAAAATGTGCTATGTACGCCGTCGCCGCGTAAGCTCATCATTAGGCTATATACTAGTATGCAATCTGATGCCCCAGTAAGGAAGCCATGTTCTAGGCATAAATGGGATGCAAAATTACCGGACCCCTGACTGAGGAACAATAGTCATATTGCTTTTCACAGCTGACTGAACTATCCCCCAACTACAGGCTCCGCCTCATCCACTACAAATTCTTACACAGATTCTACAGGACACCACTGGGCTTATACCGTATGGGACTAAGAGATAATGACTGTTGCTGGCGATGTGGACTACAGTCCGCTTCATTCCTACATATGGCCTGGGAGTGTCCAGCACTCTTTGACTACTGGACTGCAATTTTCACATCTATCAATCAGATCTTGAGCATAGTGGTGTCACCATCTCTAATAGTGGGCCTGCTAGGTCATGTTAAGGACACACATGTTAAAAAACGTAAATTACACGCCATACTATTATTGTTTGCCAAGCGTCAGATCGCCATTCATTGGGGGAGAAGGAGGAAACCTAAGATTGCGGAATGGATAAGGGAGGTTACTTACTGTCGCATCCAGCTTGCTACGTTCTGGGAGATGATGCCTCCTCCTCTAGACCTAGAGAGATCTGGGAACCATTCATTGACTGGGTTCAGGAAAGTACCACTGCAGCAGCAGTTGTTGAGGAGTTGGTCCCTGTAGAAGTAGAAGTGTAGGCCCGCTAATCTGTGTACACTGCTGTGTATGGAGTGCATGGAACACAGGTGCATTTACATATGTCTACTATATGTACTGGTAGCCTGTCGGTGGCCATATTTTACGTTCATGTTGAAGAGGTGTGAAGGAGACAAATCGCCTGAAAGGATAACTGCTGTCATGTGTGGGGAATACAAAAGTGCTTGTTCTGTACTATTATACATCGAAGAAATAAAAAAAATTCCACCAACCCCACGTTCCCCAAAGTCTTCCAAGAAAAATGGTACCTCACTTGTGTGGGTCAGCCTAGTGCCCGCTACGGGAAACGGCACAAAACGCAACGTGGTCACACCTCAATTTAGCAGTGAAAAATGAGCCTTTTTTGGCAGTGCCTAGCTGTAGTTTTTGAACCCGAGCTCTGCCGGCACTTAGGGAAATCAAGTTAATCTCTGTATGCTGTGATATGCGACACTTAGTAAACGTAGATAATCATCAAAGCGGCGCCTGTGCGACGCCGAATCTCGCAATCCACCGTCCGCCCGATTCAAATTCCGAAAAGGAATGGGACACCCCCATGAGGAGCTTTTATCATATGGATCTGAAACACGAGCAGTCAAGAACATTTTCAGGATGTATTAAAGGAATCATCTGCTTGACATCATTGAAGGACATTTTCATTTCTTTAGCGTGTTATAATTTCATTTTGAAAGATATTTGCTTTGTTGCCTCTCTATTTGCTTGTATTTAGATTTTTGAAAACTAGACACCCAGGGGATTCAGGTTGGGGTGACTTGACTGCCTAACTCGTGAACTGCTGACCAGGGAGCTAACTTTCCAATCCCTGCAACGTGTTTGCTGTTTTTAATTTACCATCGCCTAACTTGCGGACTGCTGACCAGGGAGCTAATCTTCCAATCCCTGCAACGGGCTTGCTGCTTTAATTTACTTTTGACAAGCCTGCACCTCGCGGTACCCGCTGCGCGGGTCCCGCATCGCCCGTGTTGCCGGGTGTCCAACTCAGGAATAGGATCGCCGCTGGAGAAAACTGCTGTACCAGAGGGCGGGAGAGGAATACTCCTTCAGGGCTGCGAGCGCCAGGTGAGGGACAGGGACTCCATTTCCCAGGAGTCCCTGTGTTGCCATCACCTGCACCTGGACGCTCTCCCTGCTTGCCCCGCCCCCGACTGCCGAGCTAAAGGTGCTGCCTGCCCAGGACGTTTTGGGAGACGCCTAACTCGTGAACTGCTGACCAGGGAGCTAACTTTCCAATCCCTGCAACGTGTTTGCTGTTTTTAATTTACCATCGCCTAACTTGCGGACTGCTGACCAGGGAGCTAATCTTCCAATCCCTGCAACGGGCTTGCTGCTTTAATTTACCTTTGACAAGCCTGAACCTCGCGGTACCCGCTGCGCGGGTCCCGCATCGCCCGTGTTGCCGGGTGTCCAACTCAGGAATAGGATCGCCGCTGGAGAAAACCGCTGTACCAGAGGGCGGGAGAGGAATACTCCTTCAGGGCTGCGAGCGCCAGGTGAGGGACAGGGACTCCATTTCCCAGGAGTCCCTGTGTTGCCATCACCTGCACCTGGACGCTCTCCCTGCTTGCCCCGCCCCCGACTGCCGAGCTAAAGGTGCTGCCTGCCCAGGACGTTTTGGGAGACGCCTAACTCGTGAACTGCTGACCAGGGAGCTAACTTTCCAATCCCTGCAACGTGTTTGCTGTTTTTAATTTACCATCGCCTAACTTGCGGACTGCTGACCAGGGAGCTAATCTTCCCATCCCTGCAACGGGCTTGCTGCTTTAATTTACCTTTGACAAGCCTGCACCTCGCGGTACCCGCTGCGCGGGTCCCGCATCGCCCGTGTTGCCGGGTGTCCAACTCAGGAATAGGATCGCCGCTGGAGAAAACTGCTGTACCAGAGGGCGGGAGAGGAATACTCCTTCAGGGCTGCGAGCGCCAGGTGAGGGACAGGGACTCCATTTCCCAGGAGTCCCTGTGTTGCCATCACCTGCACCTGGACGCTCTCCCTGCTTGCCCCGCCCCCAACTACCTCATCACCTCATAGGGAAGGGCAGATCACCGCTACGCGGGACGCGCGCGGGACGCCCGGGGCTAAGCCCGGGCAAAGGGCGGGCCCTCTGTGGCCCTCAGAGGCCTGAGGAGCCAGGCCTGGGCCACCACCCCTGCTCGCTTACATTCCACCCAAGGGACATATGGACACATGAACTGTAAGTTGCCTAAAATCCCTGATTAGCGTCTGTGGGCTGTTAATCATAAGTATTAGTTAACTGTTATATGTTTTGGATCTTTATTACCCTCTACCCTGTGCATTGAGGCTGCTTAAACATCGGTGGTGGGGTGTACCATGAATTGCCGTGAAACCCGGAGCATGGCAGTCGCAGAAGCGAAAAAATTAACTGGCACTCTAGATGACTTTATTGTTCGTACACATGCACTGATTGACGAGGGGATAATCTTAATGGATAGGAGGGTGTCGCAAGATCTGGTTATGGCCAAGAGATCTTCATTAGGCCCAATTGCCCAGGCCTGCACGCCCAACCCCGAGAGTCGTCCTAACACTCTAGCTTTGGTACACAATCCTGGGGACATTGGGGAACTTGATGCATCAAACACACAACAGGATCTGGAGGCCACCCCCAACCTTGATCTTATAACAGTAAGCGACCCAGACAGGATAGAGTTAGTTAACTCTACCGGGGCTAGTGATATACACCAAAAGGGTCTAAAAGAAGGGGCAATTCCCAAGCAAAAGGTAAAAAAATCTACCTCCACTAAAGGGAAGAAAGCACAAACTGCCAATAAGCGTAATAATTTTAACTTAGTTCCACCAAATACAAACGGGGCAGTCTGTGCAATTGATACCGGGAGGACACACTTAACAAACATCGGCTTGCCTCTGAGTCTTCCAGATGATACCATCATAGATAAAAGCCTGGAGGAAATTATGGAATTAAGTGGAGAAATTACTAACTCAGTTCAACACAGTCAGGAGGGCTGCGGGTCAAGTATGTTTGATAATAATAACATCTTGAACATATTAAAATCTTTACTTGAACCCATGGAGGTTAGATTGCGCCGTATTGAAACTATCCTGACCAACATCCATAAAGATATTAGTGCCCCTAGCCTCACAACGAACTCCAAAACATCCCACACCACTAATACAGCCACCAAGCCTTCTACGGTTGGTAAAAAAGCTACTGTGGTTAATAATATCGCTTCTAACAGTACAAGTAATACTCCCATTGTGGAAGGCACTAAATCTAAGACCACAGTGACAAAACAACCTGAGAATCCATCCAAACCCAAGCCACCTCCCCAGGTTAAATCAAATGACCCCATTCCACCGACCCCAAACCCCGCACCGACAACCGGACCTAAGGTAATGGTCCGTAGAAATATCCATCTCCCCCCAGATGCCTGCCCCTATGTAGTGATTCTCACTGGGGTCAGTGAAGTTCCATCTCTAGAAACTGAATCCAACCAGGCCTTAAAAAATAAAGTGTGCCATTGGCTCTCTAAAAATTATCCCTTACCGCCTAACATGCCAAGTAACATTTTAATGGTGGAAAGAACCCCATGGGTGGGAGGAAACAGGAAAAGTCTGCAAGGGGACTGTGTGGTGGTCACCTTTGAGAACACACAGGTGGTAGATTTAATATGCAGAGGGTCCCCTAGATACCAAGCCAGCACTGTCACTGCCAGGCCCCTCTCTTACTTCTACCTACCGGGTAACCAAACAGATAATAGATGGAGCTGGTTAAGGGGCTCACAGGAGTCAAAAATAATTCATAGGCAAAACCCCCCATGGGAGGCACACCCTTCAGGCTGGGATGAAGGTGTTAATGCGGGTTGGAACCAGGCCAGGCCAAGAAGAGGAAAACCGCCTTATGGGGGCTTTGCGGCAGGGCCCTATAATAGCCACCCATTCAATTATCAACAGTTTGCTCAGGGATATGATAATTTCTTTACTTTTCCCACTTCCAACCGTTATGATTACTTGTCAACCTTAGACGGGAACGACTGACAAATACAGGTCTCTTCATGTACACAAAGGCCTGAAAGCAACCCCTCATTCTCTCTGCAAACGGATAAGAGCACTCTGGACGGGCAGATGTCCTGTTCAACTACCACTAATTGTGATGGTGGGGAAGGAGGGGAGCCTCTTAATGTAAAAACGGTTGGGCCCCGGGGGGGCGAGGATTTCTCAATGGCAACCTGGAACATTGCGGGACTTAAAAACAAAGTGGATAACCCAATTTGGCGGGACTTAATAGGTTCTATGGACCTAATAGCCTTGCAGGAGACCTGGGACACTGAAAATCTACTGACCCTGGACGGGTTTACTACCTTTTCAATCCCCGCAGTCGGATCCTCGAGGGGGCGTGCCAGAGGGGGTTTGGTCACTCTGATTTCTGCCAAAATCCCTGGGACATATACGCAAGTAGCCACTGGCTGCCCTTATTGTGTTGCTGTTTTAATCTCCTATAGGAATCATCATAATGTCTTGGTCGTAAATTTTTATAACTCATTTGACAGGGACAGCCCAGTAAGTAATTTGATGATGTTAAGTACTTTTCTGGCCGACTTTAAAGAGTCGGCAGAGCATGACTGTACTATTTTGCTGATGGGAGATTTTAATATTCATGGATGCAAGGAAAACTGCCCCCCCCAATGTGTTATTTGGTACCCCGGACGAAGAAAGTACCCACTTCGAACACTCAGAGCAGGGCACCTTCTTGGAAATAATGTTGGCTGAACATGGGCTTATCTTACCAAAGGTGGATGATGGGGATATCCCCACTTTCACGGGCCATGGCAGTGGCTCCGTGATTGATTATATCTTCCTTAACAGTACTAATGGAGCCCAAATTAATAGCTACTCAGTCTTAAGGTCCCATTTTAGTGATCACAATCTTGTGGTTTTAAAAGTAAAGAACATATTTGTCATCAAGGATAGCTGTAAAAACCTGACTGATAAACATGATCTGCGGTTAACGGATCAAGCACGCAGAATCAAATGGTGCAGAGTAATCCCAGAAGAGTTTTTTAGTAACCTGTGTGAGAGTAGTAGGGATGACCTGATGTTGTGTATGGATGATCGGGCTGGGGATGGTGAAGTAATGGAGGCATATAAAAAGGTCTGCATTGATATTCTCTCCAAATTGACTGCTCATGGTAAAGGCAGAACACAAGGGAATGACGGCTGGTTCGACAAAAAATGTTCAGCGGCAAACCGTAAACTCAAGGCTGCCCTCAAGTCAGAACCAGTTGATAGACGGCTAGTAGCTACCCTTAGGAGAGATTATAAGACCACAATTGAAAAAAGGCGGCGTGAGATTAGGGAGGACGCTTGGGCTGACTTAACCTCTACAGATGTATTAAAAAGTAGCGCCAAATTCTGGGCGGTGGTAAATCAACCTTACTTCTCGGATTCCAACAATAATGAATTGGACTGTGGTATTCAGGAAGAACGATGGCACATGCACTTTAGTTCAGTCTATGAAGACGAGACCCAGGTGGCAGAATGCCTGACCGCATTCCCTCAATCACCATACAACTTATCTGTGAATGAGGAGGAGGTGGCAGTGGCTATTGGTTTGATGACCAGTAATAAAGCTCCTGGGCCCGATGGCGTCCCCTCTGACCTTTTCAAAGCTGAGACTTTATTTTGGTCCAAAGTTTTAACTAATGTTTTTAATAGAGTTTCTAAGACAGGCATCCCTGAGTCATGGACACAGTCGGTAATTGTACCAATTTATAAAAAAGGGGATAGGGGGGACCCTGGTAACTACCGACCTATATCCCTTATCGACTCTGCAGTCAAGGTTTTGGGGAGGGTGGTTTTAGGCAAATTGACCACCTGGCTAGAGGAAACCAACACACTTTCACCTCTACAGTATGGTTTCCGTAAGGGACGTAGCACAATTGACCAAAGCCTAAATCTACAGTTGCTCATTGGGAAGTACACCTTAGCTAAGCCAGGTTCATTGTTTATTGCTTTCATGGATCTGTCCTCGGCGTTCGACCGGGTAAACAGATCCAAACTGTGGGGCCAGCTCCTTGATATCGGAACGGACCCCAACATAGTATATTTCCTAGCAGACCTCCATAGGGATCTCACTGCAACGGTCCGCTACGATAGAAAGGGGAACTGCACGGAGAAAATTAGCATTATTAACGGTGTGAGACAGGGGTGCATTCTTGCTCCCCTGCTCTTTACACTATACATAAATGACCTTGGCAAAGCTTTGAGCGGAGTCTGTAAGGATATCCCGAAGGCTGGGAAATATTTATTGCCTGCCCTACTGTATGCGGATGACGCTGCCCTCCTAGCTAGAACCTCACTAGGACTCCAACGCCTGCTGAACTCTTTTTATGTTTTTATGGATAATCTTGACCTGAGCGTTAACTTTGGGAAGTCCCATGTCATGGTAGTAGGTCACAAAGCCAAGTCAAGGAAAAATGTGATGTCATTATTTTGTAATAAACACAAGCTGTCACGAGTTTCTAGATTTCCCTATTTGGGGGTGGTCTTCGATGAGGGCTCCACGTGGAACCCCCAACTGGTGGAGAAAAAAGCCTCCCTAGCACGCTCAATCTCGGCAGTACTAAGATTCTCCCGTAAACTAGGAGTGAAACCCATTGAGGCAGTACTAAAAGTATACGCTTCTAAATGTACTGCAATTGCCACGTATGGGGCCGACTTGTGGGGCTTTAAACAGGTCTCATCGCTCCAGGTCTCAGAGGATAATTTTTTAAAAACACTTCTTTCCCTGCCAAATTCTACCGCAAACTACATAGTTCACCAGGAGTGTGGCGTAGGCTATTTGGAAGACAAAATTGCCCTGGCCCCCTTATTAAAATGGTTGTCAGTTTGGTTAAACCCAGAGCTTGATGTAAACCATGAAATTCTAAAAGATTGTTTAAGTCTGGACCACTGGGATAAAATCACCTGGTTGAAGTACGTGCAACAAATGTGTGTAAAACTGGGACGACCAGAATTGTTTGATAAACCCTCAAGCTTGGTGAAAGGGGACATGAAATGGGTCAAAAATACCTTCTTGCTGAATAGAGGAATGGACAGAGAGGGCAGGGAGCTGCTTAAATCCTCTGTCAGGTCCCATCAGCTGATTGTTTCATCTGACCCTGAACCGGAACTGTACCTCAAAGTTGTGAATAATGCCAATCACAGGTACCTGTTAACAAGGTTCCGTTTGAACAAAATACATCTTTTAATTTCTGGCCGCCCTGTTTGGACTAGGAGTAAGGACCTAGTATTATGCAAATGTGATGGTTGCTCAATCATGGACACGGCTCACTTTTTGTTTTTCTGTGACCACTTCAAAGGTATTAGACTTAAATTTATTATACCATTACTAAAAGGAAAGGGTTTTAGGCAAGTGAAGCCAGCCCTGCTGTACCTTCAACTGTTGGCAGAGATTTGGGTCATTTTTAATGTGGCTAAATTTTTAACCATCGCAATGAGACTCGGCAAAAAGATTGCTTGGACTTAGAGGACTTCTTATAAATATAAACTACTGTTTGAAACCTCAATTAAGGTCACTAATGTGTACACTGTTGTTTTTAAAAGGAAAAAATACCCTGCCATCATGTTCTGTATATTTCTGTTTTTTACCCATGTTATATGTTATATTTTATCCTGGGTGGGTTGTGGATTGTTTTAATGCTTGTACACTTTTATGGTTTTTGTGATTTAAACCGAATAAAGTATCTTTTGAACTTGACTGCCTCCCACCAGGTTATGTTACCTAGAATCCCTTGCAAACCTAAAAAATTGTCAAAAAAACACATTTTCCCCACATTTCTGTGGTGGAAAGTTATGAATCTGCGTGGATCCACAAATTTCCACCCACCCTGCGTTCCCCAAAGTCTTGCAAGAAAAACGGTGCCTCACTTGTGTGGGTCGGTTTAGTGCCCGTGACAGGAAACTGTTCAAAACGGTACCTGGTCTCACCTCAATTTTGCAGTGAAAAATTACCCTTTTTTGGCAAAGTGCCTAGCTGTAGTTTTTTAATCATAGCTCTGCCGGCACCTAGAGAAGCCTAGCAAATCAATACATTTTTGAAAACTAGACACCTAGGAGAATCCAGGATTGGGTGACTTGACTGCCTCCCACCAGGTTCTGTTACCCAGAATCCCTTGCAAACCTAAAGAATTGTCAAAAAACACATTTCCCCCACATTTCTGTGGTGGGAAATTCTGGAATCTGCGTGGATCCACGAATTTCCTCCTACCCAGCGTTCCTCCATGTCTCCCGATATACATGGTACCTTACTTGCTTGGGTGGGTCACGGACCAGCGACAGGCAAGGGCCCAAAATCTATTGAGGCGACATCAAAATTACCTATTACAAACCAACCTGGTTTTGCATGGGGGTGCCATGAGATTTTGGCCCGGGGCTCGGCAGCCATCTAGGGAAACCTACCTAACCCACACATTACTGGAAACTAGACACCGGGCGGGATTCCAGCGATATATATGACTTGCGTGGGTCCCCATCATTCTCCTACCCAGAATACCCTGCAAACTTCAAATTTTGCCGAAAAATTCACTTTTTTCTCACATTTCTGTGTGGGAAAGTTCTGGAATCTGCGTGGATCCACAAATTTACTCCCACCCAGTATTTCCCCAGGTCCCCGATAAAAATGGTACCTCACTTGTGTGGGTAGGCATAGTGGCTGCAACAGGAAATGGCCCAAATCATACTGTGGAGACTTCAAAATTACCTATAGTAAACTACATGGTTTTGGGGGAGAAGGGGTACCTGAGATTTTGGCCCGGGCTCGGGGGCCATTTTGGGAAAGTACCAATCCAAACATTTTTTAAAACTAGACATCCGGGGGAGTCCTATGAGGTATGGCTTGTGTGGGTCCCCCAACGTTTTCCTACCCAAAATGCCATGCAAACCTCAAATTTAGCTGAAAAAAACAAATTTTCCACTCTCTCTCCTGGTCTCTCCCTCCATCTCCATCCCTGTCTCTCCCTGTCCCCCTCTCTCTGTCTCCCTCTCTCTCTCTCTCTCTCTCTCTCTCTCTCTCTCTCTCTCTCTCTCTCTCTCTCTCTCTCTGTCTCCCTCCTCTCTCTGTCTCCCTCTGTCTCCCTCCCTCTGTCTCCCTCCCTCTGTCTCCCTCCCTGTTTCCCTCCCTCTGTCTTCCTCCCTGTTTCCCTCCCTCTGTCTCCCTCCCGGTTTCCCTCCCTCTGTCTCCCTCCCTCTGTCTCCCTCCCTCTCTCTCTCTCGGTCTGTCTCCCTCCCTGTCTCTGCCCCTCTCTCTCTCCCGCTGTCTCTCTCCCTCTTTCGCTCTCTCTCCCCGTCTTTCCCTCTCTCCCCGTCTCTCCCTCTCTCCCCCTATCTCCCTCTGTCTCACTCATTCTGACTGTCTCACTCCCTCTCTCTCTGTCTCCCTCTCTCTGCTTCCCTCTCCCCCACTCTCCTTCCCTCTCCCTCACTCTGTCTCCCTCTCTGTCTCCCTCTCTCTGTCTCCCTCTCTCTGTCTCCCTCTCTCTGTCTCCCTCTCTCTGTCTCCCTCTCTCTGCCTCCCTCTCTCTGCCTCCCTCTCTCTGCCTCCCTCTCTCTGCCTCCCTCTCTCTGTCTCCCTCTCTCTGTCTCCCTCACTCTGTCTCCCTCACTCTGTCTCCCTCACTCTGTCTCCCTCACTCTGTCTCCCTCACTCTGTCTCCCTCACTCTGTCTCCCTCACTCTGTCTCCCTCACTCTGTCTCCCTCACTCTGTCTCCCTCACTCTGTCTCCCTCACTCTGTCTCCCTCACTACCTCTCCCGCCCTACCTCTCCCTCCCTTTCTCTGCCTCCCTCCCTCACCCTGTGTACCTTTCCCTCCCTCCCTCTCCCTTTGTCTCCCTTCCTCCCTTTCCCTCTCTCCTTTTCCCTCCCTCCCTCTCCCTCGGTCTCCCTCCCTTTCCCTCTCTCCTTTTCTCTCCCTCCCTCTCCCTCTGTCTCCCTCCCTTTCCCCTTCTCCCTCTCTCTCTCCATCTCTCCCTTTCTCTCCCTCTCTCTCTCCCTGTCTCCCCTTGTCTTTAAATTATTTGCCCCCTTTAGGAAGTGACCCTTTCCCAAGGGGTCGCTTCCTTTTTATCAAAAAACATCCCTGGTGCCTAGTGGGGGTATTCCTGCAGCCCGATCAGGACGCTGTGCGCGATCGTATTGCAGGAATGTCCTGTATTATGACAGGGGAGAGAAAATACTCATTCCTCTCTCCAGATGCTCTACCGTCCCACTGAAGACCAGAACCTACCTCCGCCTCCGTGGACGTGCTGGAAACATATGGTTTCCAGCGCTTCCTGATGACGTTGGAGCTGTACGCGCTGACGTCATGGGGAAGCATGGGGGGGGGGTCGGGGTGGCAGCTGAAACTCTTCTGCTGCCATCCCCCTCTGTGGGGGCAAGATCGATGCCCCAGGGGGGGGGCGCCAGTGCTCCCCCAGGAGTTGTGCTCATGACGGATCGGTTCCGTCATAAGCACAGCCCAACCGATGCTCATGACAGAACAGCTCTGTCATGAGAATCGAAGGGGTTAATAAAGCAATCCTTAAAAAAAATAAGTGCAGGCTGTTTTTGTTAAAGACAACGGTATGTGTTTAAAAAGAAAAATATGGAACATTAAAGTTTCATTTTTTAAGATTTAACAATGATCCATGTGACCACTGCCTACTCTAAATAAATATTTGTATCAACATTCACAAAGGTGAAGCTGTCTTATGAGGGACCCCTTCCTGTTTGCGAATGGTTACCACCACCCTTGAGGTGGCGATAAAAAATAAATGTTTTGCCAATGCAATTTGGTCTAAAAAAAAAAATCCTACATACCACTGCGAATCGGTATTGGGACGGGACGCCCTAAACATACCCCTTCCAAATACTGATTTGTAGACTCAAATTGTGATATGATAATAGGTTACCGAATCACAATTTTGCTTTTGTACATTCATCTTTATTGAAGTTGCAAATGTCTCGATTCTGCGAATTTGGCTATTTGCAACCCCAAAAAAAAGGTTTTATACATTATGCTCTATATCACTAAAGTATGATGTGGTAGCGCACAGTCATGTACAGACAGTCAATTTCCCATTGAAAAGGCCAAAACCTTTCACAGTAACATGCAGTTTTGATGATAAAACTTTCTGGTGTTCAAACAAATTGGGTTTCACCAAACATATTCATCATTTGTACATCGCCAAGTAATGTGTTCTGATTTTTCATCCTATTAAAAGATTTTCATCTTACAGAATACAAAAAAATGGACTTTAGTAATTGCTGAAATATATTTTGAAATATGTGTATAGTTCACTTATTAGCTATTTAAATGTTGTGTGTTAGAAAAAAAACTGAGTTCTAAAGCCTTTCATTTCACACTCTTTGTACAGCATATCAGACATTGTACAAAATACTGGAGTCTGAAAAGAAAAGCAATTGTAAGAAGATGTAAACTGACTTCTGACCTCTGACTCTGGACACAGAGCGAATGTAAAAAGATAAAAACTAGATTTAAAGGCATCTTTATTGCTCTTTTGCTTTCCGAGTTGAACAGCCCACATGTTCTTTATCAGCTGCTACAACAGGAGAGTAGGCCCCAAATATAATTCGCCCTGATAAAATCCAACTTGCCATAGCTAGTGGGTGATTATACTTCTAGTAGCCTGACATTGGTTTGGGAAATAAGCTTTATGTGGCACAATCAGAATGCTCGATTACACCCTCCACACTCCATTGTGATGCCGTCTGCTCAGCAGATTCTGTGGCACGTGTCACCACAAGGCATGAACAGGACACATTTGTAGGGCAGTGAGTTGTTTGAAGATGTGCATATTTTGCCTTTCCTTTCTACATAATTTACTCAACCCTACCGCATAATTTGACCATCTCCTGCCACATAATTCCAGTGGCCCTGTTTGTAACTCACATTTTATGGCTTTCTATTTGCTCGCTTTATTTGCTTTAGGCTGCCCAGCTTGAGTTCATCCCCCCGTTCCCCAAATCTTGTTTTCTGTATTCTTCCACAAACTCGATTTCTATAAATTAGCCTTTAATTCTTGTTCTTATCTTATCACAGTTGCCGTGCATTTATAGGCAGAGATCAAATGTCAAGTTCTCTCTTCTGAGGGAGCTTGGTGTTTACTTTCCTCTCTCTGACTTCAAGCTGAGAGAATTTTTGTGACAATCCTGCGGAGTATCCATCTCTCTCCCCGTCTTTCCCTCTCTCCCCGTCTCTCCCTCTCTCCCCCTATCTCCCTCTGTCTCACTCATTCTGACTGTCTCACTCCCTCTCTCTCTGTCTCCCTCTCTCTGCTTCCCTCTCCCCCACTCTCCTTCCCTCTCCCTCACTCTGTCTCCCTCTCTGTCTCCCTCTCTGTCTCCCTCTCTCTGTCTCCCTCTCTCTGTCTCCCTCTCTCTGTCTCCCTCTCTCTGTCTCCCTCTCTCTGCCTCCCTCTCTCTGCCTCCCTCTCTCTGCCTCCCTCTCTCTGCCTCCCTCTCTCTGCCTCCCTCTCTCTGCCTCCCTCTCTCTGCCTCCCTCTCTCTGCCTCCCTCTCTCTGCCTCCCTCACTCTGTCTCCCTCACTCTGTCTCCCTCACTCTGTCTCCCTCACTACCTCTCCCGCCCTACCTCTCCCTCCCTTTCTCTGCCTCCCTCCCTCTCCCTCACCCTGTGTACCTTTCCCTCCCTCCCTCTCCCTTTGTCTCCCTTCCTCCCTTTCCCTCTCTCCTTTTCCCTCCCTCCCTCTCCCTCGGTCTCCCTCCCTTTCCCTCTCTCCTTTTCTCTCCCTCCCTCTCCCTCTGTCTCCCTCCCTTTCCCCTTCTCCCTCTCTCTCTCCATCTCTCCCTTTCTCTCCCTCTCTCTCTCCCTGTCTCTCCTAAGAGGAGAGGGCGTAGGATATTTTTTTTCTAGCACACACAAAAAAAGAACTGTGCTGATGTTTCAGAATATATCAGAATTAGTACAAATTAAATACTTTTTCGTTATTCTGGATGTGGTGAAACAAATATTTGAATACGATCAAAACGCATAAATACACTTGGTGGTGATATTTGCACACATTGTGTGCAGTAAAACTGTATTTTGGTGCAAATGTAATGGTCATTTCAATTGAAAATATATTGTCTGTACTGGCAGTATGCTACTACACTATGCAAACTCCACTCTATTCTACTCTACTCCACTCTATTCAAGGCCTTTCCATTGTATGCCACACCACTCCATCCTGTGACACTCTCCGCCACTCTACAAAATGCCACATCACTCCTCTCCACTCTAAGACACTCTACGACATGCCACGGAACTCGACTCTACACCACTCACCCCATGACTCAACACTCTACTCCACCACTTCACACCACTCCACTCCATCCCACTCCGCCAAGTCTACTCCACTCCGTTTGAGTCTAACCCACTCCCCTCCAATGTACCCCGCTACAATCCATCGCACTCCAGTCTATCCCACTTCACTTCAGTCTACCCCACTTCACTCCCCCATCCCCACCTCAATCCCCATCCAAATCAACTCCATTCCAATCTACCACACTTCAGTCTACTTCACTTCAATCTAACCCACTGTAACCAAATCTACTCCGCTCCACTCCCAAGTATCCCACTCCACTCTGATCCTATCTTCCCCACTCCACTCCAGTCTTCACCATTCCAATCTACTCCTCTCCACCCTGCCCAATCCACCCCACTCTACCCCACTCAATCTAACTCCATCAACACCACTCTATCTGAATCTAAGGTACTCCACTCAAATCTTTCCTACTCTATTCCTATCTACGCCAATCTACCCCACTCCACTCCATCCGATGTGCTCCAATCTACCCCACTCCAATCCACTTCACTATAATGTACCCTGCTCCACTCCAATCTACCACAGTCCAATTTACCCCACTCCACTCCAAGCTTCCATGCAATCTATTCAACTCCTCTCCCCTATAATCTAACCCACTCCACTCTACCCCACTGCACAACAATCTACCACACTCCAATCCACCCAGTCTACCCCACTCAACTCTAATCTACTGCACGGCACCACACTCCACTCTACCCAGTTCTACCCCACCCCACTCCACTCCAGTGTACCACCTCCACTCAGATCTTCTCCACTCCAAACTAACCCACTTCAATCTATCCTGCTCGACTTCAATCTACCCCATCCTATCCCTCTCCACGCCACTCCAATCCACTCCAATCTAACCCATTCAACTCCTGTGTCCCCCACCCCAGTCCAATCTACCCCACCCCACCCCACCCCAGTCTACTCCATTCTGTTCCAGTCTACCCTTCTTTTATCCAACCAGTCTACCCACCTCCACCCGAGTGTACCCTACTACAGTCTACCACTCTCCACTCTTCCCCAGTCTATCTCACTACTCTCCAATCATGACTTCACCCCAATCATTCAAGTCCACCCCACTCCAATCTACCCCACTCCAATCCACCCAACCTATTCCACTCCACTCTACCCCACTCTGCCCTAATTTACTACACTTCACTCCACTCAATCTAACCCACTCTACTTCACTCAAATCTACACCGCTCTAATCTAACCCACTCAACCCAATTCACTCCACTCCTCTCCAATCTACCCCACTTCCACCCCAGCCCACTCTATCCCACCCCACGCTACCCCATTCAAATCTACCGCACTCTACTACAATCTTCCCCACTCCACCCTACCCTACTCCAGTCCACACCACTCAAACTACCCACTCCATTCCAATCTAACCCCCTCCATCTATCCAAATCCATCACACTCCAATTTACCGTACCCCACTTCACCTCAAACTACCCTACTGCAATCTACCGCATCCAATCAGACCCCCCCCCAATCTACCCATATCTACTCCAGTGTAATCTACCCCATTCCGATCAGCCCCACACCACTGTATCCAACTCCACTCCAATCTACTCCACTCCAATATACCCCAATCTATCCTACTTCAGCCTACCCTAATCTACCCCACTCTACTCCAATCTACTCCTCTTCACTCCTATCTACCCCACTCAACTCCAATCTAACCAACTCCACTCTACTCCTCTCCAATATACCTCAATCCACAGCACTTCCCTCTTCCCCAATACACCCTACTCCGCTGCAATCTACCCTAATATTTCCCTCTCCATTCTACCCCAATTTACCCCACTCCAATCTATCCCTATTTAATCTACCCCACCTCCTAAACCAATCTACTTCAATTTACTCCACTGTACCCCAATCTACGCCACTCCATCCCACTCCAATTTACCCCACATCAATGCAGTCTACCCCACTCCATTCATCCTCAATCTAGCTCACTCCAAACGACCCCAGTCTTCCCTCACTCTATTCTACGCTACTGTAATTAACCCAATGTACCCCACTTTAATCTTCCCCACTCCACTCCAATTTACCAGACTCCACTACAATGTACCAGACTCCAATCCAGTCTACCATATTCCACTCCAGTCTTCCCCTAACCGCCACACCCCACTCTACCCCACTCCACTCTTTTCCAATCTTTCCCACTCTTTCCCAATGTACAGCACACCACTGTATTCTATCCATATCCCACTCCACTCTGCCCCAGTCTAACCTACTGCTATCGACCCCACTCCAATCTACACATCTGTAGTCTACCCCAATCTACACATCTGTAATCTACCCCTGTCTACTACACTGTACACCATTCCACCCGCCTACTCCACCCCAATTCAATCTGTCCCGCTCCTATCTACCACGCTAATCTACCCAACTCCCCCACTCAAATCTACCCCACTCCACCACCCTCCAATCTACTCCAATCCCTCCCACTCCATTCTGTCCCACTCTAACCCTCTTCACTCTACCTCAATCTACCCGATTCCACTCTACCACACCCCACTCCACAGCACCCACACTGGTGTACATAATGGCTAAAAACGCATAGGTGAGACCTATTGACTTTGACAATGCTGTTTTCCCCCTGTAGCTTAGAGCAGTGTTTCCCAAACTTTTTAGACTCACAATTCAATCTTAAGATAGAAAAACTTTTGTGAACAACGATGCTTTAATGGAGATGAGGTGAGTGTCTTTTAAATGCAACTAATACATTGTGTGGTCGCTCACTGTCATTTGCAGACCACATTTTTCATTGCATGCAACTCCTGGGTGTAAATCGGTTTTAGTGACTGTTTATCATTTGTGTATCACCAAGTAAAAGTGACTTGCTTTATTTTGATCCTATTTAAATCTGTTTTCAGCACACTTCAGAATTACAAAAAAAAGTACTTTCATTTTTGCTCTTCTAACTGTTAAATGTGTACAATTCATTTACACTTATTTTCATTTTATTGTGTGTTATAAAAAATAATATCCGACAGCCTTTCTTTTCACTTGCACCCCATCAAGATTGTTACATAATTCACTTTACTTTTCTTTCTCTGCCTGTAAAGTAAGAGGAGTTTGTAAGCACAAATCCACATGTTAAAAATAATGCAGCAAGTTGTCAGAAGACATAGCCTGGCATTTAACTTGTTTCATTAAAGCGTGCAGCAAATGTAACAAGATACATTCAGAATTTAAAGGCATCTTTATTTATTGCTTGGACTTTTGAGACCTACCAAAAATCAGCTCCCGATCATCCCACAGTTTGCGAAACATTGATTTAGAGACTTCTTGATAGTTTACTGATTGAGAAATTATCCTTGTTTAATTTTAATCGTCGCTATTTTGTGACAATTGCAACTTTTACTGTAGCTCACATCTGAGAAGAGTGATAAATGTTGGTTTGACTGAGTGCAAATCTTAATCAGCCTGGACACATCCCAAGGCTCAACATGCACCGTTAATAGGATGTTTTCTGCCTATGAAATACAGTCATTTCTTTCTTTGAGACACGGTCATTTTGTAATTAGTTTAAAAAATCTTTTTGCACTTTTTGTCACCTTACCCTGATGAAATGTTTTTCTACAAAATGTTCCTATAAAGTTTCCAGTGTAGTGCCAAAATGACAAGGTTTATGAAACAATTTGAGTACATGCCAAGGAGTATTGGCTCTGCTTGTGAAGGGTAGTGTTAAATGTGCATGTTGCTATTTTCCTTAGCACCTCTGTTACAAAATGTGGATTTCCCTATATTTGAAACATATTTTACTGTTCTTTAACTATTGACTTGCAAACTGCCTGGGAACATTGAAACTTTCTGTGGACTGGCTGTGGGCCCGTTTTATCCTGTATTAACCTCAGCCTGGAGTGTCCAACGGAGATCTCAGAGGAACAAACCCATGTCCTCTTTTCATGTTATCTGCAAAAGATACTTTTGCACAAAACTGTAATCCTGACCCTCTTGCATAGTTTCAAGCTTTCCTGAACCTATGTTGGAAAAGTCTGTCCTAAATTAAGGCCTATAGTGATAAATATGAGATTCATTGGTTAATCACAGGCAAAAGCCTAAATGAACACATTTCGTGGTTCACCCTTCCTTTTAATTATGATGCCAAGCTTATCTACTAGCCTTCACCCACTCACTTCTTGTAAAATGTGAAACTCATTGCTATGTAGTGACAAAGAGAGACTTTAGTCACACCAGATATTTCAGTACCATATGCCCTTGCATTCTGGTAAATGCAGTCCTTTTAATTTTAACGTTAGTTTGCCTTGCAATATGAGAGCACTGTTAGGATATGGGCATTAGAAGAAAGTTAGAAGTTTATACTGGGTATTGTGTATGCATATTGCCCCGCTTATCGTTGTTTCTCTCTTGTTGGGCTACCCTCCCCTGTTTCCCCATTAGGGTCAGAAGTATGATGTTTCATATGGTCATTGACCCCTTTTTTTTTCCTTCCTCCAGGATCAGACCGCGTCTCTAAAGGTCAAGAGGACATGCTTCCAGACTGTGGCTGAACCCGCAGCCGCCGGAATATGCAGTTCAGGGCCCCACCTGCCAGCGCACACGCAGTGGACTGTGTCAGAGGGCCGGCTGCCACGTCACGCAGGGCCACGGCAGGGAGGCATGGTGACAACTTTCAAGATCGCCGTGCTTGGGGCGCAAGGGGTTGGAAAGAGCGCCATCGTCCGTCAGTTCCTTTACAACGAGTTCAGCGAGGTGTGCGTGTCCACCAAGGCACGGCGCGTCTACCTGCCGGCCGTGGTCATGAACGGCCACGTCCACGACCTGCAGATCATGGACTTTCCATCCATAGCCTCCTTCCCAGTTAACACGTTGCAGGTAAGTCATTGTTTGTTCTAAATTCCAAACCTAGGAAACACCCAATTTACCTACATGAGACTCTGGATATTCCTATCAGACTAGTGCCTCAGAAAGGACAAATGCACTGACTTCTCCGGTAGTCTCTAAATTCCCCTAGAGGGCATTCAAGCTGTGGCAAAATAGGTGGGGTAGTGTGAGATGCTAAACCACTTAGCCATGTGTCTTTAGTGTCACACCTTTGGTGGCAAGTGCTAAACTCTGCCTAGTAGAATCTGGAAACGTTTATTTTCCCACAAGGAAGGTGCGGGGCAGCAGTAGTCCAAGATTCGAAACTTAGGATGCATCTTTTGAGGAAGGTCACAGTCTGTGACCATGCACTCAATTTTTAGGTAATTTTTGAAGTAGTTATTTGTGATATCAACGGTTCACTAATGCTTAATGTCTTTACTTTGACAAATTGTGTCAAGCTCACGCCATTATATCTACTCTGTCAATGCACTACCAACACTTTAACACCAATAGGAATATGTGTCTTTCGAGAACCCGATATTTCTAATACAGGCTTCTCCAACCAGTAGCTCGTAAGCTACTGGTAGCTTTCCAGCTACCAAACATCTCTCCTGTGTTGTTGTCCACCTTACTAAATTAGAAGCTTTTGCATGGCTGAATTAATATAAGTATAGTAACATTAAGTGCATAAAAATAAACAAGGGTGTAATGTCAAAACTCCTAAGCAACGTTTGAAGGCAAATGGGTACATCTCCAAAATATATTAAACGCTGATATTTGAATTATATATCATGTGGTATTGGGGAGATATATAACCAATTTATTACCTAGGTGACTGGGGCATTGTAGCCATAGCTATTATGTGTTAATCATGTAGAGGCATTAACAATTGACACATTCTTTGTTGCATTTAACGCTGGTAACTCTGTCTGATGCCCAGAGGTAATCACAGCTGTTAATCTTATACATGGTGGCCAGTAATGTAGTCTTGAATTCATTGGTCACTATTACAAGACTAATGTTAGTAGCTCCAGATGATTTTCATCTAACGTAAGTAGCTCTTGCTAGTAAAATGGTTGGAGACCCCTGCACTAATATGACTTATATGAAGCCGTCCATGGAAATAAAACAGAACGTGCAGATAGCATGCATGGGTCAGGAAGTACTCTTTAAGAAAACAAATGTAGCAAAACAACTCAAGGCTAGCACAGGTAAATATTCCCATGGTTTGCAAGTGCTGCCTTGGAAGGATTCAAGACTGGAACCCCTTGGAAGTACCCTGCAGCATGACAAACAATCACGAGCCCATTGGATTGCTCATTGAGTTAAGGTCACAGCTTTGAATCCCGGCAAGACTGACTTCTGTGGATGGTAAATTAAAGGCCACTAAATTGGGTAAATAGTAAACTTGTTAATTACTGCGCTTATGAAGGGCTGAATAAAAACAAGTTATTATTATCACCAAGAGGAGACACCTAGCAGTAGGAAGAGCATTTGGAAACCGCACAACATGCTATACATAAAATTTATGCAGATAACATACAATTAACATATATAGGAGGTTTGTTGCTACAAAGTTAAATGAAACAGAAACAATACACTATTTTGTTAGGAGATATCTTTAATGAACTTGCAGATCACTTTAATGAGGTTTAAGTGACCATTGTTTAGGAGACCTGTTATAGTTGGTAGTTAGTAAAGCCCCCGAAAGAGCAATGATTTATGAAGGGCAGATTTTATAATTACTATTTGCACCTCACAAAAAGTTATTCATATTTACATATCAGTTTCATTTTAACAGTTCAGAATTTTTAGATAGTATTCTTTATTGTTTGATAAAACATTACATACAGTAGTAAAATACAGACTTTTGTTAATACGTCTATTGCATAACATTCCAAGATCTAAACAGAAACCAAGGCAGCAGCCAGTTTATAACAGTAGCTAAATCTTGTTACTCATGGTTGCCTGGTATAACAAAAATTGTTAAAATGTGAATACTAAGACATCACATATTCCTGTTACTCAAGCACCAACTTTTAAAATCCCTTAAAATGGTAAGGTAAAAATATAACTGTTCAGCTTGTAGCAGGGATTCCATTCTCCTATAGAACTGTGCATAGAGATTTGGAACCTCAGTGAATTAGTATGGTCCAAAACTCACCTCAGTACCCAAAATCCCCTTACCGAGCTAGCTACAGTGTCTCATTGGTCATAACAAACTCCCAATGTTTAGACAAACCAGAACATGATCTTTGAATACCTCAGGTCACGTGGAACACAGACACTCTTTCGTTATATAATCATTTCAAACCAGAACGTGGAGTAAATGAGGACTCGTGCATATTTGAAATATTTATTTACTAATGCAGGGTTCTCAAACGCAGTATCTTAGATAATACAATCAAACATATTATAAGAAGCAAAGTTATCAGCATAGTTACTAGTCCATAAAATGCAAAAGGTGACAACATGCTAACATGTTGAAATGAATAAGAGTTGACAACACCTAATTCTCACCCTCCCTATCTAGCATATTATATTATATCTAGGAAGGTCTCTTTGGGCTTTAGCAGGGCGACCCCATACCTCAATCTCTCCGTGGCAGAGGATCACATCGTCTTCCACCAGCTCTCTGCATGCGAAGCACCATCAAGTGTGTTTATCTGTTCTTGTGCAAAGCAATATAAAACGCGCCTAAAGCCAGATTTGCCAGCAGCTGCATTTATGCTATGTCTAGGAAAGTGCGAAGATCAGACCTTACAATAACACCGTGTTTACTCATCCTTCAAGATTTCAGCACTCACAGTACAGACACCGTCTACTAAGCAATGTTATCAGAGCGATAACATATTATTCTCGTATTAATCACAACGCTCTTCTAGGCTGAAAGCTAAAGCAACAATTATGCGTCGTGTGCAGAAGCAGCAAAAAGGTAAAATGGCGTTTAAACATTTAATAAGCTCATGCTAACTTAACACGGTATATAGGTAAGCAGCAACTATATGACAAGCTCTTTAGTATCACAGTAAAACTGCTGACTTCACTAATATATTTCAGAGAAATTCATCTGTTAGATAAGCCAACTATTAAAATAAACATAAATTAAGCTCAATGTGTTTTTATACATGACAAGTATAACATTTGCTTTTTACTCTGTGAGTCACAGCATTGAGGTAATTGCAATACTGCCAAATAATAATCTGAATTTGAAAACATTTTTTTGCTGTTTGTTAATAAATTAAGTCCATCCATGTAATATTTTCTTGAAAAGATATTTGTTCCATATCCACTATGATTTTAAGTGTAAAAAACAATTGTGAGCAGCATAGAATGATTATTTTGTTTGAAGTTTCAAAAAGGTCTTGATTTCATAGATCATACTATCATCTAATTCCTGCCCAGTAGTAATCTGTAATCTAGCTCGACTAGCATAATCTATTTAGCCATGTTTTAAGATTTATAGAAAAATTGTCAGATTGTGTTTGATTTTGTTCTGGCATAACTCCAATATCAATATCATATTTTAAAAAGCCTAGATCTGCGTTAAAACATTTGTATACATATACCAATTGTTGAGCAGATTAAAAAGACAGCCCCTTAAGGCTGGATTTCTATTGAATTTTGGCCTGGGAAGTACCATGACATTGTTTATTATAGATGAAGAACATCCAGTTTTGCAGTTATTTGCGCCATTAATGCATGACCCCATAAAGTGACATGGGATTAACCTTCACTTAAAACACACTGGTGCTACAACTACACGGCTACCATATCGATAGTTCATTCTGCCAAGGCCAGCAACAACTGGAATACATTTAGACAATGTTGGAAAGAGGATTCCTCCAGCTCATGCAAAAATTTATGAAAATCCAAGATAATGATATACCCTTGGTCTTTTCAAGAGAGTTGGCAATTGACCAAATAAACTTAAGTTTAGTGGAGATGGAAAATTTCATAATTATTGTTAGCTATGGGTTTATTGGCGAAGCTGAATAAATCTACTCTGTTTAATAATTTCTGCAAATGTATGGGGTTGAGTCAAAGCAAGATAAGATTATCATCATATGCTCAAACAACTAATTCAACTACCACCCATTTCTGGAAATTGACAGGTTACCTATTTTAAACAGGCTAGAAGAGCAGAGGTTAAAAAATATATAATGGGGGGTGTGGTCAAGATGGCGGCAGAGTAGGACGTGCTTTGAGTCCCTCCGGCGCCGGGCCTTTCATAGCCTTGCTAAGCACCTGACCCCGGGCTCGTTCACGGCTTGCTGAACGCCCCTACATCTCCTGGGGGTCATGTCCGGCTGTGGGCCTCGATCTGGCAGCGGAGGTACCTGAGAACGGCGCCGGGACCGGAGCGGACGTGCCGCGAGGTCGGGTGGCAGCGCTGTGTGGCCTGCGGAGTTACGGCCAGATTGCGGGGTGCTTTGGGCCGCGGCGGCCCTGGGGGAGCTGATCGGGTCCCGGCGGACTCACGAGTAATCCATCAATCGCAGCGGCCTCCGGCGACGAAGCGGAGGCGGGGCCAGGGCGAGTAAGGAAAGGCGTCTCCCGGCCTGCTCCCGGCCTGCACCCTACGCAACACCGAGGCTTGCGGCCTGGTCGCGGAGGCGGGCCGAGTTACGCCGGAGGTCGCGCTGGAGGCGACTGCTACTGCCGGGAGTGGAGGAGCCGGCTTGGGACATCTCTGCAAGGCCTGAAGGGGGGCACGGCCCAAAGTGGTGGGGGCTGTGACGCCTGACCTCGCGACCTGTGCGAGGACTGCAACCTGGCGGCCACGTAGGAAGAGGAGCGTGTGCTGTAGCCCATCGTGTTCCTGGGCTCCCTGTGACCACAGGGGTGGGTGACGGTGATTGAGCACGGACCTCTACTGGACACGTGGAGGCGGAACGGTTGGAGACGCGAGTGCCCCAAGAGAATCTCCAGGCCACGTGGTGGGCGGCCGGCGGACCAGTCTGCTCACCCCCCCGCCCCCTCCTGGAGAAGGCGAATCGGCTCGGTGCACTGGGCACCGTGCTTTAGAGGTGGCGGACGGTGCGGGGCTACAGTGCTCGGAGGGGGTGACTGCGCGGCTTCAGAGCTGGGACCCACAGCCCTACAGTGGTGAGACATGAGCTGGAGGTCCCCAGCGGCGTGAAAGATCTTTGAACATTGTGCCTCTCCCTGCACCGGCGCCCTATAGACACTTGGTCGGCTGTATCGCTGGGGCCTGGGATTCGCGACTGGAGGTGGGGGACTGCCTTCTCCGGTCTGGCCCGGCTGCACACGGAGGACACTAGATGGTGACGTCATATACCACCTGGATCATCCACGTCCATTGAAGGGTCATTGGGATAGCCTGTGGACTCTGGGGCAGCGCCCTGGACTAGGAAGGGGTGCGGTCACCTCGACGGTGCTCTGTCCTGTTGAATTGCGAGCCTCCGCATTGACTTCCAGACGGAATAGGGGGGCCGCGATGTCCTCCACGCTGCGCAAAGGGAAACCCGGCAAGGATGGCCAACCTAAGAGTTTCCAACAGCCAGCGTCCCCTGGCCCTAGCGCTTCGCCCGGGCACAAAGACGATGAGGCCCCTGCAACCAAGGCTTTCATGGCGGAACTCTTCGCGTCTATAAAGGAGGATATCTCTGAACTCCGCTCTCAACTGGCGTCGGATCTCCGCGAGGTGCGTAGGGACGTGGACGGAATCGGGGAACGTGTGGCTACCTTGGAGGATCACGATCTGAGCATGGCGAATGATGTCCATCAATTGCAGCAGGATGTTCTTAGGCTCACGGAACAGAACTTAGACCGACAGGCCCATGCGGAAGATTTGGAGAATCGTTCCCGTAGGAACAACATCCGCATACGGGCGGTGCCATGGGACGGCGAAGCAGGCGACCTACGCGGCTATGTGCAGGCACTTTTCTTGCAGATACTGGGCGAGGAGGAGTTGCATGAAATCAGGATGGACAGAGCTCAAAGGGTAGGTCTGCCTAGGCGAGGTGGAGGGCCGCCCCCTGACATACTAGTCTGCGTGCATGACTTCCAGTTGAAGGAGCATATCCTGCGAAAAGCGCGGGAGATTCCGTCCCTGCTATTCCGTGAGCACCGTCCTCAACTTTACCAGGACCTGGCGGCAACAACACTCCAAAAGAGACGCGAGTTCCGACCGGTAACCACCTTTCTGCGGGAGCGTAACATTTCCTACTCGTGGGGTCATCCTTTTCGCATTGTCTTCAGGTGGCAAAATAAGCTGGCACAGATCCGCTCTCTCCAAGTGGCGAAAGAACTTCTGGGCATTGATGACACGACTCCTGCACCTGAGGCTGGCAGCCCACCCCCGCGGAGACGGCGACGATCCACCTCATGGCACAGAGTGGGCTCGGAGACAGACCACAGACGGCCGGACCGCGCAACTAGCCTACAGGAGAGGGGGGCGGCTGTGGTGTCAGTGGCCTCAGCGACTTTGATGTCCTCCCAGCAGAGCTCCGGGGCGGCCTGATCCTCGGGCTGATGGCCGCATGGTGCCGGAGGGGCACGTGAACTAAGGTACCGTGGGTATGTTTGTACTTTTTGAGAAGACACCCCGGACCGTGGCCCTGGGTGACCCCTTGGTGGATTCCCGACCCCAACCCAGGGACTGTTCTACGGACTACTATAACCTGGGACTGTTAAGTACTTTTCTCTTGTTTGTTTGCTTGTTGGGAGGGGTGGGGGGTGGAGGGTTCTGGGGGTGGATTGAGCGGGGGAGTAGTTGGGGGACGAGGTGGGGGTGGGTAGGGGGGTGGTGGCGACCGATGGATGCTTGTTGTGTGTGTTATCCCCTCTGGAGGAGCGTCAAGTGGGCCTTTGGCTGCTGGGTTCTTGCGCGGATGCTACCACTGGGTTTTCGCTATGGTTGGAACTCTTTCTTACTGCTGTGTGATTGGACCTTGGGGGTCATTGGGGCTGGGGCGGGAGGTGGGAGAAGGGGGAGGAGGGACTGGTCGGGGAGTTGTGGAGGGGAGCTGGGGTCCGGGGGGACACCTGGATGCCTATGAGGGGGAGGGGGCAAGGACAGGTTACCACACCGAGTGCACAGCTACGGGCCCGGTGGATTCCTCATGCCTATTAGCATTGGCACATGGAATGTGAAGGGTCTCAACTCCCCGCAGAAACGCCAGAAACTTTGGAAATACTTATCTGACCATCACCTTGATGTGGTGGGCCTCCATGAGACCCATCTGGCACGAAGGGATGAGCTCCGACTCCGACACAAACACTTCCCTCTCATATACAGGTCTTCTACCCCCACCAAACATAGCGGGTGGCTCTTCTCTTTCGGGCGTCCCTTCATTTCCAGCCTATAGGTGTGTGTAGTGATAAGGATGGTCGATGGTTGATGGTGAAGGGGTTGCTGTACGGCCGATTGTGCACTTTTGTAGTGGTATATGTCCCCAATGCCAGGCAGAATAGCTTTCTTCAGGACATGTTGGATAAGGTGGGGGATTTTGTGAAAGGGCACCTGTTCTTATTGGGGGATTTCAACATGGTCTGGGACAAGGACCTGGACTGCTCCAGAGCACAGAGGGTGGACACCGGCGTCTTCTCCGCCGAAACGCAACGCCTGGTGGGTGGATTGGGGTTGATTGATGGCTGGCGCTTCTTGCACCCCCAAGCCCGAGATTATACCTTCTTCTCCCACGTCCACCATTCCTACTCTCGCTTAGACCATATCTTTTTGAGCCAAGCCCTTAGGGGAGGCGTCCGTGACGCCCGCGTTTTTCCGCTCTCCGTGTCTGATCATAGCCTGCTGGTTCTCGGGCTGCACTGGTCGGTGGGAGAGGACGGTTGGCGGAAATGGTACTTCCCGGCTGCGCTGGTCCGGGACAATACCTCTTGCAAGGAGCTGCGGAAGGCCATCAGGGAGTTCCTGGCTCTTAACCCGGCTTTGGACACTTCTGTGTTCAACAAGTGGGACGATTTCAAGGCTTCGCTGAGAGGCACTTGTTTGGGTCTCAATGCGAACCTCAATAAATTGAGGAGAAAAGAGCGGGAGGACTTAGAGGCAGAGCTGGCGGTGTTGGAACAGGCGCACAAAACGAACCCATCTAGGGCGACCCTCCGACAGCTGTACGGGGGAAACTGAAGGCCCACTACAACAATAGGGCAGAGCTCACTCTCTTGAGACTGCGGCGTGTTTCCTATTCACAGGGGAACAAGGTGGGACGGCACTTGGCCCGACAGCTCCGGGATAAGAGAAAGAGGGAATACATTGGAGGGATTCAGGACCCAGCGGGGTCCCTGCAGCATCGGGATGCGGACAAGGCGGATATCTTTGGCAACTTCTATGCCGCACTTTATGAGGGCGACACTCTAGATCAGGAAGCTCAAGAGGAGTTCCTGGCTGGCCTCCCCATACCGCAGGTCTCTAAAGAGTGGAATGAGCTGCTGACTGCCCCCATCTCCAGAACGGAGGTGTTGGACGCAATTATAGCCCTGAAGCTCCACAAGGCTCCGGTCCCGGACGGCTACACTGCCCTTTTTTATAAATCGTTTGCGACGGAATTGTGTGATTATCTAGTCTCCCTCTTCAATGAGATGGCGGTCACCAGGAGGACCTCTGGGACCATGGCCGAGGCCATGATAACCGTGCTCCCCAAACCAGGGAAGGATTTCTCCAGTCGCCCGATAGCCCTCCTCAATATCAATGCGAAGTTGTATTCCTCTATCATCGCGCGCAGGATTCAGGACTTTATGCCGGCCCTTGTTCATCCGGACCAGTCCGGATTCATAAAGGGACGACAGACGCATGACAAATTAAGGCGGGTAATACATCTGATAGAGAAGGCCAGCAGGTTCCGCATCCCGGCGATACTGGTGGGGCTCGATGCGGAAAAAACCTTTGACCGCGTTGATTGGGGATTCTTGTTCCGCACCCTGGGCGCCTTCGGCTTCTCACACCAGTTCATAACAATGATCCGTGCCAATTACAGCAGCCCCAGCTCTAGGGTGATGATCAACCGGCATCGGTCTGCTTGCTTCCCTCACTCGCGTGGAACGAGGCAGGGTTGTCCTCTCTCCCCTCTCCTCTTTGCACTGAGTATCGAGCCTTTGGCTCTAGCGATACGGGAGAAGGACTGTGAGAAGTTGGCCTGATATATAATGTTCACTATTCTAGTGAACACTTTGTATCAGTCCAAACAACCCTCATTGATGATTGGTTGTAAGTCAACTTTATAGACCAGCTATCCTAGTAGCATGGATACGAGCAGTCTTCGGGCTAAACTCTAGAGGGCGTGTTAAGCCAGCTGTTATACCATCACATATACCCCTTGAACACCAAGTGAAAGGACACCACACAAGTGTTATGAAAATAAACAGGGTATTTATTTAGATCACAACAGCCCTGTACTCTTTATGAGGACAGGGTACTAAGCACACAACAAAACTCTTACGAAAATACTATGAGTTGCACAATTTACACAAATGCCCGAGGGGCACGAAAAACCATATACTCTAAAAGTGGAATGCGAAATTACTAGCAGGTAAGTACTAATCTCATAGGGTTTGGAATCGCTAGGACTTGACTACTGAACCTTCAGATTACTAGCAGGAGGCCTAGGGAACTCGGGTGCAGAGTGTGCACTCTCACGTGGGATGCGGGACAAAGTCTATGGATGCTAGATTTCGTAAAGTTAGTGATATCGGACGAATCCGACTAGGTAGAGCTGAAACGAAAAAGGATCTGGACCCTTGGATAGTGAGGCTATGCTGGGGCACCGAAATGCCGAAGTTACCTAGCCCAGGGGCTGCGGCTGCATAGGTCTGGAAAGACGTCGGGAATCCTCGTTGCAGTCTATGGAGCCTGAAAGAAGAGGTTGCTGGCAGGCGACCAGTGAAGAGATTCGGATGGATCCAAGCCTGGATCGGAGATGGAAGAAACCTGTAAGCAGAGGGGACCAAGTTCTGAATCACTAGCCAGTGATTAGATGGGCACCAGGATGGCACCGGATGGAGTCACCTCGACCAGGTGAGTGGGCGACGCTGGGCTCTGCAGTCTCACGGACCAGGAGGCGTTGTCGGCGACCAGGATGGAGGTGCGAGCTGTCCCACGATGGTATCTGCTGTCGACGTCGCTGGACCCAGGATTGGGGCAACAAGTCTTGGCAAATGCGAGCCCACGCGGTGGACTTAAAATGGCGTCTGGAATGGACCAGGAGGGTCCGGGGTGCTCCTCTTTTGGAGGGGAGCAAGGGCCAGTCTGGAGCAACCAGACCAGCAGTGTTGATGTCGTCGTTCGTCGTCGGGAGGGCCACAAGCCAGCGGGCTAGTAGCCAGACAACGCGGTGAGCAGCAAAACAGGCAGAAGGGCCCCACGCAGATCTCGTGGAGGCTGGGAGGCTGAACTTCGGTGCTGGAGCTGCTCAGGGTTGGGGCTTCTCAGACCCCAAAGCACTCACTCGAGGATCCCTCGGCGGTCGTGCTGGGCAAGAGTCGTGCAGTCTTGAAGATGGCCGGTCCCTCGAGGTCTCGTTGCACCCACGGATCTTAGCTGAGCTGACGATGTGGGTAGAGGTCAGAGGTGCCAGGGAAGCCGGGTCTCGTCGTGCTGGTCAGTCGGATTCCGGAGGAAGGACGTGCAGCAAACCGCAGTGTTCTTGGATGGTGCCTGCGGGTGCAGGGTGACTACTCCTTAGTCACAAGGGAGAAATCTTGAGAAGAAGTCGAGAGTTCCTTTCGTAGAAAGTAGTTTCAGGATTCAAAGATGATCTAATTTGGAAGGGGGCCCGCTCCTATCTTTATACTAGGAAAAGGGGCTGGCACGCGACTAGGTCCTGCCCATGGGTGGGACCAGGAAGGGGGGTGGTTACACCCCTCTCCCATGCCGGACTTTCCCCTGCTCAGGGGCTGGTGTGCCCCTGAAACTGGTTCTAGCCGGCAGATGCATAGTGAGCACCGGAGTGCCACTTGCAGTCACCTTCCTCTAAAGCCCTGCCTACCCAGGATACACAAAACCCTGTCTGGGATGGTGCTAGCACCGCCCCTGACAGGAAACCCTTTGTCCAAGCTCCCCTCGCTGGAAGGACTCCCAGCTGCAGGGGGTCAGACTTGTGTCTGTGGTGGCAGCATCCATTTTGTGATGCTGAGGCTTGAGTTAACTTTAACTGGGGTTCACAGTTACATTCATGTCGTGTCCCTCTAGAAGGGTGGAATGCTAACCCCGTCGCCAGAATTGGCGAGGGGTTAGTATTCCAATTCGTATGACACCTTACTCGACATGTTTTGATAAAGCGATACCAGAGATAGCATATAACCGCGAGGATTATAATGCACTTAAGAGTATATGGTATGCGTTATCATGGAACAGCTATTAGGACTTGGTTCCGCAAGCTGCAAACGGGCTCAGCTCATGCCAGAGCACCATCTCACACGATTCCAAGCACTCTGCCTTCAGGATTGTCAAGGCCTGCCATAGGAGTGACTGATAGGAATCTGTGTGTCCATTTTAGGGTTAGATATAGGTATACTATATCTAAAGCAAAGGGGGATTACACCACCTTTCCCCAGCTGTCGTGCAGCCAGTTGTCAGATTTAGATGGCCAGCCAGGGGTGGCATAATACATGCTGCAGCCCATGGTAGGCCCTGGGTACACCTATGCCCTGAGTTACAGGGTCTGATAAGGTGGCCCAGTACCAATTGGACAATGCACCTAAGGTACACGTGTCAATTTAGTGAGAGAACAGCAAGGCTGTGGGTCTGTTTAGCAGGCCCACAGCCAGAGAAGT
This sequence comes from Lissotriton vulgaris, assembly GCF_964263255.1. Taxonomy (NCBI): domain Eukaryota; kingdom Metazoa; phylum Chordata; class Amphibia; order Caudata; family Salamandridae; genus Lissotriton; species Lissotriton vulgaris. The sequence continues at coordinate 209,539,074 of NC_141687.1, forward strand.
CGTAAACCAGTGAAGCAAAAAAGCAAAAATCTGGGGTGATCATAGGATTGCAGACCCTACTCTCCTACATGACCCCCCCCCCCCCAAACTTTGGGACAATAAACTAACCTTGACCAGGTGAGTCTTCTTGCTCTAAGTGGAAATACCTGGAGCGCCCATCTGCATTGCCATGATCAGTGCCAGGTCTATGCTCCACTGTAAAATCCATCCCCTGTAGGGAAATGGACCACCTAAGCAGTTTGGGGTTTTCACCCTTCATCTGATTTAGCCACAAGAGGGGCTTATGGTCGGTCTGAATCTTGAAATGAGTGGCAAACAAGTATGGCCTCAGTTTCTTCAGGGCCCCAACCACAGCAAAGGCCTCCCTCTCAATAGCTGACCAATTTTTCTCTCTGGGGGTCAGCCTTCTGCTTATAAAAGCAATGGGCTGGTCATGACCATCAAGATTCAGTTGAGATAGAACAGCTCCCACACCCAACTCAGAAGCATCTGTTTGGACAATGAATGGTTTGGAGTAGTCTGGACTCTTTAGGATAGGTGCTGTGCACATGGCCTGCTTTAGGTCATCGAATGCTTTTTGACAGCCTGCTGTCCACTGAACTTTCTTTGGCATCTTTTTACTTGTCAGTTCATTAAGTGGAGTCACAATTGATCCATAATTCCTGACAAATTTCCTATAGTAACCAGTCAGGCCCAAGAAAGCTCGAACCTGAGTCTGGGTGGTTGGAGGAGCCCAATCCTTGATGGATTGTATCTTGCTCTCCAGTGGCTGAACCTGGCCTCCACCTACAAGGTGGCCCAGGTATATAACCTGTGTCTGCCCTATCTGGCACTTTGTGGCCTTGATAGTGAGACCTGCTGCTTGCAGTGCCTCTAACACTTTCCTCAGGTAGACCAGGTGATCCTCCCAGGTGGAACTAAAGACAGCTATATCATCAAGATATGCTGCACAGAAGTCATCCAGCCCAGTGAGAACTAGAGTCACCAGCCTTTGGAAGGTGGCAGGTGCATTTTTCAGACCAAAGGGCATTACCCCAATTGATAATGTCCACCAGGGGTTGAAAATGCTGTCTTGGGTTTGGCATCCTCAGCTAACCTGATTTGCCAATACCCAGCTGTCAGGTCAAATGTACTTAAGTAGTTGGCAGAAGCCAATCTATCTATCAGTTCATCTGCCCTTGGTATTGGGTGGGCATCAGTCTTAGTGACTGCATTGAGACCTCTGTAGTCTACGCAAAACCTAATCTCTTTCTTACCACCCTGGGTGTGAGGCTTTGGCACTAGAACTACTGGACTAGCCCAAGGGCTATCTAAGGGCTCAATGACTCCCAGCTGCAACATTTTCTGCACTTCTGTTTTGATGCAGTCTCTAACATGATCAGGCTGCCTGTAGATTTTACTCTTGACTGGCAGGCTGTCACCAGTGTCAACCTCATGGGTACACCAATTGGTTTGACTGGGTGTCAGAGAGAACATATGTCTGAAGGATTGAAGAATCTGTTTGCAATCCTTCTGTTGATGGTCAGAGAGGCTGCCACAAAAGACAACACCATCTACTGATCCATCATCAGGATTCTGAGTGAGCAGGTCTGGGAGAGGGTCACTCTCCTCCTCCTGTCCCTCATCTGTTGCCATGAGCAAGCTCATGTCCTTCCTGTCAACATATGCTTTGAGCCTGTTCACATGGAGCACCCTGTGGGGGCTCCTGGGAGTTTCAAGGTCTACCAGGTAGGTGACCTCTCCCTTTTGCTCAAGGATTGTGTGGGGCCCAGACCATTTGTTTTTGAGTGCTGCTGGGGCCACTGGCTCCAACACCCACACCTTCTGTCTAGGCTTGTACACAGTCAGGACAGCCTTTTGGTCATGCCAAGCTTTTTGGAGTTCTTGGCTTGCCTCAAGGTTTTTAGAAGCCTTTTCCATATACTCAGCCATCCTGGAGCGGAGACCAAGTACATAGTCCACTATGTTGGTTGCAGGCTTTTTGAGAGGTCTCTCCCATCCTTCCTTCACCAAACACAAGGGTCCTCTCACAGGATGCCCATACAGAAGTTCAAAAGGGCTGATGCCAACCCCCTTCTGTGGGACCTCTCTGTAAGCAAACAAAAGGCAGGGAATCAGGACATCCCATCTACGCCTGAGCTTGTCAGGTAGTCCATGAATCATCCCTTTTAGGGTCCTGTTGAATCTTTCAACAAGCCCATTGCATTGTGGATGATAGGGTGTAGTGGACTTGTAGTTGACACCACATTCCTTCCACATAGCAGTCAAATATCCTGACATGAAGTTTGCACCTCTGTCAGAGACAACCTCCTTAGGGAAGCCCACTCTGGAGAACACTCCAACTAGGGCTCTTGCCACAACAGGTGCTGTAGTGGTCCTAAGGGGAATAGCTTCAGGATACCTGGTGGCATGGTCCACCACCACCAGTATAAACTTGTGCCCTGGTGCTGTCTGGGGTTCCATTGGACCGACAATGTCAATCCCCACTCTTTCAAAGGGCACCCCCACCACATGCATTGGTATAAGGGGTGCCTTTGTTGTGCCACCTGACTTACCACTGGCTTGGCAAGTGACACAGGAGCGACAAAACTCCTTGGTATCTTCATTCATATGAGGCCAGTGAAAGTGTGAGACAAGCCTGTCCCAAGTCTTTGTCTGGCCTAAGTGTCCTGCTAAGGGAATCTCATGGGCCAAGGTAAAAAGGAAACCTCTCTGAGACAAGAGGATAACCAGCCTCCTGGTTGCACCAGGTTTGGGGTCTCTTGCCTCAGTGTACAGGAGTCCATCATCCCAGTATACCTTGTGGGTACCTGTGGCGTTCCCTGCAGCCTCAGCAGCAGCCTGCTGTCTGAGGGGTTCAAGGGAAGGGCAGTCTAACTGTTCCTTCCCCAGGTTTTCTCTTGAGGGTCCCCCTGAGCCCAGAAACTCAACTTGATCAAGTTCAAATTCTTTAGGCTCAGTTTCCCTCAGTTCCTGTAGGTCAGCCTCCTCTGAGACTTGATCCTCAACCTGGGGCAAGGGGGAAGGCAATGCCTTGACCCTACTGCTCTTCTTCTTGGAAGGTGTCTGGTCCATTGTTCCAGGATCCAGCACCTGTTCAGTGGGGCATCTTCTGGCCTGTGACCTAGTCACAGTAAGCACATGTGCTGGCAAGCCTAACATTTCCACGTGAGTCCTCTGCTCCACTTCTGACCATAGGGATGACTCCAAATCATTGCCCAACAAACATCCAACTGGGAGGTCTGAACTAACAACAACCTTCTTTTGGACACTTACCCCTCCCCAGGAGAAATCAACAATTGCCATACTATGGTGGGTAGTGACATTGCTGGCATTGGTCACTAGGTTCGCTGGTCCTAGCATGATCTGTCCAGGGTCCACAAAGTTAGGTGTCACCATTGTGACACTGGCACAAATGTCCCGATAGGCCTGAGCCATCTTGCCATTGATAAAAGGTGTCTGTCTGTATTTGCCCAAAGTATTGGGACTGGCATCAGGGGATATATCTACATCCCCTGTACATACAAGGACAGCCTGAGTGAGTGTGCCAACTAAGTTGTCATACCCCTCAGAACCCAAGGTTAACCCAACTAATCCCTTGGGAGGTGCACTACCACTGCTGACTGTACTAGGGGGTGCAGTTGCCTTAGGGGCTGCAGTGGCAGGAGTTTGCCCTCCTTTCTTGGTGCACTAACTAAGCCAGTGAGTTTTACTTTTACAGTATTGGCACCACCTTTTAGACTGGCCTTCTTGAGTCTTCTTCTTCTGGGAAGCCTGACCCCCACCCTCTTTGGTTTGTTGGGGACCTGTCGAAGACTTCTGGTCATTTTGTTCACCTTTGGTATCTTTACCCTTCTGGTCTGCTTTCTTCTGACCACCCTGGTTCTGGCCCTGGTTCTGCTAAACCCTTGTTCTGACCCATCTGTCTGCCTTCTTTCCCAATTCTTGGGGAGAGGTCAGATCTGAGTCAACAAGGTGCTGATGCAACAACCGGTTCTGACAATTGTTTAAAATCTGTTCCCTCATGATCAGATTGTACAATCCTGTATAATCAGTAACCTTACTGCCCAGCAACCAGCCCTCCAAAGCCTTAGTGGCACAATCTACAAAATCAGACCAATCCTGAGACTGAGTTTTCTGGGTATCCCTGAACAGCAACCTGTACTGCTCAGTGGTTAGGCCAAACCCATCTATCAGTGTACTTTTCAGGACTTGGTAATTGTTAGAATCCTCAGCTCTAGTAGTGAGGAGCTTATCTCTACCTTTGCCTTCAAAGGAGAGCCACAAGACAGCTGCCAACTGACTCTGGGGGACGCACTGGACAGTGCAGGCCCTCTCCAAAGCAGTTATCCATTTGTGGATATCATCCCCTTGTTTAAAGGGGGCACTATCTTACTCAGGTGTCTAGTGTCTAAACTCCTGTCTTTTTCTCTTGGGAGAATGCTGCCACCAGTGAGATCTAACCCACTTAACTTTTGCTCTCTAGCAAAGGCAAGTCTCTCTTTGGCCAGGGCAAGTTCTTCCCTTTCAATCCTCAGATTGGCTTCCCTCATCGTAGCTTCATGCTCCCTTCTCTTAGGGGAAGACATCCCTCTATGAGAAGAGGTCTGAGAGCCATTGGTTCGAATGGATCTGTTAGAGCCTCTGGATAGAGACCTATCTCGTCCATTCCCAATGTTAAGTCTGCCTGAGAGTGGCCCTGGGGGTCCCCCAAATCCATTCTCATGCCTACTTAAGTTGGTCCTAGTGAGTCTACTGACTTCTACGTTACCTTTGTCTGCCTCATCCCCTGATAACTCCTCTTCCTCCTCCTCCTCTGCATCATCTGCTGCCTGGAGGTGGCGGTCAGGGTCACCAGTGGTTCCCTCTAAGGGGGGCATATTCCCATCTGGATTAGAAGAATCTGGGTTAGCAGTTCTCCTGGGATCATAAGTCTCTAAGAGACCAATCAGAAAGGGAATGGTAGGGTTAGAACCCTGTTTTAGCTTCCTGGAGGTACACCATTGTCTCATCTCCTGGAAGCTAAGAGCTGCATATCTGGACATGACCTGTGGAGGGTCAACTGACACAAGGGGAGTCTCAGAGTTTCCTCCTTTGTCTGACATGCGTTTCTAGTGTGGTGTAAGTGATGCACCTACCTACACTATTTGTTTGCCTACTGATCCCTGCTAAGAGTTGTAGTCAAGGTGTGCTAAGCCTTGTTGAACTACAACAGCTGGTTCGGTAGAACTCAGAGTATTCTAAGCTAAGTTATATGTACCTAGGTACTTATGTGATCTTTCACAATGATATTCTTAGGATACGTGTGGTAAAACAGCAAGCTCAAATCCCAACCGCTGCTCCCCAATGTGAGAAGTTGGCCTGATGTATAATGTTCACTATTCTAGTGAGCACTTTGTTGTATCAGTCCAAACAACCGTCATTGATGATTGGTTGTAAGTCAACCTTATAGACCAGCTATCCTAGTAGCATGGATACGAGCAGTCTTCGGGCTAAACTCTAGAGGGCGTGTTAAGCCAGCTGTTATACCATCACATATACTCCTTGAACACCAAGTGAAAGGACACCACACAAGTGTTATGAAAATAAATAGGGTATTTATTTAGATCACAACAGCCCTGTACTCTTTATGAGGACAGGGTACTAAGCACACAACAAAACTCTTACGAAAATACTATAAGTTGCACAATTTACACAAATGCCCGAGGGGCACGAAAAACCATATACTCTAAAAGTGGAATGCGAAATTACTAGCAGGTAAGTACTAATCTCATAGGGTTTGGAATCGCTAGGACTTGACTACTGAACCTTCAGATTACTAGCAGGAGGCCTAGGGAACTCGGGTGCAGAGTGTGCACTCACGCGGGATGCGGGACAAAGTCTATGGATGCTAGATTTCGTAAAGTTAGTGATATCGGACGAATCCGACTAGGTAGAGCTGAAACGAAAAAGGATCTGGACCCTTGGATAGTGAGGCTATGCTGGGACACCGAAATGCCGAAGTTACCTAGCCCAGGGGCTGCGGCTGCATAGGTCTGGAAAGACGTTGGGAATCCTCGTTGCAGTCTATGGAGCCTGAAAGAAGAAGTTGCTGGCAGGCGACCAGTGAAGAGATTCGGATGGATCCAAGCCTGGATCGGAGATGGAAGACACCAGTAAGCAGAGGGGACCAAGTTCTGAATCACTAGCCAGTGATTAGATGGGCACCAGGATGGCACCGGATGGAGTCACCTCGACCAGGTGAGTGGGCGACGCTGGGCTCTGCAGTCTCACGGACCAGGAGGCGTTGTCGGCTACCAGGATGGAGGTGCGAGCTGTCCCACGATGGTATCTGCTGTCGACGTCGCTGGACCCAGGATTGGGGCAACAAGTCTTGGCAAATGCAAGCCCACGCGGTGGACTTAAAATGGCGTCTGCAATGGACCAGGAGGGTCCGGGGTGCTCCTCTTTTGGAGGGGAGCAAGGGCCAGTCTGGAGCAACCAGACCAGCAGTGTTGATGTCGTCGTTCGTCGTCGGGAAGGCCACAAGCCAGCGGGCTAGAAGCCAGACAACGCGGTGAGCAGCAAAACAGGCAGAAGGGCCCCACGCAGATCTCGTGGAGGCTGGGAGGCTGAACTTCGGTGCTGGAGCTGCTCAGGGTTGGGGCTTCTCGGACCCCAAAGCACTCACTCGAGGATCCCTCGGCGGTCGTGCTGGGCAAGAGTCGTGCAGTCTTGAAGATGGCCGGTCCCTCGAGGTCTCGTCGCACCCACGGATCTCAGCTGAGCTGACGATGTGGGTAGAGGTCAGAGGTGCCAGGGAAGCCGGGTCTCGTCGTGCTGGTCAGTCGGATTCCGGAGGAAGGACGTGCAGCAAACCGCAGTGTTCTTGGATGGTGCCTGTGGGTGCAGGGTGACTACTCCTTAGTCACAAGGGAGAAATCTTGAGAAGAAGTCGAGAGTTCCTTTCGTAGAAAGTAGTTTCAGGATTCAAAGATGATCTAATTTGGAAGGGGGCCCGCTCCTATCTTTATACTAGGAAAAGGGGCTGGCATGCAACTAGGTCCTGCCCATGGGTGGGACCAGGAAGGGGGGTGGTTACACCCTTCTCCCATGCCGGACTTTCCCCAGCTCAGGGGCTGGTGTGCCCCTGAAACTGGTTCTAGCCGGCAGATGCATAGTGAGCACCGGGGTGCCACTTGCAGTCACCTTCCTCTAAAGCCCTGCCTACCCAGGATACACAAAACCCTGTCTGGGATGGTGCTAGCACCGCCCCTGACAGGAAACCCTTTGTCCAAGCTCCCCTCGCTGGAAGGACTCCCAGCTGAAGGGGGTCAGACTTGTGTCTGTGGTGGCAGCATCCATTTTGTGATGCTGAGGCTTGAGTTCACTTTAACCGGGGTTCACAGTTACAAACATGTCTTGTCCCTCTAGAAGGGTGGAATGCTAACCCCGTCGCCAGAATTGGCGAGGGGCTAGTATTCCAATTCGTATGACACCTTACTCGACATGTTTTGATAAAGCGATACCAGAGATAGCATATAACCGCGAGGATTATAATGCACTTAAGAGTATATGGTATGCGTTATCATGGAACAGCTATTAGGACTTGGTTCCGCAAGCTGCAAACAGGCTCAGCTCATGCCAGAGCACCATCTCACACGATTCCAAGCACTCTGCCTTCAGGATTGTCAAGGCCTGCCATAGGAGTGACTGATAGGAATCTGTGTGTCCATTTTAGGGTTAGATATAGGAATACTATATCTAAAGCAAAGGGTGATTACACCACCTTGCCCCAGCTGTCGTGCAGCCAGTTGTGTCAGATTTAGATGGCCAGCCAGGGGTGGCAAAATACATGCTGCAGCCCCTGGTAGGCCCTGGGTACACCTATGCCCTGAGTTACAGGGTCTGATAAGGTGGCCCAGTACCAATTGGATAATGCACCTAAGGTACACGTGTCAATTTAGTGAGAGAACAGCAAGGCTGTGGGTCTGTTTAGCAGGCCCACAGCCAGAGAAGTCGTAAACCAGTGAAGCAAAAAAGCAAAAATCTGGGGTGATCATAGGATTGCAGACCCTACTCTCCTACAAGGACCAGATTAAGGGCCTTCGTTTTACGGGTGAGCAGCACAACATTTCCCTCTTTGCGGATGACGTGCTGTTATCGGTGGGGGATCCAGCTCAATCGCTGCCACATATTCAAACGGTGCTCTCCGATTTTGAAGCAGTGGCGGGGTTCAAGGTCAACTTTGACAAATCATACATACTGAATCTGACTCTGCCCCAGCGGAAGTGGAACGGGTACGCTTGCTCACGCCCTTGCAGTGGGCTTCCGCCTCTCTGTTGTACTTGGGAGTCCGGCTGACGCCTACCATAGGCTCGCTGTTCTCGGCTAACTTCCCCCCCAATGCTGGCAGCGGTTCGAGCGGATCTAGATCGGTGGAAGCCAAAATACATCTCATGGCTTGGCAGGATCCACGCTATTAAGATGGTCCTCCTCCCTAAATTCTTATATCTGTTCCAGGCTCTGCCCATCCCGGTGGAGTTAGATTTCTTCCGGCGCCTTAAAACCTTGATGCTGAGGTTTGTGTGGCAGGGTGGCCGGGCGCGCTTCTCCTTCGCGACGTTGTGGCGGCCGTGGAAGGAGGGAAGAGTGGGGCTTCCTGACATGCACCTGTACTATAAAGCTGCACAGCTGCGAGTACTGGTGGAATGGTCCCAGGATCTCTCAGAGAAACACTGGCTACATATGGATAGGAGTGTGGCTGGGAGGTCAATCTGGGATTTGGCCTGGAAGCCTAAGGGGCACCGGCCCAAAAATGCCTACATCAGCACGCCCACTAGCACAGTCCTGAAAGTGTGGGACACGGTCAGCGGTGATGACCGCTGGACCACGTTTCCGTCCCCCTTTACACCCATACACTTTAACCCGGCCTTCCCGCCGGCCTTGAGGGAGGGACCCTTCAGACTATGGAGAGAGGGAGGCTGTAGAGCCCTCACGCATTTATTCCATGGGACTGCGGCTCTCACATTTCATAACTGCATGCGAGACTACGGGATCCCGGCCACTGAACGCTTCTGCCACAACCAACTCCTCCACTGGGCAACCTCAGCAGGCGTGGGAGACGCTGCCACGAGGCCACTTTCGCCATTTGAGGCCTTTATTCTCCGCACCTCTACTATGAAGGGGACGATTTCCTTCTTATACGGGCTGCTGCTGGCCACTGCAGTATCTCCGCGTCCCCGTTATATGGAACACTGGGAGGTCCTTCTAGGCCGAGACATTCCTGACGATGAATGGAAGGGTCTCTGGCGAGATATCGTGGCGCACAACCATTCGGTGGACCTCAGAGAGGCTCACCAAAAACTTATGTTCGATTGGTACCTCTATCCGTCCAAGCTGCATCGGATATTCCCGGCCTCCTCGGACAGGTGCTGGAGGGGCTGTGGTCTGTTGGGGGACTTCCGCCATATTTGGTGGGACTGCCCAACTATCCGCCCATTCTGAGCTGAGATTCTGTCCCATATCAAGGACATCCTGGGTAATCCGATTCCGGAATCGATGGCTCATGTCCTATTGGGGCTCTGTGACCCGATGTTGGAACACCAAACTAAAGCGGACAAACGTATTCTATGGCTCTGCCTTGGAGCTGCCAAGCTTACGCTAGCGGCAGCCTGGAAGAAACCGGATGCCCCGGCTATATCACTATGGCACGCGAGACTATGGCGGCTGCTGAGCATGGAGAGGATGTCGGATATCTTCCTGGGCAATTAAAAAAAATTCCTGTTCCGATGGGTCCCTCTGGTCCGCTTTCTATCACGAGGCCTGCCCTCTGCGGTCTGCCCTTCCGTGCTTCGTGCTCTTCACCTTTTCCAGATTTAAGTGGATGGTTGGATTGAGGGGCTTGGAATGCATGTGTGTGAGGTCGCCACCAGCAAGGGGGGCGGGAGGTAAGGGTGGGAAGTTGGAGGGGACTTAGTTGGGGTGTTGGTTTGTTATTTGTTGCGACACCGCACAGCATGTGGAGAATGACAGCTCTTGAGCCTTCTGTAACACTGTTCCGCATTTGGGGTAGCCGCCACTCCTGGCAAGACTATTACCGGTCGGCTGACCGAGAAGGGGTTTGAACCCGTTTGTTTTCATGCGCTTCGGCATGCATTGACTTTGAAGACTGCACCTTTTCGTTACATTATACTGCCTCCCCTTGCCTCCTTTGTTTGAGCATTCCACAGCACCCCCTGTGTGGGAATATTGCGGATTGTCGCCTGTGTAATTTTTTGCTTTTCTCTCTTCTTTCTTTCCTGCAAATTCTAAATAAAAAATTTTACCAAAAAAAAATATATATATAATGGAGGTGGGCGAAATATAAAATGGAGGTGGGGAGGCCGGGCCGGGCAAGATGGCCGATCGGACGTAGACTGTCTCGGCTCCCGGTCCACACGCTGTTCCGGAACAAAAAAAGGCGGCTGTGCATAACTAGAGACGCCAAAAAAGGGCCCCACCCTTACCGGATGATGTGACGCACCGGCGGTAGATTTTATGTCTTGAGCGCCACGAGAACTGTCCCGTCCAGCTCCGTGCTGCCCTGAGGGGAGAAGTCAGTGGTGGCGAAAATGGCGTCCTGAGCCCTGCTGTAACGAGAGACGTCCTAGCTCTCCTGCTGGCTATACGGATGCCGGATCCCCTCCTGACGGGAGCAGAGTCATACCTGAGGTAGCGGGTATCCCGGGGGCACTTGTGGAGGCGAGCTCTGCGGATCCGCGTGGCTAAATGTTTCCCCGGCCACACTTACCTGACCTCAACATGGCTGCTGCGTTTCACTAAATGGTGGACGCCGCTGACTCTGATATCTTTTGGCCTAGAATCTCCAGCGCCCTTTACACCAGACGGCTCTTCTAGCAATGCAAGTAACAGTTCTCTATTGGCAGACTTCATGGAACTGGCGCCCACCCACAATTGATTTAGGGACTTAAGAGAGTGGTCGCCACAACCTTGCCTGCATTAATACAGTGACACATTGCCCCCACCGCCATAGAAAGCACAGGCGCAACACTGCTCACTGCTTGTGCGTCCTGCGCCTCCGGACGGTATTAGAGAATGGATGCCACAGTCTGGGCCCGGTTTCCTTCCAGGAAATTATTCCTTGTCAGGTTCCTCACGATTAAGAAGGTTCTTTAGAGGCATTAATTATCACGTGAGGATCTCACTCCCACATGGCGAAGTCGGCCCTACCGGAGTATTGAGCGACAACGCCAGTGAGTCCATAGCAGAAGGCCACCTTCTATTCTAAAGGTGCTGCCCTTGCAGCTCTGGGGCCTGCTCTTAAGCACCTTTGTATGACTCACCCTAGTCGGAACCTGATATATGGTATACTCTCCTCACCCATGGCAGATCTGCATGGCCCTAGTGGTCTAAGCCATATGCCACCTAAGAAGTCGACGAGCAAGACGCCAAACAAGCTTTCAGACTTTTTAGGGACCTCAGAAAAACGATTGACGATTCGAGGGGACGTGGGATCTGCCGCAATGGCCCTCACAAAGGCGGAACTCCTAAACATGTTCAAAGATTTTAAATCTGAATTACGCTCTGACATCAGCCAAGACATCAAATCCTCCATGGATCAATTGTGGTCAGACTTGACGGAGCGCTTGTCCTCCCTGCAACAAGATGTGGATTCTGTTGGCACTAGAGTACTGGACTTCGAGACACAGCACTAAGAACAAGAACACCTCTTCACTGAATTACTGGACGATGTGCGTACACTCAAGGAACAGCTGCACCAGACACAGCTTAAAGCAGAGGACCTCGAAAATAGAGCGCGACGGGGAGAACATACGGGTCAGGGACCTGGAGGAAGGCGCGGAAGAGCCTGATCTGGAGGCTTTCCTGGTGAGTCTCTTCGCAGAGGTACTGATTCCGCAAACCTTTCAAATAAAATTAGACAGAGTTCACCGCGTGGGGAATGTACAGAACGGCGAGAAGAAAAGGCCCTGCGATATCCTGGCAAAATTCCACTTCTATAAAGTTAAAGAGGCAGTCCTCCAGGCGGCCTGGATGAAGTACTCCATCTCCTTTTAAGGTCACTCTTGCACCATATATCAGGATGTGGCAATATCTACTTTGGCAAGGAGACAACTACTCAGACCCGTCACCACTAAACTCGGAGACGACAAAATTAGATACAGGTGGACCTACCCGTTTGGACTCAGTTTCGAAGTTCAGAACATGCGACACCACATCACTGACTTACAGAAAGGATTGGATCTTCTGGGGCTCCCTTCCGTGCAGGTTAACCCCACCCAAGGTAAAAATGGAGAATCAGCCTGAGGATCAACCTCATCTTCCACCAGGTCCGTAGGAGCGCGCAGGGTTCGCAGATTAAGTTTTAGAGACTGCACCATGAGACTGAACCTCACAGTTTTCTGAATAATTACTATAGAGACCGACATCTCCGGACACACTCAGTGGCAACCGTCAGTGAACAGCTTCTGCCCGCAATTCTTCCTTCCTGGCCCCTCTGCTGCCCCTCTACCTGAGAGTTCAGCCCTCTATTTAAGTTGTGGGGCAGATATGGACCTTGTCAGCTTTATAAGTAAGATCTAAGGTACTTTCCCTTTGTTTTTTTCTTCATAGCAAGGCGGGATTGAGGACTGTCACCATAACTGCCTTTAGAAATATACTTTTATTTGGGGTACTGCTATATGTTTTCTTCACCACTGCAGATAACTTACCAATATCGTTCTTTTAAACATGGTTCCATATTATGGTTTGCTTCTCAGCCGCGCAAATATGTTTTCATATGTGATTTTTCCGGGACAGGCGTGGACGGGGTCCTCGGACCTGCTGTCCCCGCTGGTTCTTGAGGGGTCATTTTGGCCATACAGGAGGACCTAATATTAGTTATCATACTTTACAATTGTTTGTTTGTTTCCAATCTTTTAAGAGTTAAAGTGAGGGAACGGGAGGGACTTGGTGGCAGCATTTTACAGTTGATTTTGTGGGGCTCTTTGCTATCTATAAATGTACGATTGGCGCGCCATGGCACTGCATACCCCCAAGGGGACAGGCTCAGACTAGGGATATGAGGGGGCTGCTGTAGTGTATGAAGAGATGTAATTTTTTCTTATAACACCATGCCGATTTCTATTGGAACTTGGAACGTTAAGGGTCTTAATTCCCCCCAAAAGCGCCAAAAAATATGGAAATACATTATCGACCATCACCTTGACATAGTAGCCTTACAAGAAATACGCCTAGCCAGAGCCGAGGACACACGCCTCAAACACAAACATTTTCCACTAATTTATAGATCCTCGACCCACACGAAACACAAGGGAGTGGCAATCATGTTAAGCTCTTGCACACAATTCCAGTCATTGAGCATTCAGAGTAACAAAGATGGCCGCTAGAGTATGGTCAAGGTACGCCTGAGAGGGAAAATATGCACCTTCGTAGCAGTATATGCCCCTAATACTAGTCACTATTTAAAACAACAAGGGACCCCAATAGTATCAGCGAGGGACCTCGGGGAACATATTTGTACAAAAACAACACTGGTCCCAGGCAGGAAAAAAGAATAGTAGCCAAATAAATATAGACCCAGTCAGTTCTATATTGCCAGAGACATGTCCAGCCGGACAGAGGTCTCCGAAGTGTTTACTTGAATAGAAGTTTCCCGCCTCGTTCTGACGCCGGTGACTAGCACCGTTCGAGCAGAGGGCGTGGAGGGTCCGAGCCAGACACTTCCGCCAGAGACCTGCAGCGCTCTAGTTGTTGGGACGCTGGGGGGGATATAAGGCGGATGTGTTGTTGGCAGCGCAGCGGACTAGCGCAGCGGGCGCGCCGGAGTTGCGCCTGAGTTAAGCCCGTCTGCGCCCGTCCGCGGCCGTTTGCGGCCCAGGGCCAGACCCCCTGCCCCTCCTGGAGACCATGTCTGTTGGAGTAGAGAGAACCTTCTTCTCCTCCGCAGTGAGCTTTCTGGACCTTGCTCACACAGTATGGAGGTAGAAAACAACGCTGGCTGCAGCCACTGCAACTTCACTTTCCATATAGGGGAGGTTAACTTCGGAGACCAACATACCCTGGTCTGTGACCTGCTGAACGTACGCTCCCTACGTAAACACTGTCTTGACATCCATGACCTCCTTAGCGGAAAGCATTGGGATTTGCTCTTCCTTACGGAAACTTGGTTAGACCAAGACTCCATGCCGGAGATCATTGAAGCCATCCCAGAGGGCTATTGCCTGCAGAGATTAGATAGGATATCAGGGAGAGGGGGTGGCATAGCTATAGTTGCTAAACAGGCCTACCAATGTCAGTTAGAACGGACTACTATTGAGGATAGTGAAGCCGGTGCTTTCTCTATCTCGATAAGCGGCAATTTCACTCTGAAAGGCCTTCTGATTTATCGCCCGCCTGGCTCTACTTCAACTTTCATTGAGAAGCTAGTAGAAGGAGTCACAGAGGCCGCATTAAGTACTGATAAATATCTAGTCCTGGGTGACGTAAACCTACACCTAGATACCCCTATGGACAAGGTGGCGAGTGATCTCTGTCAAACAATGGCAGGTCTGCAGTTTGAGCAGAAGGTACAGCACTCCACCCACAAGATGGGCCACCTTCTTGACCCGGTTTTCGCAAACTGGAACCAAGTGGAAGCTCAGATCCCTGTCCCCATTCCATGGTCTGACCACCATCTCATCCCATTCACCATTGAGATACAGGGAGTGCGCCCGACCGAACCTCCTGCCGATAAACACCCTAGGCGGAGATGGGCGGCGTTCTCCCAAGCTAAATTTAACCAGGCGCTAACTGCGAAGGGTCACCCTGGGGTTGAGGGGGTAGAAGAAATTAATTTCAATCTAGCCCAACGAATCACGGAGGCCCTGGACCTGGTGGCTCCACTCGGTACGGCAAAAATGGGGGGCCGAGCTCAGAGATCGGCTCCTTGGTACAACGAGGACATGCGGGCAGCCAAAGCAGCGTGTAAACGTGCTGAAAGGCAATGGAGAACTGCCTACTCGGCCCACGCCAAAGCAGAGTATATAGAATGCAGGCGCAACTACCACAAATTAATAAGAAAGGGCAAATCACTGTACTACTGCAATAAGATTGAAGAAGCTGAACAGTCCACTAAGGAACTCTTCTCAATCTATAAATCTATTGCGATAGGGAAGCCCGCTGTTGTGCCCAAGAAACTTTGCACAACGGAGGGTTGTGACCGTATTGCAGAGTTCTTTGCAAATAAGGTCACTAACATCTACAATTCCTTCCCACAGAAGGCAGACAATAGCCCATTATACCAGGAGGCCACTAAAATCAAAGGGGAACAACGATTAGTCACCTTCGTCACCCCTCCTACGGAGGTATTTCTCCGCATCTGCGGTTCGATAAAATCCGGCTCCCCAAGAGACCCGACCACTCCCAGTCGGTTGAAGGGCAGCCTACAAGTACTTGAACCCTATGTTTGCCACCTGCTAGATGCCTCCTTCAAGTCCCAGAGTGTCCCCATTGCTTGGAAGCAAGCAGTAGTACTCCCTCTGCAAAAGAAAGCCAATGTCAGTTTTGAGAAACTTGACAATCTTCGCCCAATCTCCCTCCTGCCCTATATGTCTAAAGTGGTGGAAAAAATAGCCAACCTACAACTTATGCAGTTCGTGGAGGAGGCTTCGCTACTCCACGACTCGCAATTTGGCTTCCGCCCCCGTCATTCGACGGAATGGGCGCTTCTCGTGGCAGTTGAAGCGCTACGACAGGGCGTGGATGAGGGCCAAACCATGGCTTTGATCCTACTTGACCTAAGCGCGGCATTCGACACTGTAGCACACTCCACCTTGCTACAGTGTCTGAATGAAGGTGGGGTCACAGGCGATGCGCTTGGCTGGATCGGTTCCTTCCTGTCTGACAGGTGTTTTCAGGTCCAACTGGGAGAATGCTATTCGAAGGAGATTGAGTTGGGCCAGGGCGTGCCTCAGGGCTCGTCCCTGAGCCCAACCCTATTTAATATCTATGTCTCCCCCCTTGCAGCCATCGTGGAGGGACACGGGCTTCGCCTGGTGTCCTACACCGATGACACGCAGCTGGTCATCTCCCTATCGCGTGCACCCGCCCTTGCAGCGGACATCTTCAGGAACTGCATGCAAGACCTGGCAGCCTGGATGTCCGCAAACTGTTTAAAGCTGAACGGTAGCAAGACTGAGGTGCTCGTGGTGGGGAGAGGGCCATCTGCTTGGTCGTCGGCGTGGTGGCCGCCCTGCCTGGGTGAGGTCCCTATTCCCTGCCGTGAGGCCAGGAACCTCGGCGTGTGGCTGGACAAGGACCTTGCCTTCGGTCCCCAGATCAGCCGGGTGGCCGGGGTGTGTTTCGGCGTTCTGAGAGCCTTAAGGAAAGTTTTAGACCTTCTTCCTATTTCTGCTCGGAGGACGCTGGTGCACGCCCTGGTCACCTCGCGACTTGACTACGGGAACCTGCTTTATCTGGGGGCCACGAGCAAGGTCATGGGCCGCCTGCAAGTGCTCCAAAATGCCGCGGCGCGGCTGGTACTCAGGCTCCCTAGGAGGTCACCCTCCAAACCAGCTCTACTTGCCCTACATTGGCTCCCCGTGGAGAAGAGGGTAGAGTTCAAAGCCCTCTCCACATGTCACCGCATTCTGAGTGGTAAAGCCCCTGTTCCGCTCCAGAGTCTGGTGACCTACTATGAGCCCACACGCAATCTACGGTCCTCGCAGACTGGGCTGCTAAAAGTCCCCAGAGTAAGAAAGGCACGTATGGGAGGAAGATCTTTTAGACACCTCGCTCCCAGATGCTGGAATGCCCTTCCTTTAGAACTGCGACTAGAACCATCTGAAGTCCTGTTCAGGAAAAAGCTTAAAACCCACCTTTTCAGCAGGTAGCCTTCTGTGTGTGGGGGGCAGCCACTTCACTTATCACAGCGCGGGGACACGCCAGTGGCGTAACCAGGCGCTTTACAAATGCCCAAATAAATAAATAAATAAAAAATAAAACACAAAAATGACACCTTCAGCAATTCACGTGCGTGGGGCACAAGCCTGTACCCAACCACGACAAAACATTAAACACATACAACACACAGAAAGGGCTTGCAAGGCAAGAGCGGCAATCTCTGTAGAAATGCAATTATATAGAGAGATTCTTAGAGGTACCATTACATAGCATTGTATATTAGTTCTTTTTACAGGTATATGGTACTCAAACAGTCGACGGCGTTTCGGACCCCCTACTAAATGATGGGGTCCATCATCAGGACAAAGCAATAGTTGCCTTAGAATATAAGCCTCTTTAGCCAAGAGAGCGCGGGATCAAGAGCTCAAAATGGAGCTTGTGAGAAGTTTAATTCAGCAGGGCCAGGAATTTCGACTGGTAGTGTCGAGGACATGGAGGTACGGGGAAGAGGTTTATTTAATTCCTGTATTCAAGTGCCCTAGCGCGAAGCACGCGAATTTCCAATGGTGCGCGTGTATCGTTATCCGGATACTACCGGTTGCGCCGAATCGATTGCGCCGAATCGCGCAGGGGTACTGGAGCCAGGAGGGGCCGGGTCAGTCGGCAGCAATGGAAATTCGCGTGCTTCGAGTTTGGGGACTTGATTACAGTAATTAAATAAACCTCTTCCCCGTACCTCCATGTAATGTATTTTTATAAATACATTACGGCAGCAGGACAAGGAGGGATGCTTTGCGGCATCCCTCCTTGGAAGTATCGAACCACCCTGGGAAGTGTTCGGCCGCATCCCACTTCGGAATTGTCCACACAGGTGGCAGAACTCGACTGCTTCCAGCAGAACCTTTCGAGGAAAACTGACCCTGCTACAGAGAACTGACAAGAGCCCTAGAAGCCTGGACTTGCTCTCCCTCTTGTACCCTGGACAAAGAAGTGGACTCCAAGGGTCATAAGGATGATGTCCCATTCAAGCTACTAGGATGCAAAGAGTTACTAGAGGCCTTTCCTGCAACTGCCCAATTGATCAGTGCAACTGGACCTGGGCTGGATCCTGCTTTTGGCCTCTGCCAAATACCATGTCAGTCTCTAACTGCCTCCCCTGAGGTCCTGGGGTTTTTAGACATTTTGTGGTGGATTGAAACTTAAAGGTCTAAAGTCAGAAGATAAAATATTTGCCCAGGACGAACATGGTTGGTGTATCCGACCAGCTCTCCATCACTTTTATCGTCTAATTGTATCTAGGTTCGGGTCTACCACGATCATTGACTATCGTTGACACTATTGCTACTTAAAACGTAAAAAATCCATACCTCAGGGTCCCCTTATTGTTTTTTGCTATTTTGTTTAATACATTTTACTCTATTTGTCTAATTCGGATTCAGAATTTCCATTGTTTTGCATTTCAACTTTATTATTGTTTAGGTACTCCATGAATGCTTTGCTCATTTTCTATATTTTTCTAGCAGGTGGTTAAGCTCAGGTTGATTTAATGACTAAGAGTGTCCACTCTTACACAGGTTGTGATTACGGAATAACATTGATCAAGGGACTCTGACTCCACTATTTACAAAGTGCAAATGTTATAAGGCCCTGCATCACATGTTCATTTAAGTCCAAGGGCCCATGGAGAAATCATTTCCTAAAACCTACGTGGCAGCATGACTGACAGTTTGAGATTCTTGCATAGGTCTGGTAGGTAAAGGAGGCGTCTTTTAGTACCCAGAAATGCCACAAGTAATCTTAGAATTCAGACAACTATAAGATACTTGAAGCCACGGCACTTACAAAGTGGCACTATACAGTGATTCATTTGTAAAAGAATAAATGCCAGGGCCCAAAGGTTTGTTCAGAAGCCAAATCCAGGCGCTAACAAATGTCTCAGTACCAAATACCAAGGCTATATAGTCTTGAGTCCACCTCATTCCTCCCATTCAGCAGGGCTGAGTGGTGGGTCGGAGGAGTCCCTGGCCTTAAAATCAAAGCTGGAGCAAACACGCAGCATGCGCGCCGCAGGCATGCCAAACGCTCGCCTAAGGCAAGCCCGGCTGCGCCTGGCCGGGACCAGGGGCCAGGACCCCTGACCCCGCTTCATGTACTCTATGAAGGAACTCTTGTCCTTAAACCAAGGCTTGCCACCGCTACATAACATACTAACAGCTAAGCTCAGGCAGGAATGGTTGCGGAAGTCACAACTAAGCTTGAGGAGGTTAAATCACACCACACTACTCCCAAGGCCGGCAAGACCGGCGAGCCCGCAAGGATGTTGTTTTGCCATGCTCAACACCCGCTCATTGCAGAAGCACTGCCTCAAGATCTTTTCACTCCTTCAAGAGGATAACTTGGACATTCTAGGTGTCACTGAAATTTGGCTGGAAGAGTCATTGACCCCGGATTTGGTAGCTTCGCTTCTACCAAATTTTGCGGCTATCCATCACAACAGACTTAGTAGCACGAAAGGGGGGGACTTGTCATCTTCTACAACCACTCACTTAAGACAGAATTTCTCTGCTCAGAAAGCATCGAGGGTGCTGACATGCTAGGGGTTAAGTTCTGTTCCCCCACAGACTGTTTTGTAATACTAAAAGTTTACCGCCCACCACGTACGCCGCCCAGGTTCATGGAACCCTTCCTGTAACTATTCCACGAACTCCGCTCTCGCTGTCAAGGATTGGTGGTGATGAGGGATTTCAATTTCCACTGGGAGAAAACTCCTAAGGACAGCCAGGCAAAACAGCTAGAAGAGGCTTTGATCTCTTTAGAACTCTGCCAAATGGTGGTTGGGTCTACGCATGAGAAGGGCCACACACTGGATTTGTTTTGGTCGTCTCACCCGTTGACCAGCCCTATTCTTATCTCCCCCTGCTCCTGGTCGGACCATTATTTAATCCAGGGCCGACTCTCCCTTCCCTACCGAACGGCAAATTCTCCGCCGGAGTGGAAAGTACTGCGGAGTTGGAACAAGATTAGTGCAGACGAATTGATAACCATCCTACTACACTCTGACCCATCAATGACATTAAAGGGAGACCTAGAGGCTGATAGTTCCACCCTATCGTTAAGGCTTAAGGACGCCATTGATTTTCTGGCACCAGCACGCAAGTTGAGAATTATGGACAAGGGCAAAGGGGCTCCCTGGTTCAACGATGCACTTAGGAAAATGAAACAATCACTTATCCAGTGCGAGAGAGCCTGGCGAAAAGCGTACAGACCCAGCGCCAGGGCAGTGTATGTATCAATGTTTGCCTCCTACAAGAATGCCATTATATTACGGAAGGCTGAATTTTATGAGGCACAGATTGCAGCTGCCGTCAATCCCCTGAAAGAGACCATTTGGGTCCTGAATGTGTTAAGAAAGGACAAGGGGCAAAACCCTCCTTTAGCCAGGAAGAATGTCATAAATTCCAGTCCTTCTCTTCTAGAAAAATAAAGGACTGTCTGACGGAAATTCACCGCACCATACTCTTCCCTGTTTTATAGGTCTTACCTCCTCGCCCCCTACGTTCGCCAATCCACTAACCACCTTGCCATTACTCACCAAGGAGTCCCTGACAATCTGAACTGGGCAGGTGAAATCAGGCTCACCAGCAGACCCCTGTCCACCTAAGATTTTCAAGATGGCTCTCCCGGGAATTAATTATGAGGTGCTCTTGCTCCTTAATCGTTCCTTGGAAACAGGGCTTGTCCCTGCTAACTTTAAGGAGGCCCATGTTATCCCGCTCCTAAAAAAAACTGGCTCAGACACAAAGAATTAAAAAAACTTTAGGCCAATCTCACAGCTGCCTTTCTTGGCCAAAGTATCTTGAACAGCATGTTCTACAATCCCTCTCCCGCCATCTTGAAGACAATCACTTTTCTCCAGTATTGGGGTGTCTTTCATAGATTCACATACTTGAATATTCCCCGTCATCAAAGTGGGAGCCCCACGGTAAATAAAATAGCAATAAAACCAATAATATATGTATATAAAAACATAATTACATACATTCCACAACCATAAATACTTATGAGTACCAAGGTTAGCATTAACACATAGGAATACATTAAAAGAAAAAGAACACTTTTATAGCAGATCCATGTCATTATGTTAGTCCAAACTACAGCCAATCAAGCGCAAGCACTCCTCTAGAACCTTCTCCTCAGAGGCTCAGGCCCTCAGATTTTCTACTGCACGTCGTGTGAAGGGAGACTCCCTGAGCTCTGCTCAGTTTTCAACTTCTTTCTGGATTTATACAGTTTTCTGGGATGTCTTCAAGTAAGAAGTCTTTGATTCTACCAAGTTCTTCTTGTGGGGAATTGCGGCTCATCTCTGAGGACCCTCACAAGAAGTGTATTTACTGCCTCTATCCAGAGCATGAGGTAGGAAAATGTAAAATGTGCAGGACTTTCTCAACCAAGACCCTTAAGGGCAAGGAAGGGCGTGGTTGCGGAGGTTGAAGGATAAGGATTCACCTCTTTCTGATGCAGAAAGCCTTGCGTCAGGTGTGTCTAGAGCCTCTTCTAAATGTAGCAGTGTGCAGGATTTGCCATCTCCTTTCCTAAAGAAGAGGAAACTTCAATTCCAGAAGGCTCCTGCTGTGTCTTCACCTCCTCCTGCTACACCTGCACCCCGAGATCTGACTCCCAGGCGTCCATGGCTCCTTCTATGCATGTTTCCACTAAAAAACGTGCTAAATCGTCGGGAGCGTCGTCGTCAGTCGTTCCGATGACGAAATCTGCCGTCTTCAGCTCTCTGACGACGACTTGTGCCACGACTTGTGTCGACGTCGCCAGTGTCGACGATGGTGTGTGTGAGCTTCATATCTGTCTAGTCGACGATTCCAATCTCCTCGTCGACGTCTAAAAAGGGAGTCTTGTCGACATCAAAATCTTCATCGATGCTTGCTGTGAAGAGAGCCTCTTCGTCAGCGCGTGCTTAGTCAATGGATGTTTCGGTGGCGGCGGCTCCGTCGACGGCGGCTTCGTTGACGGCTGTGGTCTTGAAGCCGTCGACGGAGGTTGTCCCGTCGACGGTGTTACTGTCGTCTACGTCTACCTTCGCATCATTGCCTCTGGTGCCAATTTCTTCATTCTGTTCTGGGGCTCCTGCTGTTGACTCTCTGCACCAACGTCGACATGTGCCTTTGAATCAGCTTCCGATTCCACGTCACTCTCAGCCTCCATCACCTCTTTTTGCCACGGGTTCGGAGCAGGACTCCTTCTGCACCATCTACAACCTCTATTCAGGTCCATGCAACGGTTTATGAGAATGATGAAGTTCGCCCAGATCGGGAAGACGGCGAAGTTGATGATGATGATAGGAACATGGGACGATTATCAGATCCAGACACCGTCTCCGCCACCTTCGGGTCTAGGGGATTCCCCTCCTGTGGATATAGCTGTTTTTCACCAACTTATGGACCAAGCGGCGCTGCGCTTTAAGCTTCCTATGGTTCTGAAGGATGAGGAATGTTTTCTTTATGATTGCAAGAGTCAACCTTTTAAACAGGTCCGGGCAGTGGCCATAATTGACTTCATTTTTAACAAGGGTGTCAAACTGATGCAGACGCCAAATTCTTTTCAAGGCGCTTCTTCCTCGTTTGGAGAAGAAATATAGGGCACCCCAGGGTTCTCGAGATTGCCTGGTAGCGCAGCCTAAACCCGATTCCGTGATCAACCAGGCCGTCTTCTCCTATTACCACTCCTCCTGACCGTGAGGGACGTCGTCTTGATGCCATTGGACCAACATTTTCCACTATGGCTTCTACCACCGTGAGGGCTGCAAATTCTCTGGCCATTCTGGGGCGCAATGACCGCCAGATGTGGTCGGATATGTCTTCTTTTATCAACCTCATTCCTGAGCCCTCCAGAGCAGAGGCTCACAAGATTCTTCAGGATGGAGAGAGAGCGTCATTAGAGATTATTGACTGCTCTGTGGACATTGCGGGCACTGGTTTTCTTCAGCTTGCTGGGGCATCCATTTTACGTCGTCAGGGCTGGCTTCGTTCCACCTCTTTTCGCCAGGATGTTCAGGCGAAAATCGCCGACATGCCCTATGACGGCGACTCGCTGTTTGGCCAGCATGTGAATGACGCACTTCAAACCATCAAAAAGTACACCGAGACGGTTCGTGCCCTAGGCTCTTTGAAGTTTCGCAAGCAGCCTTATTGTGGTGCGTGCGGACGCGGCACCTCCTCTTTTTTTCGCAGCGGATCCAACCAGTACCACTCCTACGGCCGAGGAAATCAGAGATATTCCTCCCAGTCACAGCAGTCCTATCGGCAATAGTCTACCAAGTCATACAGAGAAAAGCCTTCCTACAGAGGCTCCGCTTCTAAGAAGCAATGACTTGCCTTCCCCGCTCAAAGTTGGAGGTCGAATCTCCCTTTTCTTTTCCAATTAGTCTTCAATCACCTCGGACCGTTGGGTAGTGGACATTGTATCAAAAGGCCATGCTTTGGAGTTTGTCAAGTTCCCTCCAAACACTCCTCCAACTGGTCCACCTCCGGCTCAACTCAAGGAGCTCTTTCAACAAATTCGACTCATGATTCAGAAATGTGCCATTGAAGTGGTTCCCAAGTCTCAGAAGGGAATGGGATTCTATTCCCGTTTTTTCCTCGTCCTCAAGAAGTTCGGCGAATGGTGTCCGATCTTAGACTTGAGAGCCCTGAACAAGTACCTGAAGTGTCAATCCTTCCGCATGCTCACAGAAATTCTCTGCCTTCTCTCGAAGGACGACTTCATGACCACTATCGATCTCCATGACGCTTATTTCCACGTGCCGATACTTCCAAAACACCGGAAGTACTTGGCACAGAGACTTTCAATTCAAGGTTCTGCCTTTCGACCTTCACTCCGCCCCTCGCGTCTTCACGAAGGTCCTGGCCCCGGTAGTGGCATATCTACGTTTGAAGGGCGTTCAAATCTTTCCCTACCTGGACGACTGTCTCATCAAGTCACAATCTCGCCATCAGGCGTCTCTGGACACTCGATTCTGTCAGACTCTATTCCACCCCCTCGGTCTCTCCATCAACACCGAAAAGTCTCAGGTCGATCCAGCTCCCTGCAGCACCTTTCTAGGCGCCACTCTGAATACTTCGCTGGCGAAGGCATTCGTGTCTCAAGTGCGTCAGCTGCGGATTCTACGCCTAGTGGCTCTCATCCGCTCAAAAGGGTCCGTTTCAGTTTGTGTATTGAAGTCCTTTTTTGGGAGGGCGTCCTCCTGCATCTCCTTGATGCTAAATTGCAGGCTCAAGAGTCGCCCAATTCAGGAGGAACTGGACAAACAGTGGCGTCAGGTCACTGGCTCTTTCAACGATCTGGTCCTGGTGACCGCTCAGATGAGGTCCGCTCTCCAATGGTGGGCTCAACCGTCATTCATCGCTGCCGGTACTTCTTTCCTAACCATCGCTCCGGAGCCCGTCCTTACCACGGATGCCTCCCTGGAAGGCTGGGGCGCGCATCTTCAGGGGCTATCCATAAAGGGCAAGTGGACCCTGTCTCAACGTTCCTGGCACATCAACAGACTGGAGCTAATGGCAATTTTCCTGGCGCTCAAGTCTTTCCATCTTCTACTCCAGGAAGAATCAGTGCTCATTCAAACTTACAATACCACCAGTATGCACTATGTAAACAAACAGGGCAGCAGCAAGTCACCGCTCCTTTCTCAGCTAGCACAGAGCATCTGGGACTGGGCACTCCGTCGCCAAATAACCCTGACAGCGGTTCACCTACCAGGCATCTCCAAAATCCTAGTGGATTCACTCAGCAGTTGCGCGTTCTCGACCCATGAGTGGGAGTTGCATCAGCCGACTCTGGACTTCATCTTTCGGCTGTGGAGTTGCCCGGACATGGATCTTTTTGCGAGCCCTGTGAACCGGAAATGCCAGTCTTATGCAAGCTGGCTTCCCCATCAAGTGTCATGCGGGAATGCCCTTTTGATGGACTGGTGTAATCTATTCGCCTACTCTTTTCCGCCGATTCCGCTGGTTCCTCGAGTGTTGTGGAGAAATGCGGAGACAGCTGTGCCACATTCTCCTGATCGCTCCCAGATGGCCTCGACAAGCGCGGTTCTCGATACTGCTGCTTCTCTCACAGTGCGAACCCATCCTCCTTCGTCCTCGAGCGGATCTCCTTACAATGGACAAGTGTCAGATCTGTTATCCGGACCCCTCCTCTCTCAAATTATCGGCCTGTAACTTGAGCACCTTGAATTTGCCCACTTGAATATTTCGCCAGCATGTAGAGACGGTCTTGCCAATGCGAGAGCTCCGTCCACAGTAAAGACTTACAAGCTAAACTGGAAAAGGTTCTGTCACTGGTGTGCATCTGCCAACATTCATCCCGTGCCCTCCTCTCCTGCTCAGCTTCTGTCGTTTTTTCTGCAGTTAGCTCAATCAGGACTTTGCCACTCCACTTTGAATGTCTTCCTAGCGGCAATATCTCGTTTTCGGCAGGATGGGTCTTCCTCTCTCTACTCTTCCAGAGTCATTCGGCAGTTTTTCAAGGGGCTGCTCAGGATGTTCCCGCCCATTCGGCGTCCTCCTCCTACCTGGCATCTCAATGTTGTTTTGGCGCAATTGATGAAGGTGCCTTTTGAGCTCATCCACAAAGCAGATTTGACATTTTTGACCTGGAATGTGGCCCTTCTTCTTGCATTGACCTCCCCACGTTGCGTGAGTGATATCCATGCCTTTACCATTCAGCCTCCTTTCCTTCAATTCAAATCGGACTGTGTTGTACTTCGCACCAACCCAGCATTCATGCCTAAGGTGCCAACTGATTTTCACCTAAATGAACCAGTGTTCTTAAAGACTTTCTTTGCTAATCCCCAATCTCCAGCGGAGCAACGTTTGCATTCATTGAACGTTAAAAGATGCCTTAAATTCTACATCGACAGGACAGCGCTCTTTCGTAGGTCTGATCAACTGTTCGTTGCTTACAGACGCATGCGCAAGGGGCGTTCTGTTACCAAGCCAACTATTGCACGTTGGATTTCCTCAACAATTTCATTCTGTCATTAGAAGGCCGGCAAGCCTCTTCAATCTACAGTGAGAGCTCATTCCACCAGGGCGATGTCATCCTCTACTGCCCTGTTTGCTGGTGTGCCGATTCACCAAATATGTCGAGCAGTCATGTGGTCCAGCAGGCACACTTTCACAAAGCACTACTGCCTTGAGACGATCAACTAAGCTGATACAGCAGTGGGCAGAGCGTTGCTTCGCAATCTTTTTAAATAAGTGAGCCTCTTTCCTTCCCTCCGCCTGCATGGTTTCTACTATTATCTGTCTGGCAGGTTTATGTCATTTCATTGCATTTTCATGCTAATGCACTGCTATTTTGTCTTGCGGCCAGCTATTACTGCTCACTATTCTATTCAAGTATGTGAATCTATGAAGGACACCCCAATACTGGAGAAGAACAATTGTTACTTACCTGTAAACAGTGGTTCTCCAGTATTGGTGTCTTTCATAGATTCACATGCGACCGACCCACCCACCTCCACTCAGAGGCTTGCTTCTCCTACTAGACTGTTTTGTCACTCTTGTGCTACAAAAATCTGAGGGCCTGAGCCTCTGAGGAGAAGGTTCTAGAGGGGTGCTTGCGCCTGATTGGCTGTAGTTTGGACTAACATAATGACATGGATATGCTATAAAAGTATTTATGGTTTTGAAATGAATGTAATGATGTTTTTATATACATATATTATTGGTTTTATTGCTCTTTTATTTACCGTGGGGCTCCCACTTCGACAACGGGGCATATTCAAGCATGTGTATCTATGAAAGACACCAATACTGGAGAACCACCGTTTACCGGTAAGTAACAATGTTCCTAGAATCTAATCGGCCCGAATTCAGGGCCCACCACAGCACGGAATTGGTCATGCTTTCCGTGCGGGATGAATTAAGTCTCAGGGCAGGCAAAAACATGCCATGTGCCCTGGTGTTGCTGTACCTATCCGCGGCATTTGACACTGTCAATCATGACCAACTACTGTCGCGAATTGCGGATCAGGAAATTCGAGGCAAGGCTCTTGCCTGGCTCACCTCTTTTCTTAAAGACCGCTCTCAGAGAGTCCAGGTAGCTGATTTGGTGTCTGATCCAGCCACTCTTTCATTCGG
The DNA here is from genome assembly GCF_964263255.1 of Lissotriton vulgaris. Lineage (NCBI taxonomy): Eukaryota > Metazoa > Chordata > Amphibia > Caudata > Salamandridae > Lissotriton > Lissotriton vulgaris. The sequence continues at coordinate 209,566,112 of NC_141687.1, forward strand.
GGTTCCCCAGGGCTCAGCACTATCGCCTCTTCTATTTAATGCCTATCTGCAGCCCCTGATCTCTGCACTGAATCAGAAGGACTGCCGGATTTATAATTACGCCGACGACACCCAAATCATCATCCAGATTGCCAGTTCATCAACGGCTTATCTAAGGATGCAAAACATTCTAAAATTTACTGTCAACTGGATGTCGGCGAACTCCCTACAGATAAACCCTGATAAAACTGAGGTACTGGCTGTCACCACAGTTTCCAACCCATGGGACAATCTCTTCTGGCCAAAAGAGCTTGCGCCTTTTCCGGAACCGGCAGTGAAAAGCTTTGGAATCAAAATTGATTCCAAGCTATCCATGATACAACAGGTGTCCGCATTCGTGGGAACATGTATAGCCCTGCTGAGACAGCTGCTGAAACTGTCCCCACTCCTCACCTTTGCCACACTCAGACGGGCGCTCTCAGCAATGATACTGTCTCGTCTGGACAATGGCAACTCTTTGTAGTCTGGCCTCCCGCAACAATTGTTGGCCAGATTACAGGTTGTTATGAATTGTATTGTATTGTATTGTATTGTATTGTATTGTAAATTGGATTTATATAGCGCTTATCACAAGTCGTCCTTCTGCCCATTGAACTCTCAAATACCCATAGAGATACTAACATTCGAACAGGCAGTTTTCAAGGGCATTGACGAAATAGCGAATGATGTACAGAAACCATTCCAGAACATCACAAGATCTGAACAACAGGCCCTGAACGCTCTGAAAAATGACCATGATATAGTCATAAAGCCAGCCGACAAAGGCGGAGGGATTGTCCTCCTGACCAGTACAGGATATAACCAACAATGTATGGATCTACTGTCAAATGACAAATTTTACAAGATTCTTACAACAGACCCCACATCGAGACTCCAAAGGACCGTCGCAATGATGATATAAGAAGGAGAGACCAACAACTGGATTTCAAAAAAAGAAGGGGACTATCTGAGGATGACCACACCACGTACCCCCTACTTCTATTCATTACCAAAGACACACAAAGGGCGGATACCACCACGTGGACGCCCAATTGTGTCCGGCATAGGTTCAATTCTTGAACCTCTTTCAGAGTTTGCTGATCAGTACCTGCGACCACTTGTGCAGAAAACCCCTACATATCTTAAAGATACTAGGGACCTTTTGAACCATCTACAACACATCGATTACTCACCAGACACCATGCTCCTGGTGGGGTTCGATGTAGAAAGCCTGTATACCAGCTTACCACAGGAGAAAACTATGGAAACTCTCGAAAACGTACTCTTTAACACTACCTGGCTGTACAAAACTCCCAGACATTTAGTTTTAGAATGTTGCCGACTGGCTCTTATGGAGAACTTCTTTCAATACAGAGACACCCTGTATTTACAATGCCACGGGACTTCGATGGGCAGTACATTTGCCCCTAGCGTGGCAGGGCTGTATGTGAGCACTTTTGAAGACACATATATCTTGAACCAAACCAACAACCCTTATCATCAATGTATACTGTTTTGGAAACGATACATTGATGATATTTTTGTCATTTGGAAAGGGGACCAACAAAACTTATCAGATTTCCACACATGGTTGAATCAACAGGATGACTGTCTACAGTTTACATACTCTGCAGACAAAAAGAGCATTGACTTCTTAGATGTAACCATCTACGCTGAAGCCAACACTCTCCAAACAAGGACTTTCTTCAAGACGACTGCAAAAAACAGCCTTTTGTCCTTTAACAGCTTCCACCCAAGACCTCTACGAGAAAACTTACCATACAGCCAGTTCCTCAGGTTACGGCGCAACTGCAGTAACACTTCAGAATACAAATCACAAGCTAACGATCTCTGTAAAAAACTAGAAGCTCGAGACTACCCGAAAAAAAATCATTGCCAACTGTAAGAAACGGGCTAGGAACCAGAATAGAGATGCACTTCTGGAGAGCATTCCAAAAACACCGCAAGAGGAAATCCTAACATGTGTCACCACATATAGTCCAATGACAAACAACATCAAGAAGATTGTCAATAAAAATTGGCGCATATTGACATCAGGCAATCTCACCTGGCCAAAACCGAGGTTTGCAAATAAGAGGAGCAGGAATCTAAAAGACATTCTAGTCCATACTAGACCAGCCCCAAAAACACCAAGAGAAAATGTTTCTCTGTGGGGCAACCCAAAAGTGACAGGCCATTACCCATGCGGCTCGTGCTCTGTCTGTGGTCTCACAAGACCAACAAAAGAAATACAGCTCTTACCGAACTTTAAATGGACTTTGAACAACCACACCAACTGCAACACGACCCACGTTGTATACATGATCACATGCCCGTGCAAACTAAATTACATTGGGATGACATGCAGGAGAGCGAAGCAGAGAATATGTGAGCATAGGAGCAACGTAAAATGTAAAAAGAGCACCACAAAAATGGCCACTATCTGGAAAAGGGCCACACTGTATTTGATCTGCAATGGGTGATTCTTGAAACCTTATCGAACAAAGATCATAATGCTGAGAGAACCCTATTCGAAAAAGAACAAAGATGGGTACATAGACTCAAGACCGACAGCGAAGGATTGAATGACAATATACCTTGGCTGTCTTTAGGAAGAAAATAACTATCCCGTAAAGAGTCATAACCCTCCCCCAACATTTCTAAGACCTGAGAACACCATGATCTATAGTCAAGTCAAGTCAGATAATTTATATAGCGCGCTACATACCCAGAGGGTCTCAAGGCGCTTGGAGAAGGGCGGGGAATTACTGGTCGAATATCCAAGTTTTAAGTTGCTTTCTGAATGCTAGGTGGTTCTGAGTGAGGCGAAGGTGAGTGGGAAGTGAGTTCCAGGTTTTAGCTGCCAGGTAGGAGAAGGATCTTCCTCCCATGGTGGTTTTGTTGATGCGAGGTAAAGCAGCAAGGGCTTGGTTGGAGGAGCGTAGCTGGCGGGAGGGGGTGTAGAAGGAAAGTCGTGTGTTGAGGCATTCGGGTCCAAGTTTGTAGAGTGCTTTGTGAGCGTGGGTTTGGAGGCGGAATGTTATCCTCTTATTAACGGGGAGCCAGTGGAGGTTTTTCAGGTGACTAGAGATGTGGTCTTTACGCAGGATGTCTAGTATGAGTCTGGCTGATGCGTTCTGGATGCGTTGGAGTTTTTTCTGAAGTTTTGCGGTGGTACCGGCGTAAAGGGTGTTTCCGTAGTCCAGGCGGCTCGTGACCAGTGCGTGGGTGACCGTTTTTCTAGTTTCGGTGGGAATCCAGCGAAATGTTTTTTTGAGCATGCGAAGAATGTTGAAGCAAGATGATGAGACGGCGTTGACTTGTCTGTTCATAGAAAGTGAGGAGTCCAGGATGACGCCCAGGTTCCTTGCATGGTCCGTCGGGATGGGTGCTTTTCCAAGGGCCTCTGGCCACCAAGAGTCATCCCAGGCGGACGGGGAGGTACCTAAGATAAGGACTTCTGTTTTGTCTGAGTTCAGTTTCAAGCGGCTGTGCTTCATCCACTCGGCTACTTCTTTCATTCCTTCATGTAGGTTGGTTTTGGCGGTGTTCGGGTCTTTGGTGAGTGAGAGGATCAGTTGAGTATCATCAGCGTAGGAGATAATGTTGAGGTTGTGTTGGTGTGCGATGGTCGCGAGGGGGCTCATGTATACGTTGAAGAGGGTGGGGCTGAGTGAAGATCCTTGTGGCACGCCGCAAATGACTTCTGTGGCCTCTGATTTGAATGGTGGAAGGCGGACTTTCTGAGTTCTTCCGGTAAGGAACGAGGTGATCCATTTCAATGCTTTTCCTTGGATTCCGATGTTTCTGAGGCGTTGTAGCAGGGTGCTATGGCAGACTGTGTCGAAGGTGGCGGAGAGGTCAAGAAGGATGAGGGCGACTGTGTCTCCATTGTCCAGTAGGGTTCGAATGTCGTCTGTAGCTGCGATGAGTGCGGTCTCAGTGCTGTGTTTTGCTCTGAATCCGGACTGTGAGGAGTCGAGGGATTTGTTAGTTTCGAGAAAGGCGGCGAGCTGGTTGTTGACAGCTTTCTCGATGACTTTGGCCGGGAAAGGGAGGAGCGAGATGGGGCGGTAGTTTTTGAGTTCGGTGGGGTCAGCTGTGGGTTTTTTCAGAAGGGCACTGAGTTCGGCGTGTTTCCAGCTTTCCGGGAAGGTGGCGGAGTTGAGGGAGCAGTTGATGACGTCTCGGAGGTGTGGTGCAATGATGGAGTCTGCTTTGTTGAAGATGTGGTGAGGGCATGGGTCTGTGGGGGATCCTGAGTGGATGTAGTTCATCAGGCGGATGGTGTCCTCAATGGAGATTGGGTTCCAGTCATAAAGGATGTTCAAGGGGGGTGAAGGTACGGCAGAAGGTTGGGTGGGTTGGTCTCCGGGTTGGTTGTTGAAGCTGTTGTGGATGTCTGCGATTTTGTTGTGGAAGAACGAAGCTAGGGAGTCGCAAAGGGTTTGAGAGGGAGTGATGTCGTTGGAGTTGGCTGAGGGGTTGGTAAATTCTTTGACGATGTTGAATAGTTCCTTGCTGAATGCACCTTTCCTCAATGCACCTTCGGTAGCTACATCAGGCCAGACATTAACATACTAATTACGAATAATATACCATCGTGGTGGTAAAAAACCTTCATGTTGGCTGTTACATTTTATTGTTCCCATGAAAACCTAACACAGAGGTTTGCCCCAGGGAAAAGAATAACGATAAAAACAACAGGAGGAAACAGCCCACAAACGCTATAACGCATCTATTTACAACCTGCTGAACCCAGTCCCCCCCCCCCCCCCCTCCCCCCACCCTCCCTTTTCTACAACCAACTAGGCGGCGATTTAAGAACTAATCTGTCTAAACCGGCGCCTTACTCAATCCCCTTTGCTTAACCGTAGAGCATGCCGAGAACAACGCTCGATCGCTATGGTTACATAAACAAAAGGATCAGACCAATAGGAGATCACCAGCTATACAGCTAACGCCCATTAATACGACCCGGAAGCAATACCAACCGCTTCCGGTTCGGTAAGAGCAGCACAGCGCGCACACAGGGAAGCTGAGGGACGGGCGCAATAGGTAACGTGAGGATACACCACGCGAACGCCCTCTACAAAACCGCAAGTATTAAACTATGCCCCTTCTAATTGCCGACCTATCCTTTCCTCCCCATAGCCTATTCCAAGAGCTCTACCACCGAAGGAAGTGTGCATAATAATTGCGCGAGGTAAAGAAATGACCCGGGAAGCGGCGGTGTTACCAATGCTGCCAATCTTTCCACTCTCATTAAAACTAATAAACACCTTGAATCACGTTGTATATCCCACATCAAGTCGAGTACCTAAGGGAATACGCACTGATAAGCAAGACCTACCCCACTCACTACGCCACCCGAGTGAACTTCACAGCGCAATAAGTGACGAAATAGACACAATCACTGCCGATAGCAACCTTTGAATTGCACAGGTATTGCTACACAAACCGAGATATATTCACGCTCGTCTGCCAACACATGCATGCTGATTCACCTAGAAGCACGCTATAGCCAACTGCATGAGTAAGGAAAGTATAAGAGAGAGTTGACATTGCCATGAATGAAAACCGGTCTTGTAAAGTATTGTCACTTTATAGTTGTTTAATGTCTAGCAATTGATAGAAATGAGAAGCAATCACTGCTTAACGTGTGTCCCCCCACCCCCCCCTCCCTGTATGCGTGTTGCAAACTTGTGTTTACTCGTTACAGGTACCATAAGACCTCCAAACATAGGAACAGGTCAATAACCTTTTTCTTTCACATTTTGAGCACTTTATTTATATAGTCCTTCACGTTATTTCACTAACGGTCCTGATGAATGCCCGTAAGCCCTAGAATCCAGGCAACCAAGGCAGAAACATGTTGACCAATTTTTAACCACCCCCCCTTTTTTCCCCAATTTTGTTACTCTAAGTGCAACTATTACTCATTATCAAGTTCACAAGATGCACTATAATAGAGTTTACCAGACCCAAAACCAGACAGAATAAAATTCCGCATCTCTGAGTTTTTGGTGTTTTATAATAATTTTTATTTCTGGCTCACTACTGCACCAACCTTGAGTAAGAACCTCCGGGTGGATGCTGCATAACAAAAATAGACCTAATGATTATGCACACACGTGATCTATAAGCGGAGAACCAAGATATACTGCTTCGAACCCACCATACCCATCACGTGCATGAGGGTCTTTTTTCTGGGACACCCTTTACCAGTCCTGTATACTTAAGGTTGAGCAGGACAAGTGATCCTTTCTCCTTTGATCAACATAGATCAGGTTTGGAACATGGTGGTGGCTTCCCGACACGTTGCCAGTCGGAGGAGCGCCGCCGTCTTCGAGGGGTTGGCTTGTCACCCCCTACCGAGGCCGGGTGCCCCTCGAGACCCAAGGTGTCATACACTTCCTCCAAGGGCTTAATCTGCAGCAGCTTGCCTTAATATTTCAAGATTAGTCAAAATCGGTGTCCCCAAGAATAGGGAATGTCCTTTTCTCGGAGGTGGTTGATGATGAGCTTGAACTCTCTGCGTTTAACCAAAGTGGAGGCCGCTAAATCTTGGAAAAGTGCAGGCTGGTGACCACAGAACTGTACAGGGTTAAGGTCACGCGCTTTCTGGAGGATACGTTCTTTTAATTGAAAGTCATGCATGCAAACAAGTATATCTGGAGGGGGGCTTTAGAACCATGTGGGAGACCCACTTGGTGGACTCTGTCCATTTGGATCTTCTGAACCTCTTCTTCTCTGAGGATATGGTGATACAGCGCTGATGTAGGCACGTAAGTAGTCACACTCCTCCTTCCAAGGGACCGCCCGAATCCAGTTGTTATTACGCCTGGAGCGGTTCTCCAGGTTCCCTGCATGAGCCTGTAGATCAAGATTCTGCTCCCGCAGGTGTAACATCTCTTGTTGTAGTTGATGTAGATCTTCTTCCCTACTCATATCGTGCTCCTCCAGTGTTTCCACCTTTTCTCCAATGTTGTCTACATCGCGCCTAACCTCTCTCAGGTCCACGGAGAGCTAGAAGCGCAGTTCCTGGACATCTTCTTTGATAGCCAAAAAGAGCTCAACTATAAAAGCCTTGGTAGCTGGTGTGCCGTCACCTTCCATATGAGGGGCCTTGGCGTCAGACTGTGGGGTCGAGTGCCCCGATGTTTTCTGGAGGAGTTCCTTTAGCGATTTCTCTCTCCGTCCTCTGGCTGACGTCATGGTGAATCAACTGGATCACCGCTCTCTGCACCACCCTTCCCCACTGCACCACCGGAGCAGACAGTTCGCTAGCCTCTACAGAAGCTTCCTTCTCACGTTGTCTGGCATGGTCGATCCCGTCAGAGCACCGATCAGACGCAGGATTCAGCTGTAGGCGTTTTCTCGCAGCGTAGACCAAAGTTGGTGCCGGTACCTCTCCGCCCCCCACTGCCCATTGAGCCGCGGGCCGGCCAATGTCCCCTCCGGACCGTTCCCCCCCAACTCAACTCTGGGCCGGTAGGTAAGGCTTCAGGTAGGGGCCTTTGTCGAGGTGTTTCTAGGCAAAGGGTGGTATCCACGCCACGTTCTCACCGATGCCAGTCTACCTCCAGGGGGGAAACTTATGTGACACACCGCCCTGGGCCACCCCTCGCCACCGTCGACTTCAATGCACAGGGTTCTAGGTGAGCAAAGTCTAGAGTCGGGTAAATCTCAAAGACAGCCAGGCACCAGCAGGCCCCAGCCGAGCTCTGGGCACCCTCCAAGATAACTTGAGACACCACTGGCCGCCCAGCCAGGAGCACCACCTCAGCGTGTCAAAAAGACCTGGAGGAGGCAACAGGAGCTCGTTGGCCCTTCCCGTCACTCCACAGACTGCAGCCAGACTCCTGAGACAGCTCCTCACCACTCCAAATGCCATTCCTTACCCCCAGACTTCTTCAATGTCACAGGACCTCCCGGCAAGGATTTAGCGCCACCGAGGCTTATGGGCCAAAGCCGCGTGACCGGGCACCCCCTCTCTCCCTGTAGCCAAGAGGATCGCTGTGTGGGGGGCCGCCTTTTTCAACAGCAGGCTCCTTTTAACGCTAGGCCCATCGCCGCTTCCCAGAGTGCCAGCCCCAATCAAGGACTAGTAGGAGGAAACGCTGCAGCTGTCGTAACACACCAGGGGGGGGATGCCACTCTGCTCAGATGTATCTGCAGTCCTCCAAAGCGCGGACCGAAACCAGCCTCCCTAAGCTGCACCATGCGCACCAGGCTCACCGATTCTTACCTCGTTGTGTTGCGAAGGCCGCCCGGAGCTCCGACTGCAATCGCGGAGACCCTCCACAGATCGCGGGACTCTCATGGACTTCTCGCGCACCAGGGTGGTCACTGCAATCATCTGGAAGCTTTCATAGCCCCCGCCTCAAACACACAGCGTCCGCCGATCTGCGGACTGAACCCAGCCCTGCAGGCCGTGCCACACACACTAGGCCCTGTGCTCTGCCACGCAAATCTTCAGGGGACTAGTCAAGGCTCGTGTCAGACCGTCAAGCTGCAGACACAGGCGGCGTTCCCACCAGGGAAAGCGCAGCATTCACTGCGTCCTGCAGATACCGGCATTAGCCCCCGTCTCCAGCCTGCTCCGTCCGCCGAACTGCGAACCGGGATCAGCCCAATCAGGCAGTGGCGCACACCCCAGGTCCTCCGCTCCTCATCTCAAATCTTCCGGGGGATCGCCACATCTGTGTTGAAATCTAGTTTGCAGCATCAACATTATCGGCGCCATCTTGTCCCTTTTTTAGGCCCATTCGTGCGCGTAAGCGGCAGCCATTTTGAATGCCATGGCCTCTCTGCCCACCGCCGATAGCCAGCGTGTCTCTCTCTCTCTCTCTCTCTCTCTCTCTCTCTCTCTCTCTCTCTCTCTCCCACTCCTAACCTCGCAGGCATCCCCCGCGCGCTGACAGCCCCCGCTCTCACATGCTTGGGCCATAAACCCCTCTTCAGTGCAACCCGGCCTCGGAACCCCATCCTGTTCCCAGCCCAACACCCCCCCATTCCTTTCATGATCCCGTGCCCTTTGATAAACCCCCTTTCCTCTGTGCCCGATTGTCCTGCTTGTTCCCAGGCCACCACCTGGCCCTGTGGATGCTGTCTATTGCCCTCATTCAGTAGGAAGTTTCCCCATCAAAGGATCCGATTGATCAAGGCCCCCCACCCCGTGAGATCCGATCAGATACACCCATTCCGGGAATCGGTAGAATATCCCGCTGTGGGATGGTCATCACCCACTGCGACTGGGGTGGGGACTTCTATTGTAAATGTGTGTGGGAACAGGGTTGAAGCGGGGGTTCTGAGGATGTCTTTTCCGTACATCGAAGTATTGACAAGAATGTGTTTTATGTAATAAAGCTATAAACCCGTGTATAAGAGGCCAGGCCGAAAGGATGCGTTGAGAGCACCTCGAGGAGATACCCTGTTGTCTGATTTGACGTGTTCTGCTCCGTCGGAATAAACTCCTGTTTCCTGCCTTCCAGTCTCCAGCGCCTGCCTCTTTATTTGGTAATATCATACGGTATGAGAGGCGGCTAACGCCGGGCAAATACTGAAGGGTTCTTGAGCGAAATCAGCCCCTACTGTTTACAATTGGCGTCCCAAACGCGGGGCCCATCAGCGACACGTGGATCCAGTGGGAGAGGTCCTGACGACAAAGTGAACGACTACAGCGATCGGGAGAGCTCCTGTCCGATAGACCCTCGTCTGACAGCCGATCATCCGAACTTCACTGGTTCCGAACAGACCTCTCTCGAGTGATCTATGGTCCTGACTGGGAACCATCAGGAGTGCCGCGACAGAAGATAGAGGACGATCAGGCGCTGGATTCGGAAGACAAGAAACTGTCCATGCGGTCCGGGTAAGGTCGTGTAACACGACAAAATTACGAAATGATTGTTTGATTGTTTGGAGAATACTAGTATTACTCTTTGAATTGTTGGTTCTCTTTGGAGATTCTCTGTCTGCAAACGGAGAAGAATAGAAAGATTCTCTCTTCCTTTGCAGGTAGTGAAGGGTAGGTAACGCAGACTTTTGTCTCCCGTTGTAACCCGTCGTGCCTATTTTTCTCCCCCACTGATTGATTGTTTGCCCGAACATCGTTTGTTCGATGATTGTTCTCTCGAGAATTCTCTGTCTACAAACGGGGAAAAAGTACCCTATCCTCCTTTGCAGACAGTGAAGGGTAGGTAACGCAGACTTTTGTCTCCCGTTGTAACCCGTCGTGCCTATCTCTTTCTCGCCATTGATTGTTTGATTGTACGAACATTGATTGTTCAATATTGGTTCTTTGGAGGTATTCTCTGCTTACAAATAACATGGAATAGAGATATTCTGTCTAGTCTTTGCAAGCAGTGCAAAGATAGGTAGTGCAGACTTTTGTCTCCCGTTGTAACCCGTCATGCCCATCTTCTCCCCACTGATTGGTAGTTGGGTCAGCCCGGACCGCTTATTAGAGATGAACCATCCGGCTCCACTGGAAGGCACCCCTAATAAGGACATGTACACGAAACATGGACTAGTCGCCATAGCCTATAGTAGGCTGTGGCATAAATACACCAAAAAGGATCAAGAAAGTCAGTGGCCACTGATAGGATCCTTCGATGAAGATAAGATAAGCGCGCTAGAAACAGCTCTTCGTAGCAGCAAGACAACGCCCACTATGCTTGACAGCTTCGGCATTTGGCGTAAAGAAACAGAACAACGTAAGAAAAGAAACAAGATTAGATTAGAGAAAGAACTACGGAAAGCAGCTCATATGGGTGCTAGAAAATTGGAAGAAGAGATTAAGGAGAGAGAGGAAGCCAAGCGGAAACGAGAGTCCTACACATCGAGTCAGTGTCCCGTTAGAACGCCCTCTACGCTCTACCCTGAATTACCCTCGAAACAGCGAGCCAACGATGATCTCTTATTAGGTCCTCCGATCATCTACATGCCTCCCCATATGCCCCTTCCCAACCATTAGCACAGCACCCACCGCCCCCAAGTACAGACGAGAGTAGCACCAGGGCCTCGGCCCCCATGGCCTCCACGCCGGCCGAACCCCTTGTACTACCTACAGCACAAACAACAATGTTAAATGACCCTGAGACCCGACAGACAGATTCCACGAGAATGAACAGACTGAGCAAAGACGAGCGAGCAGGGATTGACAAGGTAGTGAGGACACTAGTAGAACGAAAGGAGAGTGAGGAGCACATCATGGATATGTTCAAATCATATGCGGGAAGCCACAGACGACACTTTGTCGTACGATTGTGTTATCATGCCCTAAATGCTTATGAGGACCGATATCAAGATAAAGGTCCCGAGAGCCTAACGACTCTATATCGAAAGGTCGATATCGGGGATGAGGGCGAGTGTGACGTGACGGACCTCCTTGCGCATACGCTTGAAGTTTTCCGCCACCTCACTGAACAAGGGTTGGAAGCTAAACCTACGACACCTGTAGCGACCGAACCACGAATAGAACAACCTGGCGCCATGATGCCTATAAGGGAGGCCGCCCCCTACTGGGTCCCCCCATGAGGTCAGGGAACACACGATGATGTTAACCATCAAGATGCAAGAGGGAGGGTAATATATAACTGGGTTTACCAACGATGGGACCGACAAGACATCCTGACGTTCCGAAAATCTCTGCCCGATTTGCGGAAAAACCCCACTGCCTTCTACACTGAACTAGGTACAGCCCTAGGTTCAACGATTATGACCCTAGCTGACATCGACTTGTTTTTCGGGCTATGTCTGCCAGCTGATGTGTCGAAGCAAATCCGGAAAGTCGACCACCTTGAACTGTCTGGACATACCTGGTCACAACTCGATGGCATAGATAGACAACGAGAGCCTGGGCAGAAGCCTCTGAAACCCATTTTAGAACTCCCAGACAAAATTGTACAGAAATTGAAAACCCTGATCCCAGAAAAGAAAGTAGACTGGTCGATAATAACGGCCTGTCGCCAGAAACCCCAAGAAGACGTGTCAGAATATTTCTCCCGATTTGAGACAGTGTTTTCCGATTACAGCGGCCAGGACATGACCTCTGCGACCGGACACCACCTATTTGTCCAGAACTACGTCAAAGGTCTGTCGCAGGAAGTCTCTCAGAAACTGCAGGCTAGCGAGAGTAGTTGGGCAGCCTCCAAACCCGCGGCAATCCTCCAGATGGCTCAATATTACGAGCATCAAAAAAACGAGAATGACAGAGCGACGGAGAGAACGAAAAAGGACTTGAAGGAAAGGGTGATGATTGCACATCTGCAAGGGGTGACTATAGAACGAGAGCAGTACAAGGGAAATTACCAAACGAATGCCCCTAGGAACCCACCCCCTAAAGACCGTACTCCTGCACCCCATGTTGGACGTAAAGACATTAGCGAGGACCAATGCGCATTTTGCAAGGGATTCGGCCACCGGAAATCCCAGTGTCCTGTTTTGTTGGAGATGAATAAGAATAGGGACCCCCGAGACGTAGCGGATGGTCAGAGAAATAGAGGTCTGGGGCGAGGGTCCACAAATGATACGAATAACGATAGATCAGGCAGACCGAATACGTTTGACCGTCCCCGACAGAACCAGTACCAACAGTCTGACTGCGACGACACTTACGACTTCGCATAGGACTGCCTAGGGCAAGGGAGGGATCCAGTCGAGCTCTATGTTGACCAGCAAGGTCCTTATGTCACCGCTAAGGTCCTTGGTACAAAGTCTCCGTTCCTGGTAGACACTGGCGCAACACGTAGTGCGTTATCTAAACGACTGATTCCAAGGGCACCCTTGTCTGGCTCACTTGTAACATCGATAGGTTTCGATGGAACGCCCTCCACTAACCCTTTGTCCACACCGATCTCCTTTGACTTAGAAAATAACATCACTGACACAAAGTTTTTGCTTTCTTCCAATACCCCTGACGCCATTATGGGACTTGACTTGCTAAAATATTTCCGAGCCACCATTAGATGTTCACAAGACGGGGTTCGAGTTTTTCTGTATGACAACCCGGTTCTACTCAGACATTGTCCTTCCCGGCGCATGTTTTCCATCACTGACACCGACTCGTCCCTACTTGACGCTCTGCCTCCGTATCTGTGGGCCAAGACTGATTCAGACGTAGGACGCATGATGATCGACCCAGTGCACATAACTGTTCGACAGGACGCAATACTCCCGAAACTCCCACAATATCGGATATCGCCCGAGGGCGAGAAGGCATTGGTGAGGATTATCCAGTCCCTGATAGATGCAGGAGTGGTAGAGGAAGTGGTTAGCAATGTTTGCAACAGTCCTATCCTACCCATCATAAAGAAACTAGGAGAGGGAGATGAGAAGGCGTACCGCTTCATCATCGACCTTCGAGAGGTCAATAAAGTAGTTGTACCTCAGTACCCCGTGGTCTCGGACATCACCACTATTCTGACTTTGATTCCTTCTACTGCCACCACCTTCACTGTCGTTGACCTCAAAAATGCTTTCTTCTCTATCCCCATCCATCCAGACAGCCGATACCTCTTTGGCTTCACCTTGAAAGCCCGCTCATATAGATTCTGTCGAGCACCCCAAGGCTACACAGAAAGCCCCAGCATCTAGAGTCAGGCCCTCAAGAGACAACTGGACGAAGTCCAGTTACCTGATGGAGTGGTGTTGATACAATACGTCGATGACATCCTTTTGGCGGCCGATACCACTCCACTTGCAGTCACAGCCACCATCCCACTCCTGCACTTCCTCGCGGAAAATGGCCACAAGGTCTCCAAAAAGAAACTGCAATTCTGCCAACCCCAGGTCACTTACCTAGGCCATCTCCTGTCCAAAGACTTACTCCTGACCGAATCCAAACCATTCTAGAGACCCCTGTCCCTAAGACTCAGAAACAAGTCCGCTCCCTACTAGGCCTCACTTCCTTCTGCCGTCAGTGGTTACCGAATTTCAGCCTCATCGTGAAACCGCTGCTTTCTCTGCTGGCCAAAGATGTTCCCTTCCCACTCCCTTGGACCCCTAAATGCCAATCCTCCTTCATAGAACTACGAGATGCCCTTTGTTCCGCCCCTGTTCTAGGAACCCCTGATTACACGAAGCCCTTCTCCCTCTACACTCACGAAAGGGAGGGATGTGCTTTGTCGGTCTTGACCCAGTCCATTGGCCCAAAGCAACGACCATGCGCTTACTTCTCTGCCACTCTCGACCCTGTAGCCAGAGCTTTGCCTGCCTGCCTTCGAGCTGTAGCTGCCGCTGCTGTCTCTATCCGACAGAGTGAGGGAATCGTACTCTCAAACCCCCTCACGGTGCTGGTACCCCATGCGGTCGATACCCTCCTGAACCAGACCAAGACGCAACACCTGACTAGTGCACGACTGACTGGGTACGAATTGACTCTGCTTGCACCTCACATCACCCTGAAGAGATGTACCACACTGAACCCAGCAACTCTGTTGCCCCTACCAGAGAACGATCCCAATGTTCCCCCCGTACATGACTGTGTGACCCTCACAGACGAACAGACTAGAAGTAGGGCTGACCTCAGAGACACTGCCATCCCAGACCCCGACGGAGAGCTGTGGGTGGACGGCTCTTGCATCAAGCTCCCCGACGGCACCACTTCAGCCGCCTATGCAGTTACCACAGCCCAAACTGTAGTGGAAACCGCACGCATCGCACAACGATCTGCACAGGCAAGAGATGCTTGCCCTCACCCGAGCGTGCATCTTAGCAGCAGGAACCACAACAAACATTTACACCGACAGCCAGTACGCCTTCGGGGTGGTTCACCATTTTGGGCTCCTTTGGAAGGAGAGGGGATTCCTGACTTCACATGGTACACCCATCTTACACGGAGATCTAGTCTCCGCCCTGACTGAAGCCATCCTCATCCCCAAACGACTTGCGGTCATCAAATGCCAGGCACACAAGAAAGTGACAGACACCCTTGGACGAGGAAACGCACTAGCCGACATCACTGCCCGAACCACAGCTGAGAATAGGACGACAACATGCATGTACGTGACCAGGTCACAAGCCGAGAAATGGACAGACGCTAGGGAAACTATTAGGGACATCCAAATGGCCAGCTCACAACACGAATTGACTGAATGGGCACGGGTGGGACTGAAAGATGATGAAGGCTGCTGGCGAACAAAAGACACGAACAGATGGTTACTACCTGACTCATATCTGATTCCCATACTGAATATGGCACACTCCCCTGCACACATAGGATCGGCCCCTATGATCGAACTTGTCTCCAGAGTTTGGCACAACGACAAGATCGCAGACTCCGCCAAACGTCTGGTCCAACAATGCTTGATATGTTTGCAACACAACCCTGGGAAAGGAACTGTAGTACCCCGGGGAGGGTTTGGGGTTCCCAATCACCCGTTTGAAGTCCTGCAGATGGATTACATCCAGCTAGACAGATGCCAAGGCCTGAAGTACGTACATGTTGTGGTGTGCGCATTTAGCAAGTGGGTGAAGCCTATCCAACCCGTGACAACACTGCCATGGCCACCGCAAAGGTACTACTAAAGGAATTCTTCCCTTGTTACGGCCTTTGCCGAATTTTGTGGAGCGACAATGGCCCCCACTTCGTAGCCGAAGTTATCCGGCTCATCCTGAAGGGGTTGGGTGTAAAACAAAAGTTCAACGCGGTTTTCCACCCCCAATCTGCAGGGCTAGTTGAGCGGCAAAATGCCACACTGAAACTTAAATTGGCCAAAATAGTGGCTACTACAGGACTGAAATGGCCAGACGCACTACCACTGGCATTGCTATCGATGCGCTCCACCCCCACCAAGCACCACTTGACACCTTACGAGGTCATTTTCGGCCGGCCCATGAATGTCTGATCTGCACCAAAACCGACGTCCATTCATGACGTCCCAGACGTCCTGATGTCTGATTACTTGTACCAGTTGACTAAAACGCTGTCTGTTATTCACCAACAGGTGCTGCATGCCATTCCCGACGCTTCCAGGGGTCCCGGACACACCATCCAACCTGGAGATTTTGTACTGATCCGGAATTTCCAGCGTGCAAAGAGTCTGGAACCTCGGTGGACGGGCCCCTGGCAAGTTTTAATCACCACCCGAACGGCACTTCGAGTGGAAGGAAAGCGCAACTGGGTGCATGCACACCACTGCAAAAGAATCCCTTTGACTCTGACGACGACCGAAAAACGTGGCCACCCAAGAAGAGCTCCTGAACAAAGACCGACCGTCACTGAACTGCTATCCGGACACAGAGACACTTGAATTAGCAAAAACTCCCGATCCCACTGTGCCATCCAGAGAAGGGTATAACCTGCGACGAAAGGAGGGAGCTTCGGCTAAGCAGACCATTGACTAAGTCGAAATTCTCAGAGCGGTGGCCTAACACTACTAGGGCCGCCAGGAGAGAAGTCAGACGAAGTTTGTGGTTCTGCCTGCTACCGAGCCCCTTGTAGATGATGGAAGCGCCCGACAAGAAGGTGATGGAAGCAGCCGGACATCCGAAGATCCGCTACAGGAACCCAAAGACTGACAAAATCCACAGTTTTAAGAATATTGCACTTTTTATCACCCTTCTCTTCTGCCTCCTCCTCATGACCACCCTCTGGATTGTGGAAGAGCGCGTACCCGCCCATGAGACGTTCCTAACCACTGCACAACCAACCACAATGAAGGAACATTATCTGATTTCCCTTTCACCCCAACTCCGAGAGAGACGGAAGGAGTTCTGGAACAACTCCTTCGTGCAACTGATGCACCAGCACAATCTCGCTACCAATGCCACCAACTGCTGGATCTGTGGGTTGCTACCCCACGCCACTGGACATTCCATACCCTTCATCCCTTCGCCCTTCTCAGTGCACGGCTCCTGCCTTGCTTGGCTGATCCTCCTGCAAGAAAGCTATAGGGATAACACTACCTCCAGCAGGACTATGACGCATTTCTGTCATGAGGTTTTGCAGAACAAAACGAAGACGCACTTCTGCCCGCAGACCTCCAACGATTCCATCCATATGGACATCCCCGTCAAAGAACGGATTGAGATGCAGGTGTTTAACAATCCGACCCGACCCACCTTCTCCTACCTCCGGAAGCGAACGGCCGCCACCCTGACCATGGCCTTATCCGTCATCAACGTCACAGGCCTTATGTGCATCGAAGGGCTTGGGACACAGCTGGTAGGCCGTAGCGCTTGCCGCATCACCAGAACCTTGGACTCCATTGATCCACCCTCTTTTGTCTACTCACCGAATATGTAATTTGTTTGTGGTACAAAGGCCTACACCTGGCTCCCCAAAGGCTGGGGGGCACCTGTTATATTGCCTTCATCCTCCCTCCGACCTATGTGGCTCCAGCGAATCATCACAGACAGAAACGAGCCAAAGACATCGAACAAGCCGACTCCATCGGAACACAGTTCCTCGATGCAATGAAGGGACTTGTTCCATTCTGGGGTCCGATGGCGAACAGCCGTGCCATCCGACATCTGACTCAGGCAGTTGAAACGACAATGAACATTACTGCTGGCATCCTCACGAACAATACGGCCGAGCTTCAGGCGGTCCGCTTGGTGACTCTTCAGAACCGCCTTGTTCTAGACGTGGTTCTAGCAGATCTTGGAGGAGCATGCCGCATCATTGGGAACATCTCCACCGACTTTCCTCAGAAGTTCACCAGGAGCAAGAAGATTGGAGATTGTTTACGATTATCCTGATTCCTATTATTGTAATTTGTGGGTTCTGCCTAGGAATCCAATGCCTGCCGCCTCTGTGTTCACTATGTGCGAATTGTATCTGCCCTAAGACTGTGGACTTCGAAAGGGAACACATGAGAGCATTGTACGATGTTGAGGTTAGGAATTTGATGAAGATAGACATCGATTAGACAAGTTGGCTAGATATGTTGAAAAGGGAGGACTGTTGAAATCTAGTTTGCAGCATCAACATTATCAGCGCCATCTTGTCCCTTTTTTTAGGCCCATTCGTGCGCGTAAGCGGCAGCCATTTTGAATGCCATGTCCTCTCTGCCCACCGCCGATAGCCAGCGTGTCTCTCTCTCTCTCTCTCTCTCTCTCTCTCTCTCCCACTCCTAACCTTGCAGGCATCCCCCGCGCGCTGCCAGCCCCGCTCTCACATGCTTGGGCCATAAACCCCTCTTCAGCGCAACCCGGCCTCGGAACCCCATCCTGTTCCCAGCCCAAAACACCCCCCCATTCCTTTCATGATCCCGTGCCCTTTGATAAACCCCCTTTCCTCTGTGCCCGATTGTCCTGCTTGTTCGCAGGCCACCACCTGGCCCTGTGGATGCTGTCTATTGCCCTCATACAGTAGGGAGTTTCCCCATCAAAGGATCCGATTGATCAAGGCCCCCCACCCCGTGAGAT
The DNA here is from genome assembly GCF_964263255.1 of Lissotriton vulgaris. Taxonomy (NCBI): domain Eukaryota; kingdom Metazoa; phylum Chordata; class Amphibia; order Caudata; family Salamandridae; genus Lissotriton; species Lissotriton vulgaris. Next base: position 209,584,505 of record NC_141687.1, read on the forward strand.
CCGATCATTTACACCCATTCCGGGAATCAGCAGAATATCCCGCTGTGGGATGGTCATCACCCACTGCGACTGGGGTGGGGACTTCTATTGTAAATGTGTGTGGGAACAGGGTTGAAGCGGGGGTTCTGAGGATGTCTTTTCCGTACATCAAAGTATTGACAAGAATGTGTTTTATGTAATAAAGCTATAAACCCGTGTATAAGAGGCCAGGCCGAAAGGATGCGTTGAGAGCACCTCGAGGAGATACCCTGTTGTCTGATTTGACGTGTTCTGCTCCGTCGGAATAAACTCCTGTTTCCTGCCTTCCAGTCTCCAGCGCCTGCCTCTTTATTTGGTAATATCATCCGGTATGAGAGGCGGCTAACGCCGGGCAAATACTGAAGGGTTCTTGAGCGAAATCAGCCCCTACTGTTTACATCTGTAAGTTGGCATTAGTTAGAGGGCTTTAACATAGCTCGTGGGCACCTCAACCACCCTCGACCAGAGCGCCATGGCCACCCCCGAGCGGGTCCTTAGTTCTGCGGGCCCGTTTCTGGTTACTGGCTCCTCCCGGCACCCATCCCGGCAGAGATGGTGGAGCAGAAGATGGCGCTGTCTGCCAGTCGCATAACACTGTAACCACGTCAGCAACTCCACTTCACTTCACCGCGGAGAGAACATTAGCGAAGCGTGCTCCCACATTCTCCGTCGAGCGATCCCTTCATGCGGCTGTACCGGGGCTCCGAAAAGATCACGGCCCGTTCCGGGCCCGCCAGGCCGCAGCCACGCCGGGGCAGGAAAGGTCACAGAAAGCTGGTGTTGGACTACCAAAGTGAGTCCCCACACTTGCAGGGAATCGCAGATGGGCTCCAGCAAGGGTGATAATACAAAGCTAAAGTGTGGCGGCGCCGGAGGGACAGGAATCCACGCCCTATCTCGCCGCCATCTTGGCCACGCCCCTACTGATCCATTTTAAATATTTATATTGGGCCTACCAAGTTCCTGCTAGTCTATTCAAGCATGGCCTGTCATCTAACTCCATTTGCCGTAGGTGTGCTGCCCCCACAGCTAACTACTTCCATCTTGCATGGCTATGCCTTAACATTGTGACTTTCAGGCCTCAAGTGGTATGTACCTTGAACATCATGGTGGATGGCGTGGTCAATTTTACCCCCTTGCTGCCCCTGCTTGGAGTTGTGATGGATGCTCCGAAGTCCTGTAGGAAACTATTGGTGATGGCATCCCTCTTGAGTCAGCGATGGGTCGCCTTGACATGGGGGGCAGGGGCTCTCCAGGTTACAGGGGCTGGTTGAAAGATATGGTAGTGTGTGGTGATCTGATTGAGTCATATGCTCAGTTGCTCCAGCCTACCTCTAGGCCAAAAGATTTCTGGAGGCCACTTCGAGACTATGTACAAACTCAGGATGAGTCTAGGTCATCGTTTAGATTATTTGTATTTTTATGTCATTATTGTACAGAGCATATGTTCTCTCATTTTTTTTCTTTTTTCTTTTTTTATTTGTATTTGATATTATATTTGAGTACATTAACCACAGGATGATTTACACATATCACATTTCCACATTTGGCATGCATCTCTTCAGCATGGACATTACTGGTCTTGCATCTAGTAGTTACTGGGTATCTAGTGCATATCAGGAACATGATATACGTATAACATTTCTTGACAGGTTAAAACTGACTAGTGATTGATTCTCTTTATGTATCACGTGTACTTATTTGCTGTAAATATTAAAATATTGATGATGCAAGTCTAACATAGAATTCCAAACAACAACTCAACACATCAGAACAGATTCGTGAAACTCTGATAAGCCCCACCGTGTGATTCCCCTCTCCTCACATCGAGGACCCCTCAACTTGGATTGTCATGTCAGTGATTCAAATTTGCCTGGACATTAGGCCCCTCCCTGACTGCACACCTAGATAATTGGAATTCGCCTTGTGATGACTGCTATCTAGGAGGAGCATAGATCACAGCTCATTCTCGCCCCCACTGCTGTTCCCTTCTTGTGGTATGTCCCCCTCTTGCTCTTTCCCATGTGCGGTAGCGTCACCAGGATTGTGTCCCAGTTTTGTGCAATTGGGTATTTGCGCAGACCAGGTACTTCTTCTCTGTGTACAGCAATGCTTTCAGCCTGGGCCCAAACCAGAAGTGACCTCTACCAGCTTTCTGGTGAGGGAGTGTGTTTATTTTTCCATTCCTGGGTAACCAGTCTTTTTGCGATTATGAGGCCTAGGTCTATAAATCTGGATGTAGCTATATGCTTTTTGGATCTGGGAAATCACGTAGTATGAATTCCTCCCATGTGTGTAGTCCTGGGAAGTCAGTGCAGTTCGACAGACCAGCCATCACCTCCTGCCAGTATTGGTGTAATGAGGGGCAGACCGCAGCATATGAAGGTCTACTCCTACCAGCTCACAGCGAGGGCACGCTGCAGAAGTAAGTTCAAAGCATTTGTCTATCTTATCCGGTGGTAGGTATGCCCTGTGGACAATATAGAACTGGATGATGTGGAATTTGACATTTCACCGGATTTGCACAGCACTTGCTAAGATCGTGTCTCATTCCTTTTTTACCCATGGCCTACCTGTCTTCTTCCCATTTTGTACGTAATGTCACTAGGGGTTTCAGGGTGTGTAGTTGTAGTGCTTCTGTTAGCCAATGCAATATATGACTTCCTGTACCCATTACGTGTAAGTATTGTATCACTAGGTGTGGCTGGGTCTCAGTGCTCATATCTCCCCATGACGTTGTCAGTCCATTTATGATGGAATTGTAGAATATAAATTGGCCTGGTGGCAAGTTAGTGTCTTAAGCTAACCTCTCAAAAGCCAACAGTGTGCCATCCTTGTATAAATCGCCTAAGGATCGCACCTCAGCAACATGCCAGGGCTCTAGTGCACAGTTTGATGTGCCCATTCCGCTCCTGGGGGTGCCAAGGAGTGGTAGTGCAGGTGCATAGGGAGTCGTCTGTCTAGTGAGATACAGACTACATCTATAGAATCGATAAACCAAGGCCAGGGAGGTCGGCTCTGGGATGGGGGATTGATCCATAGGGTGAAATATGTGTCATATCTTATATAATGACCAGGAATGTTGCATCATAGCAGTTTCGGTTGATTATATTCAAGCAAATGACTTTGTTACCCTTTGCAACTGTGCAGCTAGGTAGTATAGTTCAGTATTGGGAACCACCAGTCCACCTTTGTCCATGGGCATGTAGAGCTTCCATTGTGCCACTCTGTGGCACCCCTTATTCCAGATGAGATCCTGGAGCATTTTGTTCCAGGTCTCAAAATGTTTTGACCTGGACATAAACAGGTAGGTTTTCAAAATAGTACAATAGTCTTGGCAGTATCACCATTTCAGTCTTATGCTATTCTACCCATCATATTTATCAGCAGTGTTTTCCAGAACTTTATTTGGGACTGGATGGAGGAAATGGCTCTAATGGGGTTTCCATCCATGAAGTCTGTTGTACTATGGTACACGTAGATGCCCAAGTAATGGAAGGAAGTAGGCTGCCATCTAATGGGTACTTCATTGACCATAAGTCTAGGGATCTGTGACAGACTCAGCTTTAAAGCGACTTATTCCAGTTTACTTTCAATCCCCATAGCCCCCCGAACCGATGTAGGATCTCTGTTATGGTATCTGGACCATTATCCATGTCCCTGATATATAGCAGTAGGTCGTTGGCGTACAAGGATACCACGTGGAGTCCATTCTTCCAAAGGAATGCCACAATCATCTCCGGTCCGGCTGAGTTGGGCAGCCTGTGGCTCCATGGCCAATGAAAATAATAATGGGGATAGAGGGCACCCTGATCTAGTTCCTCTGTCTATAGCTAAGCTCTCTGATATTATTTGTCCTGTGCCTACCCAGATGAGAGGTTGCATATACAGAAGCTTGACCAGACTAAGGAAGGAGGCTCCGAAACCATATTGTCAGAGGACTGCAAACAGGTAGGGCCATTCAAGTGAATCAAATGTCTTCTCTAAATCTAGGACCAGGCATCCTGAGCTAGGCCAGGCGTGTGTGGTGTATTCTTGAAGCCGAAAAAATCTCCGCATGTGAAGAGGTGTGGCGCTGCGACTAGTGCGACTGACTCCGGAATCTGGGGATCACGGTTCGATCCCCGGCACCGGTGGCAGATTGGCCCAGCACCATGTCACTCTGGGCAATAGCTTGCTTAATCTTCCCGACGGCCCCCAGCGCCTAGAGACCCTAACGGGTGATTGTGCGCTTTACAAATGTGGATTATTATTATTATGTTGAGGGAGGTGTTACGGGTTGGCACAAAGCCATTTTGGTCAGGGTGCACCAGCGACTATACCAATGGTACCAGTCTAGCCGAGATTACAGAAGGTAACATTTTATAATCTGGATGAAGTAGTGCTTGCGGTCTGTTTGAGCCCAGCGTAGTTGGGTACATGTCTGGTTTGGGGAGAGAGATTAACAGTGCTTCACGTTGCGTTTTCGTAAGCGTGTAGGTTGACTGTGCGGCTTTATACATCGTTTTTAATTGCGGTACTAGCAGCATGGTGTATGCCTTAAGAATTCAATTGGAAGGCCGTCTGGGCCTGGGGACTTTCCTGTGGCCAGAACATGTATGCTGGCTACGATTTCTTCCGGGGCTACTAGTGCATCAAGCTCTAATCTCAGGGCTTATGCTGGGAAGGACGATTTCCACAAGGAATTGTTGTCTCTTCTCAGGCAGTCCCGAGGTGGCAGATATGTACAGTTCTGTATAGTGTTGTGTACATTCTGAGTGTATTTTCTGTTGTGTATATAGAAGTGTGCCCTGTGGAGACTGGATCGACGTTATGGGCGACCAGGCGTCATCTTGTCTAATAAGCCATGCAAGCAGGTGCCCTGCTTTGTCTGCGGTACTGGGGTACGTGCTGAGACCGATGTATAGTTGAGGCATCTTAATCTATCTAGAAATCTGAGGTGTTCCTCTTTGTTCTTCTGAAGTCGTGGTCTATTTAGTAGATCTTTGCCTACTTGTGTTTCAAGGTGGATTAGCCCTTCCACCATTTCTGTTTTTAGGTGATCTTAACATCCATTTGGACAATCTAGCAGACAAAGGAATTACTGACTTCTACCAGCAACTACTTTCCCTCCAATTATCCATTGGATCAAAGGCCCCCACCCATCTAAAGGGCCACCTGTTGGATCCTATCTTTGCCAACTGGGATGGTGTAGAAGTCCAGTCTCCAGTTTCTGACCCTTGGTCTGATCACTTTTTAGTACCTTTTACAATAACTATCCCTGCGAGTAATGCCCAAAAGTTTTCCAACGCTAAATATCTGAGTCGCAAATGGACTGCGTTCTCCAAAGCCAAGTTCGACTCTGCCCTCATCAAAGGTGACAGACCAGGCGGGGAGGATGCTGTTACAGCATCCGATAGACTTGATGAGCGCATCACCAATGCCTTGGACGACATAGCCCCTCTCTGCCAAAAAAACCCCTGTAGTAGACCTCATAAATCTGCCCCTTGGTTTAGCGAAGAACTTTACCTAGTTAAAGCTGAATGTAAGAAACTAGAAAGGCAATGGAGGGTGGCTTATCTTGATCAAGCCAAACTGAGATATATAGGCAGACGCTGGGAATATCATAACCTAATCAGGCGCGCCAAAACTAATTACTTCTCAGGTAGGATTGGAGAAGCTCACAACTCCACCAAGGAGCTATTTAAAATCAATAAAGAAATTTCTATATGTAGCTCATCTGTTGACCCTTCCTTGGTCTCAGTGGAGTCCTGTAATCGCATTGCCACCTACTTCTCTGACAAAGTGGCTACTATCTATTCCGCTTTCACAGGGGGGAAAGGAAAAGGCAACAGAGTTCAGTGAAAACTTACAGTTAGATGAAGGCGTAAATAGGCTAGGCAATTTCATTATTCCACCCTCTAATGAGCTTCAGCGAATCTGTCGTTCTATCAAATCAGGGTCCCCCTGTGATCCGGCCTCACCGAAACTTCTTGGAGGGAGTATTGAAATCCTCGAACCTTACATCAGAGATGTTCTAGATCTCTCTTTCAGCACCGGCACTGTACCTAAAAGGTGGAAGCAAGCGATTGTGCTCCCGCTTAAAAAAAAACGAACCTCAGTTGGGACAGGATGGACAACCTGAGACCTATCTCCCTTCTCCCTTACATGGCCAAAGTGGCAGAAAAGGTGGTCAATCTCCAACTTATGACTTTCGTGGATCAATCCAATCTTCTACATCCCACTCAGTTTGGATTTCGTTCACGCCACTCCACGGAGTCTGCGCTGCTCATGGCCACCGAGACCATCAGGCAAGGGGTAGATGAGGGACATACTTTGGCTCTCATCTTACTCGACCTGAGTGCCGCTTTGACACTGTAGCACATTCCATCTTGCTACAGTGTCTTAACAATGGCGGAGTAAATGGGGTGGCACTCAGATGGATACAGTCCTTCCTGACGGAGAGGGGCTTTCAGGTTAGACAGGGAGAACACTACTCTCGGGTGTTCAATCTCGATCAAGGGGTTCCCCAGGGCTCTGCCCTAAGCCCCACCCTGTTTAACCTTTACGCCTCCCCTGTAGCCACTATTGTGGAAAGGTATGACATCCAACTAGTATCTTACGCCGACGCCACACAGCTGGTCATCTCTCTGTCACGGGCACCCGGAATTGCGGCATTCAACTTCAGTGCTTGCATGCACGAGCTTGCCTCCTGGATGTCTAACAATTGCCTGAAGTTGAATGGTTCCAAGACTGAAGTGCTCGTGGTGGGGGGGCCCGTCTGTGTGGTCCTCGGCATGGTGGCCCGACTGTCTGGGCCCTACTCCTGTGCCGTGTCAACAGGCCAAAAATCTCGGGGTACTGTTTGATTCTGTAGTAGGGGATCTCTGTGTATAGTCATAATCTAGTGAATAGTCCCGCCCATGTGCGTGGACCCCGGCAATCAAAAATAATCTCTTAAGTTGTCAAAATAATGCAGAAACTGCAAAGACACTTAAGAGAGAATTTAAAGACAAATAATGCAGCCTATATCCACAGGCTACACTGTCCAGTACTTCAACTAGAAATTCCACCAAAATTCACCACACATAGCCCAGCCTGCTAGTTTCTACCATAGAGAAACCTGCCTCCCCCAGTCAAAGACTCAGGAATGATAGAGAGGAAGGTAGGGACAGACAAGCCCCATAGGCTGCCATTATGTGGCTTAAATAGGATACTGTGCCTTTAAGAGAACTTTCCAGACTTCTCCCAGTATCCCAGAATGCATAGCAGGTCCAACTTACTTTCAGTTCTTTTTTCCGGCTCCTGCTTACAGGACCCTGGCATTGAGCTCTCCCTTTTTCAAGGGTTTATTGAATTCGTTTTTGCACTTTTGACTTTTAAAAGTGTTGCAGTTACTGCTTGGTGTTCTCTTCTCACTTTTGTGCTGTTTTTTAGGCGTTTTGGGGCTCCGAAATGCCTGGCCTTTTTGTTAAGTGCCCAGCATGTGAGAGGAAGAAGGCCAAAAGCGACCCCCATGATGTCTGCATCGTTTGCCTTCCAGAAGATCATGGCCCTGAGGAGTGTGTTATCTGCCAGCAACTTTCTGCTAGGACCCTCAGGGACAGATTGAAGATCAGGCTGGCTGGCCTGGAGGATAGGCGTCAGCGTGCTGCAGGTGGGTCTGGGCAGCCTGGGAGGGATCCCTCTGCCTCTGCTGAGGCCCCTGGGGGGCTCCCCGGGGGCGGGAAGTCCAGCCAACGATCCCATTCTCCGTCGACGTCGAGGGCTTCGACGACGGCGTCGAGAGGGATGACGACGGCGTGCTCCCCGTCTCCCCGGGGCTCCGGGTCGAGACGGCGTGACGGCTCGACGGCGAAGGAGAAGCCGACGTCGAAGCCGCTGTCGACGTCATCGTCTTCGTCGACGTCGAGGTCTTCCTACCGACGCCGAAGGCGCAGGGACGTGTATCGACGCTCACCGTCGAAGCGGCACCGACGCTCGCCGTCGAGGCGACACCGTCGGTCGTCGTCGAGGCGACACCGTCGATCATCGTCGAGGCGACACCGCCGATCGACGTCGAGGGGCTCCTCGACGTCGAGGACATCAAGACGACGACGGCGGTCGACGTCGAGGGCGGACCGCCCGACGTCGAGAGGGCGACGTGAGAGGTCGCGCAAGAGGAGATCGACGTCGAGGAGTCGACGTTTGACGCCGGAGTCCAGGAAGCGCCATTCGACGCCGGAGAAGCGTCGTTCTGCGTCCAGCAGACAGCGGTCAGCGTCGAGGAGTAGGTCACCCTCTCCAAAACGACACAGAGTGGGCTCTAGCCCCAGGAGTCACGCCGCTTCCAGTGGACGCAAGAGGAAGCGGTCGCCTGCGGATGGGGATGGATCTCCGCACCCGTCCCCTAAAGGGTCACCGGGCTCGGTGTACTCGGAAGTGTACACTCCATCTCGACCCAGGACTCCTACTCCTCCACCCGTACCTAAGGAGGACCCTCCGCCTATGCCACCACTTCCTGCGGGGGATCCTGCTCCACCTCCGGTCCCTCCGCATGGGCCCACCCCGCAGCCGGTGGTTCCTCCGCCGAGGTCCACTTCACTGCCGTCCCTGCCTGCTCCTCCCAAGGGGACCCCGAAACCGAAGCCCCGGGAGGATCCGAAGAGACCCCGTGAGGAACCACGGAAGACCCCTCCTCGCAAACCGAAGGAGCGCCCTAGAGCTGGCAGGTCTCGTTCTCGCTCTAGGCGCAGATCTTCCACGAAGTCGAGACACCGCCATAGGAGGCGCGAATCTCGCTCTCGCACGAGATCATCTGGGACCAGGGACTATTCACCTACGCTATCGGGGTCGCCGGACACCAGAGTGTCCCCGATAGATGACCTGGTTGCCTTTCAGGACGTCCTGTTGAGGGGCGCGGCGAAGCTAGGCATTACACTGACAGTGCCTACTCCGAAGACGTCCGTCATTTTCGAGACTCTACATCAGAGGCACATGTCTCGTCCCCTCCTGCCCTTGGTGCCGGGCCTGGAAGAACCGGCTATGGCGCTGTTTCTCACCCCGGCGGTGACGAGAGCGGCCCCGTCCAGACTACTAAAGAAGTACTGGGCTCCCGACTCGGATCCGGCCTTTTTGAGAGCGGAGCCTCCGCCTGACTCCGTCATCGTCACGGCGGCCCGCAAGCAGCATGCCACCACTCCGACCTCCACGGTTCCCCCGGACAAGGAGTCTAGGTGGATGGACTCGGCGGGGCGAAAAATCTGTGGGACTTCCGCGACATCCATGAAAGCGGCGAGTGCCACGGCTCTGTTGGGGCGTTACGACCGCGCCCTCTGGGACTCCCTCGAGCGCTTTGCGGAGCATTTACCTCGGGAGCAGCGTGAAGACTTCATGGAAGTCCTGAGTGAGGGGATGCTGGTGGCCAACCAGATAATCAGCGCGGCTGCGGACTCTTCCCTGTTGGCTGCTCACGGGTTCTGCCACGGGATCAACCAACGGCGCCACGCATGGCTCCGGCTGACGTCCCTGAAACCGGACGCACAGCAGAGGGTGGCCAATCTGCCGTTTTCCGGGGAGACCCTCTTCGGGAAGCACGCAGATGATGAAATGGCCCGCATGAAGGCGGAGGCTGAAACGCTGACGGCTGTGGGCCTGGAAAAGCCCAAGGAGACCAAGAAGCAGTACCGCCCTTTCCAACGGCGGTTCGGAGGACAAGGCCGAGGACGGGGACAGGCTTCGGGGCACTTGCAACAGCAGCAGCCGTTCCGTAAGCTGTTCCAGAAGCGGCAGAAGGGCAGAGGAGGCCAGCAGTCGGCTCCGGCGCCCAAGGGCCAGGCGGGGTCTAGGCCCTAGGAACTTACTTCCCCCGGATCCGTTACCCACTCCGGTAGGGGGAAGCATCCAACTTTTTCTGGCAGAGTGGAGAAAAATTACTCAGGACAAGTGGGTGCTGAATATTGTTTGCAATGGATACAGTCTTCGGTTCACCAGCCCTCCTCCAGCGATTCCCCCGGTCAGCTCGCAGTTTCAGCTGCGCGAGCTTCAGGCGGAAGCGGATATCCTGTTAAGGAAAAGGGCGATAGAAGACGTACCTCTGTCTCAGAGAGGAAGAGGTCTGTACTCCCGGTTCTTTCTGGTTCGCAAGAAGGACAAGAACGAGTTCAGGCCCATTCTGGATTTGCGACAGGCAAACAAGTGGATTCGCAGAGAAAAGTTCCGCATGCTGTCGTTGCACCAGATCTACCCTCAGTTGCAACAGGGAGACTGGCTTTGCGCTATAGACCTACAGGATGCTTACTTCCATGTGCCCATTGCACACAAACACAGGAAGTTCCTGCGGTTCCAAGTCGGCACCAATCACTATCAATACACAGTACTCCCATTCGGACTGAAGTCTGCGCCAAGGACATTCTCGAAGTGCATGGCGGTGGTAGCGGCACACCTGAGGAAGAACAAGGTGTTCGTCTACCCTTACTTGGACGATTGGCTGATCAAGGCATCCTCCTTCTCGGAAGCGCGAGCACACTTCCGGAAGACGTGCGTTCTCTTGAACAACCTGGGGTTGCACATCAACATGGCCAAGTCTGTCCCGACTCCGGTCCAATGCATACAGTACTTGGGAGCCTCCATCAATACGCTGTCAGCAAGCGTGTCTCCTTCGGAAGAGCGACGATTATCACTCCTTCGGAAGGCTCAGGCTCTTATGTCGACTCCATCTACAACCGTGAGGGCGGTGTCTTCTCTACTGGGATCGATGGCCTCTTGTATCTTCCTGACGCCACACGCACGGCTGCACATGAGACCGTTGCAGGAGTGCTTGGAGGACCAGTGGGATCAGAGGAAAGGATCTTGGGACGACAAGATTCGCCTATCGCTGCATGCTCTTCAGTCCCTGAAGTGGTGGTGTTCAGCGGAGAATCTCCTCAGAGGGGTTCCCTTTCACAAGGACATTCCCACGCAGACTGTCGTGACGGATGCGTCTCTTCTGGGATGGGGAGCGCACTCCGGGACTCTGCAGATTCAAGGCACGTGGTCACCGATGGAGGCCACGTATCACATCAATTTCCTGGAACTCAGAGCTGTTCACTTGGCGCTGAAGGCCTTTCTTCCGTCCTTCCGGACCAACTCTCTGCTTGTACAGACGGACAATACCACCACGATGTATTACCTCAACAAGCAGGGGGGGTCGAGATCACGCACTCTGTCACAGGAGGCGCAGACGATCTGGCACTGGCTCCTGGCCAGAGGACTGACGATAACGGCCACCCATCTACCAGGTGTGCAGAATGTTCAGGCAGACGCACTGAGCAGACTGCTTCAGGAAAACCACGAATGGGTCATAAACGACGAAGTACTAGGAGAAGTCTTCGCAAGGTGGGGAACTCCAGACGTAGATTTGTTCGCCACCGCCGAAAACAGCAAGTGCAGAGACTTCGCCTCCAGGTACTTCCAGCAAGGGACGCTGGGGAATGCGTTATGGATCGACTGGACGAACAACTTTCTGTACGCCTTTCCTCCCATTCCCCTGATTCCGGCGGTGCTCATCAAGCTGGCCCGGTCCAGGGCTCGGATGATACTCATCGCCCCGGAGTGGCCCAGGCAGTGGTGGTTCACGGACCTACTTCACCGGTCTCTCCTTCCTCACATTCGGTTGCCGTGCAGGCCGGACCTTCTCACGAAGTTCGGGGGACGGATGTTACACCCCAACCTCTCGTCTTTGAGTTTGGCGGCATGGCTCCTGAGATAGTGCAGTATGGCCATCTTAATCTGCCCGATGATTGCATGGACATTCTGAAGGAGTCCAAGAGACCTTCCACTAGGACTTCATATGCTTACAAATGGAAGAGGTTTTGTATCTGGTGCCAGTCTAAGAACTATGATCCTACGACCTGTAAGGAGGATGTCATCCTTCCTTACCTTTTACATTTGGCGCAGTCTGGCCTTAATGTGCATTCCATTAAGGTTCATCTGGCTGCATTGACTGCCTACAGGAAATGCCCTTCACAGACTTCCTTTTTCCAGATCCCCGTGATCAAAGATTTTCTGGAAGGATTGAAGAAAGTATTCCCTCCTGTCAGGCTTCCCTCGCCTTCATGGGAATTGAATGTGGTGCTGTCCAGATTGATGAAGGAACCTTTTGAACCTATTCATAAGGCTTCGTTGCAGCACCTGTCCTGGAAGGCGGCGTTCCTCGTGGCCATTACATCGGCCCGCAGGGTGAGTGAAATTCAGGCGTTGTGTTGTAATGAACCTTATACTGTATTTCATGCTGCTAAGGTTGTTATGCGTACTCACCCTAAATTTCTTCCCAAGGTTATTTCTGACTTTCATGTCAACCAGACTATAACTTTACCTACGTTCTTTCAGAACCCTTCATCCCCAGCGGAGAGGTCTCTCCATTCTCTGGATGTTAGGAGGGTGTTGAAATTTTATCTGGATAAAACCAAAGATATTCGTAGGTCTGACCAGTTGTTTATCAATTATGGATCGGTCAGGACAGGTCTTGCGACCTCTAAGCAGTCCATCTCTAGGTGGATTGTGTCCTGCATACAGTTGTGTTATCAGAAGGCTAATAAGACCTTAGGAGGTAAGCCTAAGGCTCATTCCACCAGGGGCAAAGCTGCCACGACGGCTCTGCTCCGTAACGTGCCGATTGCTGAAATCTGCAAGGCAGCCACTTGGAAGTCGGTTCATACCTTTGCTAAGCATTACTGCCTGGACACTGACGCCAGGGCAGACGCTCAGGTTGGACAGGCTTCGCTGCGGAATTTATTCGCACAATAGTGGCATTATGTATTTACTCTCTCCACCGCCGCTTAGTTGTGGGGATGGGCTTGCCATTCTATTCACTAGATTATGACTATACACAGAGATCCCCTACTACAGAAGGAGTAGTTTCTGTCCTGTAACTCCAGTTCTGTAGTAGGGGTATCTCTGTTATAGTCATAAGCGCCCTCCCTCCTCCCCGGTGGAGAATTCTTCATGTAAACAATGCTGCAGGTCTGGCGTTTTATACGCCTTCAAAAAGAACTGAAAGTAAGTTGTACCTGCTATGCATTCTGGGATACTGGGAGAAGTCTGGAAAGTTCTCTTAAAGGCACAGTATCCTATTTAAGCCACATAATGGCAGCCTATGGGGCTTGTCTGTCCCTACCTTCCTCTCTATCATTCCTGAGTCTTTGACTGGGGGAGGCAGGTTTCTCTATGGTAGAAACTAGCAGGCTGGGCTATGTGTGGTGAATTTTGGTGGAATTTCTAGTTGAAGTACTGGACAGTGTAGCCTGTGGATATAGGCTGCATTATTTGTCTTTAAATTCTCTCTTAAGTGTCTTTGCAGTTTCTGCATTATTTTGACAATTTAAGAGATTATTTTTGATTGCCGGGGTCCACGCACATGGGCGGGACTATTCACTAGATTATGACTATAACAGAGATACCCCTACTACAGAACTGGAGTTACAGGACAGAAACTACTCCTTCCGATTTGTCATTTGCTCCCCAAGTTAATCGTGTAGTTGGAATGTGCTTCGGGATACTCAAGACCCTACGTAAGGTCCTTGACCTGCTCCCCGTTGGTGCCAGACAGACTCTTGTGCATGCCTTGGTTACATCGAGACTCGACTATGCCAATCTCTTATATCTGGGCATCACGGCCAGAAGTCTCAACCGTCTCCAAGTATTACAAAATGCCACAGCCTGGTTGGTGCTGAGGCTTCCTAGGAGAACGCCCTCTAAAGCCGCTCTGAGGTCCCTTCACTGGCTTCCGTTCTGTGAAAGGATTACCTTCAAAGCTTTATGCATATGTCATCGTATCTTTGGAGGTAGAGCACCCGCCCCCCTAAACTGTCTCATCACCCCTTATAGACCAGAGCGGATGCTTAGATCCTCTGGCACTTGTCTGGCTGCTGTCCCCAAAATCCGTAAAGCTCGTATGGGGGGGGCAGATCGTTCAGACTCCTCGCAGCCAAGAATTGGAACTTGCTCCCTACTGAATTACGCCTCGAACCCTCTGAGGCCAAATTCCGTAGAGCTTTCAAAACCCACCTTTTTCGCCTAGCACTGCCCTAACCTTCCAACTCTCCCACATGCTCACTCTCAGCGCTGGGACCCGCCAGAGAGTGTAACCAAGCTCTTTATAAAATTCCAAAATAAATAACATTATTAATGTCTGTCTCAATTACTTTACACAAACCTATTTGCATACTTAGGCAGTGTCCCCGAATTACCACTTTGAAAGCATCCCACTCAGTTAGGTGTGATGTCGCAGAGCCTGCATTGTCATTGAAATAATCTATGATTTCTATGCTAAGTGCCCCTCGAAATGATCTGTCTTCCAGTGTCTCCGGCTGTAAGCGCCAACTGGGGATGGTTGCAACGGCATTATCCCATGACATTTGCAGTGTTTGTGGATTATGATCAGAATGGGTTCTCCCCAGATATTTGGTTGTGATCACTGCGGTTAAGAGATGTAAACCCTGGGAGTCTGAATAGTAGGAGTATTCCTTACCTGTGGGGTTTCTTTGTCTCCAGACATCTACAAGATGCCATTGCGTCATCCAGGTATTTAATGCCCTCTAAGCAAATGTCGTGGGTGTGCCGAGGAGGGGAGGAAAGTAGCGTTCAAGAGACACATCTAACACACAATTAAAATCCCCACCTAGCAGCCTGGGTATACCATGCCAGTCATAGAGTTTGCCACACAGTATGCCTAGAAAATGTGGACTAATCTCTGTTGGGTGCATATATTGAGCCCAGCAAAATGTGTCCACAGTCTAGGCGGCCCTTTACAAGGTCAAATTGTGGAAATTAGCCTTTTTAGGGGACCACCGGTGCAGGGGTTCACCCTTATCTGTCCACTGGTCCTTAAACCAACAAAATAGAGATTGGCACTGACGCTGGAATATCAAATAACAAGTTTATTAATCACATATGAGTGGGACTACATCAATACAATTCCCTCGGGCACTGTAGGAGGTAGTACAAGGAATACAGAAACCATGGGTCTTATATACTGGGTTTGTTGCTGAGTAAGCATGAAGACTCAAATAGAAGGTACAGGCATACACAGGAATAGCTATTGACTAACATGGTCATAAGTCCGCAAAGTGGGAGTGGAGACAGAACTGCTTACATCAGTTAAATTAGCCTGACAGTTACATTCTAAAACAGGTGCATTCTAGCAGCTACAGGCTTTTTTGAGCTTACACAGTGCTCTGGCTCAGTACTGAAGGAGTTAACTACAGTTTATGACTCAATCAGAATAGAAAGGGAGGCAACAGTGCAGATGGCAGAATCATATGGCTAACAAAAATTGATTTTTTTTCTGGAAACAAAGGTCCTAAGCCTAGAACATTATTTCAAAGCAATGTAATATAGACCACAATCGGAAACTATATGCACTTTTCTTATACCCAGCCGGGCAAAGAATTTATTAAGAAAATAGAGCAAATATTCAAAATATAAGTTACAATTTGACAACAAACATTTGACGTTTGAAGTAAGGCACAAGCCTGTGCCGTACTGAGAGATAGAGGAAAGTTGTTAAAGAGGGTGGAGAGGAGAGGACAGTTTACGTCAGGCAAAAAGAGAGAGAAAATAATTGATACCCATGGTCCCAAGCCATTAAGTGGGTCCCCCTTGTTTTTTGACAAAAAATAAATAAAAAATAACAAAAATGGATGCCCCGACCAAAATGGCTTCAGCTTATGCTATCAGCCATTATCTGTGATTTTCCACAGATAGCCCTTTTAGCTTTAGCTGAAGACTTTCGCTATGCATGAACGTTATCACCTATATCAATTAACATCAGTTTTCTTATGTATTTTTTTGGTCAGTTACTAGTCAGTCATTTATATGCTTGCCATTTTGTTTGGTTGATATACATGAGGTACAGGTAGAAGCACAAAGGGAACAGAGCATCGGGCCGTAATGAACACACAGATAGCAGGAAAAATAATGTCTATTTATCACAAACAGAACTGTGAATATCTTCCAACCTCAAGCAGAAAGCAAATCCCCAAACTACCCAGTTCAATTCCAAGTTCCAGGGCTCTGATCTATTTCAGTGGCTATCGTATTCAGTTTGGAAATATCCAACAGCACATGTCTGATGCAATGTCTAAATAAAAACATTATCTTGATAGACCTTCCAGTGTTCTTCTTTATGAGGGCTAGAGTACCAATGATATGTTCAGGGGGAGGGCAGAGGAGTACTTATCAAAGTGTGCACAAAATATTTTTCTTGCAGAAAAAACAGTATTCCAAATACGAATATTAAAGCAAGTACACATATTGTCACAAAAACAATCTTTGTTTTGGGGGACCAGGAGGACCAAACAGGGCCATGGGAATTAGGACGAGGAGCCGCAAAGGGCTGCTCCTCCTCAAAAATTGGACGACTAAAGGGGTACATTGCTAAGAAAAAAGTACTTGGGGAATTGAAGCCACTGTACAACCAGCCAGAGGAGGGTCTTCTCCCTGTGTCCGTCTGAGCCTCACAGGCAGGCTTTTATCGTTCATCAAGTGTTCACTTCTCCCACGGTGGAGCTGCACAACTTGCAACCCAGAAAAAGAATTGCGGCCCAGGCTGAAGGAAAAAGTCTTTCTTTCAGTATATGGCAATCACCCTCAACGATCCTGTCCAGTGTCTCAGGCAGTGCACCAGTATTTTTACACTTCTTTCTAAAAGGCACCAGAGACACAGCACCTATACCCTAAACTCAAGTCCTTCCCTAACTCCTATGCTGCCCTGCTGGCGCACTGCTGTTTGGTCAGGCCGCAGATTGTACCTAGTGTGCCCAGGCACCTCCTTATCAACAAACAAAGATGAAAAATTGTTTTCACTTGGGGACCGGGTCTCAGAGGCCTGATGCACAGAAACTGGAGTATCTGAAGCAACCTTTGATTCAGTGAGAGTCGCCTCAGGCAAAACCTCCTTGCTCTCTTTATCCATCTGTGCCTCTCTTAGCTAGGCATCAAAAAACATGGACATAGCGAAGAATCAGTTCTCCGTCCTGATTTGTGACCCCGTCTTTCACCCAAGAATTATCAGACAGTGGTAGGGGTACACGTTTCTTCCGGCCTTCCAGCCTCCAATGCTGTTATAGTGGCCAGAAACACCTGGGCTGAGTCCCTTCACCTTGGCTCCAAATATACTTGCACTTAGTGCCCCGGTTGGATCTGATATCCTGGCCCCTCTGGCAATGGTTGTAGGGCAGATATCCGTTAGTGAACAGAACAGAAATCTTTGGACAAAACATACAAAGAATCATTCAAAAGAGGATATTCAATTTCAGAAACGCCCCTATATTATTCATCTGAGGAACCTCAAAGAAAAAAGGAGTTTCAAAGCAACTATTTTTTTTAAACAAACTTGTCCTTAATATGTCATAGAAATCACGATACAGTTTCTCCTTTGTGAACCTTCACTATTGTGCAAAACTGCAGTCACCTCTAACATTATTTTCCTTGCATAAGAGCAACCATGTTTTGCGCTTATGACCATGCTCTCATATTATAGGTGTAGCGGGTAACTCTAAAACTGTGAATGTAACAGAGATTCATATTACATGAGTAACTGATCAATTAAATATAACCTAGTAGGTACATGAATTTTCCAGCACAACTTGTTTGTGGCAGACAAGAAAACAAGCAGAATGACATTTTGTTCTTAAAAATATGTGCTAAGGGCATATGGGCATCTTTCCTAGCACACTGAACCATATGCATCATACTTTTCTCGATCTGGGCCAATTAATATCATATTCAGGGGAGAAACCTATTCACCAGCTCTAGCAAGGTCTGTCAGCTCAATTACATAGACTAACTAACAAGGGACTTGTGATGCCTCTGCGACTTATGTAGTGCTGTAATTACATAAACAATAATGGTGTTGCCACCTGGGAATTTGGAACAAAAACCACCAACATATAGTTCCCCTTAAAGGTCAAATATGGGATTAACAGTCTATTCTACCCATCCTTTCATCCTTATCTAATTCCAATTTAATCGGTTTACAGACAGGATGGGCAGTAACATGGTGTATTTATTTATTCATTTTGTTAATTCTAACAATTTGTTCAAACAGTATTACTTAATAGCCAATTAGACGTGCACTGGTGAGGTGCTTTGTCTCTATTTATTCAAGAACATATTCACAGCATCCTATGAAATGATTGACTAAAGCAAGCCCAACCGATTGTCTCATGGCCGTTCCTAGACAGCTTAGACAGGCTCGAGAGAAAGAGAGAGAGCGAAAACACACCAACAAGCTGCCCAGCGTACTTTCCACGCAGAATAGCTCACAATACTACACATAATAGACACATAAACCAAGAAAAAAGACACAATAACACATATAACAAGCACAAAAAATAAAAAAACAGTGTGTTACTTAATTTTGCTTACCCTTAATTTGCCCAGGAGCTAGTCTCCTACCCCCTTCGACAGTTGGTAACCTAAGCAAGTGACCTCCTGTCGACAATACTTACCCCCTTTTGCAGTTGGGCAAGAATTGACTTGTAGGAGGTAAATAGCTAGGGAAATCCATACTAAGGAGACCATGTCCAATACTATTGGACTGTCCCACTTTAAAAAAAAAATGTTTGCTGTACAAGCACATTTAGTTAGCTAGAAAACATTAATCCAATGACCAACTACCAATTCCTTTAGCTATTGTGCTGCTTAACATGATGCCGAATGAATGTAAAATTAATGTTATTGCTTCCTCATCTAGGCCTGGCACAGCAATCTTAAATTGAAGCCATTATTTCTGTATGCATGGCAGAGCTGCTCTCTCTCTCTGGCCCCCTCCTTCGGAATTGCTTCCAAGGTCAAAGTGCCAGAGCAAGCCTGCCAGAAATAAACCCTCCTGTGTCGGCATTTTGCTTTCAACATTGCTAGTCTGCTAAATACAAAACTTGGCCTCTGACCTTTAAACCTGTTGTCCCTTGACTGAGCAAACTCATCCCCATGTGGCCATAACAATTCAAAGTAACTCTGTGAGAAGCATGACTAAAGAGCATCCCTGATCCATGCCTGTGTGCTGATATTTTAAAGGTAGGATGTAACTTCATTGTTTATTCTCGTGCACTGTGCTTTCACCACCTAAAGAACTGGCTAAAAATGTTAGTTTTCAGAATGCCAAAATACGCCCAGAACTATTGTGCATTAAGGCGTGCAATGTAATTCACATGTCTCTAGAGCTACTCTTTTTGTATAACTTTTAATTGTATTTGAGACTGCAGCCATTAGACCATGCTAGAAGTCATATTTTAAGTTTGTCACTAAGATACAGTAAAATTGTCATTGCTAGAGAAACTATTACTCACCTTTTTAATTTTAATGCACAATATATTTAACCATTTAAACATTGAAATCTTAATGCACAGTTTGCTCAGGGTAATTTTCTACATTGCTAAATATTATTGAATATTCACAGTAGTGTTATTAGACATTATAAATATCATAATGCAAAAACGATGTTTCATCGGTGTCCTTGAATTCAGGGCAGTCTGATGCCTAGTAGCAGTGGTTGGACCAGGACGCGGGCAGCTGAGAAAGCTGTTCTAATCCCGTCCTCTCTACAAGGATTTATTTTATTTGATCCTGTTTGACCGCATTTTCGACAAAGCAATGCCATGTCCATGTCCATGCAGCGCTCAGAACGTGGCCGATTGCGTGTAGAATGTCAGCGCACCTATTTAGTGTGTTTCATGGAAACCAACAACTTCGGCATTGTTGTGCTCTGTCGAAACGGAGAGAAGTACTCGAAGCAGCTGTATTCTATGCCCAGCATTGGCTTAAAAGTGTTTCTTGGTTTTTTTTGCACACTTCTCTTGAAACCATATGAGCAAATCCATGCATGTGTAAAGGGGCACCTCAATGCCCCAGCTGACATCATCAAACAAAGCCTCATTCTAGAAAACCTGTTGCTGGTGATTGTTAGAGATACAGGACTAGACCCTGGCAGCGCTAGCCTTGGTGCATATATGTAAAGGAGATAACTGCGTGTTTCAGTGAGGACAGTGTGAGAAGTTAGCCTGGCATATGATGTCCACTATTCTAGTGGGCACCTTGCACCAGTCTAAACGACCCTTATTGATGGTGGTTGTAAAGTCAATTTTATAGACAAGCTATCCTAGTGGTAGCATGGACCAGCAGTCTTAGGCTAAACTCCAAAGAGCATGTGAAGCTGTTTGTTTTACCAATTATAATCCCTTGAATATCAAATGAAAGGACACCACACAAGGTATATATCAAATATATATGTATTTATTTCTAACACAACCTCTCTGACTTCTTTATGAGGTCAGAGATCGACGTACATCACAAGTTACTCAATTAACATAAGATCAGTTGCACAAATACAGTTTTGCCCTTGGGGCCTCACAAACCATATACTAAGTAAGTGGTATAAGAACCACTTCGGGAATAGTGAATAGGCCTAGGGAATCACTGGGGCTACACTAGACAACCAAAGGTTAGGAAGTTGGAGACCCACGGGAGACGCGTGCAGTGTCTAAACACAGTCGCGAGTTACCATTGACAGAATGGAGAACGTAAAAGTTACAAAGTTAAAGATCTAGGGCACTTCCGGATGGACTACGACAAAACCACTTTAGACTTGGACCTTTGGATAGTCAATACCCACGGGAGCACTGGAGTACTCGAGTTACCTCACCCAGGGAAGTCGGGTGCATAGGTGTCTTTAGGTGTCGGGTTTCGTTGATGTTTCCTATGGAGATCTGCGAAGAAGTGCTGCAGGCTACCAGGGGAAAAGTGTCCGGGTGGATCCAAGGGTGGATCGAGGAACTGAAGAACCTTAAAACAGAGGGGACAGAGTCTTGGGTCACTAGCCAGTGACCAGGAAGGAACCAGGCGATGTCGAGGAGATTTCAGGTGAGGAGGTGAAGCTTGTCTCTGCAGCCACGAGGACCAGGAGGCGGCGACGACGACCAAGAGCTGGATTCAAGCTGACCCACAATGGATCTAGTTGATTTCGGCGGCAGTATCCGGATTGGACCCAACAAGCCTTGGCAACCGCAACCCATGCAGGAAGTGAAGATTGACTTCGAGTCAGACCAGCAAGGTCTGGGGAGCTTCTCCTTTGCAGGGAAGCTGGAGCAAGCCTGGAGCAACCAGGAAAGCGGTGTAAATTCAAAAGGAAGTCTTCAGAGGGCTAACTAGCCAGCGAACTAGCAACCAGGAAGAAGCGTCAAGCTGAAATGCAGGTGCAGGCCCCACGCAGCACTCGTGGAGGGCTAAGCTTTGGTGCAAATGGCGCTCGGTCTGTGGCTTCTCATACCCCAAAGCACAACTGCGAGGGTACATCGGGAGTCGAGCAGTTAGCAAAATGCAGGAAGTCCAGGGTGTCCGGTCCCACGTCTCTTGTGTCTGCCACGGGTCTCAGCTTTGCTGTGGATGTGGATCGGAGTCGGAGAAGTCTGAAGGTCCAGTTCCTGAGTCACTGAATCTTCGGGTTCCGGCAGGAGCATCAACAAAGCAAACCGGCAAGTTACTGGTGGTGCTTGTTTGCACAGGGTGGTCACTCCTTGACCACAAGGGAGATGTCTTCAGTCTTCTAGTCGATATAGAACGTTGAATGCCCAAGAGTTTCGTTTCAGTCCAGGATAATCTAAAGTCTCTAGACACAGCTCCTATCTTTATTCTGATTTTAGGGCCTGGATTACCTGCTAGGTCCCTCTTATGGGTGGACCTGGGAAGGGGGTGGTTACACCTCTTTCCCTTTGTCCAGTTTCGTGCCAGAGCTGGGGCTGGAGTGCCCCAGCAACTGGTTTGAACGGGGCTATGCATAGAGCACCTTGTGTGCCCCAGGCAGTGTTTGGAAAAGCATCTTTCCATTCAACCCACCCTGCCCCAATACACTATAGGCTGTCTGGGGAGGTGCTAGCACATCCCCTGACAGGAAACCTATTGTCCAGGCCTCCCTTGCCGGAGTTTTGTCCTACAGCAGGAGATCAGACTCGTGTCTGTGGCAGCAGCATCCATTGTTTGATGCTGAGGCTCTGTTTAACTTTAACCGGGTAAAGCAGTAACTACATGTCTTCTCCCTCTAGAAGGGTGGAATGCTACCCCCGCCGCCAGAACTGGCGAGGGGGTAGTATTCCAAAGTGTTTGACACCTTACACGACATGTTTTGATAAAGCCAAACCAAAGTTAGCATTAACTGCGAGGATTATATGCACTTAAGATTATATGGTATGGCTATAAGGAGATGGTTCCGAAAGCTGCAGAGGGGCTCAGCTCATGCTATGGCACCCTCTCACATAAAGCCAAGCACTCTGCCTCCAGGATTGTTAAGGCCTGCCATACAAGTGACTTATAGGTTACTATGTGTCTATATATAAGGTAGATATAGATATACTATATCTAAGTAAGGGGTGATTACACCACCTTACCCAAGCTGAGTGATCAGCCTGTGGTGTCAGTTTGGATGGCCAGCCAGGGGTGGCGTAATACATGGTGCAGCCCCTGGTAGGCCTTGGATTCACCTATGCCCTGGGTACCCATGGTACACTATGCAGGGGCTCACAAAGGTGACCCAATACCCAATCAGGTATGTACCTAAAGTACATGGTATCAATTCAGAGAGAGAACAGCTGGGCTTTGGGTCTGATTAGCAGGCCCACAGCCACACTAAAGTCGAAAAACCAGAGAATCACAGCAAAAAGTGGGGGTGACCATAGGAAGCAGACCCTACTCTCCTACAGACAGTGCTAACATTCATGTTCTGAGGGCGGAAAGTGGCGGCATATGAGGCTACAGTCACACCCTTTGCCGCTTCTGTGGCCGCTTTTTGTGAAAAACACTGTAACACTCATTACACGTTGGGGCGGGGGTCATGCCAGCAAAGCAGACCGTTTACACCCTCTGTCTGTGATGCTGCAGCACGAAAACTGCACTATGCTAACTTCTTTTATTTATATATATATATATATATATATATATATATATATATATATATATATATATATATGTATGTATATATATATATATGTGATGTATTTCCAATAAACACAGCGCTATAGAGCCCTAAGAGCGCAGTCCCGGACGCTTTCTCTTTTCCAGGTCACTTCCAGCCCTTTGCAACTATGGAGTGTCGCGAACACCTGTCCCAGTGGCTTGAATGATCTTTCATTGTGACAGCCCCCCACCCCAAGGAGTGTAAATTCTTTCTTGAGGCGATAAGCCCCCCTTTCCTGTTACTTCAGATGTGGGTGAGGACCAGCTGTTGGTGCACCCCCCGTTAACGCATTGCTGCACTTCAGGAGCCGGGTCACACCCTGACAAGAGAGTAGGAAGACATTTGTTACGGTTTTTGTATAACTCTAAAATGGAGTGTGATTGGCTTGTGGCGCTTAGGAACTCCTCATTTTATAAAAATGCCTAGTGACTAAAGCTGCCCTTCAATGCCTGCTTTGTTACAAAGACCTCCACTGATATACGACCTTGTGCTTTGTGCTTGAGTAAAGATATGCAGTGTAAAAGCATAGTAAAATGTATAATACGATAAGATAAGGTTAGTAGTGACGTCATTAGAAAGTGAAAACGAGGCCAGAGGCACAAAATATGTGGTCATGGGTTAATTGTCTTGCTTTATTTCGGAGAAACGTTCATGGACAATAGGGCGCCTGCTGCTTTTTATCAGAATATTTCAAAAAGCAAAAGTGTCTGGAATGCTTACCCTGGCTGCCTCGCCAACAAGCGCCTGTGGCTAGCGATAGCCAGACAGTCTCCGCTTGCCCTTACCAACCATTCGCTGGGCACGAGCAGCGTCAATCATTTATTAAAGCAGTGCTCCCTCAAGTTCCTTCCATCCCTCTGGTGACTAGGCCTTGCCCATAAAACAAATACATTAAAAAATGGTTATCTAGCTCCCATCGGACTTTCAACCAACACAGACGTGATTTTTAGTACCAACGGCTGTGGAGCTTGCTTTATCTTATTTATTTTGTTGTTTAGTGGTAGTTTTTGTAGTATCATACCTCCTATTGTTCTTTTGGGTGGTTATTGCTCAAGTAAACAAGCATTGGCATAACCAATAGGTCTCGCTTTTGGAACCGTATAAGTATTTGATTATGCAGCACAATGGCCTTGTTTACAATGATTTAGGCTGCATCTCCCATTGACCAGCTAAAAAGATAACCAGCATTGGCATAGCCAATAGGTCTCGCCTTTGGGACCTTATAAATGTTTAGCCATGCAACAGTTGTTGCACCAAGAATATTGTGCTGGATAACTAAACACTTTTTGTGTGTGATTTGTTTTTAGCCTAATGAAGTTATTCATTTAAGCTGGTAGTTGCAGTCCCCTGTTTGGGTACCGGGACTTATTTTTCACCATCAGTCTTTGACTCTGCACAGGAGTGTAAAAGGCAAAAAAGGTGGGAATCAAGGAAGAAAGACTGAAAACCGTAACAAAGGTAGAAAGGAGGGTTGAAAAGTAACCTGCAAGAATGATGTGAAGTGGCGGGGAGTGTATAGTGGTGGAAGAACAAGACAAGACAACCTCAGTATTCCGTAACCCTGTCATTCTTCAGCATCAGTGGCAGATATCTGAGAAAACCTCTGGGTCCTGGAATGCTTATTCTTTTACAAATAAAACACTGATCTGATGCTGCACCTTTCATGCTTTCCTTCCGATACGTACCTAAATTGTACTGATTTCTACAGTTCCTCATTATGATGTGAAAGTGTTCTCTGAACTCCTAAGATGTTATTTTCGATTACTCTTCTGTTCTATATGACGTCTTCTGATACCTTTGGGTGAATCATGCTGAACGAGTACACAAATAAAATACGTAGTATCCGGTATAGGTGCCCTCCCTCTTTAATATTGGGCTTTGCGCCACCATTGCTGCCTGCTTTTGCCTGACGTGCTGCCCCCTCATTCGTCTAATCCGGGAATGGATGATCCTACTGTATCGGTGGATGATGAAAGGAAAAGTTTCATCATGTTCCCCAGACCCCTGCCATTCAGAATATCTGATGCCAATATGCATGCTGGGCACAGGATAGGAGAAATGCCTTCGTAAATGTGAGAACTAAGAGCATGCGACAAGGACAACATTTCTGACGCCCATGCAGGCAGTCTGTTTGTCAATCTGGTAGGAGATGACATTGAGGATCTGCTAATAGCATTCTGGAAAACATGATAAAGACGTCTGAAAGAACATTTCGATATCTAACGCACCAGAGATGGTGAATACTATATATTGAACAGTATGTGCCAAATACCAAGAGAATCAATGGACGCCTACACCACACTTTTACGTCCGCTGGTCACACACTGTTATTTTCACCTCTTCAACAATGACAAAGCAGTCTTACTAATAATAACAGAGCACTGCTGCTCAGTGTCTTTTCATAAGAAACGAATAAAACCACCACTGATTCTGGCAAATGTTCTTCGCATGGCACCGATGAATACGAGAAAAGTCTCCCGTGGTGCCGAGGGAAGCAGTCTGTCGAGAACTGCGAACAAGTATTGCAAATGGCTGGCTGGCAGACTGTAACAACAATACTGTAAGGCCAAGAAAGATCACAGATTAGGCTGCTGTTGCAAGCCCTCTTTCTCTCATGCTAACTCCTTGCTCTGTCATAGTCTGGCAATGAAGCACGTGTGGAAAGGACAGCAAATTTAACAAAATAAGTAAGTCTGGAGTGGCTAAAGCCAATAAATCGATACAGTTGCAGCTCACAAGGCATTTTTAGAAATACAGTAATCGAGCTCTTGTCACAGAGATAAAGCATGGTGAGTATCAACAATCTCCTCACCAGACACTTTCAGCTGCCATCATACTCGTCTCCCTGAACAACTCTAACTCATGCAATCATCGCATTGTAAAGTCCTAGGCCATCTATAACTACAGGATCAAGAGTGAGAGCCCTAACAAAGTAAGAGGCTCTTTAACCTCTTCGCTGCTGATGACGAGCTACGGCGCTCGTATGCTGATGACGAGCTGAGCTCGTCCTGTAACGCGGCTTCTGAAAATTGCCGCACACAGCAGGAAAAGCCGCCGCAGCGAGGCGGTTAAAGGCTATCATAGCTACCAACAACTTTATCAAGAATATGGCAGACCAGATCAGACAGGGCAGCATTCCCAAAATCGATCTGTCAATCCTGTCTTTCATCTCACCCAAATAGTATATGCTTTGAACCTCTCCACCGACAAGGCAACACTTTTCCAGTTGAAGACCACGTGATATGAACACAATATCATCCCCTTGAATACTGTGAAAGATATATGGAGAAATATTTACACTGCTCCTAATTGTATCTCTTTTGCAGACCACCTTCCAAGACAAGATGTCCTCGACACCAGACCGATCCTACCACACCTCAGAAACTGCAACTTGGATCACAACAACGAGCACAAATTACGCCATGTCCCACACATTCCTTTCCCGAGAAACATTACTGAGAAGGCTCAGGTAACCAACTCCATGATAAAATGAAATCCGAAGCCTTCCTTCAGGACCACAAGTCCAACTTGAGGCCTTACTGCACCATGAAGCCAGTTACTTTTTGACTGGGTGCAAATGTTCTCTGAATTGCAGGTCATCGTGTCCCCTTATGTTAAATTAATCTCGGCTAATGCAGATCCCATGGAGCCTCAATCCGCCGATCCTTTTTTGTCCCACTGTGACATCGTATATGGAGACCTGCCATATGTATTGTATGGGAATTAGTATGGGAAGGAAAAGGAAGAAAGAGGTGAATCTATGTCTCTCTAACAAACCCCAAAAGAGGAATAATCCCTTTCAGGACGAATTTCACCCACGATAGGTGGCATGCTTCATTATATGGGCTTCTCCTGCCAGTGGGAAAACCTAGTCCCAATGAGGGCTACATCTACCTCTCTGTGAGGTAGGAGCTCTGGGATGTTTGAGTTAATCTTCAAAAGTTGTTACGGATGCTAAAATCCCATATGTGAGTAGTAAGGTGTTGTGAGGGTGCAGCTCGATAAGTCAGTGGAAGTGAATTAAAACTGCCTAGTGTGGATAAAAAGATTCTTTATTGGCTCGTCCGAACTGGCAGGATTGAAAAGCAATGCAAAGCAGGATCAAATTAAACTGCTAAGATGTGAAGAGGTCGACATGTTTCCGCCTTCGTAATCTATAAAAGTATGTAGGCTTTCATCAGGACCAAAGGGTAAACAATGCTGCAGCTGAGAAAAAAATGAAGTGCATTGATGTTGTGCAACAAACTCGTGCCACTGTAAATATATCGCATTGGTGTGTGCAAATACAGTCATGGGCGACGGGCTCTCGGTTGTGCAGCTGTTAATGTATTGTACTGATGTTTGCGAAATACGTTCATCTGCGGTACACACTTGCTACTAGGCACAGTTCAGTGGCAGCTATCCCAGACTAGGGTAAACTTACGAGTATGCTTTAATTATGGTATCAACATAGTCAAAGACCACGCGCTAGTGGTTCGAGCCAAGTTAGCAGCGCGTAAATGACTGTACCCTGTAGTTTGGAAACTTAGTATTACAAAGCTCCATACGTGCTCTAAATCATTATTCACAGGGCATTTCGCATATATCGAACATTTTTGGAAGTAGCTTTAAAAGTGTTAAAGGGGCCTGCCTACATTAAAGATAAAGGTCTTGTTATGATAAGGACAAAAACAAAGATCGACCACCATGCTCATTTCCCCGGCTCAGTTCTCCGTCGGTACTCCATCGTAGTACATAAATTGTAACCGGAGGTACCGATGGTGGGGGGAGGGGAGAAAAGTATTTAAATACTGGCAAAAAGTCTGACTCATGACACCTGAAGACCTCAAGGTGTCTAGGGGCCATGCCTGTGAGTTTCACTGCACATGTGCAGACACACAGTGTCTGTCACTGCGCATGCTCTGTAAAGCCCATTTCTGTGAGCAGAGCTTGTGCTGACTCTGCTCATCTTTAATCCCTTCTATGCTTATGAAGGCCCCTGTCCGTCATGCACCACAGTGGGCGTGTGCTGATGACGGCTGGGGGCCGTCATGAACCCGCCCACTCATTAAAAGCGCCGCACAGGCGCAGAATCGCGGCCGAACCCAAAGGGTTAAAGACAGGCTAGCTTTATTAAGAACAATTCCTGCGGCGCTTCGACATTGTAAATGTCCTGCTGGTTGTTATAACTGATAATCATGCATGTGTGATTGTATTGTGTTGTATTAATTGGCAGAACTTGGATATTAAAGAGTTTTATTCGTGTGTGTGATATGTGATAGTGATTTTACTATTCATTGGGCCAATCAATGTTTTGCATAAATAACTGTGAATCCTGTATAGCAAGGGTCTGTCAGATGTCTTTCACAACGATATCCAGGGAATTTCTTCATTTAACCCTGTAACAGCGCTGTTGATCCGATGCACCCACCGTTGTGTCCTTCGGAACAGGAATTTCGATATGTCCATAATATGTGAAGGAACATACGGTTGTTTAAGAACAGTCCACCGCAATTCGTCTGCATGATGATTCATGTCTAAGAAGTGATTGGTCTGTTTTGTAGATATTGTTTTACACCGGATGGTGCTTTTGTGCTCTAGTATCCTTGTTATTATTTTGCGCGTGGTCATCCCCACGTAGCGTAAGCCACACGGGAAGATTATCAAATAGACCACTTTCTCACTATTGCAGTTGGTATGTCTCGGTAGAATTCAGGGTTTGTTAGTGCCAATGTCGACTTCAGTCATGCGTGATGTTTGAGGACATGCTGCACAGGAACCGCATGGAAAGTGTCCTTTGACAGGCGGTAATCCCCATAGTGACTCCTGGTCTGAGGGTTTGTGCTTAAATATCGGACTTGTATGTACAATCTGATCCTTGATGTTCGTGCTCCTTTTGAATGCAAACAAATAAGTAGGTGGAGCTGCTCTACTATTGTTCAAAAATTTCCAATGTTTTAGAATACTCTTTTTGATTTTGTTGGAGTAACTGCAGAAATTATTGACGCACGTCAGCCTAGATTGCTCATCCTTGGGGCTGGCCACCTCAATAAGGGATATGTTAGAGAGACGTACATTCACCTCTTTCTTCCTTTTTCTTCCCATACTGATTTCAGGCTACCTTCGACCTGAGAAGTCTTTAGTGTTATGATTGTGATTTTTGAGGGGAATTACTTCTCGCAGGTCTTTAAACTAAATTCCTTGGACCCTCTTTTTGAGTTCCTTGTGTTATGCTATGAGAACAAGCCAGCCCGAACTGCTAGGCTGGTCCGATCTAGATGGGAACACAAGCTCTCCGAGACTACTTTCAGCCTACTTTGACCTCATCAATGAGGTGCAGTGTGATGCCTGTGGCACAGTGTGACCAGAACACACATATGGGCATGCAGGCCATATTTAGTGATTCTGCTGCTGCAAACAGAAAGGGGATGGAAACAATGTAACAGGCATGTTTGAAAGGGCAAAGCTATGGGTTGTATCTTTTTTGAAAGAAAGTATGTACCGGAATATGCAAAGGAGAAGAGGTATTGCTGCTATCACCTGTATGCTATGGGGTTAATCCATGGATAGTGCACGTCTGAGACGCTTTTCAACATCTTTTACAAATCAGGTGGTGATCATTGCACTATTGTCTAATTCCATAACTATACTGATGATACGCAACTAGTGTTCTCGCCTGCCATAGGCCAGCATTT
Source organism: Lissotriton vulgaris (assembly GCF_964263255.1). NCBI lineage: Eukaryota > Metazoa > Chordata > Amphibia > Caudata > Salamandridae > Lissotriton > Lissotriton vulgaris. The sequence goes on from NC_141687.1 coordinate 209,614,142, forward strand.
AGATCAAGGTAAAATCAATAACTTGATCCAGCTGTGCATGCATGACAACTGGCTCTGGGCTCTGTCGCAATGAGATAAAGACTAAGTTTATGTTGGTCTGAAGAGATGCCACACCAAAGAATACCAGCATTGGTAAAGCGAGTAGGTCTGGCATATGCAAGTGCTATTGGCTTTGTAAATGCCTGTGGTGAGGACGGGGAGTCCGCCACGGTAGAAGACAGGAAGTGGAACCCGTCGGACAGAGACGCCCATGACTGCCCGAAAGTAGCTGCCGGTCTTGTTGTTCGTAGGGTCATGCAGGCAGGGAAATCAAGGAAGGACAATATATACACGGCCAGACAGAGTCCCGGCGGCGTCTTTAGGAAGCAATTCCATGGTGCCTGGAGGAAGACGAGGAGCCCAGCAGTCCAGGAGAGGAGCAGCGTCTGGAGGAGCCCAGCAGTCCCGGAGAGGAGCAGCGTCCAGAGGAGCCTAGCAGTCCCGGAGAGGAGCAGTGTCCGGAGGAGCCCAGCAGTCCTGGAGAGGAGCAGTGTCCGGAGGAGCCCAGCAGTCCCTGAGAGGAGCAGCATCCAGAGGAGCCCAGCAGTCCCGAGAGGAGCAGCGTCCGGAGGAGCCCAGCAGTCCCGGAGGATGTGCGGACCGGAACCCGAGGGAGCACACCCCAAGGTTGTACAAGATGCTCACGCCCGACGGTCCCAGGAAGGGAGAACATGCCCCAGGTCCGGACGCCACGGCCCTGTGGATGGGCCGTGGCTCAAGGCAAGTATCATTGAGGGGTGCCTTCCAGTGGGGGGGATAAGTGGTAGACTCACGCCGGCCTCCTTCCTCCACATTCCCTCCCTTCCCTAGTATCCCCACTGCCTATGGTGATGGTAGCACATATCAGTTGAAGAAGATCAGTGTGACTAATCCCGATCCATTTCTTTCTTTTTCCTTCCGGGGAGAGCCAACGGGGGAACAGACCAGCGCCAGAGCAAGACGGTACCCAACGAAGCAGACCAGCCACCCCGGGAAGTGTCTGACACATCGCCTGTTCTTGTTCTTGTTTTTTTTTCCTTTACCTGTGAACAGAAAGAGATTTATCCATTGCCTGAAAAACGTTTCCTAATAAAGACGCTCCAAACAAACGCCCTGATAGACCAGTGCCTCATTGTAACGGCCACTCAGACATTCTTACAAAGTGGTGTCAGAAGTGGGATTTGCATGCCGACCACACCGTGACTAGCTATGATACAGCCCATACAATTGGACAAAATGGTCACCCAGCTGGCCGAAGTGCAAAGACACCTCCAGTTGGTGCTCGAACAACAAATACAGGAAGCCCGACTAGTGAGGGAAGCCCTACAGGATGCCCTAAAGGAACAAGCTACCAGAACCGCAACCAATCAACAAGTCCAAGACACAGCCGTCTTGAGACTCACCTATGCGGTTGTCAACGCCCGGGTCCACCCAACCGTTCCTGGGACAGTATATAAGGAAGGGGAGGATCCTAATTATTTTTTTCTAAACTTCGAGAGGGTAGCATCCACAGCAGCCTTGGTCCAAGGAGAGATGGGCCAGTACATTGCCCCACTGCTCTCGGGGGAATTGCAGGCGGCATATCAAGCCGCCAACCCAACAGGAACCACCGCCTATGACGACCTGAAAAAGGCGATCTTGGAGAGACTAGGGTTCGACCAAGAATACTATCGTCTTAAATTTAGAAAAGAGAAATGGGCTGCAGGAGACAATCCCCGGGCATTGTATTACAGGATACAGGATATGGGAACAGGTGGCTTACCGCCCACGTATCCACAATGGGAGAAGTTGTGGAAAAGGTTTATCTGGAGCAGTATCTGGAAGCATTACCGCCTTCCACCCGCTCATGGGTGAAACAACATCCTAACTTGGACACTTCCTCCGCAGTGGACATAGCATGTGTCTACCATAGATCCCCTGATTTCAGAGTAGGCAATCTCCGACCCCAGCTTTCCCTTCCTTCCTCCCGGACCTCTTCTTATGCCCAGCCTAGGTTCCCAACCAAAACCGACCCAAAACCTCTAATTCCCCCTGTCCTGCCCCAAGACCGGCCTTGACCCCTCCTAACACTAGTGGACAAACCCCACAATGCTTCCATTGTGCAGAGTGGTGGCATATAGCCAGATACTGCCCACAGAAGCACCCACCCGCTGAACCTATGGAGGTGGGCTATTCACGAGGCAGGATATTCCTCACTAAGGACGGACCGCAGCGGTATAAGACCGAGGTTTACCTAAACGGGGAAATAAAGACAAGCCTTACTGGACACCGGGTGCCATGTCACCGTGATTGACGGGTCCCTCTTCAAGGCTCCCCAACCACTGGGCTCAGAACATATGAGGTTAACCTGTGTTCATGGCGATACGAAGTCCTACCCCGTAACCGAGGTTCTGTTGGACGTAGACAACGATCCTCACCTTAAGAGGGTAGGGGTGATTCCTTCCCTCCCAGAGGCTGTAATCATAGGGACCGATCACCCTAAATTCGATGAGTATTTGGAGAAAAAGAAAGGGAAGGTACAGACATGGCTTCAGGAGGCCCCTTTTTCCTCAACAGACCTAGAACACCCACACCCTAGGGCCAGGAAAAGCAGAAGGGAAAGACGTAAGGAAAAAAATGACTTCCTCTTTTCTCAGGCATCTAGTACCGCTCTCCCTCTTTCCCTTGCAGACAACAACGGGACGGGCTGTTGCAGTTTCAGAACCGCCCAGCGAGAGGACGAATCCCTCACACATGCCTGGGAACACGTCCAAGAGCAGACACCAGAGCAGGTAGGACAATTCTTTCTTATGGAAAAGGGACTGTTGTACAGGGCAGAATGGAAATCCACCGAAGTGAATAAACAATTAGTTGTACCATCCCTTTACCGGGAAAGAGTCCTCCTGCTAGCACACAACAAAATGGAAGGGGGTCACTATGGGAAGGAGAACACCCTCAAATATCTGTTAGAACGGTTCTACTGGCTAGGAGTGTACAAATATGTCATGTCGCCAAACATTGCGCTGCTTGTGTAAGATGCCAGTATTCAAATCTGGGAGGTGTCCCAAAAGCCCCCTTACATCCCTTACCCATTATTGATGTCCCTTTTAAGAGGGTCGGAATGGATCTGGTTGGACCCCTGACTCCTTCCGCTAAAGGTCACCGCTATATATTGGTTATCATTGACTACGCTAGCCGATCCCCAGAAGCCTTCCCCTTGTCAAGTATGACCACCCCGGCAGTAGCCTAAAGCCATGATCACCCTGTTCTCAAGAGTTGGTTTTCCCTCTGAGATTCTAACGGACCAGGGGACCCCGTTCGTCTCACGAATGATGGGCCAAATCTGTGACATATTGGGGATTCATAAAATCCGCACTTCGGTCTATCATCCACAGACAGACGGTCTTGTGGAAAGATACAATAAGACCATCAAGAATCTACTCCGCAAGGCCGTCTCTGAGACAGGGAGGGACTGGGACCAAACGCTACCTCTGGTTCTTTTTGCTCTACTAACCCATGAACAGAGGTCTACAGGGTTTTCTCCCTTCGAATTATTGTTCGGAAGAAAGCCAAGAACACTGCTCGACATGGCAGCAGAACACTGAGAACAAGAAGATTGGGAGGGGAAACCCCTATCAAAGTATGCCACGGACCTTAGGTCATCCCTGACAGATCTCTGGGGAATAGTGCACAATAACATGCAGGAGGCACAAGAAACCCAAAAGAAATATTATAACAACAACAGTAAACTCAGAAAGTTCCAACCAGGCGACCCGGTCCTTATTTTGCTTCCCTCCTCGGAGGACAAACTCTTGATGAAATGTCAGGGACCGTACACTATAGAGAAAAGAGTGACTCCAGTCACTTACAGCTTGTTCCTACCACACCGTAACACAGGAAAACAGATATACCATGTCAATCTGGTGAAAGAGTGGAGAGACCAAACCCCCTTAGGGGTAACAAACACGGCCCTCTTGGCCGGTTCCTACCCTCCTATAGACATTCCCCCTTTCCCAGTACAGGAACACTCTGACCACCTAGACCCGACAGGGACGGTGTTGACAGAACCCCAGAAAACTCAAGTCGAAGCCCTACTAACATCTTTTCCCGGCTTGTTTTCCAATCGCCCGGGTTTAACCTCCCTGATCCAACATAAAATCACACTCTTAGTTCCCGACATTGTAAAGCTGAAACCATACAGGATCCCAGAAGCGCATCAGAGGTTGATGGACCGCCTCCTTAAACCCCATCAGTCATATGCAGCAGCTTATCTAGATGATATCGTGGTATTTAGTCAGACATGGGAAGAACACCTGGAACACAGAAAGGCCATCTTCACAGAGATACAGAAAGCAGCTATAACCATCAACCCAAAAAAATCTCTGTTAGGCACTAATGAGATCCAATACCTTGGCTTACACCACTAGTGAGGGCTGTCTGAAACCACAGATCAACAAGGTAGAAGCCATACAGGCGGTCTCCAGGCCAACCACGAAAAAGGAGGTTCGCTCCTTTTTGGGCTTCATAGGTTACTATAGGCGGTTTATCCCAAACATTTCATCCATCACTAGCCCTCTTACTGACCTATTATCCAATGGTCGCCCTGCAAACATCCGCACATGGACCTCAGACCAGGAAGACTGTTTTCAAGCCCTCAAGCACGCTGTTTGCACCGCCCCTGTGCTACAGTGTCCGGACTTCCAGCGGCCGTTTGTGTTACAGACGGATGCCTCAGGCCATGGCTTGGGAGCCGTATTGTTGCAACCCGACCAATCAGGTGAGCTCAGACCTCTTTTGTTTATCAGTCGGAAGTTGCCCCCACGGGAGGCACACTATTCGACAGTCGAAAAAGAATGTCTGGAAATAAAATGGGCCATAGAATCGTTACAATATTACTTGTTGGGCCGGCAGTTCCTTGTCCTCACCGACCACGCTCCCCTGACCTGGCTTTCCAGACACAAAGACACAAATGCTCGCATCCTTAGATGGTTCCTCGCTCTGCAACCTTTCTCGTTTCAGGCTATTCACGTTCCTGGAGTGAAACAGATCAGTGCGGACTACCTGTTCCGGTACCCTTCTCTCGAATAGCCCCACCGTCCATTCCTATGGGGGAGGATCTGTGGTGAGGACACGGAGTCCGCCGCGATAGAAGACCGGAAGTGGAACCCGTCGGACCGAGACACCCATGACTGCCCAGAAGTAGCTGCCGGTCTAGTTGTTCGCGGGGTCATGCAGGCGGGGAAATCAAGGAAGGACAATATATACACGGCCAAGACAGAGTCCCCGGCGGCGTCTTCAGGAAGCAATTCCATGGTGCCCGGAGGAAGACGAGGAACCCAGCAGACCAGGAGAGGAGCAGCGTCCGGAGGAGCTCAGCAGTCCTGGAGAGCCGCAGCGTCCGGAGGAGTCCAGCAGTCCCGGACAGGAGCAGCATCCGGAGGAGCCTAGCAGTCCCGGAGAGGAGCAGCGTCCGGAGGAGCCCAGCAGTCCCGGAGAGGAGCAGTGTCCGGAGGAGCCCAGCAGTCCAGGAGAGGAGCAGTGTCCGGAGGAGCCCAGCAGTCCAGGAGAGGAGCAGAGTCCGGAGGAGCTCAGCAGTCCCGGAGGATGTGCGGACCGGAACCCTGAGAGAGTACACCTCAAGGTTGTACAAGGTGCTCACGCCCGGCGGTCCCAGGAAGGGAGAACACGCCCCGGGTCCGGACGCCACGGCCCTGTGGACGGGCCGTTGCTCAAGGCAAGTATCATTGAGTTGTGCCTTCCAGTGGGGGTGGTGGGGGTCATAAGTGGTAGACTCACGCCGGCTTCCTTCCTCCACATTCCCTCCCCTCCCTAGTATCCCCACTGCCTATGGTGACGGTAGCACATATCAGTTGAAGAAGATCAGTGTGACTAATCCCGACCCATTTCTTTCTTTTTCCTTCTGGGGAGAGCCAACGGAGGAACAGACCAGCGCCAGAGCAAGACAGTACCCCACGAAGCAGACCAGCTACCCCGGGAAGTGTCTGACACATCGCCTGTTCTTGTCCTTGTTTTTTTTTTCTTTACCTGTGAACAGAAAGAGATTTATCCATAGCCTGAAAAACGTTTCCTAATAAAGACGCACTAAACAAACGCCCTGATTGACCAGTGCGTCATTGTAACGGCCACTCAGACATTCTTACAAAGTGGTGTCAGAAGTGGGATTCGCATGCCCACCACACCGTGACTAGCTATGATACAGCCCATACAATTGGACGAAATGGTCACCCAGCTGGCCGAAGTGCAAAGACACCTCCAGTTGGTGTTCGAACAACAAATACAGGAAGCCCGACTAGTGAGGGAAGCCCTATAGGATTCCCTAAAGGAACAAGCTACCAGAACAGCAACCAATCAACAAGTCCAAGACACAGCCGTCTTGAGACTCACCTATGCGGTTGTCGACGCCCGGGTCCACCCAACCGTTCCTGGGACATTATATAAGGAAGGGGAGGATCCTAATTATTTTTTTCTAAACTTCGAGAGGGTAGCATCCACAGCAGCCTGGTCCAAGGAGAGATGGGGCCAGTACATTGCCCCACTGCTCTCGGGGGAATGGCAGGCGGCATATCAAGCCGCCAACCCAACAGGAACCACCGCCAATGCTTCTGTTATCTTAAATTTGTTGAACAATTCATCAACCGTTTCACATTTTCTGGATGTCAGGAATCCGGTTTATGTCGCCTCTTTCTCATAGAACCGTCTTAAAATTCTTTCACTCAGAAAATTAAATCAGTATTTCTATTTAGTTGAAAAGCTGCTGGGCGGTCGCAGTTTTAAACTGTTTAAAGGTGAGTCGGAAGATGGTTGTGCAGATGTGTCACCATCTTAGTAAAATTCCTTATAACTGCGTGCGTCACACTTTTTCTCCTCCCACCAGCACCCCCTCCCAAAAAAATGAAGAAAGTATGCTAAGACATTATTGCTCAAGAAAGGAAGGAATGGAGGAGGAGCCACGACACCAACCAAGATGGCCGCATAGTCTCCCGGCTCCGCTGACCTCCGTCCTACGCTCTAATATCCTGCCATCTATCCTGATTTCCTGCCCCGGATCCATGTGTGTGACCTGTCTTGCACTTCAATGAGGTGCTCCCGTAGTTTCTCCGACATCGTGAAGCGAAGTAACATCGAGTATTGATTTGAGGCCTAACCTAGCCGAGAAGCCGGGGTCTCGAGTGCTGGCCTTGCCGGGTCCGAGTTGAACAACATCGGACTGCTGGAAGCGGTTGGGTCCGGTCTCTGGAACATTCGAAATTTCGGAATCACTTTGCTACCGTCTGCTGCCTGCTGCTCTATAGGAGGTGAGGTGACGAAGACGCGCGGTGCTGGGTTGCGGGGGTCCCGGTCCGGGGGTCCGGCATTCATACCGACGGCGCCCCTTGGGTTGGAGCCTCGCTACGCGCTACTGCACGCTAACAGTTTATCCCTCATGGCTAATACCCGCTCCGCCTAAATCGTGCCCCGGAGAAGGCGCCTCTCCGTGGGATCACCATGCCTGAAGGAAAATGGGGGCTGACGGAACAGGCTGAGTGGGCCGTCATTGCGGATGGTGCTAGAGGCCCTTGTGACACTTCAGGAGACGGTTAAAGCTCGGACCTGCAGCCTGTTGTTGGCGGCGGATGGAATCAGAGGATTGAGACCGGACCCTGACTTGACGCCCGAGACCCGCCGGCCAGCTCGCTTCCCGATTGACGCCCCGGCGGCGCTGGAAGCTGAATTTGCCCCCATCGCAGTGGAACTACCCGAAAATACTGTGCTTTGTGACTCAAATAATCCGTTGGGATCCCCGGTTTTGCAACTGTCGGAACACTTGAATGCTGCCCCCACTTCGGTTCCTTTTAATTGGGACTGTGAACTGTTTTGGACTGTGTACTGTTTTGGACTGTGTCGACCCCCTCCCCAGTCGGTCTCTCAAGATGGCGGATGGGATGAAGACTGGCTTCGGAGACGGGGAGGGGCATCGTTGGTACCAGCCGACTACCTCGGGACTTGCAGTCCTTTTTTCATCTGTGGACCCCTGTTCTACTAATTTATGTGTACTATTCGACATTTTGAGGACGGGGCTTTCTTTCCCTTACGGACTTCACAAATTTGATCGACGGGGCCAAGGCTGAGACTGTTTTCTGGGTGGTTTACTGTGATATTGTGGTTAACGGGATTGTTTTGACTTATTGGAGTCCGGGGCGGGGTAGGTTAGGCCGGGGGCGGGAGACCGGGAGTGCGTTGTATAAAGCCCTCCTCCATTTCCCCTCTTCGGGTGGGGTTTATTTTCTTCTCCTTTTTTCTCTGTTTCTTCTATATTTCGGGTTTCGGTTTTTGGGCGACAGGCACGCTGCTATGGGGTAGGCCGTAGTCATCTGCAGGGGTGCAGGGTGGAGGGTTGGGGGATGGGTTTTATGTTTTTCTTTGTTTCTATGACCTTTTTCTTTTCTTATCTTTCCTAGGCCTTTTCTTTTCTCCATTTCCGGGTCAGTGTAATGGGTTCCTTGTTAGGTCCATCTTTATTTCACATCTGTGCCTCAACTCTCGCGATGTTTCAGGGCCAAGGGGCGGGCATAACTGCTGGCGCGAATCGTAATAGTATGCTTGTTTATCCTGGGTGTCGTTTGCTTAAACGCCACTGCTTTACATGAAAGGAATACCTATGGACACATTGCTATTTCGCTCGCCCCCACTTTGTAGCTTGAGATATTGTATGGCACCTGATCCTTCTATCTTATATTATAAAATGAAACCTTTTGTATACTGATTCCAATTTGGTAGGTCTTCCAACCAGTAAGTACTGTGGGAGTAACGATTATGCCCCCGGTAGGCTGGTTCTGAAGTTTTCACTGTAGTACTGTGTTGCAATTGCTTAGCGGCCAGCCCTGGGGGTTGTAGGCCCGTGTTTGTATCTGGTTGAGAATGTTCAATAAAGGTTTTCACAAAAAAAAAAAAGAAAGGAAGGAATATAGTGCACATGGAAAAGTTTTGTACAACATTTTTTATATATTTTTGGGAAAAACTGATCTTTTAAGTGACGGTGGCATGTATATTCCTTGGAGAGACAATCTGAATTGGGTAAGAACGGCTTTGCGTGTAAAATGCATGCATTTGAATGCTTTTGATATACGGGGGCAGTAGTGAGTGCGCTTGTGAAATTATATTAATAATAGAAATTGACACTAAATTGGTCTTAGCCCATGCTTTCATTTGTCCAAAACTTTGATGCACGTGGTTTTGTTATGGTGCTAAGTGTACCAATAATGTAAATAACATTATTGGGATTACTTCAATATCTATTACTGCAGTTTTTAATAACCTTTTGAAATTTCTAACTTTCTTTTATGTCCCTCCGTGTATTTTTAATTGTTCTGGATTACGCTTGGGTATTCTTTATGTTGTCTAACCCATCCAGCCTCCAATACCAGTCTATTGTTAAAAATCCCCAAGTATTTATGTTTGGAAATCTCTGGCAAACTTCTGTCAGTCTAAAGTAGATATTTACGAATTGCCAATCCTGATTCTGTAGGTTTTAGCCCTTCCCAGCATGTTTGTGTATTATCTGAACAACTCCCTGCAGCTTTTATGCAGTCTCTTTACCGTGGGTGGATGTGTGGTCGTGTTCCTCTGTATTGTCTATTCAAAATGAATAATATTGTTTTGGTTCAAGACGACAAACCCAAGGAGCTTTAATTCATAGGATGAAAATTTTGAGTTAATACAAAGAAGGTACTTTATGTCAACTTTGTGGTGTTTTACCACATCTTTCTAACTTCTAACCATGGACTACCATTAATTATCGGGCATCAAGCAGTCAATGTTAGCACATGTTTGTAACCTGCTGACAGAAGTGATCGTCGACCAGAACAGTGTACCTTTTTTGAATTGGGCTTGGTATTCATTTTTTTTGGTGCAAGATGTAACTTGATTGATTTTACTCTTATTTGGCAGCTGTAGTCGTACATTCCAGCCATGTAGTTAGGTGCTGTCTATGGAAACACAGGTGGAGGTTAATAAAATATCCCAACTCCACCCGCTTCCACATACAACGTTGTTGATAACAGAAGATTCTGAGCTATCTGTCACCATAATAGATTAAAATAAAACAGAATTAATTTGGCCTTTGATGTAACATTCAGTGAGTGTCTTTTGTGGGGTTGCCTGCTCCAAAATGTTAAGTGTCAAACATTCGACTTAAAAAATCCAGACAGTTCATGTTTTCATACCTTTTGGACTAACTGAAAAACGATGAACTAAGCATAAAGGGTACCTCTTAAAAGACCTATATTGCTTTTATCAAAAGAATATATCCCAAAAACATTTACATATAATAGGATGCTATAGACAGGAGCCAAGACTTGTAGATATTACAAAAACATTGTTTTATTTTCTTTTTCTTTTATCTTTTTTTAAAATTTTACTTTTTAGAGATTTACATTTTATTTTATCACATAACAACACAAACAGAAATTTGTAAATATTAATTATACATTTTATAGATTTCAAACAGTGCGGTTGAATAAAGTGCAGTTGGAAAAAATTGTGCCCCTAACAATGTTGTGTCTTACTAACATACATACTCTCTTACATACCAGTCATACATCTACATTCATTAAAAAATACATAGAAACATGGAAACAGGACTTAACAAAAAGAAACGGTAACCCAAAGGTGCATATGGTGGTTCACTGTTGGTACATGAATTTGAAAATTCCTCCAGTTAGTCATTGATCTGTGTGTTGTTGACCAATCTTTGATGCATTGTCCAGATCTTATTGGGGTGTACGGCCTACGTACGTTTCGGTGATAGTGTATTATTGAATCACCTTCCTCAGGGCCAGGATGATTAAACGCAAAAAACTCACATATGCACTCGATCAATATACAAAGGTTAAAAAGAAGGGGCAGTGCGTTTTTCTTTTCTGAAAGTAAAGGAAAACATCTGTAAACATTTACTTATTCTATTGTTTTTTTCTTTTTACTTAGAAAAAAGTATAGCATTTAACATTTTGCAACATGGCACCCTATAAGTACAATGGTCAAGTAGATCAGTTTTTTAACATATACACAAAATACACAGACTGCTATAGTATAAGATCTATTGAGATTTTGTTAAAGACATAGGAAATGTGAGAGGAGAGTTGAAAGTTAGCCTGAGAGGTAGAGCTTTACAGTTCACTTTTTGGACTGTCCATCGTGCCATTTGACTATAGATCTCTACAAATATCGCAGGTCCCCATCCACTCCCACTTAAACATTGTAAACGAGAATAATTATATAATATCATTTTCCTGCAAATACTCTATCACCATAACTCTATAGTTGCCTTAGAACTTTTGAATGAAACAATCTGTTTACTTAGATCGTTCAAATCGTCCTACTTTTCTGCATAATCCTAGTAGACCAATCACGATCGTCATTTAACTCTAAAATATGTTTTATAAGCATTCGTTAACTATATTTTTTCAGTGATATCTACCAAGGAAAGTAAACACTTCAACCACATTGGTTGGTTCATTCTTGTCTCCCCCCTCTGGACCTAAAACCAATTGGGAGAACTCCTCTTTATTTCTATCTAACTGAATAACGATGGCACAGTGCATTAGCCAAATAACGTGATCCATTGGAAATTCAGCAGAGTGGGGATATTTGTATTTTTCAGAAGCTTGGCCTCCAACACCCATCTCCTAATTAATTTGTAACATCAGGGTGGTTCCAGGAGTGTACCACGGGGAAAGTAACAACGCATTTATATAAAACTTGCTGATGCAATGGTCTTGTCCAAATTTGATTCCACTGTTTTGTCTATTCTACCGCCCTCACTCTACCCCCTCACTCTACCCCCTCACTCTACCCCCCTCACTCTACCCCCCTCACTCTACCCCCCTCACTCTACCACCCTCACTCTACCACTTTACCGCCATCACTCTACTGCCCTCACTCTACCACTCTACCGCCCTCACTCTACACTCTACCACCCTCACTCTACCGCCCTCACTCTACCACTCTACCGCCCTCACTCACTCTACCGCCCTCACTCTCTCTACCGCCCTCACTCTCTCTACCGCCCTCACTCTCTCTACCGCCTTCACTCTCTCTATCGCCCTCACTCACTCTATCGCCCTCACTCTATCTATCTCCCTCCCTCACTCTATCGCCCTCCCTCAATCTATCTATCTATAGCCCTCCCTCAATCTATCTATCGCCCTCCCTCTATCTATCGCCTTCCCTCTATCTATTGCCCTCCCTCTATCTATCGCCCTCCCTCTATCTATCGCCCTCCCTCTATCTATCTATCGCCCTCCCTCTATCTATCTATCGCCCTCCCTCTATCTATCTATCGCCCTCCCTCTATCTATCGCCCTCCCTCACTCTATCTATCGCCCTCCCTCACTCTATCGCCCTCCCTCACTCTATCTATCGCCCTCGCTCTATCTATCGCCCTCGCTCTATCTATCGCCCTCGCTCTATCTATCGCCCTCGCTCTATCTACCGCCCTCCCTCACTCTCTCTATCGCCCTCCCTCACTCTATCTATCGCCCTCCCTCTATCTATCGCCCTCACTCTATCTATATATCTATCGCCCTCTCTATATCGCCCTCCCTCCCTCTATCGCCCTCCCTCCCTCTACCTATCGCCCTCCCTCTGTCGCCCTCTATCTATCACCCTCCCTCTATCTTTCGCCCTCCCTCTATCTTTCGCCCTCCCTCTATCTTTCGCCCTCCCTCTATCTTTCGCCCTCCCTCTATCTATCGCCCTCCATCTATCTATCGCCCTCCATCTATCTATCGCCCTCCCTCTATCTATCGCCCTCCCTCTATCTATCGCCCTCCCTCTATCTATCGCCCTCCCTCTATCTACCTCCCTCTATCTATCGCCCTCACTCTATCTATCGCCCTCACTCTATCGCCCTCCCTCCCTTTGTCGCCCTCCCTCCCTCTATCGCCCTCCCTCTATGTATCCCCCTCTATCTTATCGCTTCCCTCACTCTATCGCCCTCCCTCCCTCTATCTATCGCCCTCCCTCTATCTATCGCCCTCCTTCTATCTATCTATTGCACTCACTCTATCTATCACATCACCACAGCATCACTCAGCACCACCACAGCATCACTCAGGGGCACAACATCATCACTATGCGCTACCACAGCATCACTGAACGCCACAGCATCACTCGTCGCAACCACAAAATCACTCAGAGCCACCACAGCATCAATCTGTGCAACCATTCAACAACAACTGGTTCAAATATGTTCTCTCAATGTTTCAAGCTTTATTACAAAGGTCACAAAAAGATGTTAATATTTCACTTCTGTTCTTGGATTTTCGTGACAATAAAATACACTGAACGTAATCTTTACAAAAGTTAATTTCCAAACGTTTAAGCTATTGCCATTATAAATTACAATAACTTTTATTTAAGTATTAATTATTTAAAAAACATTAAAAGCCATTGTTATTTGTAATATCAATACATCTAAGTCACGTAAATACAACACAAATTGCATTACAAATGCTATAGGTGTCACATTTGCGACAGTTAAAACTATTGGAATTGTAAATGACAAAGCTATTAATTTTGCTATTTTCAAAACCAACACATAAATACAAAATGTGTCATTTACAATACCAATAGCTCAAACTTTCCTAATGCGAGACCTATTGCATTGCAAATGCCTGTTTACATTGTGGTTTTAAGTAAAAAAGATTTTCACATTCCACAGTTTGTACTGTCACAGGCAAGACCTAAAAAATGGTTATTCAAGTATCAATGTGGGACAAATCAAATTTTTTTAAGAGTAATGTCAAAACTATTGTATTGTGGTGCTTGGATATTTACAGACGCCCTGTGTTCTGCCACAATATTCAGTGTAGGATATTATCCTGGTACAGTATACATGTAGATTTACTATTCTTAACTCAACATATAGGCAACTTGAAGATATAAATCTAACTTAAAGGTGTATAGTTGTGATTGTATAGATAAAGTACATAGGTCTAAAGTTAAAAAGAGTAAATCTACACTTCGCTCCATACACTTACTTGGACAATATAGTGGTTGTAATCTGAGCTCAATATTGTTGTAAGGCGATATTTTGTTTCTTGATATTGTGACACAGAACTTGCCAAAGATCATAGCTTCTCACACATGCCTACAAAGCCCTCCATAACACCAGGTCACAATACCTCGACAACAGAATCTCCTTCCACGCCCCCAAGAGAAACCTCCGCTCAGCCGACCTCGCCAACATCCCTCGCTTCTGCTGGACCAGAGCTGTTGGAGGATCCTTCTCCTACCCTGCAGCCAAGACCTGGAATAATCTCCCCTTTCACCTCCAACGGAGCCCGACACTGCACCAATTCTGAATGGACCTCAAAACCTGGCTCTTCGATTGACCCCAACGGAGCTGCCCACCCCTTCCCCAGTGCCTCGAGACCCTAGCGGGTGAGTAGTGCTTTCTAATTTAAATCCAGGCAGGTGGGCTCTTTGTGGAAAAAAAGTAATTAGGATCCTTTCAAAACCTTGCAGGCCAAGAATTATTAGTTACTGCTGCCAACTATAGTCACATTACTCCAGCTTCAGCACATATGTCTGTGCATCCACTTGCTCTTATTTGTCTAAATAGCAGGTTACACTCAAATAACTAGGGGCAAACACTCAGATTTAGTGCCAAAAGTCTTCTGAACAATCAAAAATTAAAAAGGGGATGAACTTAGCCAGGTTTCGAGATGGCTGGTCTCTGCAGGATCTGCCGGCCGAGCCCACAATCCTGTCATCATCCATTGTTAAACAGGCTACCTACTTCCCTGATTGCCCATAACAGTGACCCCAAGCTGAGATACACCCTCTGGCATTATTTGCCTGCTGTCACTGGGTCTAGCAGGTAGTTGTGCAGAGAGTGGGTTGGGGACCTACCGACATCGTGGTGCGGCCTAATCTGTGCATCTGAGCCTCATATTCTGGTCGTTGCCGGGGCGGTGACTGCCCACCATCGACTGATCCTGCCGGGGCTGGATTGGCTTTCGCATGTTTTCTATCCAGTCGGCCTTGCCTGTGGAGAGGGGGGGGCAAATTCCTGAGCGGGCTGCCAAACCTTGTAGCTATGACCTGAGGTGCGTGATTTGCGGCACAATGGCCAGCACTACTTGTATCACATGGAATATATGCGGCTTTAATGACCACAGGAAGGTATTCTTGGTGCACGATTACCTCATTAGGAACAGAACAGACATATGCTTCCTACAGGATACTCACTTGGGAGTTCAACATCCTCCAGACTGTGCTACAGATGGTGTGGGGATGCATACACTCCATACGCCAAGGACGTTGCTGTTCTGCTGCATAAGTGGCTCCTATAGAAGCTGTCCTAATCCCTCATCGACAGTGAAGAGCGATATGTAATTTTAGCCGGATTGCTGTACAAGCAACCAATAATCCTGGCTGCTATCTAAGCCTGAATGTGGATGATCCTATGTTCTTCTCTGGGATCTGGAGACTAATTTCAGGCCTTGACGCCCGTGCGATAATCTGGGTGGAGATTTCAGTGTAGCTCTTGATGAATAGCTAGACCGCTGCAGCACCTCAAGGAAACCGTAAGGCGAACGGCGGTGTTGCCTCGACGGCGAGCGCCTGCTTCTTCTGGAGTCATCACGACGTCGATGGTGTGTCAACGCCAGTGAACTCCTCGATGTCGACCTCGTCCGAGGTCTCGACGTCCTACCCCTCGACGCCGAATGACGACGTTGCTTCGAACCAGAGCCCTGGGTTGATGGGGAGCAGATGGTAGTCATACCTCTCGACGCCGACGTCGAAGCCATTGACGTCGACCGGGACCGGTGCCTTTTCTGGGCCTTTTCTTGACTGGGGAACCCCCCAGAGGCCGATGCACGGACAGAGGATGAAGATAGATTCCCTCCATGCCCAGGAGTCCCACCTGTTTATTGATGTCTCCTCTGCTCCAGGCCTTGGAGACGAATCTGCTCCGTCACGCAGGGTCCTCCTGGAGAAAGAGTGACAAATATCACAAGAGTCAGGGACATGGCTAGAAGGGAGACAGAGTATACACACTCTGTGGGGGTCCGATCTAGTCTGCCACACTCAGAGCACTTGTTGAATAAAGCTGGCATTTCGACAATATAAAGGTGGCAAAACTGGTAAAAAAACACAGCAACTGGAAGAGGAAGACCTCAGACGTCGAGTGAAATACTCAAAACGCTGGAAAAGTTCCAAAAAATAAAGATATACCCAAAAAGGTAGAGCTCAATGCTCCAGGGTCCTGCTAGCAGGAGCCGGAAAAAAGAACTGAAACTGGGATACAGAGGGTCTCTGGAGAGTTCCTTAAAGGCACAATATCCCTTTTCCAGACACATAATGGCAGCCTATGGGGCTTGTCTGTCCAACCCTTCCTCTCTATCATGGCCAAGGATTTTTGTGAAGGGGAGTTTCTCTAGGTGTGAAACTTTACAAAGTGTATACAATTTAATAATTTTTGGCTATCTTTTTCACAAGATGAAGTGCTGGCCGGTGTAGCCTTGTAGTTTTAGGCTGCATTATTTGTCTTTGATTTTCTCCTGAGTGTCTATGCAGGACTGCAGAAGAAGACAACTTAAGAGACTATTTCGATTGCTCCGGGGTCCACGCACCTTGGTGGGACTATTCACTAGATAATGACTATAAACAGAGATCCCCTACTACAGAATCGATTCAACTGAACCGAATTCGTGGGCATAGTGTAAAGGAGCTGTATTTGCCTGAGAAATTGTGGAATGAAACTAAGATGTGCAAGCAGGGGATTGCGTATGCCCATTCCAGGGAATCAAACACCTTGGTGGAATCTAAAAAAGAGCAGCAGTCGCAGACATCTGGGGGCTCAGATCATGCATAAACGCGAAGATGGGTGCGCAGGTTATGTTAGGTGGACGCCTTGTGATAAACCCTATTTGATCAGGCCGAACGATGGTTGACAGGAGCGGTAGCAATCGATTAGCAAGGATCTTGGCATAGATTTTGTTATCGATGTTAATTAATGAGAGAGGCCTGTTAGAGTTGCATTGGTTTGCCGGTTTGTCCGGTTTAAGAAGCGTTAATATTACAGCTGCTCTCAGAAAGGGCAGCAAATTCCCTACGTCTAATGATTTCTGAAACATAGCAGGAAGGTGCAGGGCCAGCAAGGAGGTAAACTCCTTGTAAAAGGCAGTGGTCAGGCCATTTAGTCCAGACGTCTTGTCACCGGGTAGGCTATGATGACCTGTTCTATTTTCTCCATAGTAATGGGCAAATCGAAATAGACACAGTGAGCATGAACGAGCCATAGCAACTGTATAGAGTCAAAATATTCAGTTCGCTCAACTGACTCCAGAACAGGGGTGGCCATGTATAAGTCAGAATAGAAAGAGGTCATTACTCGTAACAGGTCCAAAGGGGAGGAGGGAGCAGGGTTAGACTCCTCATCGAGGAGTTCCACTACATATGCAGAATTTCTTAGTCTGCGTAGCATGCCTGCAAGTGTCTTGCACGGGCAATCACCCTCTGAATCTCCGAGCCTGTGAGTACCGGTGTAAATAACGAGTTTTCCCAAGAGCTTCGTCGTGAAACTTAGACAATGCATCCTTAATGTGGGCTAGTTTGGTGCCATCTTAGGACTGAACATAGTCCATCTCCCACGCCCGAATGTCTACTTCCGGTCGAGAGAGGCGGCCCTAAATGGCCTTCAGAACTCAAGACTGTTTAAAAATGCTTGCTCCCTGAATTACCCCTTTGAAGGCCTCCCAAAGTGTGGATGGTAATTCAATGTTCTTGGCGAACAAATCCATTATCTCTATGCAAATCTCCTGCTGGAATGACGTGTCACGCTGCGCATTCGGTGACAGTCGCCTGGTGATCACACGGGGAGCTGCAGTTCCAGCAGAACTGGGGCATAGTCCGATAATGTGCGAGAAAGAGGGACCACTCTAGTGGTTCATGACTAGGCATTCCTGGAAGTTAGTCAGTAGTCTATCCTGGACCAAGTGTTAAGGTGCACTAATACGCATGTACCTTCTTAAGTGTTCATGTGTGCTTGTCTACAGACGTCTCCTAATCTTGTATGATTGTATTGAGTGTCTGTGCAGTACGGTTTCAAGAAGGTTGACGTCAAGAAGATCGACGTCGAGGAGAGAAAAATCGACGTTGAGAGGAGAAAAGTCGATGTCTAAAAAGAAGGCCCAGACGGTGTCTAGTGCTTCTGTGGTGAGCGTCTCACTAATCGCAAAAAGAGACGGGTCCTTAGGTCACCCGAATCTGATTACTCCCGGACCTACTCGCCCTTAAGGCCCAGGGCGCCTACTACTCCTCCTCCTCCTCCTCCTCTTCCTCTTCCGCAGCTTCCTCCGCCTCCTCCTCCTCTTCATCCTCCTCCGCCGCCTCCACCACCTCCTCCTCTTCCACCACTGCCTCGGCCTCCACTACCGAGCCCTGTGGTTCCCGCACTACCTGTTCCGCTTCCGCCGCCCCCGGGGCCGGTGGTTCCTGCAAGGCCCAGAAAGCCAAGGTCAAGATCCAGAGGGAGGCATCGCTCTAGCAGAGGGCGTCGATCTCAACAAGGTCACGCTATCATTGGCGGAGGGACAGTTCGCGGTCCAGGTATACGGACTCATCCAGTGACAGGAGATATTCTCCCACTTTTTCGGACTCTCCCCCCAACGAGAGTGTACCCAGTGGATGACATTGTGACTTTCCAAGATGTGCTGCTGAGGGGGGCAGCGAAGTTGGGGATCACATTGACTGTGCCCACCCCTACCACTTCCGTGATCTTTGAAACGTTGCAGCGCAGACACCTCTTTCGCCCTTTGGTGCCAAGACTGGAAGAACCGGCCATGGAGCTGTTTCTGACGCCGGCCTCGGTGAAGTCGGCGCCATCTAGACCTCAAAAGAAGTACAGGCCCCCGGATTCTGATCCAGCATTCTTGAGAGCAGATCCTTTACTGGACTCTGTCATTGTGACAGCGGCCAAGAAACCGCATTCTACTGCCCCGTTTTCTATGGTTCCTCTTGACAAGGAGAGCAGGCACATGGATTCGGCAGGAAGGAATGTCTGTAGTACGGCTGCCACTTCGATGAAGGCTGCTAGTGCATCAGCACTTTTGGACAGATATGATCACTCGTTGTGGGAGTCCCTGCAACAATTCATTGAACTCCTCCCAAGAGACAGGAGGGAAGACTTCCAGGAGATTCTGAATGAGGGCATGATAGTCTCAAATCAGGTCATCAGTTCGGCGGCGGATGCCCCTCTCCTGGCCGCGCATTGGTACTGCCATGGCATTAACTTGAGGCGACGTTCCTGGTTGCTCCTTACCTCGCTTAAGCCTGAGGCACAACAGCGGATTGCTAATTTGCCCTTTTCAGGATCCTCCCTCTTTTGGGCTCATGCGGATGAGAAGATAGCCCGTATGAAGGCGGAAGTGGAAACGCTGAAGGCTGTAGGTTTAGAGAAAACAAAGGATCAGCGGAAGTCGTACCGTCCATTCCAGAGGCGTTACTCTTCTTAGAGGTATCAACGGGGGCAAGGTTGCCAAGCTGGCCAACAGCAGCAACAACAACAGCAATACCAGTGACAACCCTTCCAGAAACGTCAGAGGGGCAGAGGCGGACAGCAGTCCTCCTTGGCGAATAAGGGCCCGGCCGGGTCTAAGCCCTGAGGAGTTACTTCCTCCTCGTCCTTTACCCGCTCCGGTGGGGGGAAGCATACAGAATTACTTGGCAGAGTGGTAAAAAATTACTCCGGACCAGTGGGTGCTGAGTATTGTTTGCAATGGATACAGTCTTCGGTTTGTCAGCCCTCCTCCAGCTATTCCACCGGTTCCTTTGCACTACCAGCTGCGAGAACTCCAAGCGGAGGCCGATGCCCTGCTAAGAAAAAGGTTGATGGAAGACGTCCCTTTGTCTCAAAGAGGAAAGGGTCTATACTTGCGGTTCTTTCTGGTACACAAAAAGGACCAGAACGAGTTCAGGCCCATTCTGGATTTGCGACAAGCAAACAAATGGATTAGCAGGGAGAAATTTTGCATGCCGTTGTTGCACCAGATTTATCCTCAGCTGCAGTGAGGAGACTGGCTTTGCGCAATAGATCTACAGGATGCGTACTTTCATGGGCCCATTGCACGGAAACACCGGAAGTTCCTGCGATTCCTAGTCGGCACCAATCACTATCAGTACACCGTACTATCGTTTGGACTGAAGTCTGCACCCAGGACTTTCTCAAAATGCATGGCAGTGGTGGCAGCGCACCTGAGAAAGAACAAGGCGTTTGTCTACCCGTACCTGGACGACTGGTTGAACAAAGCCTCCACCTTCCAGGAAGCGCAATTGCATTTCAACAGGATGGCTATTCTGTTTAATCCGTTGGATTTGCACATCAACATGTCCAAGTCCGTTCCGACTCCTGTTCAGTACCTGCAGTACTTGGGAGCCTCCATCAATACTATCAGAGCAAGCGTGTCTCCTACGGAGGAGCGAAGCTTATCGATCCTTCGGAAGGCTCAGGCTCTCCTGTCGGTTCCATCAATGATAGTAAGGACGGTGTCTTCTCTTCTGGGGTTGATGGCCTCTTGCATCTTCCTCACACCACATGCACTCCTTCACATGAGACCGCTGCAGGAATGTTTGGAGGATCAACGGGACCAGAAACGAGGGATCTGGGACGACAGGATCCAACTGTCTCTACACGCTTAACTGTCTCTGAGATGGTGGTGTTTGGCAGAGAATCTCCTCAAGGGAGTTCCTTTCCACAAGGACATTCCCACACAGACTATTGTGACAGATGCGTCTCTCCACGGCTGGGGAGTGCATTCAGGCCATCTTCAGATCCAGGGGACGTGGTCCCAGGTGGAATCCACGTACCTCATCAACTTTCTGGAACTCGGAGCTGTTCATTTGGCGCTGAAAGCCTTTCATCCATCCTTCCAGACCAACTCCTTGCTTGTGCAGATGGACAATACGACCACAATGTATTACCTCAACAAGCAGGGGGGCTTGAGGTCGCGCACACTGTCCCAAGAAGCGCAGGCAATCTAGCACTGGCGGTTAGCCAGAGGACTGACGATAACGGCAACCCATCTACCAGGTGTGAAGAATGCTCAGGCGGACGCACTCAGCAGGCTCGTTCAGGTGAACCACGAGTGGGTCTTAAACGACGAGGTGCTAGGAAACATCTTCGAAAGATGGGACACTCCAGCCATAGATCTGTTTGCCACAGCTGAAAACAGCAAATGCCGAGACTTCGCCTCCAGGTTTTACCAACCGGTGACTGGGGAATGCGCTATGGATCAGCTGGTCGAACAGCTTTCTGTACGCTTTTCCACCCATTCCCCTGATTCCGGCAGTGCTCGTGAAGCTGTCTCAGTCCAGGGCACGAATGATACTTATTGCTCCGGATTGGCCTCAACAGTGGTGGTTCATAGGCCTGCTCTACCCGTCTCTCCAACCCCACCTGCGGCTTCCATGTCGGCCAGACCTTCTAATGAAGTTCGGGGGCAGATGGTGCGCCCTAACCTCTCATTGTTGAGTTTGGCCGCATGGCTCCTGAGATAGTACAGTATGAACACTTGAACTTGCCTGACAGCTGCATGGAAATACTCAAGCAAGCTAAGAGACCTTTCAACAGGACTTCCTATGCCCTTAAGTGGAAGAGGTTCTGCATTTGGTGCACGTCTAAGAATGCTGCTCCTACCTCCTGGAAGAAAGATGTCCTCCTTCCTTATCTCTTGCATTTGGCTCAATCTAGCCTTAATTTCCATTCTATTAAGGTTCACATCGCATCATTAACTGCGTATAGGAAATGCCCTTCACAAACATCCTTCTTCCAGATTCCTGTAATTAGGATTTTTGGGAAGGATTGAAGAAAGTGTTTCCTCCTGTTAGGCGTCCGTCGCCTTCATAGGAACTGAATGTGGTGCTGTCTCGGTTGATGAAGGAACCTTTTGAACCCATTCACAAGGCTTCTCTGCAGCATCTTTCCTGGAAGGCGGCCTTCCTTGTGGCTATAACATCGGCCCGCAGGGTGAGGGAGATTCAGGCCTTGTGTTGCAGCAAGCCTTATACAGTGTTTTATGCTTCTAAGGTTGTCATGAGAACTCGCCCTAAGTTCCTTCCTAAAGTGATTTCTGATTTTCATGTCAATCAGACGATAACTCTGCCTACGTTCTTTCAACATCCTTCCTCTCCGGCAGAGAGGTCTCTTCATTCCCTGGATGTAAGAAGGGTGTTGAAGTTCTACTTAGATAAGACTAAGGACATTCGTAGGTCAGACCAATCGATTGTCAATTATTGTTCGGTCAGGAACTGGTCTTGCCACTTCTAAACAGTCCATTTCTAGATGAATAGTGTCCTGTATCCAATTGTGTTACCAAAAAGCTAACAAGACCTTAGGGGGTAAGCCAAAGGCCCATTCCACCAGGGCAAAGCGGCTACAACGGCTTTGCTACGTAATGTTCCCATTGTAGATATCTGCAGGGCTGCCACTTGGAAGTCGGTCCATACCTTTGCCAAACACTGCTGCCTGGACTCTTATGCCAGAGCAGACACCAAGGTTGGGCAGGCTTCGTTGAGAAATCTGTTTGCACAGTAATAGTTTTGTCTGTTTCCTCCACCGCTGGTTTGGTTTGCTGGAATGGGCTTGCCATTCTATTCACTAGATAATGACTATACACAGAGATCCCCTACTACAGAAGGAGAAGTTTCTTACCTGTAATTCCAGTTCTGTAGTAGGGGTATCTCTGTTATAGTCATAAGCGCCCACCCTCCTCCCCGGTGAATGAAATGATAATGTACTGAATGCTACAGGCCTAGCTTTATACACCTTCAAAAACAACTGAAAGTAAAAGGGCTTTGGCTGTGCATCCTGGGATACCGAGGGTCTCTGGAGAGTTCCTTAAAGGCACGGTATCCCTTTTCCAGACACCTAATGGCAGCCTATGGGGCTTGTCTGTCCAACCCTTCCTCTATCATGACAAAGGATTTTTGAGAAGGGGAGTTTCTCTAGGTGTGAAACTTTACAAAGTGTATAAAATTGAATATGATTTGGCTATCTTTTTCACTTCAAGATGAGGTGCTGGCCAGTGTAGCCTTGTAGTTTTAGGCTGCATTATTTGTCTTTGATTTTCTCTTAAGTGTCTATGAAGGAGGGCAGAAGAAGACAACTTAAGAGACTATTTCGATTGCTCCGGGGTCCACGCACATGGGCGGGACTATTCACTAGATTATGACTATAACAGAGATACCCCTACTACAGAACTGGAGTTACAGGTAAGAAATTACTCCTTACTCTCCGACCCCTTCCCAATCATTCGTGGCACTAGACCAGGATGCCTGCTGTCACTTTTTAGGTCTCGCTAATCCAGCGCACATGCGCTGTCAGCGAGACATTTAGTAACTGGCCTTTTGGAAGTGCTTCCAAAGCGACGACCAGCTTACTCTCACGTGCACAATCACGCTCGATCTCTTTCACCTTCGCACGCGCGCGCAACGTGCACAGCACTTTTTTCTTGACGCGCGCGCGTGCGCACGGCAGCGGAGCCAATGCTTGTTTTAAATCCCACTTAAAGCCCGGCTGTACACATACATTCTTCTCTCACCTCCCACAACACCCCCTCCGCTCCCATCGGGTCTGTGTCCTCTCGGTTCAGACATCGATGAGCCGAGCTCTTGGAGCCACTCACAACTACCATGAGAGCCTCTACGTTTCGTTACACAACCTTGCTCTGCAATCTTATGGGGGCGTCTCCTCGCACTCTATATATATGACAAATGGTGAAGCTCCTACTCCGTCCCACCCCCTCCCCAAATGACATGGGCACTTCTCTTAGTGAAGCAGGCGCACAGCACTTTTTCTACACCCACCACTGCAGTATCATTACCCCAACAATGTCGACTTTCGTGGAGGAGGGTGCTTTCCAGTGTGCTCCTTATA
This sequence comes from Lissotriton vulgaris, assembly GCF_964263255.1. Lineage (NCBI taxonomy): Eukaryota > Metazoa > Chordata > Amphibia > Caudata > Salamandridae > Lissotriton > Lissotriton vulgaris. The sequence goes on from NC_141687.1 coordinate 209,638,080, forward strand.
CTTACGAATAAATCTTTATTCAAACCATTCCCTGGTTTTGAGGATTTGTCTATCATAGTACTCCCACTCGATACACAGAGAGCACTCCCCACAACACATTCCCTAGAGCTGGGCATGTTCAGTCTGTCACCCAAGCATTTCGAATTCCTGACCAGAGAGTATCCCCTTTCCTTCAGGTAGAGGAACACAGATGGATCACCCTGGGTAGGCCAAGGCACTTTCTCACCAAACACAGGGATCACAGTTCCTCTAGCCGGCGCCTCCTATGCACATCTGCTTCTTGGTTAATTAGCATTAAACACATACAAGCTGTAACTTTAGCATTAACTCTCTCTTCACACATCTTTAAGCTTTCTCCCCGGCTGCGCTCATCCTGCCACACCCCTTCTCAAGCCAGCTTCGAGGGCGAAAAGCTATAGTGCATTACTTCCCACCCGTCTCACTACGACTGTATGCCTCTCACTAGACCCTCATCCCATCACATTCTCCACGTTAATAAACGGTCTCCCTAACCCGTCTTCGGTGCCATACCTGGTGAGTACAGCTCTGCCAGCTCCTTGGCCCCTGCATGCTGGGGACCCCATCTGTGGCCGCTGTCACTGCCCCTGTGTTGGACTACAGGAGGACAATTCTCAACCACGTCCATCCTGCAGTCCTGCTGCTCCGCCCGGCCGCCCCCTTCCCTCATGCACGCCATCTTCCCGGCGCGGACCCCTCTTCTCTCTAAATGTAGTGCCACAAAATAATTTCTTCCCTTGGAAAAGGTATTTCCACAAAAAAAAAGTTAACGGATACCAACTTTTAAACTACAGATCAGTCACACACCTTCCATGAGTTCAAGTTCATGTTTATTTGTTTGATTAATTAAAATCTTACAAAACAAATACATTTTAAAATATCTTTAAGTAATCAGTTGTTTAAAAACGGCATGCACATAATTATGCTCATATTTCATAAAAACGAAATCTAATTAAAACTTTCCTTAAGATTTTTTATGATCACAGATAAAAAATTTACAAAAGCTGAATTCATTTGTAGATCTTTCGGGTTTAGACAAGCCATTACTGCTTGTCTACAAGTCCTTATACCTCGGGCATTAAATAACCTCCTGAGGATTACTTTCCTTTCTGTATCCATTACAGAACACAGACATACCAAATGCAAAATATCTTCTTGTCCCCGTTTACATAACCTACATGTCGTATTGCCCTCAATGGTCTTCCATGGTGGAAGATGGCACGAGCCTGGCCAGAGTCCAAAGCGTACTTTTATAAATGATTGCTTACTTTGGTGAGACCATGGAGTTTCAAGGTATTTTTGGACTTGCTTCTTTTTATATTGGCCATGCAAGCTTTCTTTTCACCAATAATTCTTTGTCTTTTAGCAGCGATAGGTGAATAGCCAATTTATAAATTGTTTATTTAAAGCTTTCTTGGGTGATTGTATTTTTCCATTTGCTGTTATTCCAAATTCTTCTTTTGCTTTGTTTAGATAAGCCTATGCTTGAAGTTTACGATTGTCTCTTGCTTCTTGCCATAAAGCTCGAGACAATTGATTATCCTGGTCGTTTTTTACACGGTTCCAGACTTTCAGAATTTGGCCTTGTCGGGCATATTGCTGATTGTTTATCCCAAACTCCAGCCTTACTTGTGCCTGCGAGGCATTGCGTGGTAGCTGGAATAGTATTTTGTAGGTTTTTGGCACTGCGTTGTTAATTAAGTCCGCATCCTTACCATTTAGGACTTTGGCACCGTATGTTAAGGTCGGTAATAGTTTAGCAGATATGATTTTTAGTAAAGGACTGTATGTCAGAGCAGTTAGTTTCTTTTGAATGATTCTAAAAACCACAATCAAGCTATTTGCTTTCCTAATGATATCTTTCCTCTGGGGGAGAAAACTTCCATTCTCATTAAATAGAACACCGAGATACCGATAGTTGTCAACTTGTTCTAGCTGAGTTTGTCCCAGCATCCATTTGTTTTTTTGTCTTCTATTCCTTGTAACTACCATTACTTTTGTCTTTGCCTCATTTATTACCATTTGATTATCCTTTGCATAACTAAGTGTTCGATCAATTAGTCTTTGCAGTCCCACTTTTGTCTACCTCAACAACACCACGTCATCTGCATACAACAAATTTTACAATTGTGTTCCTGCTAGCCTTGGTGGATGTGAGTTCACTTCATTTAGTGCATTGGTGAGGTCGGCTAAAAATAAGATAAAAAGTAGTGGTGCAAGGACGCAACCCTGCTTAAGGCCACGCGTCACCAGTATTTTACTGGATAAGGTTCGCCCATCTCCGATCCTCACCCTGACCCAGTTTTCAGAATACAGTAATTGAATAAGGTTCAGTAGTGAGCCCGGGATTCCATAATCTTCAAGTTTTTTCCATAGAAGGGACTTGTTTACAAGATCAAAAGCCGATTTAAAATTGACAAAACAAAAATAGAGGGACTGTTTAGATAAAAGTGCCTTATCCGTTAAAACTGATAAAATTAAAATATTTGTTGTGGTACCTAAACCTTTAATGAACCCGGTTTGGTTTGGGGGTAATATTAGCTTTTCTTTAACCCAATCTGACAGAGTTGCTAGTAAAAGACCCGCAAATAACTTTGCATCCGTGTCTTAGAGAGTGATCAAGCGATAATTTTCTGGTAGTTGCCAATTACCCTTTTTGTAAATGGGAGATATTAATGATCCTCTCCAGGTTTCCGGTATTTGCTTTGTTTGACAACTTCATTAAACACCTTTGTCAGGTAAGTAGCCCATAGAGCCGGATCCTCCTTATAAAGTGCAAATGGTATTCCGTTGGGTCCCGGTGCTCCATCCTTTTGTCTCTTTATTAAATTGGCTACTTCAATCTCTAAGAAGAATTTTACCATATCCATTTCTTTCCCTCTTTCAGTCTTCAATTTTTGATTGTCCTCCTCGGAGCGGAATTCTGTTTCAGCATATAGGGTCTTTTTAAGAAATCTTACCCAATCCTCTTCCGTTATTGGCGAGGCTACCACGTGTTTGTTGGGTCTATTTAGATCATTAATTATTTTCCAAAATTCTCTAGAGTTTGTTTGATTACTTGCGTGAATTTTTTGTCCACAATTCCTGCTGGGCTTTGTTTTTTTCCGACCACAACAATTTTCTCAAGTTATTGTTCGCACTTCTCAATTGATTTTTAATTTCCTTGTTCTCCGGTAACCTGATTAGCTGTTTCCTCAGATTGTTACGGGTCCGCCTTACTTTTTTAATTGTGTATGGAAGGTTGATACCGATATCTCTTTTTTCACTTATCCTTAGTTGGGTTTTTCTACTATTTGAAGTACCTTCTTCATCCAATTCGACCGCTTTCTGGGTAAACTGTTCCCATTGCTTAAGAGTAGATTTGATTTAATGTTCATTAAAACATTCTTGGACCAATTTTTGGGCCTTTTTTTTCCACAACATATTTTTTATCCGATTTCCAAATGAGTTTCCTATGGTTAATCGTACTGATCTGACCTTGTGTAGTTAAATAGTTTTGGTGTTTTGGAAGTTCAAAGTACATTTCCAGTATTTGCTGGCTATGGTCACTCTCAATTACTTTTTTTAGTCTATAAGAACCAATTTTATCAAACATATCTATTGACAATAATGTAAAGTCTATATCTTGATTTTGATCCTTGATTATGAAATGACCAGCCAGCAGGTTGATCGGTTGGGAACCTACCGTTTAATGCTCGTAGTCCCATTTCTTCCAGATCCATCAGTAGGCATTTTCATATTGAGTTTGAATATCTACTGGTTGCAAATACGCTGCAGCACTGAAACTACCATCACTAAAATTCTTAATGACGTTCGCCACATGTTGGATCATGGTGGAACAGGCCACCTGTCTTTCTAGATCTCAAAGCATCCTTTGACACAATTGCTCATCAAAGGCCCTTTGAGAACATTAAGAAACACAAATGAGTCAAGGGTATGGTTCATCTCATACCACATCAACCACAAACGCCTGTGGAAAATGGAAGATACTGGTTCTCACTGTGCCACAGTCTCATGTAGAGTACCACTAGGCCCAATCCTGACACCTGCATACTTCAGTCTGTATATAGAGGTGCTAAGAGACTTACGAACGAGGCAGGCTGTGGATCCACCCATATGCATATGACACTCAACTATACATGAAAATTGCCTCTTTTGATTACATCATTGCTCTTAAAAGTTGCCTAATAAGAATGAATGTTCCGAGATTTAATCAGAGTAATCAAGAGAACACTGTACTCATCCCTACTGCCAGAGAGCACAAACAACAAGCATTGGCATAGCCAATAGGTCTCACCTTTGGGACCTTATAAGTATTTAGTTATGCAGTACAATATCCTTGGTGCAACAACATCAACTTTTGCATGGCTAAACACTTAAAAGGTCCCAAAGGCGAGACCTATTGGCTATGCCAATGCTTGTTGCGATAGCAAGGGGGCAGCTGGCGGCTTGGCTCTGACAATGCCATGCAAATTGGGGCATCGGTTGTACCACCAGAGGGTTTGGTGGTATGGATAAACGCTGATGATATCACACTTTATGCAAATGACCCGCGTGTGAACCTTGCTCCTCTGATGCGCGAGGTAGTACAATTCGGTGACTATTCAGAAATAAAAATCAACTGGTCCAAATCCATTTTATTTCCCCTCACTGACTGAACTCTGCCATTCCATACAGAATAAAATCTGTGTCGAAACCAATTCGGTACTTAGCTACATGCTAAGAAATGACCCTGAAGAATTTTGGTGTGCTAACTACATGGGCCATCCATTGGCTGAAAGACAGAATTCCTGTCTGGTCTAAACTGCCACGGTCTCTAGCAGGACACACAGCTATATTGAAGATAATAGTCTTCCCTACGTTTTTGTATTTGTTAATTAACTTTCCCTTCCTCTGGTGGCCCAATGTTTTAAGCATACCATATCCAATCTGACAACACTGCTAGGTGTGAATGAACAACCATGTGTGTCTTGAGACCTCCTCACTGTGCCGCTTGCTCAGGGTGGTAGGAGGGCGCTTGACATTAGGCTATATGCTTTGTTCGCCCAAACGCATTAGCTTCATCTAACTTCATTCTAGCCACACACAGCCATAGAATTGGACCGCGCATCCTGTGGCTATTGACAACTGTGATCTACATACCTTGCAAAACGCAGAGGGCTGAAATTGACACTGTAGTCTGCCTACTCTGGGCATGGGAGAGTTTGCGCAAGCGAGCTAAGCTGACGTGTCTGTATGCCCCATTAATTACCCTCAGTAACAACCCCCAGATCCTGTCACTTCATGACAGGGGTGCTGTGCTGCTGGAACTATGGCAACAGCTCAAGACAACCTGAGGATCAATTCATCCCTCTATTCGAGACCACGACCTCCCCTATTCCTACCCTCCTAGACATTCTTTATTACCAATTTAGGGCTGCTTGTTGCGCAATATACAACACTTTCCCTTTTCCTCTGCCACCTCTTTCAGCACTTTGACTTATCCATGCATCTTCATCCCCATGCAAATTAACTATGCGCTTTTATTACTGCATGAAAACAGCCTCACCGATCACCACTTCAGCTGCTCACAATGCATGGGACGGGGATATCGACTCCCCTCTGACAGATAAACAATGGGAATTTTGCTGCAGACAGCTGTAATCTCTCTCCCTCAACTACAAACTGCGTTTGAAACATTTCAAATTTCTCCACCATCTATATCGCACTCCGCTACAGCTTTTTAAATAACGGCTCACCACAGATCCTCACTGCTGTTGCTGTGGTTCCCATGCGGCCCCTTACATCCATCTGGCATAGCAATATCAGAGAGTAGTGTCATTCTGGGATGACATTTAAGCAGCCATACACCATCACTGGGCACCTACCACCATGCGCCACTTTGGTGGGACTCCTTGGGTTTGTCTCTAATGTGCTTGCTTCTCATCGCCGACTCACTGCCATGCTCTTACTACTAGCCAAGAGGTGGCACTGCACTGGAGGCCAAAACCTGCTCCTACCCTCAAGGCTTGGCTACGAGATTTCACATATTGTCAGGAGCAATTATTGTTGATAAGGCGGATGTTGGTTTGTTCACGGTAGTGTCATGGCCTGCTTGCTGGTTTGACGATTTTGCAAGATTTCATATTCTAACACTGTATACTTATGGCATGTGATTTCACTTTTATCCCCAGTATAATATTATCTCTGAATGTCATGTTAAATGGTACTGTACTGATTGGACATCAGGCTTGCGATTGTGACTGAGGTTTCTGTGGTTGTCCTGTTCTGTATTAACAAATGGCAATAAAAAAATAAATTCTCAGATAAAAGCAGCTGTTTGGACGTATCCGTCGAAAGTTAACACTCTGTGGAACACTTGCTTGGACCAGCTAAGACTTGGAGCATCATCTGCTTGGACTTTAACAGTTCAGACTTTACCATCTGTTCTTCATATGCTCTCTCTATGAATAATGATTTGCTGAGGTGAATAATACTATACTTGGCACTCCGGGATAGTGAACAAGACTACAAGGAGTTGGACATTCTTCAAATGAGGGAAAGGTGAGTGCCATGCATCAGTTGTTCACTGAAAGGCTGAGGAATGCGGCACCCTAAGGATCCTTCGTGCCGACAGACCTGGTGTTATAAGGGTGACTTTCCGCTAGTTTTGGCTTTTTAGAGTGCTGTAACTAAGAAAGCTCGGACTTACAGACAAATCGTAATGGGAAAAGTGAAACTATTTCCTAGCATGTCTAGTGTTGCTGTCTAAAATGCACCATCATGACCTGAGGGTAATTGACAGCTATGTCAAGCAGCCTTAATTAATACGAGTCTCCAAGGTAGTGCCTCAGCACCCTCTGAGTCTGTCAACGTTTTATACTAGAAGCTTTTATCAGAAACTTGCATTCATGGAACTGGAATCTTTCTTAAAATCAGTTGAACTAACTGCATTGATACCAAGTGGCCAACAGAACATTGTACTGTAGGATTTGCGGTTGTGTTTGCAAAATTTCAAGTAGGTGTGCAAAATTCCCAGTATGAAAAAAACCAGAACTGGCTAAAATGGTCACATGTGGCATGCGGGCACTTACCTTCGAAACTAAACTACTACACCAGAAATTGTAAAAACAAGGACTGAAAAAAATATTCCCTACCAGCATGGAGTGCACTGGTAAAACTATTACAGCCACTGGACTTAAGTGGTCCCCTGTCCAATCTAAATGCACTGGGACCATGGTAGTCCAAACCCTGCCGTCCCATTTTTTGCCTCATTCTCCCCCAACCGTTTAACATAAACATGTGCTATGAAGAAAAGCTGTTATCTACGTGTTTGTTCTGCTCTATACCCATTAAATATCACTTCTAAGATTTTTACTGGCAAACTCTTTGATTTAAGCTAAAATCTTTTTTTGAATTTTAAAATATATGTGAGCACCATACTCCTGGGAGTTAAACGTTATCTCAACACCTACAATTCCTGCCTCTCTTCTCTCCCCTTTCACATCCTTGGGTGTGTTGTTGATCCGTGGCTGTCTGGTTTCACCTCTCCAAGCCATACCTAGCCCTAAAACAAATATACAAGTTTAGAGTCTGGGCAGCAACTTTTCAATTCTACTAATTTCGTTTTAATGGATTTAAGAGCTCTGGGCTGTCATGATCATAAATTAGGAGTAGCCAGGGTATCAGCTGCCACCCTTCTTTGCCTTTTGGAATAACTGGAACTGGCCTTCCTAACCTTCGTCTGAGATGCTCCAGCAGAAGGAACAAAATGTTCCATCAGCCTTGTTTATGTTAGCTTTCTCCCGTTCAACAATTTACCCACTTTAACCTAAGTGAATGAGCACATTCAGTGCCATCGGATATTTTCTTTAAATCTCCCTCTTAGCAGTACTCAAATGCTAGCAAGTATGCATCACATCCACACCTCAGCTTTTTTCTGTAAAACGACTTATCCTCCAAAGCACCCGGCCCATTTCATGTTACAGTGTTCTAATATTGAAATCTCGTTACTCATAGGTTGATGGTAGGATAAAGGATGGAGAGAGGTGGAAAAGAAAAATAGGAATAAGTGTAGGAGAAGGATAGGACAGGAGTAAATCAAACAATACCTCAGGGGCGGGAAGACCATATAACAACTTTTTGTTTTTGTTGTATTTCTATAAAATCACAAAAATAAAATATAAAGCCTGTTACTTCTCCTTGGCTCTGCATATGCGCAAAAAAAACCATAATCTCATATATTTTATAGTGACCCTATAAGTCTCTCAGAGGTTTCATTTTCCCTGGCCTTTTTAGGTTACCATCGCAATTTGTGCCTGAAATGGCCATGTACAAAATAACATAATGTACCCGCCATACATCTTATAGCATTTCAGGTAAAAATATACTAGAAACTTGTCCTTTTAATATAAATTGAAGGACCACGCCCTCTAGTAAAAGAGACCAGTATTGCACCCATTTCTTTCTCCTCAAAAGAATAGTAAGGAGAAAACAAACATTTACAATGCAATGGTCTCGGCATTATTAAAGGTAGAGCTATTGGCATTGCTCATGACATTTTTTTTCATTTTTTTTAAAACATAAATAAATGGTATTGTCATTTACAATGGCAATAGGTGAGCATTAGAGAGTAGTAGAAAGTATTCACGGACACAGAGCCACACACACACACACACACACACAGCCAGAGCCGCACACACACACAGACAGAGCCACGCACACGCACCGACAGAGCCACGCACACACACACACCGACAGAGCCGCACACACACACACACACACACACACACGCACACACACACACACACACACACACACACACACACACACACACACACACACACACACAGAGCCATGCACACACACACACAGACAGAGCCATGCACACACACACAGAGCCACGCACACACACACAGAGCCACGCACACACACATACAGAGTCACGCACACACACAGACAGGGCCTCGCACACACAGACTGAGCCATGCACACAGAGGCACAGAAAAACCGGGATGACAATCGGGGAACAGAGGCAGAGAAAAACCGGGGGAACAGAGGCAGAGAAAAACCGGGATGACAAGCAGGGAACAGAGGCACAGAAAAACCGGGATGACAAGCAGGGAACAGAGGCATGGAAAAACCGGGGGAACAGAGGCACAGAAAATCCGGGATGACAAACAGGGAAAAGAGGCACAGAAAAACTGGGATGACAAGCAGGGAACAGAGGCACAGAAAAACCTGGGGGACTGAGGCACAAAAAAACCGGGATGACAAGCAGGGATCAGAGGCACAGAAAAACAGGGATGACGAGCAGGGAACAGAGGCACAGAAAAACCAGGGGGAAAGAGGCACAGAAAAACCGGGGGAACAGAGGCACAGAAAAACCGGGATGGTTCAGGGGGAAGATATCGAATGTTCTCAGTCTGCCAATGGAGTGGAGTGGCATATGCCACTACAATGCAAGCTTTAGACTCTATACACAGCAAAAACTGCTCTAGCTTTTGACCAGGGTTGCCTGCCTGGTAATCTGTGATGCCATATTCAGTTCCCGGCTTGCATCACAAGCTCTGTGAAGCCCATTTTACCAAAAGTAATTTCATCTTATAAATAGGGAGTGCAACTTTCCACTGTGGACAAAGTTGTAAAGTTGGACCTCAGGCTGCTACAGCACCTCCACAGAGTCAAAACTCGGCAGGGCTGAGATTTCCCTGACAATCTGCGGATTACTTTAATAAATCCCAAACGCTCCCCCAACGTCCACAATCTAACTGGCCCCCTCAACCACTGGCAACAGCAGATTCCTCCCCATAGGGATCACATTTGTTCCTTACGTAGAACTTCTCTGTAGCCTGATATATCCATTAATATTTTAGGTCGACCAATCTCCATTTCAGCTCAAGCAGCTCCTGCTTATCTGAAGGAGCTAAGACTGTGTACCGAGGTCCCTCTGCCCAAACAGCAGTATTTACAGCTGTAAGTGATGAACACATATTAGCATTAGTAAATACCAGTAGCGCGCGCTGAAACTAAACAAGGAGTGAAAAACGCAAATCGGCCACAACAACTGCTCGCCAGCCCTCTCGCTCACCTGGACGGCCGGTCATCACAGGCCCCACTCTCGTAGTATTCCTGCTCGGCAGTCGTCTTGTCGTCCTCTACGGTCACATCAGCACCTGAGCCGGGGAGGGTGCGGAGGCTACGGCTCTCGCTGGCACCTTCCCCCGGGAATGCATTGACTAGAGCCGCCGCCCAGCACAGCAGCCAAAAGGTGAGCAGAGTCACCCGCAGCGCGGACCGGCAGCACATGGGCACAAAGCATGGGAGCACCTACGAGACCCGAGTCAAGCTGTTACACACAGAGGCGTGCGCCCGCCCACCGCCATCAGCGGCACCCGCACAGATGCCACACCATAGCCATGGACGACGGACTAGCCTGAGTCGAGCCTGGTGACGCGACGTCACCCCCTACACAGGCAGGGAGGAGGCTATCTTGAAATGCGAGAACTGTTTAGACTAGGGGTCCAACGGCAGCATTGCTAACGCTGCTATAGGTATGCTAAACAGCAGTGGTATGGTAATGTTACAGCTGATATTTAGATTGTAGGAGAGCGCAAATGAAAAAAAATCATAATTCAAACGGAGGTATAACATCATTTGTTTTCTGCACTAGAAAAGTAAAAATAAAACAATTTTGAATCATGTTCTTTCCATCTGAAAAGAAAAATAAAGTATGTTTTTTTTCCATTTTATTTGACACGGTATGCATGTAAAGCCACTGTATAAGGTATCAAAGGCTATATAAGTTTCAACTAAGTGTTTGTCCTTCGTTTATGTCAGAAGGGGGCATGTGCGGTATACGCCAACCAGCCGAAGCTCTGCTCACTACACACCTCCTGTGACTGTAAGCGAATGGAAGGCGAGCGACTCAAAACATGCGTTTGATTCAACGTTGATTCTATTCCCGGGGCTCGACTGCTTGTTTTCCATTGGCCAGGCTAGTGGACTGTCAGAAGTTTCAAACCAATGGCGCCAGGGTATGCGTGCCATTTAACCATGTCAACATATATTGTTTACAAGTTGCACAGACCAATCAGAATGCAGCATTCTTTTGCTTGGCATGAGAAGCTCATTCATGGTCGAGATACATGTGGACCTATCAGAATCATTCTCTGATCTGCGTTTTTGAATTGTTCGTGCTCTATAAAAGTAATGTTAGTACAGTGTTCCAAATCCAAGCAGAAAATATCAACATAGTCAATTCATCCATTGTCTACAGCACTTTTTGCATTTAAGCCCCGTCCTTTTCAGACTTGGGGGCGTGTTTTTTCATGATGACGTCACAGCGAGAAAGAAACGAAAAAACACGCCCCCGAAACCGAAAAAGACGGAGTGACACCCCTCTCCTCCAATGGCTGGCCAGCATTTACGAGACCAGCCAATGGAGAAGAGGGGCGGGTTCAAGCCCCCTAACTAAAAAACATTAAATCTTCGGACCGAACTGCGCAAGCGCAGCCTACGGTCCTCGACCTAAAAATGTCCTACAATAGTAGATTGAATGTCAGTGTTTTATACATTGATGAACTTTTATCATGCTCTGCAAAAGAAATGTACTCCTTGTTCATACTGACGGGGTCTGTACTAGTAACAGAAGAACCCTTTATAAACAGCAGTGTTCTGTTGGTTAACTGTTCTAAATCCGGAACAAGTTTATTGAAATTCTAACATCATACTTTAGGGCTAAATGATTAATTCACCTTTGTTTTACTAATTGACATTTTGTTGCCACCTAAATACACTTGTCCAGTATTTAAAGACATTTGGGCCAAAGGAGTAGATTGTCTGTCCGTTCCATCCTTATAATTTTGGATCCAATCCAATGTTTATCTCACCGTTTAAGCAGATATATGTATTTGGTCTTGGAGGAGGAATCAAATTTTATATATATATATATACATATATATATATATATATATATATATATATATATATATATATATATATATATATATATATATATATATATATATATATATATATATATATATATTCTCAACAACCTCCTCGTTTAAGGAAATGAGTACGCACTCACAAAGTTCTTCGTTTCCCAAAGTTTAATTTGCAGTTATTACCAGCATACAAGCAAACAAATCCGACGCGTTTCGCTACAAACGTGTAGCTTGCTCACAGTAAATGCTATGAAACATTTGAGCACCTCCTATTTCTACGGAGGTCATGCCAAACATTCTATTATCATTGCATCACTTCCTATTACCTGTACCGGAAGTAACCTGGGAAATGTAGTTTTTACACACTATTTGGCCTCTCAAATTCTTTTTGATAAATTCTGGCAATTGTATCAATGTTTATTTTATGTATATCTTTTTTGTGATATTTTATCTATGGTCTACTTTAGAAAAACCAAGGGACATCCATTTACTTTAATTAATACTTTAACGACCGTTTACTGGTGCTTAGTAATGTCCGATTGTTATGCCCGTTTTAGGTTCTAAACAATTTGATTTAGTTTTTAGAACATTTAAGCCCTCCAGTGGGATTTTTTATCCTTAATGTTAACTTCGAGCCTTAAATTGTTTCATTATGCAATTATTTGTTACAATTCAAGTGTGAACCTAGTTCATTTTGCTACAACCATTTCATGCCCTCTAGTGGGCTACCGTAGGGATCGAATACAATTATTACGGACTACATCATAGATTATAACATTCAACCTCTGTGTAAATATAACATTTATGGATGTCCCAATAATTTATGTACTAGGGGGTGGACTTTATCCATGCCAGTTATTTCTTCTATTGTTTTATCAAAATTATATACTTTGAACATTCCCAACATTTTTAATATTGCACATTTTTTCTTTCTATCCCTCTATCCTTTTCCAATTTACTCAGACGACCATACATATTGCCCTGCCACGGTTTGTGTTGAAAAAACTACATCAGATTCCGAATATGCTTCTGAGAACAGGGTGGGCTCTAGCCTTGGACATTTGATCATGTCTCTGAGGGCCTGGGTGGTCTCTAACTGGTTCCCCTTGAAACAACTCGTAGATCCTCTGCCTTGCACACCAGACTTGCTACAAAAATTGTCCCAGCTTTTTGTCTAATTTGCTGTTGGTCTGTGATCCACTAAAAAACTTGTGTCCCCGAATGCAGGCCTTGCTTCAGATTTTACACTTTAAGAGGGCCACATGTGTTGGAGGGATTTTGACCTACTGGATCCCCAACTCTGAACAACCGCTTGTAGCCCTCCAGCTCATCTCCAGGTTGTTCTGGAAGAGAGATCTCAACCATAGAACCTGTGACTTGAAGGATGGTCCTAATAGCGTAACGTGATAGTGACTGAAAGGGGATCCCAACCATAGAAGCTGGAACTGAAAGTTGAATCTAATTCATACAAGCGGAAACTGTAAGGCCATTAAGCACTGATTGGAAGGGGGTTAACAAAGGGAATCTTAGCAAAGATTTTGGGATAAAAGAGGAATCCCAGTCCAACCATTGTTGACTGAAAGGGAAATATCTGCCTGAAAGTAGTAGCTGTGACTGGAAGGGAAACTTTAGTCATACAAGCTGTCATTTCTCTTGCTAGTGGAAAACCAAATTGTCCATTATGAAAAATGGAATTGAAATAATATTGATTTAGTGCATACCACCCTAAGGAATTCTTGTAATGAGGGCTCATGGAAAGCTCTGAAAAAGATGGGTCAGTAGTTTGCTGGGTCATGAGGATAACCTGCAGGTTTCTTTAGTTCTGGCGGTGATAAATATGGGCTTTAGGGCAATGAGTACACTTCTTTGATCACCTTTTCTGCTGTGGTTATGTTTCCATGTACAACTTGTCCTGTCAAATGTTATCTTTCCCTGTTTGACACAAATAATATATGTAAATGCATATATGCTCATAAGTCACCTGGTGCATATTTCACTGCAGTACAATGCCCAGGGTAAATTGATGACATGTGATATCCTTTACCAACCCTTACCTGTAGGTGGCAATTAGTGGTCCCAGGGTTTATTTCATGTTGCTTCCATTTCGTATTTGCTTTTGACAGATTGTTTATTTTGATTTCAAGGTAAGGTGATGCAACAGTTCACCATTGTGTATGAATACTCAAGAACAAATACATGCCTGCTGCTGTCTCTGGTCAATAGAAATTGCTGAGGCAACATCCCTTACATACTAACTATTGAACATCTCGAGCGCCTCATCTCAGAATCTGAGACAAAAAGCCATAAAAGGGAAAGTGTGGGGATACCCTTTGTTGCCCTGTATCTTTAGCTCAAAAACCCATGCACTTCATATGGCCTATCTTTGTTTATCCTGTTCGAGATTATCCTGTCTTTTTTTCTCTTTCATGTTAACCTATTTAACTGGACTATGTTTACCACCAGGCCTTTCTAAGATCCCTCGAACATTCCAGAGACCAGCCTTCACTGTTCCTTCCTTTCTTTATTTCGATTCTCTACGCTGTGCACCAGTTCCGTCAGGTCACCAAGAGCCTTCTGCTATTCTATCTGCTTCTTGTTCCTCACTCAATTCTCGAACACTTCTATATCTCATCATGCTTTCTAGCTCATTGCTTTCCATCATTCCCATTTTATAGCCTTTCTACTGACAGTGGGCCACCAACTCCCCTTCTAGCTGATCTTCAGTTGTTGGCCTTTTATGATATTATATCACCCTAAGTTTCCGCTAGCCTCGTGTTATGAACCGGCTGTCCATCCTATCCACTTTACGCTCTGATACACTTTATGTTTCTGCTAATCTCTGTGAACAAGTAGAGCTGTCTTATCCCCTGCTGCTGTGATCTGACCCAGCTGACTTTTGGCTTTAGTAGCATGCAGGCAGTTAATGATTGTCTCTGGGAAGTCGTCTTGGACAGCCAACCTGCCATCTCCCCAGTATTTTCTTTTGCACAACTGGCTGCTACCTCACTAGTTGCTTTACTTCTACACCAAGACACTTCTCAGTTGGCCAGATGACTTGTCCTTTTTTTATTATTTACCTCGCCCTTAGACTGTTACTTTCTCTGCTTCCCTATGCTTGATGCCCCACTTCTTTGAGAGCTGACCTTGTCATAGCTCTTCTTGAACTCCTTGCAGTTGGAGGCATTGGCTGCTCCCCATTGCCTGTACAGGTCGACTGACTGTGCTAGCGCTCAATATCTGGTTTAGCCCTGATGGCCACGAGCTCTAAACCTCTCCGTCATATGCCGCCCACTGTCAACATCCCTCTAATGACCCTTATATTCCACCTGACATTCTGCTCGAAGATTCTTTCTGTCCACCTGTACTTCCTATAGTTACCTGTTTTACGCTGCTTCCTTAATCTTTTTTCGTTTTTGTTGTCTTTCTCCAAAAGCCTCATATTTTTCCCTTTCTGGGCAGAGAGTGAGCTGAATTAGCTCACCTAACAGCATCAATGATCTTGAACAGAACATCTGTGACTGCCACCACAGGTGCATGAAGCATGTGAATTCTGCAGTAATGGATGTAGTTGTGCTCCCGAACCTCATCTTCAAAATGACACAACACGCCATAACATTGGAGGGGAGCAGGAAAATTGTCAGTAGACAAAACTTTTATTTTTCAAGATCCTGGGTTAAACTGCTTTCACATTTGTTTTCCTTTTTGCTGCTTTAGAAGTGAAAATGCATTATCTCTACTGTGGAGATTAGAAATATAAAATTGCGTTAGAGGCAATATCATTTTATTTTGTTACTACGTCATGAACAGCAAAAAGCGTGCAACATCCGTTTGCTCTATTTTTTAACCAGTTATTCATGGACTAGGTTTGCTTTATTAAAATCTGGTTTGTGATTTCAAATGATTTGTAGTGGCTGCCAATCTTGTACCTCTTGTGCAGGTCTGACGTTTTCCCTATTGCAATATGACGATCGTCCCTTTGGATAAAATTGGGAGATAAGCTTTTGAGGGACTGTTGTTTCCTTCATTCGTTTGTGATATTTTTACATGCTTTGAGGTTGTGCGCTTTTCGAGCACCATGTCACCCAGAGAGAATTACAGCGGGGTAATTTTAATATCACAAGCACTGGCAAAAATACAGTGTTGAACAATTTATTTGATTTTCTGTTGAGTTTAATGTAGGAGCTGCTTGCCGACCTCAAGTGTTTGAGATGTGCCAAGGAGGGAGTGATTCTCTCAAACTTCCAGATGAAGCCGAGATACTCCAAACATTAATCTCAATAAAACCCTCCACCCACTTCAATGATCCCCTGTCTGCCAATCTCATCAAAGAGCTTAGTTCTTTCATACTCCCGCTCTAGTCTAAGATTGTCAATGCATCTCTCTCAAGGCCTGAATCCTGACTGCTTAAAGATAGGTTAATTTACCCCGATCTTTAAAAGATCCTAATGCAGACCATCAATGACTTCTGTTCAATCACGAACATCCCGACTCTAGCAAAACTACTGGAGAAAAGGGTACACCTGCTACTCCGCAACCATATAGATGAGTTTCATCTCCTTGCCCATTGCCAGTCTGGATTCAGAATGGGACACATCCCTGAAACGGCTCTTACACAGATTGTAGATTGTATACCCTGATATTGCTTGATCGTAGCCAATCTCGCCTGCTTGTACTTCCTGATCTCTCATCTGCCTGCGATAAAGTCAAGCATGACAGTGACGTAAATAATTAATTTACTCTCTTAATTTCTATGCAGGTAAGTACTTAATCAATAATAACTCAATCGGGAAGAAAGAAACAGAGTCCGTGGTGTTAGAGTTCTTAGGGGTTTTATTCCTCAAAAAGGAATGGTCTAGACTAGGATATCATGTTCTGACCACCACAGGGGTGTCAGAAGGGATAGAGCGCTACATTTTATTACATTACATAGCTTATATACTTAATTCATGTCATAGGAAACAGTTATAATGGGCGTAACAGCTGAGAGAAGACAAGATAACAGTATACACGTGTTACAAGTACGTAATCAGAAGGCGTGAACTAGAGGTGTGTGCTAGAAACGTCACAGGTAGGTGTCACAAAGGGGTGGCACTAACAGAAATGTTGCAATGTCAGCAGAAATCGGAAACTTGAATGCGCGCGCAGCTGCATGACGTATGATTGACGTGAAGCTGGAGGGTGCAGGGGACTTGACATTTACACTGACGGAAAGAGACAGAAGTCTGGCATGTCAGATCAACTTGTGCTTCTATCATATCTGATATCTGGTGTTTAGGAACTAAGCTATCTGGGCGGAAAGGTCTCTAGGGCAGAAGCTATTCTATACTTGCTGTGAGTGCGTGTATAAGCGCCTGAGTGTCTGTATGAGAAGAATGGGGGCATGGGCCTTCCATGGGAGCATGGCAACAGGGCTATGAATTACTTGAATTATTTGCACAGAGACAGGCCGGCCCTTTGGCTCTGCAGCTGAGGAAGATGTTTACTGAAGCTAGCAGGCAGGAATGTATTTTCGGGGAGCGGAACAGATAACTCGAAGGTTATAGTCAATCTTGGCAGGCAGCAGGCTGAGCTGAGCGCGAGGGGCCGCGCTGAAAGTAAGTCAGAGTTCACGGGTACAGAGGCAGCCTGGGCAGAGGCCCTTGGAATCCGAAGCCAGAAAAGAGGCTCGGTGGCAGAAATTCAGGGCCTACTCAGCTAGAGCTGAAAAACGTAGAAGTACACTACAAAAAGACGTTGGCATAGCATACTTAGGAACGGGCTATCCAACCCATTCAGGGTGGGTCTGAAAGAGGACATGTTGACGTGGGACGCAAATGTATTTGCGTCTTCATAGCTGGTACAGGAGGGAAGTTACATGCACTTTAACTCGTACATGGAGACGGTGGGGTACGCGCTAGGGAACACAATTTGACCATAAAATTTACATTTCCTCATTCCCTCCTTGTTCCCTACGGACCCTTCATGATATCTCGATCCTCATGAATTGATCAGTTTGTTCTTGCAGCATCATTTGCTCATCTTTCTTTCTTTGACGGTTTGAGAGGAAACTGGAATGTTCAATGCACGATGTGGCACACAGTCCACATATCGCCGGCCCACACTGTAGGCACAGGCAGCAGCTGAATACTATGACAAGGCCAAAACCTAGGAAGGATAGGATCTTCCATCCCCAAGCAGTTAACGTTGTCCAGAACCAACCGGACCAAGTCCAGGTGCCTGGATTCTGATGTATCTGATTTGCAATTTTATGCAGACGGGTAATAGCTTGATAGACAGATGGCGCGTTTTGTGGGATGAAAACGCAGCAACTTGACCCGATGACCTTACAGGCTCCACCTCTATCTGCCAAGATGACGTCAATAACAAGACGATTTTGAAGGACAAAAACCCGCATAGCAGATTGCTCCTCTGTTAAGTTACCTAAGGCGGAGGCAGTTTCATGTACTACAGCTTCAAGTGTTCTAGTTAATCTACGTATTAATTTACTGTTTTGGACGGGGCCTAAAAAGAAAAAGAATCCCTTATTAAAATCGGTGTACTGTTCCCATGCCGTTTCTGTATAGTCGACAAGTGGCATATTTCTTCTGGGTCTATTCTTTACTAGATTTGTATTTCTATGGTAATCAGGGGGAGCTAGAAAAACAGGTGGTAGAAGGAATGCAATATAACAGGTACCATCCCAATCTGGAGGCAGACGTATGTATGCGGTATGACCACAAACAAAATAGGAGTGGCTGATAGCTTTGAAGGACGATTTACCATGATCACTGAATTCGACGACAGTAGTGCATTTACTATGACCTAAGTGTACTGAACCTTTCTTTCGGATACATAATTCACCAGTGACTGGTAATACTAGCATATGGGGCAGGACTGGTGCAGCCTCGGATTCAACAGTAAGGATCATAAGGCTAATTGTGTAGTTACCTAATCCATATACTTCATTTTCTAGATCCGTTCCTATTCGAGTGGGAAGTCCCTCCTTATCAGGGTAACAGACGTCGAGCAGGACTAAGTTCAAGTTTCCCCAAACCCAGCCCCCATCGAAAACAGCAATATCAGGATCTAAGGAATTGATTATTTTAAACCATGCACCACAGGAGCCATTGTGAGTGAACGGGTACGGAAAAAGGGGCAGAGCTCCCTTGTAATTCTGGTAGGGAGGGAGTCGGCCACATATCCAGCAGTCTGTAGCATTGTTAGTCTGATGGGAATGGTGTAACATACTAATGAATGTATTGTTGCGCAGCGCAAGTCTGTAAGAGAGTTCGTGTGCAGGTAACTCACTAAAAGTGTGTTCAGCAGAGACATTGTAAACAGATTGTTCACGCTTGAAAATAGGCCAGTAGATAGGTAGCAGAATGCTAGCAACAATAACTAAAATACTCAGAATAAACATGATTAATAGTGTCACTATACAGTGACTACGAAGTGATTTGCAATATGCACTTTTCTTAACTTGTCTCTCTCTCTCTCTATCTCGATCTAGGGGATACATGTCAGAAACTATTTAACCGATTCACCTAGGGGAGGACTTAAACAATTAAACTGTCTGACTTGCTAGATCGGAGTTTCGATCTGTACTCCTCTTGGGGAGTTTTTTCTCGTTCGGATACTGTAAAGTCTTTTGGCTCAACACAGTCTTTGGTGGGGGTGGACGAGTCTCGATCAGGTTTCAGTTCACAAAATTTTTTCACATGACTCGTGTGGACCCACCCCTTTCTCCCTTCGATCTTTACGGCGGTCCTTGTGGTGAGAAGGACGGTCTTCGGGGATTTCCAGCGGGGCTCCAGCGGACTCTTCCTGTCGAAATTTCGCACCAATACCAGGTCCCCAGGACGGACCTCGTGCGGCTTTACATCAGTGTTGTCAGGGAAGGCTGCGGCAACCTGTGAACGACATGATTGGAGTGCAGACATCAAGGAGGCAAGGTAATCTGTTAACATGTTACAATCAACATCAGTGATCTTTTTCGGAATGGGCGTCCCCCACATATTCGGTGGTCTGCCAAAAACCACTTCGTACGGGGATAGCCCTGATCTCGAGTGGGCGACCATCCTCATGTAGAATAGTGCCACTGGCAGGGCGACTATCCAGTCGACCCCTTTCTCCTGACATATTTTTGCAAGGCGTATCTTTAGTGTCTGGTTATGCCTTTCTACAAGGCCTGCGGCTTCAGGATGTCGGACACAATGAAACTTCCACTGATATCCTAGCAGTAAAGAAACTTGTTTCATTAGCTCGGACGAGAAGGGTTGTCCGTTATCTGAGTACACGACACGGAGCAAACCATATCGTGGGAAGAATTCACGAACCAGCTGCTTAGCAGTGGTCGGAGCAGTATAGTCTGAGACTGGGTATGCTTCGGTCCAGCGGGACAGAGCACAAACAACTACAAGGACATACTTGAATCCTCGACAACGGTTCATCTGGATATAATCCATTTGGAGGACTTCAAAAGGGTGATCGGGAGGATGAAATCCACCTTGCTCTACAGGGACGCTTTTACCTGGGTTGAACTGACAACAGATCATGCAAGTACGCACTTTCTGTTTTGCGGCCGCTCGTAAGTGTTTATTGCTCCAGAGATTTTGTAAACTGTCTAACATCGCTTTCTCTCCTAGATGTGCTGGGCTATGTGCTGTATTGATCATGACTTGAACCATAGAGTCAGGGAGAAACCATATAGATTTTCCCTTCGTCATCCAACCTTGATCTGTCTGGATCCCTCCTAGTTCAATCCATCTCTTTATTTCCTCTGGGGTAGCATGTGCCTGAATATCAATTACATCTAGAGCGGGATCCTTGACTGCCATACACTTTGTCGGTACTATTGTCTTTGTCACATCAGTTGTCTGGGTGTGAGTCAGTGCTGTATGTTTTGCTGTCTGGTCTGCCAGGTCGTTACCCTGGGAAACAGAATCTGTGACCTTAGTATGTGCTTTACACTTCATGACTGATATGCCCGAGGGCAAATGTATTGCTTCTAACAGTGCTTGAATGAGAGGGCCGTGTTGTATCTTGGCACCGTGGGAGGTCAAAAAACCTCTTTCTTGCCATAACATGCCGAAGTCGTGTACGACTCCGAACGCATAACGGGAATCAGTGTATATGTTGACATTTCTGTTCTTGGCTAGTATACAAGCTCGGGTCAGAGCGATGAGCTCTGCTGCTTGAGCGGACAATGTGTCAATACGATATGTTTCTTTAACTTCAGTTTCAGTGGTCACTGCATATGCGGCCACTAATTCTCCTGTACTTGTTCTCATGCATGAACCGTCCACATAAAGTGTCAGGTCTGGGTTTGTCAGCGGAACATCTGTTAAATCTCGTCTAGGCTTTGTTACTGCATTAATGATCTCTATGCAATCATGCGGGGCTGGATCTGTCATAATTGTAGGTAACAGTGTTGCGGGGTTCAGAATACTGCAGCGCCTGATTTCTATGTGTGGCTGGAATAACGTTAATTCATAACCTGTCAGTCGTGCTATAGTCAAGTGCTGAGTCTGGGTTCTGTTTAACAGAACCTCTACAGAGTGTGGAACTTGTACTGTTAATTGATGGCCTAAAACAATTGAATCGCTCTGTCTTATTGCTAACGCTGTTGCTGCTACTGACTTTAAGCACGCAGGGAGTGCCTGGGCTACTGAATCCAATGTACTTGAGAAATAAGCGCACAGCTTATATGAACCTGCTTGATCTTGAGTGAGGACAGACAATGCTGTACCATCACGTTCTGTAACAAAAAGTGTAAACGGTTTGCTGTAACATGGTGTCGCTAAAACTGGTGCTTGGCATAGGGCTTTCTTTAATTCTTCAAAAGCTTGTGTGTGTTCCTGAGTCCAAGGGAGGGCAGTCGAAGTCGCTGCCTCCTGTGTCGTTAACTGGATGAGTGGTTTAGCCAGAAATGCATATTGAGGAATCCATTGTCTGCAGTATGAGGTGAGGCCTATGAAGGCCCGCACTTCCTTTTGTGTCTGGGGTTGTGGCATATTTACAATTAACTGAATGCGATCGGGAGTGAGCTGTCTCCCCACTTTGGACAGCAAGTGACCCAAGTACACAACTTGCTGAACACAGAATTGTAGCTTCGAAGGAGACACCTTGTGTCCCTTGTCGGCCAGGAAATGTAAAACTGTCAGTGATGCTTGTTCACATTCGGGCTCACTTCGTGCGGTGATCAGTAGATCATCGACGTATTGCAGTAAAGCGGTGTTAACTGGCATTTGAATACAATCTAGTTGTCTTTTCAGTGCTTGACTGTAGATGCTGGGGCTTTCCGTGAATCCTTGAGGTGCGCGTGAAAATTTGAAGCTGCGTCCATTTAAACTGAATCCGAAGAGATATTGGCTCTCTGGATCAATAGGCACGCTGAAGAAGGCGTTCTTGAGGTCAATTACAGTAAAGAACGTCGCTTCTGAATCAATAGCAGTCAATAGGGATGAGATGTCGGGAACCACAGGGTACTGTGGAATAATGCATTTATTCAGTTCTCGAAGATCAATCACCAGCCGATATACTGGCGGTGCATTGGGATCAGTACGTTTAAGAATCGGAATAATGGGTGAATTACAGACATTGGAGTCGGTCTCTACGACCACTCCTTGGGCAATGAGCTCTTCAATGATTTTCAGTAAAGCCACTACAGCATCGGGTGGTAACTTGTATTGTCTAATTCTCGGTAAAACAACACCTGCCTTGAGTGTAATGCGGTATGGAGTGATATGCATGCAACCTACATCAGTTGGGCCTTTTGCCCACAAGTAATCTGGCACATTTTTCAATCTGACATCGAATTCTCGTAAAACATAATGACCCTTGAAATCCCGTAGAAAGAGTCTAACTCCCTCCGGGGAACAGCAGATTATCGCTCCTAGAGCCTTCAATGTTTTAATTCCTAACAAATTTTCTGGACATGATTTTGTAAGTAACAAGTCTGTAACACGTGATAATGGACCCACAGCCAGGGGGACGGGTTCTGATACCTCATTTACAATAGGCTGTCCTGAAAAACCAAGGGAAACATTCTGTGAGCCTGAGAGGGGTGCCCCTGGGACTTCATCATGACTGATCGTAGTGCGACTTGCCCCTGTGTCAATTAAAAACTTTCTGTCTTTTCCTAATACGCGACTATGTACATAAGGACCTTCTTGATCTACAGGAATTTCAATAAGAGGCAAGCCACCTTCCCTCTCTAGGCTGTTTCATGTATATCGGGGGTAATCTGGATAAGCGGACTGGGCATACTGGTACATCTGTTGCGAAACTTGCTGAGACGCGGCAATGGGCTGTGGCTGTGGTACCGCTACTGTCTGTGCTGGAGGTGAAGAAGCATGCATAGGCTGTGTATTCTGGGTATTCTGTGAAGACTGATGCTGGTTATGGTCTTGTCTAGGCGGATGCGGTCTTTCTTTAGTTTTACCTGTTGCTATATTATGTTTCAGGACTGGGCATTCATGTACGTAATGACCTGGCTGCTTACAGTAATTGCATGTCCCTTTAACGGGAGCTGTAGTGTGATTTGTCTGGGTCCCACCCTTTCTCTGACCATCGGCTGGGACCGTCTGAGCTACTAACATTTTCATCTTCGTGTCTTTCATGCGTCTTTGTTCCTGATCTTGTTCTTCTCTAATTCTGTTCTGATGATATTGGAGCATTTGTAACATCTGGGATGGCGTATTTGCCTGCCAAGTACTTTCAACTTTGTACACTCGGTTTTTAACTAATGGTAGGGAATTCTCGACTAGTTTTGATACAAAAAGGTGTGGATATGACTCGCTACTTGGTTTGAGGCCACTATTGATAATGAAACATTTCTCGAATCTTGAATAGAAGTCACTAGTATCTTCATCATGTTTCTGTTTACAGGACGAGATGGCGTCCCAATCTTCCTTTCTAGTTGTCAATAATCTTGGCAGGACCTGTACTATTAAACCGGGTAATGCTTTAGTCTTATCCCCAAGGCCTACCCCTGGGACACGTTTATTTTCTTCGTCTTCTATCTCTGCCCATGCAATCTTTGTGTCTCCCACCTCCCATTCCTTTTCCTTTAGTTTCTCGTAGATGCCCGTGGGCAACAGTACTTTTAACATTTTCATGATATCATCATATGTGTAATCCCCCATCAGTAACATGTCTTTAAGCTCTCTGTGAAAACCTGCGGGATCTTTATCATGACACGGTACTAGTTTCTTCATTTCTAACAGTTCTAACTTGGTTAGAGGCGTGTGTACATATACACGTTTCAAGAGGTGATCCGTACCCATAACAGGGTGGACTTCCCGTAAGGGGTTCTGACTTTCAATGCCACCCCCGCATTGCATGTGGTACATTTTCCTTTCTGGAGGCGGGGCGTGAACATATTCAGAGCTTACAAAAGTGTTATATTTGTGTCGTTGTTCTAGAATTATTTGAATTAATTTGGTACTTAAGCCTCTCCATCTATCCATGAGTAGTGCTTCTAGTGTTTCGTGTAAGGGACCTGGATCAGAATGATGGTTTCTGTATTTGATGAGGAGGTGCTGAATCATGTATACACCTGCTAATTTCTGCTCGTCTGGGGAAAGGTTCAGAAATGTCTGCGCTACTGTGTCATCATTATATATGTCTGGATTTTCGGCCCATGATACGGCTGATCGGGCTAGTTCTTGTTCATCCATAGAATTGAGCACGTGGTACCCTACTCGATCTTGAAGCCTTTTATCAGTTTCCTGGAACTGATGCTCAGCAGAATTCGGGTTTGTCAAGGCAGAGAAAAAAACTCTCTTGCTTTCTGGACGGATGCCTTTCCTAAGGTAATTTCCCTTACCTACATATGCTATAGTATCTGCAGCTCTTTCTGGTTCTTCAAGTTCTTCTTCCTCCTCGGAGGAAGCTTTTTCTTTCTCTTTTTGGTGTACTGCTAGCACTGCTTTCCTAATTTTCCTGTACATAGTGGCTATGCAAGTCCCCTTATCATGTTTTCCTTCAGCTATATTTTGACCCCACTTGTTCAATGCATCTAGTTCACTCTGATCTGTTCCAGGCCTATCTCGTTCTCTTATTAGACAGTTTATGAAAAATCGTAGTATCTGTGCTTGAATGTCAACTTTCTGTTTCTCCATGGCCTCCTTAATACTGTCAGGGTCTTTCCCTGTCTGAACAAACTCATATATTCTATCCAGACGATCCTTCATTCCTACGTAGCATAGCAAGATATCAGTAGCAGATCTTAACCGTAGTGATGCCAATATCATTAGATCGTCTTTTCCGGGCACTGGATCATATCTGCAAACTGAAAGGTTTTCTTTAAATGCGTCAAAGCGGGGTGACCTGAACGTGAGAGGACTCTGTATATCCCTGAGATTTAATCTGTGTGTCAATGGCGGGGTCCGAGGACCCGCGGTTGCACCTCCTGAAGCGGAGGCTTGGGCATTATCTCCCTGTGGAGTCGGTATCTGAACTTGAATTTGTCGTTTATTTAGATCAGGTAAACGTTGTTTCGGTAGATCAATTTTGGGTGCGGGAAGTGGCGGGGCTGGCGGAACGGGGGAGGTCTGTCGCGGTACTGGTGGAACATGATCTGGGGGCGGGGTGCCCCCGTCCCCGTCAGTAGGCAAGGTGCGAACAGGCAGATTGGTGTAAGCCGGTGCTACATCCTCTAGATAAGAATTTAGGAATATATCTTTAGTAGTCTTATGCATTACTTTAGTTGGGATCAATGGTGGCGGTAAGTTTTTCGGTATTTCTGATAGGGCCTCAGGTGTACCCTCGGCCACAAGATACATACCGTTTACAAGATTATGTCGTGCGCGGTCTATCTGTTCAGTTTTTACTCGAATCCCCTCAGTAACTAGTTCGTTTTCTTGGGCTTTCTCTGATTCTTTAAGTCTGTCTTCTCTACGGAGTGCTCTTTCAGCACGTTTATGTGATTCCTTACGCCAAAATTCTATGGCGTCTTTCTGAGATTGTCTGGCTTTCTTTTTCCATAGTGCTTCCTCTACCTTCATGATGCACTCGGCATCCCATGTTCCGTTAACGGGCCACCGGTGTCTTTCGTCTAGGTGTTTAGTATAGTCGGTCCATAAATCTAGATACAATATGGCATCTATGCCATGTTTATGGTACATAAAGTTACCGGGAGTGTCCCTAGGGGGGATAGGAATTTCTTCCTCTAGTATCCCTTTCCTAGTTCCTATCTGCTTTAACTTGTTGAAAAACGGCATTTTGCTTACTTAGTACTGAATGCTCAATCCTTAGTTTACTTAATACTGGGTACAGCTAATTGTACAAGAAACACAATAATTCACATTAAAAACGGTCACATTCACATTCATACCACGACACTAATCACATAAAAAAACATTTGAAACATAGATGACTACCCCCTATACTGGATGTACTGCTAAACAGTACAGATACACTGATGTAACAGTGCAGAAATTCAGAAATTCAGAATACTAGATATACTGCTAAACAGTATAGATACACTGCCTAAAAACAGTGCAGACCGGACTTGTGTACCCAAACCCGTCTAGATACGTCCCAGCAATGGTACTCACCGGGAAGCACGGAAACAGAAGGCCTCGGAAAACTCGACTGGACTCGATTCGACACTTCGGAAAACTTCGGAAAATATCGGAAACCTGGTGGGCCTCTTGACACCTCGGACCTTGCTTCTTTCGGCTAGGCTCTGGTCGGGATCCTCCGCACTCCTCACCGCCTCGTCTGGGTACTGATCGCAGTCTTCGTCACCTCCGTGGGTCAGAGGGAGATGCAGGAAATCCTGCCGGTACGCGTAGTTCCATCTAACTGATGGCAGGGGACACAGCTTGCAATGCACCAACCGGCGCGTGAGGTGGGGGAGGGGTCCCTATTCGGGCGCCAAAATGACGTAAATAATTAATTTACTCTCTTAATTTCTATGCAGGTAAGTACTTAATCAATAATAACTCAATCGGGAAGAAAGAAACAGAGTCCGTGGTGTTAGAGTTCTTAGGGGTTTTATTCCTCAAAAAGGAATGGTCTAGACCAGGATATCATGTTCTGACCACCACAGGGGTGTCAGAAGGGATAGAGCGCTACATTTTATTACATTACATAGCTTATATACTTAATTCATGTCATAGGAAACCGTTATAATGGGCGTAACAGCTGAGAGAAGACAAGATAACAGTATACACGTGTTACAAGTACGTAATCAGAAGGCGTGAACTAGAGGTGTGTGCTAGAAACGTCACAGGTAGGTGTCACAAAGGGGTGGCACTAACAGAAATGTTGCAATGTCAGCAGAAATCGGAAACTTGAATGCGCGCGCAGCTGCATGACGTATGATTGACGTGAAGCTGGAGGGTGCAGGGGACTTGACATTTACACTGACGGAAAGAGACAGAAGTCTGGCATGTCAGATCAACTTGTTCTTCTATCATATCTGATATCTGGTGTTTAGGAACTAAGCTATCTGGGCGGAAAGGTCTCTAGGGCAGAAGCTATTCTATACTTGCTGTGAGTGCGTGTATAAGCGCCTGAGTGTCTGTATGAGAAGAATGGGGGCATGGGCCTTCCATGGGAGCATGGCAACAGGGCTATGAATTACTTGAATTATTTGCACAGAGACAGGCCGGCCCTTTGGCTCTGCAGCTGAGGAAGATGTTTACTGAAGCTAGCAGGCAGGAATGTATTTTCGGGGAGCGGAACAGATAACTCGAAGGTTATAGTCAATCTTGGCAGGCAGCAGGCTGAGCTGAGCGCGAGGGGCCGCGCTGAAAGTAAGTCAGAGTTCACGGGTACAGAGGCAGCCTGGGCAGAGGCCCTTGGAATCCGAAGCCAGAAAAGAGGCTCGGTGGCAGAAATTCAGGGCCTACTCAGCTAGAGCTGAAAAACGTAGAAGTACACTACAAAAAGACGTTGGCATAGCATACTTAGGAACGGGCTATCCAACCCATTCAGGGTGGGTCTGAAAGAGGACATGTTGACGTGGGACGCAAATGTATTTGCGTCTTCATAGCTGGTACAGGAGGGAAGTTACATGCACTTTAACTCGTACATGGAGACGGTGGGGTACGCGCTAGGGAACACAATTTGACCATAAAATTTACATTTCCTCAACAGTTTGATTGGCCTTCTGGAGCATAGGGTGGGGCTATCTGGTCCCTTTTTAAACTAGTTTGCCTCGTTCTTAAATAACAGAACACAAAAAATTAAAGTCGTCCATACCCCTTCTGACCCTACTTTGGTCTTAAATGGAGTTCCTCAAGGGTCCACGCTCTCACCCATGTTATTAAACTTGTTCATGGAACCTCTTACCAACATTTTAAAAAATTCAAACATTCAGTACCGCATGTATGCGGATGAAACACAACTGTACTTGAAAATTTCCTCACCAGAAGATATCAAAACTCTCAACTGCACCCTATTGAAAACCCAACAATGATGAACACTCAATGCCCTTATGCTCAACACTCAAAACTGAATTCCTCCAGATCGCCCCATCCAAACACTTACAGCAGAATGGCTTAATCAACTTATAGCTCTCAACTGCCCCCCACCACGTTATTGACTGTACTAGATCATTGGGTATAACGCTAGACAAATACTTGAATTTTTAAGATCACTTCAGTGCCACCACCAGAGGAGCCAACTACCATCTGAGCACACTAAAGAAATTCAAATCAATTTAGACTCTGAATGACCTTCACTTAGCTGTCCAATTCCTAGTCATTTCCTGTCTTTACGAAGGGAGTGCTACACTTGTAGGCTTACCTAAAGCTTGGTTAGCGCCGCTAAGGGCCATACTGAACTTTGCTGCCAGTCTCATCACGGGATCCAGAAGATTCAACCACATTATTCCAGTTCTATTACATCTAAATTGGCTCCCGTTTGAAGCAAAAATCCAGCTGAAGATAGCCTGCATGACTCACAATACCCTGCCCCATAACACGCTGGCCAACAAACTAGAAATGTCTGGTGGTAGTCACTTCTTAAGAAGTGCATACCTCAAAACTGCGGATACCACAAAAAGATAACTCGCAACCGCTCCTTCTCCAGTCAAGCCCCCAGAATTTGAAACGCACTGCTTCCTGCAATTAGATCTAACCCCTCTACTTTCGCCTTTAATAAAAGAAGAAATAATGCATCTGATGTATAGATATATTCCTTCAAGAGTAGCCCTAAAGCCACTCATCTTGACTAATTTTCGGGAGCACACCTGGAGAAGATTATGCCAACTGATTGTTATATTGTATATGTTTTGCTGCTTGTGTATTCCTTATTGATTTGCTTCCTGTATGAATAACTTACCTGCTTTCTATACAGCATTCTGATACACTATTTGGGTAAAGTTTGTGCTGTATCAAACTGCCAAAATAAAAAAAAATAAAAAAGGCAGTATGTTATGTTATGTTAGTGCTATTTGTATTGCGCACGGCTGCTCCAGCGAAGGAGCGTCCCGGCGCACCCGGCGCTCACCTTTTTAAAAAAAATATGATGTGCAGCATCAGAAAAAGAAATGCTTTTTGTCAGTGTTATACAGCATCGGAGAAAAAAGGAAAACAAAGAGTGTGATGACTTGTTAACCTGCATACGCGTTGTGACACTGTAATGACTCAATTGCATGCATATAGCATAATGCAGGTGCTGTTTTTGTTTATTCTTTTTTTATTTATGGCACCAAGACGATGGACTTAACTTGCATCTATAATTAATACTTATTATGTTGCTCCAGTCCAGTAGCACCCATCTATGAACCTCACAAAGATGAAAAGAAAGTCCTAATCGGGATACAAATAGTTGTCCTCCAGGTATTTAGCGAGGGTGTCATGGCGCGGGTGTTTGTGAGATTCTAAACTGGAAAAGGCCAAAAACCAGAGACTAAAGAGGGAGTGAAAATAACCAAGCTTTGAGATGTCTTCTAAAAATTGTCAGATTTGAATGGCTTCTAAGGTGCTAGGGCAGGTGGTTCCATTGCTGACAGGTGGAGTAGACAACGCTTCTGCCCCCGCCCCACCAAGATTCCTTGCATATTTTTGGTACCATCACTGTTTTGGTGAATGCTGATTAAAGATATCTCCTTAGAACATACCAGGAGAATTTTCTCGTGAAGTATTCTGGACCGGTATGATGGAGAGCTTTACGCGGTGTACACAGTGCTTTGAAGGCCACTCTCTTTTTTACTGGGAGCCAGTGAATCTCCATTAGTGTGTTCAAGACTGAATCGGACTCCCGAATGTTCTTGAATAGGCATGCCGCAACATTCTGTACCCTATGCAGTTTCCTCAGAGAGCCTTGTTGCATGCCCAATTCAGGGCATTGCAGTAATGTAATAGACCAGAGATACAATTAATGTTTTTTGTAGTTCAAAAGGAATTAAAGACATGATTTTCTTTAGTTATTTTAGCATGAGAAAACAAGAGAAATTAGCTTGTTGGTCAAGTCAGTAAAGGATAGTTTGGAGTCAAATATTACCCCAAGATTTCTCACTTTGCCTACCGGTATTGGAAGAGGGCTCAAGGTCTGTGGCCACCTGGAGAGGTTCCAAAATGTAGTGTCCTTCCCAAAGAGGATTCAGAAAAGGGGGTGGTGATGGACAGAGTATCTGAATTAAACAGAACACTCGTACCCAGTCAACAGATCAGGGCTTGATCCATCACCGTTTTTTAGCTCACTGCCCCATCCCAGCTCAGAACCTGGCTACATGCAAATTAGTCTGTCCCTGGCCCAGTGCATCATGGGAACAGGGCAGACCTAACTACCAAGCCAATTCTTTTACTGGAAAGGAAACAAGCTTCCGGGGACCGGTTTCTGGCATTACAGGGCATTACAGCCGTCTTCGGCCCGGCTTGCTTGAATCCTGATGTTGCAGTGAGCAAGGGACTAAAAAACGGTGATGGATCAAGCCCTGATCTGTTGACTGGGTAGGAGTGTTCTGCTTAATTCAGATACCCTGTCCATCACCACCCCCTTTTCTGAATCGTTTTGTCCACCATAAGCGTGGAAGGGTATGCTCAGATGTGAGTCCCTTGCTCACCATGCACGCAACTTTAGCATCATACTCTACACCTCACTCATCATGAACTGCCAGATCAAAGCTGTCTTCTTGACACGTATCAACACGCTCCGTCTGCTACTAAAGACCCTCAGATGGATCCCCACTGAATCCAGGACGACGGTCAACCATGCCCTCATCAGAGGCAGACTCGACTACGGCAACGCATTCTATGCCGGCATCACCTAGAAACTCCTCCGAAGGCGCTAAAACGTTAAAAACGCTGCAGCCGGACTGGTCCTAAACATCCCCGCTGCAGCCTCATCACACAAACCCTGCATGAACTCCACTGGCTCCCAGCTGACAAAAGAATAACCTTCAATCTCCTCACCTACGCGTACAAGGCCCTCCTCAGCGCCAGACCAGAATACTTGAACCACTGCCTCTCTTTCCACGCACCCAACAGACCCCTCTACTCAACACAACTGTCACTGGCCACCGTCCCACAGAACTTGAGCACCAGAACCGGAGGGAGATCCTTTTCTTACATTGCCACCAAGACCTGGAACCACCATGCCCCTCTGCCTCATTTAATCCCCCTCGATGTCTCAAGACCTGCCTCTTTGAATGAAACCAGCACCCTGACGGATCTGCAGCCCCTCCCCCCAGAGCTTTGAGACCCTTATATGTGAGTAGCCATGCTTTACAAACTCCTGATTGATAACCATTGTAGAACTGACTTGGTCCTGGTGAAAAGCACTTTTTAAGCGTTATTGCCCTCTGCTCAAGAGGTTAACAGTGGGCATAGCATTCTGCAGGTTGCTTGCATTGCTTTTCATTGCCTTTCCTCTTCCAGCTCTTCAAACCTTAAGTCAATTAATTCATCAATGTACGGGTGTCTGAAAGAGATTTGCACTCACCCATTTTCATGAGTTTTGTCTCTTGTATAACTCCATCAGAAATCCTGTTGAGTCTTAAATGTAAGCTTTATGACCATTATTATACCTTAACATTTAGCTGTGTAACCTACCAAGCCATAGTTCAGTGCAAGTTTGGATAAAATTGTCAAGACCTGAGGGCATTTACAATGGGGTACATCCCGCAGCGAATGAGTGAAATCCATGGTAAAAAAGCAATATGATTTCAAACTTGGCAACATCCAGACTACATTCATCAGTGGTGCACATAATTTCTTTCTTAACACTCTCTGTACCTTACTTAGTCAAATAAAAGTAACCGTAAGTTGGTTCATTTTGTTAAAAAAAAGAATGTCCTGAGAATTAGGGGAGATATTGAATTAAAGATAGGATTGGGTCAGAATAATCACTTTCACTAAATTAATCCACCTACAATAGAAAGTGGTGTATTGTGCCAAGTTTGGTGATCAGTTTAGTAAGAAAGTGCTGCAAATACGTTTACTCATATACCAAGTTAACAAACAAGCCTCTCCAACATCATGCTCTAAGTTTTAACATTTGAATTGGTAGGTAATAGTAATGATTAATATCCCCTCTGTTTTAGCTTTATTTTTCCTGTAACCTAACATGTTTGAAAATTTGGTTATATTATGTTGGTTAGGATCTAAAAATAATACAATATCACCCACATATTGTAGTGTTTTAATTAATTCCAGGGATATTTGATCTAAAAAGACCTGTTTTTCTTTGAAATATACTTTGAGAGTGGTAAACCTGAGAGTAAACAAATAAATTGAAGTGGAGAGAATGAACAGCTTTGTCGAGTAACTCATTAAATCCAAATCTCTCCTCTGCCATTTTATCTGCCAAGACACCCCATTACAAAGTTTGTTATACCTTGTAATAAGCAGGAATCCACATATAAGAAAAAACCTTTTACAGCTATGTCCAATTTACCCAATCAGATGCTTTTTCTGCTTCAAGCAACCATATAGCCAAAGGGCGTCTTTTCCCACAATCAATCACTTCTTATGAATAATGAACAATAGCTACTAAAAGGCTTCTGGGGATAATCTTTGTCTGATTCTGGAATATTATTCTGTGGGTAATACTTCTAGTTGGAATTCAGCAGTGTGATCTCATGGCATGATCTATAGATTTATGGACCGTGTCTTGGTGCCTGAAAGACCTTCAACTTCCCTTTCCAAAGACTACTGTGAAGGATCTTCTCCTGCAAATATTCCATTAAATAAAAATGTAGAGCCAGTTCTTCCCGAAAAAGTGTATATATTTCAAAGGAAAGGCCATGGCACTAAAATGGATGGAAGAGCATGCATATATTTTCCACTCCTGTTGTTTACACGATCGTAAACATGCGCTAACACCGTGGGATGTCTTTCAGAAACAAGTATTTATTTTACCAAGTGCAAAGTTTGACGCGTTTCGACGGATGGAACCGTCTTGCTCACAACAGAGAATACAAGTAAGTGAGTGCATTTTAAACATGCAAAGTGCTCATTGGTCAGTGAGGCGGCTTCATTGTTGTCATAGCAACCATTACGTCATGGCCACCGAAAAGTTACAACCTAAATTGCAATGCTTGAAAACGCGCTGTACATAGCATTCTACTTAGGCGCCAAACAATTATAAACCAAAATTAAAGCAGGTTAAACATTTACAACAACAATTCATTGCATTGTATCAATGTTTTAAACTTTGTCTACCCAAGTTTGTCGCTTGTGAAATTCGTGTAGCTGCCACCTTCGTTTACAGGACGGCTCAGCGCGATGTGTGGGTGGTCATTGCTTATCAATTTCTCATGTATATATATATACTTATACTTGTGTTATTCTGTACATAGGTGCTACTATGAGCTATAGGCTATACAATTATCAATGCGATACTCATCAGTGTCATATGTTAGGGACGGGAACTGGCTTAAGGGTCTAGTGCCCATTTTTTCCGCCCAAATAATACCTAATAAATCAAAATTCCTCCATATTATGGATTGTACTTGGATATAGCCCTTGTGGGCAAATAAGTGAGTATCAGACTTACAATATTCCAACCTATTAAAATTAATTTGCCTAATGTACGATACTTTTGCTAGATTTTCTTACATGAAAGCAATGTTCACACCATTTAACCATACTTTATGTAGCCACCATTAAAATCTCTTTTGACCTTATGTTTGTTCAACTGTGTTACTTACAGCCTTTGCTGAAAAGCAATAGTGATGCTAATTTTATCCTTCTCCTGTGGAGGAGTGGGTCCAGGTTCGCACAGAAATCTACTTTTCATTGTGTTTGTTGTGTTGGCTATAAATGCACACTAAGTGCCTTATCTGCATTCAATCCCCGTGGGGCCTTAGTGT
Organism: Lissotriton vulgaris; assembly: GCF_964263255.1. NCBI lineage: Eukaryota > Metazoa > Chordata > Amphibia > Caudata > Salamandridae > Lissotriton > Lissotriton vulgaris. Next base: position 209,672,277 of record NC_141687.1, read on the forward strand.
CCAGCAGGAAAATGTACCGTGACTCTAGTCTCCGGAGGGCTAGTTGTCTATTCCCCCCTCTGATGTTTTTCTTTACATGATCGATAACGAAGTACTTAATGTTCTCCGCTTTCCACCCATGTATTGTATTGATGTGTCTCGCCACTGGATATGAGGGGTCATTATTGGTGATAGCTCTTAAGTGTTGTAACACCCTCACGTGGGCAGGATGGATAGTGCTGCCCACGTATTTTTTATTGCAGCTACATTGCAAGACGTAAACTGCAAAGTCCGTCTTGCATGTGTAGTTTGCACATATTTCTAGTGGTTTTTTCCTATGTGGCACATCAACTTTGGTAACATTTAGTCCATACTGGCATGCTTTGCACTTAGTGCATTTATAAAAACGATTTTTTGTTTTTAACCATGGTGATTTTTTTTCTTCAGGACAGGGACATTCACTACCAATTCTTCCTTCATACTTTTAGTTTTGCGAAAAGTAAACTGGGGGATTTTGTTGCAGTCATTCCCTATCACTGGGTCATTCCTGACTATGGGCCAATGCCTATAAATGATGTTTCTAAGTTGTTTCTGATAGGCATTGTAACCTGTGATTAGGCGTGGGGTCCCTGTGTTTTGTTTTGACATTGGTGTTCCCGTTTTGAGAGAGAATAGTAAGTCCTTTCTAGCCTTAGCATCACATTTTTGTTCCGCTGTCTTTAATGTGTGTTCAGGATAACCTCTGACGCGCAGTCTACCAAACAAGCTAGCCTTAGAATTTTTGTAGCTTGTATCTGTGCTGCAGTTTCGTCTCATTCTTAGACATTCTGCATAGGGGATGCTGTCTATTAAATTTGGGGGATGATAACTGGAGGCGTGGAGGATGGTGTTATTATATATATATATATATATATATATATATATATATATATATATATATATATATATATATATATATATATATATCGAATTAAATTAAGGTAATTTCTCCTTTTATTTAATTTCCTCAGGTCCTTTCCATATGCTATTTCTAACTTTCATTGGATTTAATAAACTTTATTAACATACTGACTTTTGTTAATTTCTTGCAGACATTTCGGAACCTCCACAACCTTTATTAAATATCCGAAACTTCCCTTTCCACAAAACCTTCTGCTTTGAGTGCTATGCAGTCAGGCTTGGACTCCTCCGGCTTTTATATCATCAAATTCTGCATTTTTCTCCCTTGTTGAACTACTTTATAGGACACATCTGGAAAATATCCTGAAGTTAAACTCTCACATGGACTTTACAGTTTAAATCTCCTGGGCTTCTACAATGATCTGATCTTTTTTATATTATCTTGAACATACACTTTTATTGTATAAGGTGGCCCATAATTTGTGTTTTCCAAAAAAAGAAATCTATGTGTTCAAGTAATAGACTTCTATATCGGATTTATGAGATTCTATGTCACAGGCGGGGATTATGGTTATCCCTCTTCGCTTAATTAGCACAGCAGCCTTTTTTTAAAACATCTCCTTTAACTTTCTATTGAAAAAGCGAAGAACTATCAGTCCCATGAGCCTCTGGAAATGGGTTGCAAAAAACAACCAATCAGAATGCAGTGGTAGTCCATAACATAAGCTCCTCCTATGCCTGTAATAGTCCTTCCTCATCTATGATGCCTCTCTTTCTTTGCTGCTCGCAGCATTGAGTTTAGTTGTTTTTCCTCCTTGTTTGGATATTTTAGCTGCGAGCGTGTATATTGTTGCCATTGTGATTGCAAATACCTTGTGAGTGTTGACAGCGTTGATATTCCCTCGGTCACTAGAGCATTTTTCCCCTCCTCCATGGCTGCTAATTAGGTGTCGCTGTGTGGTCCATTGACCGCCAGGTGGCACTGTGACTCCGGCGTCACTCCACCCGCGATTCCTGTCAGTTACAGCATTGTCAGGATAGGAATCGTGCAATGAGCCTGTCGTTAGCCTTGGCCTGGAGAATGACGCCCCTCTTTTGGAGTCTTTACTATGCCCAAATACCTTGCCTGTTACTAAGCAGACTGGCGCTCTGTGCTCAGGGTTGGTACTGTGTGTTGACATCATGCCCCCTGGGGGTCTGTATCCTATCTAGTGACAACGAGGGTTAGTTAAGGGAACACGCTCCTAGGTTATTAACCTCATTACCCTACTGGCACCAGAGGGAGTGTTCACGGGCTTAGACCCTTATCGGTGTGGCTCTGCCTACGAAAAAAAACCTTTGACCATGACCTCATTCCCCAATTAGCAGCTATCTGTCTGCACCTACTACCTTAGTGAGGGGGCTGCTGTACCAGTGGCACCTGCACAGACCTATTTTTCTCTTGGGTTGCTTAGGATATTTGGAATATCTCCCTTGGGATGACGAATTCTATAATGCTGTAGACGCCTCTATCTACCGATTGGGAGACGAGGCTGTGGGCTCCGTCAAAGAGCACCTCGCACAGCTCATTGTGCGCAAGTGCACCAAGAGAGCCCAGACAGTGCCAGACGCGCCATGTCCTTTTCCTGCGTCCCCAGCTCCGTTGGATGCAGATACCACACCTGCAAAGTGTCTCTGAGAGGAGGGTGTTGACCTTGATACATTTAACCGGTTAAAGCACACCTTTATGGCAACAAGTCTCCCCTCCTTACCTCCTTTTGGTTCCAGAGCCCCAGCAGGTAATCCCGTTCCCACTATCCCCAGACCCGCAAGATGATGAACCTCCTTCTGATGAGGAGGCAGGGTCCTCCAGACCATGGCGGCCATCCCCATTCCCAGTGAAGTTCCTTGTGACAAGGTGGCGCAAAATGTGGCCAACCGCCTACACAGACCACTAGAGAAAGAGGCGCATAGTTGCCTAAGAGTGAAGTGCCCTAGACCCAGTTTAGAGGGGAAGGTAGGCCAAATGCCTGACATAGACCCGAAGATGACCATCTTCTTGGCTAAGTTTATCAAAGACCCTAAAAAGAGCATAGACTGACCCTGGTGGGCTTTCCAGGACCAGCTTTTAGGTGCCGTAGGCCAGATAACCAAGATTCTAGACATGGCAGAGGATGCCAAGGCTTCGGGTTACATGATTTCTCTGGAGGCCCTTTCGGGATGGGCGCAGAGAGCTGTTATCTTTCTAGGTAACTCCAGCTGTCCTCTGTCTACAGAATGCAGATAGTCTCTGCTAATCAAGGTGGACCTGTAACTTGGGGACCTTGCCATCTCAGAAGCAGGAGCAGTGGCCCAAGGGGGACCCTTTGGAGAACCAATCATCAGTTTGTGAATACGTTCACTTCCCTAGATGAAGTGCCGACTTCGATAAAGCAGGTGTTGCCTTCATGGGTTTTCCAAGGGGCTGGCCATAGTTGAGGTCGCTTGGTTGGCCAATTTTCACCCCAACCCTAATCCAGAGGGCAAGACTCCAGGCGTGGCTACGGCTACCAGGATCAATCTCACTTTGCAAACTTTTACTTCACCAGTACTGAGTTCATCGGTACCGAGGGAAAGGCTCCAGAGGGCAAGCCAACAACACCAACTCCGGTGAGTGTTCACCCTTCCTCGATGGTACAGGTAGTAGGCAGGCTGGCGTCTTTCATCCACGCTTGGTGGGCTCTTATTGCTGATGCTAGTGTCCTGCAAATGATTCAGGGTTTCCCCAAAAATTTGTATGGTAATCCCTTTATAGTGCCCAGACCGCGACTAATCCAATTCTCATCAGGGGACATAACCTTGATAGATGTGGAGGCCCAAGCTTCGTTGTCCAAGCAAGCTATTTGGCTGACAGGCATTCACCCCCCCCGTTTAGTCAGTAATATTTTTCTAGTAGACCAGGTTGATGAGGTCATTGCCCTTTAATAAATCTTCGGGAATTCAACAGATTGTTTGTATACTGGCATTTCACGATGGAAGGCATTCACCTTCTGTGAGATGTTATTCAACCATCCGATTGTTTGGTGCGCCTAGACCTCTAAGACGCATAGCTGGTGCTTCCCATATTCCCGCCACACCTGCGTTTCAATCAGTTTCTTTGACGTCAACAGGCATATGAACTTTCAAGTGATCCCTTAAGGCTGTCCTTCGCTCCTTGTTGCTTCACCAAGTTTTCCGACCTGTGGTGGAGAACCTTCGAGCGCAGGGGATCTGCCTCAGTCTTTACCTGGACAACATGCTCCTCATGGCACAGTGCCCTCATTAGCTCTTGAACTACTTGCAGACTGCAATTGACCTCATGGAAAATTTATGGAAATCCCTTCTGGTGTCACCCCAAACAGCAACCTTTCTAGGGTTCACAATAGATTCCACAACTTCTACTCTCAGTTTACCATCCCAGAAGATCATAGAAATAAGGCACGAACTGCGCGCTACATTGGTAAAACTGCATACTTTATTGTGCTTATTGCCTGCCTAGTCGGGCTCCTATCCTCCTTGTTCCAGGCCATCTTTCCAGGTCCCTTGCATTATTTGAACCTGCAGCGGCTCACACCATTGCAAGGGCCTTACTTACTCACAGACGGCCCCCCTCATGGCGAGGTGCGAGCAGAAGTTTCCTGGTGGCTCTCGCAGTTGGAGACCTGTAATGGGAGGGCGATCTTCGGATCAGCCCGAGACCTCGGCATAGAGTCAGATGCCAGCAGGTCCGGTTGAGGCACACATTGTGACGAGTTCTCAACAGTAGGATAATGGTCCCCACATGAGCAATCCTTGCACATCAACTGCTTGGAACTCTTGGCCGGCTCCTTCGCGGTCCAGTGTTGGATGAAGAACAGGGCCCAATCTTGTGTGCTGCTCAAGATGTATGTATTGGCATTTATATAGCGCACTACTTACCCGTAGGGTCCCAATGCGCTTCGACCGCTGCAAAACCCTTCCTGGCTTCCCTGAGAGATGGTCCCTTAATGGGTATCTCCAGGGTGAGACCAGGCATCCCCGGCGGTCTGGTGGGGCCGTTAGTGAAGATGAGGCAAGCTAATGCCCAGAGTTGCCGAGTGTGATCGCTGATCAGAGTGGGCACCGAGGCGAGAGAATTATCGAGTCCGCTGACCCTGGTCCAGAAACCTGCAGCGCCGGGAATCGAACCCTGGTCCCGGGCCGTCCTCTGCTCTCGGGTTTGCCGCCTCTAACCAGTGATACACCAACCAGTGATACACCAACCATCTTGGGGCATGCTCTCCAAGGACATCTCAAACTTAGCGACCAGCTTTTGACAATATTGCCTGGATCATTAAGTCTCAGTGACAGCTCAATACCTGCCAGATCAGGAACCTCAGGTAGCAGACTGGCACTCTCTGCCATTTGTGGGACTCCGGCCTGTGGAAACTTGAACCGGAAGTGTTTGCCTAGTTGCAGGAGAGATGGGGTCTGTTTTCAGTAGACCTGTTCGCATCCTTCTCGGCTGGACCATTAGATGCGCCGGTTCTTCAGCTGAAGGCCAAACCCTCATGCAGCTGTAACTCATGCTTTTCTACAGAATTGGACTCCAGAGAAGGGGTATGCCTTTTTGACTTTCGCCATGATCGCTCAAGCCTCAACCCAGATCCAACGACAGCAGGTAGAGGTGGTCATGGCACACCAATCTGTACGTCTCAATTGTGGGGCCCAGTTCTTCTGGAACTTTCTTGAGATTCTCCAATCCAACTCCTCCGGTTTCCTCACCTTCTTAATCCCGATCGGATTCCTCACCAATTGGTGTTGAAAAGCACTCTAAACCTGATGGCTTGGCGGATTATAGGGGACAATGGTTGATCCTGGGCCATTCGGTCGGGATGAGAAACTCCTGTCTAAGGTGTTGGCCAACAATACTGTTAAGAGGTACAAGTCAGCTTGAACCCAATGGACACGTGTGTCTCTGTGAAGGTGTTTTCGATCCTGTGGTCGCTGACGTAGTAAAGATATTACATTTTTTAGTCGACCTAGCAATGGAAGGATTGGCATTTCGGTCTATCAACACTTTCCGCTCCGCCATCTCTGCCAACCACACTCTGGTGGATGGTGTACCTGTGGCAGAACATCCTTTTGTGTGTAGACTCCTTAGAGGAATTAGACTGTCCCTCCCGCCCTCTCCAAGATACTCAGTGCTCAGTACTCAGGAACTGTAGGTGCTCAACCTATTCTGATCCTGGCAACAAAACAAGTTGCTGTCCCGAACAGAGCTTTCAGCTAAACTTGTGATGCTACTATGCCTAGTTTCCTGCAAAAGGGTATCTGATGTCCGAGCCAGGCAGGATTTTTTCCCCTTCTGGGGTATCTTTTACAATTTGTCGACGGTCTAAGTCCAATACCAGAACTATTATGTATCCAGCCTTTCCAGACTCTCCAAAGCTGTGTGTGGTTCAGTGTCTGAAGGCGTATGAACAAATGTCAGAGGAGTTACGACCCCCAGGCGAGAGACCACTCCTTGTTGCACTGAAGAAGCAGCCTGCGGCAGTGTCCTCGCCTAACATTGCACTGTGGGTGCGTTGGTTATGCAAGAAGTAAGCCAGGTGCTTCACGGCACATTCCGCCATTGGAGCCATGGCTTCCAAGGCTTTCTAGCTGGGAGCGAGATTAGAGGACATTATGAACGCTGTGGATTGTCTGCAGACTCTACTTTTAAGAGATTTTACTTCAAGCAGGGGCTGGATATGGCTCATTTGGTGGTGAGCAAGCTTTGGACCAGCATAATACTCGCCTCTTCCTCCTGTCCCCGACATAGAATAAAAATTGTTCCTATCTCCCATGTAGGAAAGTTTCAGTTCTCCCAAGGGCATGGAGGCTAGGATTATCCAACCCAATGAGTTTCTTTTTCTAGAACCCATCCTATGGAGTGAGTACCAAGTTTTATAATGACGTACAGGTCTAATGTATATTCTTAAGAGATTTTGCTAACAATGTTCTAAGTAAAGGTTAATTACAGTGCATGCTCACGAATATGGAGATCCGTCCTGATTCCTCTCTTTGTTCATAGGATTGGATTGGACCAAACTGGACCTGTGAAGACGTTGCTAAGTCTTGACTCGCGCAACAAAAGAGAGGGATCACAGTTGAGGAAGGACTATTATAGGCACTGGAAGAGCCTTATTTGTTACTGTTATGGACTACCACTGCATTCTGATTGGTTGTTTTTCGCAATCCATTCCCAGAGACTCATGGGACTGTTTTTTGCTTTTTCAAAAGAAAGATAAAGGAGCGGCTTTAAAAAAGACTGCTGTGTTAAGAAAACAAAGAGATGAGTATAATCCTTGCCTCTGTGTCCTTAATAGAATTTTAACTTTCCTACATGAGAGTTAGGGACAATTTTAATTCTCCTCCATTTGTATGTTAGCTTCTGCATTCTCAGTAATGCGCATAAATCTCATATTTAATCCTCTCCAATTATTATTATTACTATTATTTTTAATTTTTGGATTTTGTACTTTTTTTAAATACCATATCCATTTATCTTTTCCTATCTGTACTTAGATTCTCAAAGTTGTAACAATCTGTTCTACCCCTGCAGCACAGTGGGATATCTGTCCACTGTTTAATGTAGGCTTTCCAACTTGTCTTTCATTTGCTCCAGTTCACTCCCTGACTTTTCTTGTGACCTGCATGTTTTTTGCGCCTCCTACATGATATCTTAAAGTAATTATTTTATTGACTGGTTCATATTTATCTCTTTGTTCAGATTAAAGTTGCATTGGGTCCTCACAGATTCAGGCATTCTCGTGGCTCCGGAAAGAGGGGAGGGTTCTTTGTATTCCAGATCAGATTTGCAACCCTCATTTGGATGCGATTGGCTTCCTTGCTGTGAAATCAGCTAATATTCTTCTGAATCTGTTGAATCTAATGAATTGATTTGATTTTGGCTTTCTAACAGTTTGTTTGATCCATTTGACCCCAAGGTTCAGGTTTATCTCTTTACCTATTTTTCCACTTCCATAACCGCAGCCATTTTCTGTACTGATAGCTTTATCAATAGTATTAACAATTAGGGTTTGAGACATAAATCGCTTGATGCAGGGTTGTCAGGGCTTGATGCCTCCTATTTGTGAGGATAACCTTTGTTTCCTCAAGGTGATTTCGGATTTTCAAGTAGAGTTCTGCTTCAATATTTACCCTTATCTTTAGTTTTATACAGTGCTCGGTCAGAATAGAAGTAGTGTTAAGCTTCTTTGCTTTTGTTATGATATTTTTGCTAAGGCCTTCACATTTTCCTTCCTCTCTCAAAGAATACTCACAAATGTTTTCAATTGCTTGCCTTTATCATCCATTGTGCTATCCATGGAGCTGATAACATCTGCTCCTGTGGCCTTTGAGAGAATTGGAGAGTCAAGAGTTGGACCGTTTATTTTAATCAAGCCCCCTACTTAGGATACTGATTCAACAATTCCTTTACAGCTATTTATTTTCCCAGATTCCTTTAATTAGTCATAATTGATGACTATTCCTTCTGTTGCGTTTATTATTTTATCTAAGCAATAGCCCACCTCTGTGTCTTGCTCGGGACCTTGTATTTAAATCTCATTCATTACACCAAACTCAAGATCCTCCATACCCCGCTCCCCACATTTTGGAGAGGGTTTCTTCCTTCCCAGGATTAATTTCCAAAACGCAGATTAACTACACAGTTTTTTGCTCCCAGTTGCCCACCTCCAGACTCGGAGTTCACTGTATGTTCCTTTCTTCTGGCATACCACTATTTGTTTCGCATCGCCGTCTCACCTCCAGGTGCTCAGTCTACAAATTCTGACTGGCTGAGTCAACATTTGCTTTCCATGCAGGGTGCTAATCTATTTTAACTTCAGCTTTTGTTTTCGTTTTATTTTTATGTCTTTGTGGGTAATGGGCATGTGATTTAACTCTACGATCCCTACTGTTATCATTTAATAAACTGACTTTAGTGTGTCAGCCTTGCAGAATAACCCTGCTCAGCCTGTATGTGATGCAAGGTCCCCCTGATGTCAGCTTTTAACTTCCTACTGATTTTAGGTACATTTCTTCAAGAGTAGGTCAAGTTTTACACTTGGGCGTTGGCTTATCCTTCTCAACTTGCATTGATCGTTCACTTTTGATTAAAGATATTGCAAAGTCTTTGACCCACGTCTCCATAGAAGTGTGTCACCAAAGGTGTTTAGACTATGATTTGAAAGCAGAAGATGGCTCATCCAGCTTTTTCTCAAAATGGTTAATTCAGTTTTAGCAGTCACTTGCTCGTCCGGCTGGATAGATTAGGTGTAGGCAGAACTCGCGGACTAACACTGCACATTTTCGCAGAGTTCCTTGAAAACTCAATGAGATTCCACGGAGTTCCGTGAACAGGTGAAAAACGGTGCATTATGCTGATTTGTAGTGCCGGGAGCTTGTTTGTGCTGAAAAATCTGCGCAAACTTCTCTACCCGGCGTGCCAGAGGGCGCTGCATCTCGAGTTGTTTTTGCTGCAGCTGAAGTAGATTTTCTACCCTAGCGGCAGCTTTCTCACCGTGAATGGTCGCAACTGCTTGCAACAGGGACATCTTGACTGGTGCCCTCTAAATCATGCTAGGGGACACCAATTCTCATACTCGCCAGCTTAAAGTTGGGGTGCGACATCGATAAAAACTTTGCCATGCGGCGGTTGGCAAAATTCGGCCATAACTCCGAATTACATGTTAAGCAGAGTGGCCAAAACTCAGCTGGTGGAGCGGAATCTATTGCCCACCCCTAGCTCAGTTGTAACTGACTCATTCACAGACCTACCAGCCTGGTAAAAGAAACCAGCCTCTTGGATTTACTCAGAGTTTCTATACATGACAGTCTGTTTCTTAAAGAAGTAGAATGAGTCGTCTCTCCTCCTGCTACCATTCTTCGAAAGGCAGAAGCACGATTTCATACAACAGATTCAAAATAATGTTACATGCATCATCTCTCCGTTGACCTGCTTTCTATGTCCGTTCTGAGTGGATTTTAAGAATTCAAAGTTTCCTCCTCACCCTATGTCATTGTGATCAGACCACCCGTAATAAATCAGGCATTTTGCCTCTTAGAGACAGAAATACATTCCATATTACCATTTACAGTGCAACTTGCAAGCTAATTTGTATATAATAGTCAAACCAAGTGTTAATAGCCAGTGGTGCCCTTCTTGTGGCCTCTCAAGGCTGAGAGTTATTCAGACCCAACAGGACTTTAACCTGAGAACTGCACATTCTCATCCAGGGAATACTCATCAATAGTCATAATCTATGAATAATCTTCGCCCATGTGCAGGATTCCGGAGTATATAGAAAATACATATACATATGTGAAACATATACATGCAGCCTAGAATTGTCTCCACCATGGCAACAAATGCTGAGATTACATAAGTTTGCATTGTAAAAAACATAACACCCTCCTAGCCCATAAGGAAAAGAGGACATGCACTGAAAAGCTGCATTCAGCAATGCTTTATTGCCACAAGGAAAACTTGTAATTTCAGGCAGTTGTCTGTAGGCTGCATAGCAAGGCAATAATGAAACAAAGAAAGAAGCTGACACCTTGCCTTTAAGGCTTCCAAGGTTTAGGGTACCGTGCCTTTAAGATCTGCAGGAGACCCTCTGCTCCCATCATGCGCCACAGGTGACAATTAGGTCAGTTCTTTTTTCCTGCTCCTTCTGAGAGGATCCTGGAGTTTGAGCTCTTCAGTTTTTTGACTGAAATTGATATATTCAATTTTTCTTGCCCAAAAAATTGACCTTTCTGGATATCTAGAGGTTTATTCTACTGGTTTTCAGTTTTTTCCCAAATTTTTCCAGTCAGAATGCCTGCTTTTTTTCGGAAATGTCCTTCCTGTGGCAAGAAAATGGCACTGTCAGACCCACATCCGGTGTGTATTGTGTGTCTTCCTTCTTCACACATCTCTGACCAGTGTTACCATTGCCAGAAATTTTCAAGCGGGGCTCTGCACCACAGATAGCGTATCAAGCTTCATGCCTAGCTGGAGAAGGATGGAAGTCCTCATGGGGGTGACCATGGAGACATCAGAGCCCTCTCCTCCAGCAAGCAACATTGAAAACGGCATCGTTCCACCTCCCCTGACTCCAGGAAGAAGCAGGTCGAGATCACCGCCGAAGAGGCCGGGGCACTCTTCAGCGTCGAGGGACAAGTCATTGTCTAGACGTCGAGACCCTCCGCCGCATGCCAGTAAGTCGGCGTCGAGGCACAGCACTTCGGGCTTGAAGGCTGTTGGTCCTGAGAGACCTCTTACTGCCACGTCGATGTTAAGACATTCGTCGCAGCATTTTCCGCCACTCTCTGGAGTTTCGGCGTCAAGAGACTCGCCGGCGAAGACCATGCCGCGCGTGGACAGACTGTCTACGTCGTGAACGTCGTAAAGGTCACGGCATTCGACGTCATCAAGAAGCCATGTGAGGTGGGCGTCGAGGTCCCCCAATCACCGTGGGCGGTCGACGTCGAGGCCAACGTCGAAGACCGGACTAAGTCCATACAGTAGATTGCCTCGTAGATCGACGTCGAAGGTGACCCAGACCTCAACGACAGCAATGCATTCGACGTCGAGGGACAACAATGCAGCGGTTGTCATTGAAGAGGTCCGGATCAGATCAACGTCAAGATCCCGATCGACGTCAAGAGCCCCTTCATCATCCACAGGGCTGAATATTGTTCAGATTTTGCCAGAGAGATCCCCAAGGGCTGGCGAAAAACAGGCTTTTGGGCTGTCGCCACGGTGGCTGAAGGATGTCAGAGGGACAGTCGATCGCAGAAGTCCGGGCTCGGACTACTCACAGACATATTCTCCCTCTAGACCCTCAAGAGACCCTGAGAGAGGCGCTCCTGACAAACCATCAAAGTCGCCTTCCAAAAGTCCAAGGCCTCCTTCCACACGCCAATCACGGTCAAAGGGTCGTCACAGCTCGTACCACAAATCTTTACACAAGAGGAGGCGCAAAAGATTAATTTATTTTATTTTATTTATTATTGCTATTTCTTAAGAGCGAACGAATACCCGTAGGCGTCTCAGCGCTAGACTAACTACGTAAATCTCCGGGAAGTATCGTCAATAGTTTATTGGTTAAGAAGCCAAGTCTTTAACAGTTTGCGAAAAATCAAGAGTGATGGACTTGTCCTGATTGACTGTGGCAGTGTGTTCCATAGCTTGGGAGTAGAAACCAGGAAGCGACGATCGCCCCAGTAAACTGTTTTTGTACGTGGCACCACTAATTGATTCAGAGAGGTGGAGCGGAGTTGTCTGGACGGAGTATAGGGAATTAGTTGGTCCTTGAGAAACTGTGGGCCTTGGTTGTGAAGTACTTTATAGACTATACATAAAGTCTTGAACTTGATTCTGCTACGGATCGGCAGCCAGTGATAATTCCTTATTATATCTGAAATGGGTTTGAATTTAGGTGTTCTAGAAAGAAGTCTAGCAGCCGCATTCTGTATGGTTTGCAATTTGTTGGTCTCACGGATTTGGGCATTAGCAAATAGACCATTACAGTAATCTAAAGAGGATAGCACTAGGGAGCTTACTAGAGTTTTTCCAGCTGTATCAGGTAAAAAAGGAATGATTTTCCTTACCAATTTAAGTTTTTGACAGGCTATGGCTGCTGTTTTGTTGGCATGGGGCATAAAGTTGAGGCCTTCATCAAATGTCACTCCCAGGTTCCTCACCCTGCAAACCGGCTTGGGGGGAGTTCCGAAGAATGAGGGCCACCAGACAGAGGACCAGCTTGGTGAGAGAGGTCCGAAAATGACCACCTCCGTTTTCTCGGAGTTAAGCTTAAGACAATTGGAGGCCATCCACTCTCCAATTGCCAGCATACCTCCTTGAAAACGTTCTGCCACCTTATTTCCATCATTATGTATGGCTAAAACCAACTGTGTGTCGTCTGCGTAGGAGGTTAGGCTCATCCCATAGGCTTTGATGAGTTTAGCCAGGTCCGACACATAGATATTAAACAGTGTCGGACTTGGGGATGAGCCTTGAGGAACCCCACAAGGCAGGGACAGCTGAGCTGATTGGAAGGATCCCAGGGTAACCACCTGAGTCCTGGTGGCCAAAAAAGAGGCCAGCAAGTCTTTAGCCACCAGTTGAATGCCCATCTTTCCGACACGGTCGATCAGGGTCTTATGGTCGACCGTGTCGAAAGCTGCAGATAAATCAAGCAGCACCAGGATAGCTGTTCCTCCCTGGTACCGGATGACTCCATTGTCATGCGCTGCCTTAATTAATGCAGTTTCCGTGCCATGGAATTTTCGAAATCCGAATTGGGTACTATCCAACTGATGGTGTTTCTCAATAAAATCTGAAAGCTGTTTGTTCATGGCTTTTTCAGCTACTTTTGCTATGAAAGGGAGGCTAGCTATGGGCCGATAGTTTTTTAGCTCCTCCTTGTTCAGATTTGTTTTTTTTAACAGTGATTTCAAGAGGGTCTTTTTCAATATATCAGGGTAGATCCCTGATCGAAATATGGAATTACATACTTGTGTGACAACCGTGACAAGAGAGTCCATTACCGAAGGCAGGACTTTGAAAGGACAGGGGTCTAGGCTGAACCCGATTTAATGGATGTGATAATATCCATTGTTTGATCGTCCGTGAGATCAGTAAATTGTGTTAATGGGGATTGAGGAGAAATGTCACCTGTAGAATTGAAGGTGACATCTATTTTGGAGAAGAAGGCCAGATACGTATCATTTACTTTGGCAAAGAGGAAGTGTGCAAGCGCATCGCAAAATGATTGAGAAGGTGTTGGAGCGAAATCCGGGGCATTTCCAGCAAGCTGCTTTGTAATCTCATAAAGTCGCTTGTTGGAATTTTTTGCCTTCTCTATTTGTTCAGTGAAAAACTTTTTCTTTGCCTCTGCAATCATAGATTTGTAAGTTGCAAGCAATTCCTTGTAGCTAGCCTTACTCTCTAAGCTATATGATTTCCGCCAATACCTTTCCCTGTTCCTGCAGAGTTGTTTCTGTTTCCTTAGATCGTCGGTAAACCATGGAGCTAAAGCAGTGGCTCTATCTCTTGATATAGTTTTAATAGGTATTAATGCATGTGTGGCATGCCCTAGCCAGTCATGGTATTGAAGAGTGGCTATATTAGGGTCGGTGGATAAGGTGGGACGAGTGCTGTCCAATAGCTCTTTAAGGTCTGCTTTTTTTTATATCTTTCCAGACCTTAATAGAATCTGGTTTAGCGATGGTAGCCCTATGATTGGGGCTCTCTGTAACCGTGATTCTACTTAAAATAGCATAATGGTCGGACCATGGCAAAGGGAGGATGTCTGTTATACGCAGACCCTCCAAATTTGAAAAAACGCCATCCAGTGTATGGCCGGCCTCGTGAGTAGGGGACTATACCAGTTGGTGAAGCCTAACGTTTCCATGTCAGCTAATAGGGAGAGGGTGTCTTTATCATCACATTGGTCTAAATGAAAATTCCAATCGCCCATGCATGTATAAGAATCTTCGGTCACCAAAGACTCCAGTATCGAACCTAGATTCAAGAGGAAGCCGGCACGTGCTCCTGGGGGCCGATATAGTAACACTCCCTTAAAATTGAAGGACGGGGTTAGCTTGATGTTAAAGTGTAGTGCCTCACAGCCTGAGAAAGGAATAGAATAGGGGAGGTCCTTACTATGTAGCTGTCCCTGGCGAATATGGCAAGCCCACCCCCTCTTTTACCCTTCCTATCTTGACGGTAGGCCTTGTATCCTGGCGGAACCGCAATCACTACATCCGGCTCGGACGTATCATCTATCCAAGTTTCTCTGATTAAAAGGATATCTAGTTTCCTATCTGAAATCAAGTCTGCTATCTCCTGTCTGTGCTTTCCCACAGACCGAGCATTAATAAGCGCTATACAGATCTTAGTCGATGTATGAGTTTTTTTTGAGTCGGGGATAACCTTACTATTAATAATGGGAATGACCGAATGGCAGTAAGGTCATCCACCTGGTCTTCTTCTACTAGGTCTACTGTTTGAGACTTCTCACCAGCCCTGTCATCTACTCCACCTTCAAGGGTGTCTCCCATTGATGACATTGGGACTTTCTCTCTGACGTGCTTTGCAGAGGAGCTAAGTAACTGATTACCAGTTTGTATACTCCTGTGGTCCCGACTTTGTCATTTTCGAGACATTGCACCTTCGTACAGGCCCCAGACCTCTGCTACCTCTGGTGCCCGGCTTTCTAGAACCAGCTATGGCCACGTTCCTCACCCTGGCAAGAGTGGGTTCAGTACCGTCAAGGATACCAAAGAAGTACAAGGCTCCAGACCAAGACCCCTTGTTCCTTAGGGCTGATGCCTCAGCCCTTCTTGGGACTCACTAGCTCGGTTTACTGACAAACTGCCAAAGGAAAATCGGCAGGACTTCAAGAGATCTTGCAGTAGGGTGGTTTAGTAGCAAACCAGGTCACCAGCGCTGCTGCTGACCCCTCTGACCTTGCAGCGCATGGCTATGCACACGGCATCTGATTGTGGCGCACAGCCTTAAACCGGACGCCCAGAAAATGATCCTCAATCTGCCTTTTAACAGATCCTCCTTATTCGGATCTCACTCTGATGAGGAGATGACAAAAAAGAAGACCAAGCTGGACACTGTCAAAGCAGTTTGACTGGAGAAGTGGAAGGACTTTCGCAAATGCTTCCGTCAATACGACAAGCACCCCGTCCAGCAGAAGGTTCAAACCCCTCAATGGTCCTCCCAAAACCAGCACAGGTAGCAATTCCAACAGAAACTCCCTGGTAGAGGAAGGGAGAACCGCAAAAGCCACCCTCCAATGCTTCCTCCTCACCCGTTCGCCACTCCGGTAGGAGGGAGTATTGTTTTTCACTTGGTAGAGTGGGAAACCATAACAAGAGACAGATGGGTGCTCAATATTGTGCAGCATGGTTACTTACCTAGGTTTAAGTCTCCCCCCCCTCCCCCCCCCCTCAAGTGCCTCCACAATCGAAATGCCTTCCGCAACAACACAAGCTACTGTTACAAGGCGAGGTGTATATCCTTCTCTCCAAGAAAGCCATAGAAGAGGTTCCTCTTCTTCAACTAAACCAAGGGGTATACTCACTGTACTTCCTGGTCCAAAAACGAGGAGTAGCCAAAGAGTACAACCTATTCTTGACCTGCGTCTGCTGAACAGGTTTATAAAGAAAGAAAAATTTAGGATGCCAGCCCTGCACTAGTTATTCCCTCATCTTCACCAGGGGTACTGGATGTGTGCCATTGACCTGCAGGACACCTACTTTCACATTCCTGTTTCAGTGAAGCATCGCAAATTCCTCAGGTTCTCGGTGTCTCAACAGCACTATCAGTACGGAGTACTTCAGTTCGGGCTCAAATATGCCCCCTGAACGTTCTCCAAGTGCATGGCGGTGGTAGCTGCGTTCCTCTGCAAGCGGAAAATCTTCGTCTATCCCTACCTAGACGATTTGCCCTTGAAGAGTTCCACACCTTCACTGCTCCAGAACCATCTCAACTACTGTCTCCAACTTCTTCACTCCCTGGGGTTGCAAGTCAACTACAAAAAATCAATCCTCAACCCGACACAGAAGATATATTACTTGGGCGCTTCCCTAGACACCGCAAGGGCAAGCTTGTGACTTTCGGAGGAGAGGTTATCATCAATGCTGATCAAGGCTCAAGGTCTTCTCAGCTCTCAACATCCTACAGCAAGGCAGGTGTCATCTCTGCTGGGGTCGATGGCCTCATGAATCTTCATTGTGCCCAATGCCAGACTTCACATGCGGCCTCTGCAGCAGTCCCTCGAAGATCAGTGGACTCGGCAGTCAGGCCTTTGGGACGATCGGGTGTCTTCCTCAGGTTGCCAGAGACTCCATCAAATGGTGGATGAAACGGTTGCATCTCCTTCAAGGGGTTCCCTTTCATCAAGTCCTCCCTACCCAGACTATTGTTACGGATGCCTCACTGCAAGGTTGGGGAGCTCACATAGGCCAGCTTCAGGTACAAGGTCTCTGGTCCGTGACAGAGCGAAGTTATAACATCGATTTCCTGGAACTACGGGCAGTTTATCTGGCTCTCAAGTCCCTGTACCCTTCTCTACGGTCCCGTTCAATTCAGATTCAGACAGACAACACAACTACAATGTATTATCTGAACAAACAGGGAGGTACAAGGTCAAGGGTCCTGTCTCTGGAATCTCAGACCATATGGAAGTGGCTTCTGACGAGGAATCTCACGATTGTCGCTGTTCACCTTCCAGGGACCTTGAACGTACAGGCAGATATTCTCAGCAGAGACTTCGTAGAAGCGCACGATTGGGTGCTAAACGACAAAGTCGCTAAAGAAATTTTTCGGCATTGGGGATTGCCAGACATCAATCTGTTCGCAGACGCGGTAAATTCAAAATGCCTCTTCTTCGCGTCCAGATTCCCGCGACAAAGGATCACGGGGGAATGCACTTTTGATAAGATGGTCACAGACATTGCTGTACGCCTCTAACAGACGTTTTACAGGACCAACACCAGAATGATCCTGATGGCTCCAGAGTGGCAGTGCCAGTGGTGGTACCCGGATCTTCTACAACTATCCGAAGTCCCACACCGGAGGCTTCCCTGCCGCCCAGACCTGCTGACCAAGAACAAAGGAAGAGTATTTCATCCCAACCTCTCATCCCTGTGATTGACAGCATGGCTCCTGAGGTCATCCAGTACGGACACTTAGACCTCTCAGCAGACTGTATGAGTATTCTCAAGGAAGCAAAAATACTCCCCACAAGGAAATCTTATGCTTTCAAATGGAAGAGATTTTACCTGTGGTGCAAGGATAACGCTTTAGATCCAATGACGGGCCAGGAGCAAGTAGTCCTTCCCTACCTGTTATACTTGGCAAAGTCCGGCCTGCAATATTCCTCCATCAGAGAGTCCACCTGGCTGCATTTACGGCTTACAGGAAGTCTCCGGTCCAAGGGTCATTCTTTCAAATGCCAGTGGTCAAAGACTTTCCGGAGGGACTCAAACAGGTTTATCCTCCAGTAAGAGCCCCTTCTGCGCCTTGGGAACTTAAAATTGTTCTTATTAAACTGATGGGTGCTCCATTCGAGCCTATTCATAAGGCATCTTTGCCGCATTTGACCTGGAAGGCTGCTTTTTTAGTAGCCATCACTTCAGCCCGCAGGGTGAGCGAGATTCAGGCGCTGTGCTGTAAAGAGCCTTATACTGTATTTCATGCCAATAGAGAGGTGTTACGTACTCATCCGAGCTGCCTTCTCAAGGTAGTCTCGGATTTTCACATTAATCAGGTCATTACTCTGCCCGCCTTCTTTCCTAAACCATCAACTTCCCCTGAGAGATCATTACATTCTTTAGATCTCAGGAGAGTACTGACATTTTACCTGGCCAAGATTCACACACTTAGGAAGTCTGACCAGCTTTTCATTAACTATGGTTCCACTAATACCAGTCAGTCTGTATCTAAAAGATCCTTTTCTCGACTGATTGTGTTTTGTATAGCTTTATCCTACCAGTTAGCTAACAAGACATTACAAGGCAAACCTAAGGCACACTCTACCAGAGGGAAAGCTTCTACCACAGCTCTCCTTCGCAATGTTCCAATGCCTGAAATCTGTAAGGCAGCAACATGGCGATCAGTACATACCTTCACATGCCGTTACTGTCTAGATTCTGATGCACAGGCTGATGCCCAAGTTGGGCAGGCCTTGTGGAATTTGTTTGCCTGATTGCAATTTGAATGTAACATTTTTTCATGTTCTGTATACTCTGTTGCTCGTCCGCGAGGTACTGGTTATGGGTTTGCTACTCTATTTATAGATTATGACTATTGATGAGTATCCCCTGGATGAGAAGGATTAGTTACTTACCTGTAATCCTAGTTCTCATCCAGGGGTATGCTCATCAAAGTCATAAGCGACCCTCTCCCCTCCCCGGAAGAGCATTACTGGGGTTGTTCTATATTAATTGTTTTTATACTCAGGTGTCTATACAGAATGCAACGTTCAAAAGAACTGACCTAACTGTCACCTGTGGTGCATGATGGGAGCAGAGGGTTTCCTGCAGGTCTTAAAGGCACAGTACCCCAACCCTTGGAAGCCTTAAAGGCAAGATGTCCGTTTTTTTTATTTGTTTCATTATTGCTCTGCTATGCAGCCAACAGGCAACTGCCTGCAATTACAAGTTTTCCTTGTGGCAATAAAGCATTGGTGAATGCAACTTTTCAGTGCATGTCCTCTTTTCTTTATGGGCTAGGAGGGTGTTGTGTTTTTACAATGCAAACCTATGTAATTTCAGCATTTGTTGCCATGTTGGAAACAATTCTAGGCTGCATGTATATGTTTCACAGATATATATGTGTATATATATATATATATATATATATATATATATATATATGTATATGTATATGTATATGTATATATATGTGTGTATATATATATATATATATATATATGTATATGTATATGACATTTGGATTAAATGCTTTCATTACACTAAGCTGTCGTTGACAGTATTATGGTCAGCATAGCACTAGCACTTTATTGTTAAATGGTCATACAAACAACAATACGACATCTAGATGTGGTAGTGTAGACAAGGCATGAGGACAAAACTATGACTGGATACACTAGATGTATAGTTGTTTTACCACAAAATTCCCATTTGCATAATTTTTATCATAATATTTATTCAATGTAAATTATGATCTGACCTTAATTTGTATATATATATATATATGGTCTTTTTACAACAGAATTTTTAACATATTTATATGTTATTTATCTATTTATTGCAATGGGATAATGTATTGTAACACTATATGAATGTGTATATATATGCTTGTACTAGTTTTTTATTGTCATTTCCATGCTGCTAAGTCTACTTTTGCACAAACTACTAACTGCATTTATGCTGCTATATTTCGTTTGTTGTAAATATAACATAGCTGACTGTGCATTACACATGAAACATGCTGAAGCTTTACAACAACAGTAGAAAGCTACCGAATGTTGGTTATCTATCACTTTACACGACTAGTCTATTTTCTATGTCTATAGTTGAAACACGTGGTGGAATCACAATGAAAGAAAAAAATTGAGTGGGTGCTCTATTTAAAGTGACCACAACTGCATTTCCGTTATGTGATCAAGGGCAGTCCCTGCCCGAAACGCGTCATGCCTGCTGAAATTGCAAGAATGGATAATAAAAGCCCGTTTTAAACTCTCACGAAGTTGTATGGTGGTCCTTCCTGTCTGTGGTCTGAAGTGACGAGCAGTATTGTACCTTGCATATATATATATATGTATATGTATATATATGTGTATATATATATATATATATATATATGTATATATGTATATATATATATATATATTATATATACTCCGGGATCTTGCACATGGGCGGGGATTATTCATAGATTATGACTTTAATGAGTATACCACTGGATGAGAACTAGGATTTCAGGTAAGTAACTAATCCTTAAACACAGATTTCTTTAGTGCCCTGGGCGTATTGGACTGTCCACTGACAAGTGCACTTGCTCAAAGCCTTCCCCAATATGCTTTTTTAAATCGAGAAGTCATTTGAGCACTCTTGCACCTGCTTGTGAATCCGCGCCAAAACGTCCAACAGCATTTTTTTTTAACCAACTTTGAGTAACCTTGGCATTGTGACAATGTATAAAACATCACAAAAAGGTCTTTTACTTTTTGATCCACTTTTTGATGCATGCAGAAACAGTACAGTGTATACAATGGTACACATAACGTAGCTGGAGAGAAACTGTAACTTCCTATAGATGTAGATAACATTTTCCGAGTGCAACAATGCAAAATATATGATCATCCATAGCATAAAGCATAAAGTTCCTCTTAAACTGAAGTAAACAATCCCAACTACACCCTCCCACCCTAACCCTCCCATCCCATGCTCCTGGTCTGTTGTATGGTAATGCCATCGTTATTTAAGGGGGGTCTGAACTGTTTGCACCAGGTGGGGGGGTTCTATATGTCGCTTAAGTTACCAAGTAGGGGCAGGGGGCCAAGTAGTTCAAAACCGTGTAGCATAATATCCCAGTCCATTGAAATGGGTCTCTTCCGGAGTCCTTTCTCTTCCTCCCTCCTGAGAGCTACACTCTCAGCTTTCCCCCACTGTATCATGTCATCGTGCCAGCTGGACAACGTTGGGCACCTGGGGGACTTCCATAAACGCCCAACAGCATATTAGTAAAACACCAAGGAGGGCATCGTCCTTTCTATTTGTATTTGAATATTCTCATGTTATTCCCAATTTAGTTGTTTTGGGGGCATAAAAGAGTCTTCCTGCAGTTCTACTTTCCGTACTCATAAATGCTTGTGCTCTTGTGACTCTTTGCACATGATTTCGCATCCAGTTGGGGCTTCTAAAATATCCCTTGTAAGGTGATATCAGGACTATATATTACAGAATCTCCTAGAAGCATGTTCTGAGGCTCTTCTTTGACCCGCGGTTCTCTAAACAGTCTATGTAGTCATCCGCCCAATCAGTTTTAGCTATGAATAAGTGGATGATTGATGAATTTATGCCGTCCCTAAATGTGCTACGGCTAGGCGCCCAGATCCTCTTCTTCGTGCCATTGCCTCAGTAAAACTGTATTCACGAGCACAATCACATTTTTCCTTGGAGCATCGGCTCTGGTGTTTAAGCTAAAGGAAATTGAAATCTAATAGGCCAAGTCGGTTGAGCTGTCAGCTTCTTCTTCTAGAGGCGCAGAGGAAACCTTCGAATTAAGGTTGTATTCTACTATAAGCGTGCTCTTTGCATGATCGTCATTAATTCTAATTAGGTGCATGTCCAGATTCTGCGGCAGGACACTTTGGGCTGCAGAGGGAGGTATACATTCACTGTAATGGTCGGATTAGCTACGTTTTTGATATTATAGAATTTCACTTCCAGCATTTTCCTAAACTGCTGTCTGCTAAGGGAGTCACATTACGGAACTCCTCATGGTAGTGGAAAGATCTTGAGCGCAGAAATATGATTGGAGGGCTGTCCTAAAAAATGTGTCCTTTGTCGCCCCACATGCCTGATACTGATCACATTAAACTCTTAAATACTTTCTACTGTTGGGGTCTAAGGACCAGGTCACCATTCCACTATATATCTGGATAGAAGATTCAAGCTTCCCTTTATAGCTGTCTGCAAAGAATGAGTGGTAATGTTTGTATTTTTAATAGAGCTGCCACATCTAGGGCATGAGCTCTGACAGTGTAGGTACCAACATTGCCAACTCTGCGCCACTTCTGTAGAGAGGACCGGGACATATACTAGCTCCTCCATTGACAACAACCCCCCCCCCCCTCCCCCCCTGGCTAGGTAAAGCAACATACTGGCAAAAGTTTGTCAAAAGTATATCTCGTTTGTGGGGGCTCAGCCAGGCTTGCTTGAATTCAGTGGCAAAGTGAGCAAGGGACTCACGTCTGAGCATACCCTGCCAACTTATGGCGAACAAAGCGGTACAAAAGGGGGTGGTGATGGGCGGAGAATCTGAACCAATCGAACACTCACACCCAGTCAACAGATCTGGGTTTAATCCATCACCCTTCTTTAGCCCACTCTGCCACACCAGTTCAAACATGGCCATATGCAAGTCAGTCTGACCCTGTGCCTCATGGGAACAGTCCAGCCCGAACTGCCAAGCCATGCCTTCCCTGGACCTGATTCAAGCTTCCTAGGACCGGTTTCTGGCATTACAGCCGTCTTCAGCCAGGCTTGCTTGAATCCAGGGGCAAAGTGGGCAAGGGACTCACGTCTGCGCATACCCTGCCAACTTCGGCAAAGAGAGCAGTAGAAAAGGGGGTGGAGATGGACGGAGAATCTGAACCAATCAAACACTCACACCCAGTCAACAGATCTGGGTTTAATCCATCACCTTTCTTTAGGCCACTCTGCCTCCCCAGTTCAGATATGGCCATATGCAAGTCAGTCTGACCCTGTGCCTCATGGGAACAGTCCAGCCCGAACTGCCAAGCCATGCCTTCCCTGGACCTGATTCAAGCTTCCTAGGACCGGTTTCTGGCATTACAGCCGTCTTCAGCCAGGCTTGCTTGAATCCAGTGGCAAAGTGAGCAAGGGACTCACGTCTGCGCATACCCTGCCAACTTCGGCAAAGAAAGCAGTAGAAAAGGGGGTGGAGATGGACGGAGAATCTGAACCAATCAAACACTCACACCCAGTCAACAGATCTGGGTTTAATCCATCCCCTTTCTTTAGGCCACTCTGCCTCCCCAGTTCAGATATGGCCATATGCAAATCAGTCTGACCCTGTGCCTCATGGGAACAGTCCAGCCCGAACTGCCAAGCCATGCCTTCCCTGGACCGGATTCAAGCTTCCTAGGACCGGTTTCTGGCATTACAGCCGTCTTCAGCCAGGCTTGCTTGAATTCAGTGGCAAAGTGAGCAAGGGACTCACGTCTGAGCATACCCTGCCAACTTATGGCAAACAAAGCGGTACAAAAGGGGGTGGTGATGGGCAGAGAATCTGAACCAATCGAACACTCACACCCAGTCAACAGATGTGGGTTTAATCCATCACCGTTCTTTAGCCCACTCTGCCTCCCCAGTTCAGACATGGCCATATGCAAATCAGTCTGACCCTGTGCCCCATGGGAACAGTCCAGCCCGAAACGACAAGCCATGCCTTCCATACACCGGATTCAAGCTTCCTAGGACCGGTTTCTGGCATTACAGCCGTCTTCAGCCAGGCTTGCTTGAATCCAGTGGCAAAGTGAGCAAGGGACTCACGTCTGAGCATACCCTGCCAACTTATGGCAAACAAAGCTGTACAACAAGGGGTGGTGATGGACAGAGAATCTGACCCAATCAAACGCTCACACCCAGTCAACAGATCTGGGTTTAATCCATCACCGTTCTTTAGCCCACTCTGCCACCTAACTTAAGACATGGCCATATGCAAATCAGTCTGACCCTGTGCCTCATGGGAACAGTCCAGCCCGAACTGCCAAGCCATGCCTTCCCTGGACCGGATTCAAGCTTCCTTGGACCGGTTTCTGGCATTACAGCCGTCTTCAGCCAGGCTTGCTTGAATCCAGTGGCAAAGTGAGCAAGGGACTCGCGTCTGAGCATACCCTGCCAACTTATGGCAAACAAAGCGGTACAACAGGGGGTGGTGATGGACGGAGAATCTGAACCACTCAAACATTCACACCCAGTCAACAGATCTGGGTTTAATCCATCACCGTTCTTTAGCCCACTCTGCCAGCCCAGTACTGACATGGCCATATCCAAATCAGTCTGACCCTGTGCCTCATGGGAACAGTCCAGCCCGAACTCCCAAGCCATGCCTTCCCTGGACCAGATTCAAGCTTCCTAGGACCGGTTTCTGGCATTACAGCCGTCTTCAGCCAGGCTTGCTTGAATCCAGTGGCAAAGTGAGCAAGGGACTCACGTCTGAGCATACCCTGCCAACTTATGGCGGACAAAGTGGTACAAAAGGGGGTGGTGATGGACGGAGAATCCGAACCAATGAAACACTCACACTTAGTCAACAGATCTGGGTTTAATCCATCACCGTTCTTTAGCCCACTCTTGTTCACTTTGTATTGAACCAGGCTGTGTGTGATCCCCGAAGGAAAATACTAATTTCTTTGATTCTGCAGAGGATGTTCGGAGGTGGTTAAAGATGTGGGATAAAGTGCAGAGGGACAAAGTGGGATCTTGGAGAAAACGCTCACACAGCGGAATAGGGCTATACAGTCATGACTGAAGGGCACAAGGAAACATTGAACAGCTCAGTTAATGTAACGTTGGATTGCTGTGGACTTCGAGAGTTGTGACCCAGGGTGATGGTACTATGGCACTGGACTTATGCACAGAACTGGGGGAGACAGAGGGGTCCTCTGCCCTGGCAGTGCATTTGGGGGTGTGCGTGCCTGATTTGGGGATTCAATGACCTTTGTAACTGTGAGATGTTAGCCTGGTATACGATGTCCTCTATTCTAGTGGGCACCCTGCACTAGTCTAAACGACCCTTATGATGGTGGTTGTAAAGTCAACCTTATAGATCAGCTGTCCTAGTGGTAGCATAGACCAGCAGTCTTAGGCTAAAACTTCAGAGACCATGTAAAGCCAGCTGTTTTACCAATTATAATCCCTTGACTACCAAATGAAAGGACACCACACAAGGTATATATAATATATATATGTATTTATTACTAACACAACCCCTCTGAACTCTTTATGAGGTCAGAGATCGAGATACAGTACAAGTTACTCAATAAGCATAATTTAAGTTGCACAAATACAATTCTGCCCTAGGGGCCTCACGAACCATATACTAAGTAAGCGGTATAAGAACCACTTCAGGAATAATGAATAGGCCTAGAGCCTAGGGAATCGCTGGGGCTACACTGAACAACCAGGGGATTGGAAGTAGGAGGCCCACGGGAGACGTGTGCAGTGTCTAAACACACACGCGAGTTACCATAGAGTTAGAATGGGAACGTAAAAGTTACAAAGTAGTTGATTCAGGACACTTCCGGATGGACTACGGTAAAACCCTTTTAAACTAGGACACTTGGATAGTTAACACCCACGGGAGCACCGGAGTACTCGAGTTACCTCACCTAGGGAAGCCGGGTGCAAAGGTGTCTTTTCGTGTCGGGTTTTGTCACTGTTTCATATGGAGAGCTGCAAAGAAGTGCTGCAGGCGACCAGAAGAAAAGTGTCCGTCTGGAACCAAGGGTGGATCGAAGTAGTGAAGAACCTGAAAGCAGAGGGGACAGAGTCTGGGTCACTAGCCAGTGACCAGGAAGTAACCAGGCGATGTTGAGATGCAATCAGGTGAAGAGGTGAAACTTGTCTCTGCAGCGACGAGGACCAGGAGGCGTGGACGATGACCAGGAGCTGGATTCGAGCTGTCCCACAAAGGATCTTGTTGACTGCGGTGTCTGTATCCAGATTGGACCCAACAAGCCTTGGAAAAATGCAATCCACGCAGGATGGGAAGATTGGCTTCAGGTCAGACCAGCAAGGTCTGGGGAGCTTCTCCTTTGCAGGGAAGCTGGAGCAAGCCCGGAGCAACCAGGCAAGCGGTGTAGTTTCACAAATAAGTATTCGTAGGGCTCAATAACCAACTTGCTACCAACTGGGAAGACGTGCTGAGCTGAAATGCAGGCGCACGCCCTACGTGGCACTCGTGGAGGGCTGAGCTCGGTGCAAATGCTGCTCAGGTCTGGGGCTTCTCAAACCCCAATGCACTGCTTCGAGGATACCTCAGAAGCTGCACGGTTAGCAAAGAGCAGGCAGTTCAGGGTGTCCGGTCCCACGTCTCTCGTGTCCGCCACGGGTCTCAGCTTTGCTGTGGATGTGGATCGGAGTCGGAGAAGTCTGAAATTCCAGTTCCTGTGTAGTGGAGTCTTCGGGTCCCGGCGGGAGCGTCGACAAAGCAAACCAGCAAGTTACTGGTGGTGCCTATTTGCACAGGGTGGTCACTGCTTGACCACAAGGGAGATGTCTTCAGTCTTCTAGTCGGTATGGAACGTTGAATGTCCAAGAGTTTTGTTTCAGAGTTTCAGTCCAGTATAATCTAATGTCTCTAGACACAGCTCCTATCTTATACTAAACTAATGGGCTGGATTACCTGCTAGGTCCCTCCTATGGGTGGAACCTGGGAAGGGGGTGTTACACCCCTTTCCCTTTGTCCAGTTTCGCGCCAGAGCTGGGGCTGGAGTGTTCCAGCAACTGGTTTGAACCGGGCTATGCATGGAGCACCTTGTGTGCCCCAGGCAGTGTCTGGAAAAACATCTTTCCATTGAACCCACCCTTCCCCAATACACTACAGGCTGTCTGGGGGGATGCTAGCACCTCCCTCAACAGGAAACCTATTGTCCAGGCCTCCCTGGCTGGAGTTTCCTCCAGCTGCAGGAGGTCAGACTCGTGTCTGTGGCAGCAGCATCCATTTTGTGATGCTGAGGCTTTCTTTAACTTTAAGCTGCTAAAGCAGTAACTACATGTCTTCTCCCTCTAGAAGGGTGGAATGCTACCCCCGCTGCCAGAACTTGGAGTGGCATTGCAGGGTGGGGGCAGCATGTGGGTACTGAGTAAGATGTTTTTGACACATTCACTGGCATATGTATAGATACCAATGTCGAAAGCTCCCTTGTTTACTATATGTAATCCAACCGTTATCTTGCTTAGTGTGCTGGTGAGGCGTCACCGCACACTATTAGTGGTCCCCTGTGGGTTCCAACCATTGTCTTTCAAAGGATTTTTGAATGTTTCTCTAAAACAATGAAACGGAGTAATGTTTTAATTTCTTCTATCAATTGTATTCATCAAATTAACATCTGAAAGCCTTCAATGTTCAAATCTCATTATCCATATGTATCCTTTTAATTAATATCATGAATTTAATGTAATCCCAAAGCATTTTGCCCCCTTTGTTTTTCCTGCAAGACCATAGAAAGTAGTGTCATCCATATTCTGATCATATAAAGCTTTTTATCATATAGAATGCCCTAATAAAACAGAAAGTGGTGTAATTCCTATTCTGATCATATAGACTTTTTAATCATGCCTCATGACCCAGATATAAACATACAATTCTAAAATTGGGATGTGTGAATGCTTACCCATATATCATAAAATGTTGCGTAGATAGTTATAATTTCCTTATCATGCAACCATTTAGCAACTATAACAGGGTTTATTTTCCATGGTTTTCTGTTTCTGTATGTAGAGTCGCGCTCTAGTCTTTGTGTGTGCGTCACCACGCGCACGCAAAGACGCCATTTTCCTGGAGCGGACTGCGCATGCGCGAGTACCGCGATTGCCGGCGCGAACAGACGTTCGGCGCTCTTCTTGTGTTAAGCTTGAAAAATAAAAGCAGCGTGTCCCTTACACTTTGGGTCTGCCTCATTAATGCCCCACACACAAGGACAACTTCACAGTGGCAACGAGGATGAGATCTCCCACATGAAAAGGAAAGAGAAAAGCAGAAGGGAGCAGAAGGCAGAGGGAGACACACCCCATACCACCCCATCCAGAAAGGGGGCAGCAAAGGAGGAAACATTGTCCCAGGACTGCTGAGAGGACAGCAAGAAGAGCGCGGCAGTGTCGCAAAAGACCAAGAAGCACCCACCACGTGAACCAGAGCCAGAAGGCACCTCGTGCTCCGGAGCCAAAAAAGGAAAGAGCAACCTTGAGGAGAAACACGGTAGAGGATTGACATACCCCACAGAGGCCCTGGCAGAATGGGAGGACCGTGGAGAAGGGAGTGCAGGAGAACCCCGACGGATCCCGACACAAGGGGGAAACGCAAGCGCGCCGGGCAGCCCGAGGAACCAAGGAGTGGAACCGGAAGAGCAGGCCAGGATGAGCACGCAGGCATCATCACTTACAGCGCCGATCCCGTTCTTGCCTGTCAGATTCCTCCTATATGGAGTTTCGTAAGGCCCTTAAAACTTTTTTGTTTCAGCAAGCTTTTAGTCCTTAGCCCGTTGTGTTTCTTCTGCCCAGTAAAAACCCCCAGCGCCAAGAAACTGCATAGTGTACGTGCGCTCTACAAATTCCTAAAAATTAAAAAAATTCAAATTCAAATTGCCCAAACCGGTGAACCCCAGATGAAATGGGAAGACTGGAGGGAATACTTCAAAAATTATCTTGAGGCCCTAGAAGATGAAAGTGGGGAAGCCTTCCCCAGCGCGAGGAGGAGGATGATACTCCTACACAACCTAGCCCCAGAAGGGATAAGAGTATTCACGAACTTAGTGCCCACGCCCAGACCGCAAGCAGACGTTGACGTCTTAAAGCATGCCATAGACGATCTGGATAATCACTATCGCCCAGCGGTATGCGCCTCCATCGATCGCTACAATTTCCAGCAAAGAAAGCAAGAAACAGGGGAATCCATAGATGACTACGTCGCGGCCTCGAGAAGGTTGGCAATAACGTGCAAGTACGGGGCCCTCCAGGACGAATTCATAAAAGATCAAATTGTTATGCAAACCACCAACAAGATAGTACAAGATAAATTGTGGGCACACGGAGAAGCGACGCTAAAAGAAGTCATAGCTATGGTAAAGAAGGCGGAGTTATCAAAACGATGCGCCGAAACAGCGATGAGAGAGACCCCCCAGAGGACCATGGTGAACAGGGTGGATGATTCGGAGCCAGGGGTAAGAAACAGAACAGCGCCGGGAGAAAATAAAGGAACAAACAGATGGGCGGGAAAACCAGGACAGACTGGGAAGCAGTCTACGGAAAGCAGGAACAGGTGCAGAAGTTCGACTCATGCAGCCCAAGATAAACGCTGCCCGGCATTCTGGGCGAAATTTATGTTTTGCGGCCTAATAGGCCAGTACGAGAACGTATGTCGCAGGAAAATGAAGAGACCGGTGATAAAGTACGTCACGCAGGAACAACCAGAAGATGAAAAGGATCGACTGGAAGAGGAAGACCTTGTGTTGTGTATAGAAGACCAGGTGTTGGGAATAGACACCAGAAGTTCTCGCAGGCCAAGATGCGACATGCTGATAGGAGGAGTAAAGATAAGGATTGTGGTAGACTCAGGATCCCCGTACACCATAGTCCAAAGATCAGTATAGGAGGAAGAATTTGAGCCCAGCCTAGGACCCCGATTAGAACCACCTGATATACGGCCAGTGTCTTACACAAACAACCCCATTCCCATGGTGGGTTACAGAACTTTGGTGTTCAAATTCAGAGGTAGGACAGCGGAGTGTAAGCTGTATGTAGCGGAGCAAGGCCCATCAGTGTTGGGTTGGATGGATCAAGGTGATCTTGAATAAAACTGGACCCAGGAGGAGACATTCAAGTGTTGATAACAGACTCAGATTGCAGGCCGGACCTGGAGAAAATAAAAGAAGACTTCCCTAAGGTGTTTGGTGGGAAGGTCGGCAAACTGGAGAAATTCACACACAAAATCCTGCTCAAGGAGAACTCCAATCCGGTCTCCCACAAGGTACGGAATGTGCCCCTAGCTGTAAGAGAAGTTGTACAACAGGAGCTGCGTAGGCTGGAAGATCAAGGAATAATCGAACCCATAGACAGTTCGGAATGGCTGGCACCCTTAGTTGTGGCAAGAAAACCCAACGGTAAAGTGCGTCTATGTGTGGATCTTCGAGAACTGAATAAGTGCCTGATTGTGGAGAAATTCCCGGTACCTCGTATAGAGGAAATGCTACCAAAAACAAGAGAAGTAAGGTGGTTTTCCACTATAGACCTCACGTCTGCCTATCACCAGATAGACCTGCACCCAACAAGCCGGAAATTCACATCCTTCATAACGCACTTTGGGTGCTTTCAGTTCCGCAGGATGCCATTTGGTCTTGCCTCGGCTGCCGCCGTGTTCCAAAAGTTAATGCACCGCCTATTCAAGGACATCGAGGGCAACCAATACTTTCAAGATGACATTCTGGTGATGGGGATGGACAGGAAAGACCACAATGAGAAATTCAACAAGGTTCTAGGCGTAGAGAAAGGCCTGACCGCGGAATGGGAGAAATGTCGCCAGGGAATGAAGTCTATCACATACCTTGGACACGAGATAGGAGGACTCAGGATCACGCCAAAGAGTGAGAACCTGAAGGCGATTTGCGATGCCAAGGCGCCCAAAAGCAAGGAAGAAGTGAGATCATGCCTGGGAATGACCGAATATTACAGTAAGTTCGTCCAACACTTGCCACAAAAGCACACGCAAAGATGCCATTTTCCTTGAGCGGACTGCGCATGCGCGAGTACCGCGATTGCCGGTGCGAAAGGACGCTCGGCGCTCTTCTTGTGTTAAGCTTGAAAAATTAAAGCAGCCTGTCCCTTACACTTGGGTCTGCCTCATTATTGCCCCACACACAAGGACAACTTCACACTGTAGAGTCCGAATTGCCAAATAACGTTTGGAATGAGGTATATATATCATTGGTTAAAAAAAATCATAAATGAACATTGCTCTGAACGCTTAGAAAAATGTGCTCAAATAACCGATCATTTGTTGACCCACCAGATCAGTGGTTGAAAAAAAAGGTAATGCGTCTACCATTCCATACATGGAGACTCCGATGGAGTCTGTTCTGTCTTCCCAGTTGGTGCCGCTCGAATAACCTGTTAAGTGCATTGTTATCTAAAATTATTATTAGCTGAGACGGATATGCCTACTGAGACAATTAGTCAGAGAGAATTGTTAAAAAAAAATGCTTACTGTTTGTATGCAGTAAATTTATGTTTCACGTGTCGCCTGGGTACCCGATGCGTGCCTTGTTTTTCCTGAAATGTTTATATACTCAGTGCTAATAATAGAAAAATAAGACCAAGTCTGCTTTCAGCTTCCTTATTGTGCGCCATATTTTCTTGTGTATTGATGGTAGGTGTCTCCAACCAGTCGACCGCCAGCTACCAGTAGCTTGTTGACACCTTAAGAGTAGCTCACAGCCTTAATTGTAAGGTAATTTAAGAAAAAGAAGAGGGTCTAATGTTTCTTTTAAAGTTAATGGAAGGCTGTGTTTATTTTCCATTATTTTCTTCAGGCTGCAGATAATATGTCCTGGGAATGGGCAATGCTGGAGTCAGATTAATGACTGTCAGAACCCGTCATTTGGACTCGCAAATATGTGGTTCAGTATCAGCCCAAGATGATGCCAGCATCCCTGCATGTTCTTCATGGTCGGATAGGGTCCGAGCCTGGAGAGACAAAATGGCTGCCACAGTGCCGTGGTGCTGTGAGGTTGACGCTCTAGTCGTTTAACCTCGTTCTGATGCGGAGAGTACGAACGAAGCGCGAGCTCTGGAAACTACGCACTTCACCTGAACCGTTAGCGAAGAAGAACCGGTGTGCGTAGCTCTGGTGAATTCCTTGAATCCTTAGTTCTTAAATATCCTTGTTGCAGTACTCCATTTGCGGTTAGCGCGAGTGTCGAGGAAATGTTGTTACGGCGTATTAATTCAAACGCGTAACAATTCTTTCCCATCCCCGAGTTCGAGATTCCAGTTGTGAAGAAAACTCCGAGTGTCGTCGAAGAGAGAAGTGAGCAGTTCATGAATCCCTGAGGAGAGAGAGAGTCCGTCAACGAACTGAAAGCTAAGTAACAATTACCAGTGTTTGGCCAAACTGAAGATTATCAACAATAGTGAACTAGTACGTCTAATGAGAAAGAACTATTTCTTAAGTATTCTTTGAGTGAACAAGAAGGGAACAATTACACGAACTTTGTATAACCTTGAACTGTCGCCTGAAGGAATCAGATAAAGACTTATCAATAAGGAAAAGACTTGGCTGAGGTATCCAAATAATTGAAAGAACCTTACAGAACCCAATTGCAGCGACATCGACTAGTTAGTGAAGTAAGTATGCTCAAGAAGGTAATAGTCTAGTTTAGCAATAGAGTAGTACTAGTAGGAATCTAACCCATTCGTCCTTGTCTTCCTATGCAGTAACAACTGACTAGACGAGAAAAGCACAATAACCCTTAAGAAGAGGAGCAAGGTCCAGAAATAGAAAAGTGAGTTAACAATAAGAATCCCGTGAGTACCAGAGTCAGAATAGTAGAGTAGGGAAACTAATGGTGTGCTCCTATTTCAGGTTTCTAACTAGCAGACACCCAGAAGGACGTTGTCTGAAGAAACTTTCCGGACCAGTCTCTTCTCTGTTTATTATTTTATCCACACCCCCTTCCCGGAGGATGATGTAGGGAGGTTCTACTAGACCTGCCGACATCGTCTCTTGGGATTTGGGTATTAGCGTCTAGTTCCCGAGCCAGAAGACATCTCTGCTCCTGCGCAAGTGAGAGTCAAGAAAATACATATCAGGTATGCTTGGAGCTCTGACAATGACCCAGAGCACACAGGTGAAGAACTGAAGCACTGAGGTATTTAACCCTTCAATAAGTCCTTGTCAACTCAATATTAGAGTGTGAGAACAAAATCATGTTTCTGAATGCTTTTAAATGGTAGAAAATTGAAATGAAAAGCTACCTTAATGATTGTTAACTCTTCGTTTTAATTTTCTTCCATTTCAAAGTGTCGCATTTACTAACAGCAGGCCTTCTGCTTCCAGTAGCCATTACACACTGTGCCATATTTACAAATAAAAAAAATGCATCCTCTTTTTTTAAGTGGGAGAAATGTAAAGTGAAGAAAAATATTTCTTCAAAACATTAAGGGGCCCATTAGGATCACGGGCGGATCGCCACCGCCGGCCCGCCTGTGGCGATCCGCCTGCCAAAGAACCCATTTCAAAGTGTCGCATTTACTAACAGCAGGCCTTCTGCTTCCAGTAGCCATTACACACTGTGCCATATTTACAAATAAAAAAAATGCATCCTCTTTTTTTAAGTGGGAGAAATGTAAAGTGAAGAAAAATATTTCTTCAAAACATTAAGGGGCCCATTAGGATCACGGGCGGATCGCCACCGCCGGCCCGCCTGTGGCGATCCGCCTGCCAAAGAACCCATTTTCACCCAGCCATATTAGTATGGCGAGGGGCATTGCGGCGGACGGAAAGACCGTCTGCCGCTTTTCCGTCGGTCGGATTGCCCGCCGGGCGGAAAAGGCACCATCCATATTAGAATGTATGCCTATCCATAGCGGATACTCCACCATGGATAGACATGCGGGAAATCACAGTGGGGCCCCATTGCGGCCCCTGGGGGCTGGGGAGGGGGTGGGTGGCTGCACTGGGGGGGTACCCATCGTACCCCCATTATTGCCATGCACAAGGTGGCAGGCACCGTGCGGTGCCTGTCATGTTGTGCATGGCAATGCACAACATGGGCTTCAACATTGGGGCGGGTGCTGCTCAAAGCACCGACTGGCGCAATGTTAAAGTCGAGAATGCGCCCGCAGGCGTATCCTATTTTGCCTGGGGGGACCGCCAAAACTTCGGCGTTCAGTCC
Organism: Lissotriton vulgaris; assembly: GCF_964263255.1. Classification (NCBI taxonomy): domain Eukaryota; kingdom Metazoa; phylum Chordata; class Amphibia; order Caudata; family Salamandridae; genus Lissotriton; species Lissotriton vulgaris. The sequence continues at coordinate 209,706,053 of NC_141687.1, forward strand.
CGTGCTCTGTTGCGGAATAGGTCTCCAAGTCTTAACATTGTTCTCCCGTTTCAATAAGGTCAATTACTTTAGGAAGCATGTTTCTCCAGTATTAGGGGTGTCTTTCATAGATTCACATGCTTGAATATTCCCCGTCGTCAAAGTGGGAGTCCCACGGTACATAAAATAACAGTAAAATATGCATATATAGATGAAAAAATCACATGATCATACATATATACATATAGAGCAATAAGATATAAAGATATCATAAAGTTAAGAAAGTACCATTGAACAGAATAGGCCCATAGCAGCCTAAGGGAGAATTCACTTTAGTAACATATGAGAGTCATTTTAATGGTCCACATTCCAGCCAATCAGGCTACAGCACCCTCTAGAACCTTCTCCTCAGAAGCCCAAGTCCTCAGATTTTCTACCGCATGTTGTGTGAAGGGAGTCTCCCTGAGCTCTGCTCAGTTTTTTTCTACTTCATAGCTGATTCTACTTGACAAATGTCTTCCTCTAAGAAATCTTTATTTAGACAATGTTCATCCTGTGGCAAACTGAGACTGTTTCATGAAGATCCACACAGTGAATTCATTTACTGTCTCTTTCCGGACCATGAAGTCAAGAACTGTAAGTACTGCCGTACTTTTTCTAATAAAACTTTAAGAGACAGAGAGGCCCATCTCCTTCTGTGGTTACAGAGGTTGAAGACATCTGACTCAGTGGTCTCGGAGGTTGAGAGTGTCTCTTCATTTCATTCGAAGGCCTCTCAGAAGCGTGGGTCTGAGACGGAGATGCCCTCTCCATTCCTCAAGAAAAGAAGACTTGCTGAAGTCTCTAAGAATGTCTCCCCACAGGACTTGCCTCCAACGCCTACGGGACCTGGTTCTCTGGCGCTCACAGTCCAAAGCTGTGCCATCATCTTCAAAAACGGGCACTGGCTCGTCGACGCATCCGTCGACGACATCAACGACGACCAAATCAGTTGCAGTCTCTACGTCGACGACGACATGTTCAATGTCTTCAGGAACTATGTTGACGACGTCCACCTCATCGACGACGACCTATGAGGTGAGACCCATTGCTTCCATCATTAAGATCTTGTCGACGACTGCCAAGACCTCCTCGACGAAAAAGCCTCAGTCAACGCGTCCATCTTCGTCGACGCACATCTTCATCGACGAAAGCTACACCATCGTCGACGGAACCCAACCCGTCGACGGGAACCTCTTCGTCGACAGTGACAACTCCGTCGACGGTTGCATCCTCATCGACGGTCCCACCTTCGTCGACGAGCAAAATTCCGACTACAGCATCCTCGTCGACGGTGACATCTGCGTTGACGCTACCCTCTTCGTCGACGGCGAAGAATAAAGGGAAGTCACATCCGTCAATGGCTACAGATTCTTCATCAGTAGACCCAGCGCTGACAATTCAGCCTCATTCAGAATCTTCTGCCGCTTCGTTGAAGAGCTTGTCAACTTCACACCATCCACTGGCCACAGCCACCACTTTCACAGTGGTCTCCGCTTCAATAGTTAAAAGACGGGTACCTCTTCTACATTTAAGTCCTGTAAAGAGTGGCTCTGCTCTCATCGAACAATTGTTTCAGTCCGCGGAGGAGGACTCTAATGACGGCTCATATGTCGATGATGCGTTTCGACCCGCGTCTAGCCCTTCTGAACTTAACACTAAGTGCCAGGACTATGACGAGGAGGAAGAGGAAGAGGAAACCGAAGATGGGGCACATCTTTTCCCCAAGAGCACTCTGAAACACCCATAACGGAACAGATGACACATATACCACTGTCTTTAGTGTCTAATTTGCAGCACATGCTGGATGATTATAATCGCAGGTTTCCGCCATCTAGACCTGCTTCTCCAGCTTCGCATCCTCCTCCACAACCACAAGTTTCTGTACCTACAGTAACACCCAGATCACCAGTACGCCTTCAGCAGGATACTGATAATGAGGACCAGGACCCTCAAAACACGGATAAAGATGACGACGACAACGTCCTCGCTGATTGGGTGAACTACAGGGCTCAAACACTTTCTACTCCGCCAACATCGCCAAGAGCTTCGCCTCCAGTGGACATTGGCAGCATTCACAAATTGATGATCCGTGCTGCCAAAAGGTTTCACCTCACTATAGGAGTCCAACAGATAGACTATTTTTTATATGATTTCAAGGACCTTCCTCAGAGGCAAGCCCACACCATCCCGATCATCGATCACATTTGGAAGGAATGGAATGGAATGGAATGAGGATTTGTATAGCACGTTGGCTACCCAGGGGCGTCCCAGCGCACTGCGCCTTTTCGAAAATCAGATCAGCTCTTCGTGGCCTATGGCCCAATCTGCAAAGGACAGCCAGTTACCAAACAATCCATCACTAGGTGGATTTCCTCTGCCATTGCTTTTTGCCACCAACGGGCTGGAAAGCCCCTCTCTACACCTGTACGAGCTCACTCCACAAGGGCGGTGTCAACGTATGACCCTAATGACGTATGACCCTGATCATAAAGTAAAATATAGGGATGTTATACGACTTTACCACAAACATATTTTGGACGGAAAAAAAGTTTACCTTGAGCGCAGAATCGAGGAACCTGAAAACACGAGCAAAGAAATTTTTAGGATAGTAAAAGAGTTTATCTCCCCTTCCTCGAGTACGCCCATCCATTCTCATACCGAAGTTTGGATTAGCCAACTTAGTGATTTCTTTATTAACAAAATCAAATCCATTCAGGAATCTTTCCCTGATGCTGGCCTTATTCCAGCTGCCAGCCATTCGACCACTTTACCACCTTCATTGAAGGGGAAAGGCCCTTTTCTTTCTGTTTTCCCTTCTATCCCTCTTGCTACCTCCCTCGATCTCCTGTCTCGGCTTCAATTGGGCTCGCCACTTGACCCTTGCCCAGCGAAATGCCATGGGAAAGTAGCGCCTGCAGTTAACATCTTGCTCAATCCGCTGCTTAACTCTTCCCTGACGACGGGAGAGGTACCTCTGGCTTGGAAGCATGCCTTGATCCTGCCGCTGCTTAAGAAATCATCTTTAGATCCCCTTATTCACGCCAACTATAGACCAATCTCCCTCCTCCCTTCTCTGGCTAAGTTGATTGAGAAGCATGTGCATCTCTCCATTTCCAGCTTCATCGAGAGCAATAATATCTTGCATGACTCTCAATCGGGTTTTCGTGCGAATTTTAGCACGGAGACAGCTCTTCTTGAGATCACTGATCCATAAGGGAGACTTTTGGACTCAGGGGGCAAAGCCATCTTGGTCATGTTGGATTTGTCGGCGGCTCTCGACACCGTTCCCCACGACTCTGGGAGATCGGCTTTCGTGGGACGGTGTGGAACTGGTTTAAGTCTTTTCTGACCGACCGCCGACAAATGGTCTGGGCACCTCCGTTTTCCACTGAAATGCCGCCGCTGGAGGTTGGGGATCCTCAAGGGTCTATCCTGCGCCGCACCCTTTTCAACATCTATATGGCCCCTCTAGCGCCGGTGGAGTAATCTTTTGGTGCCCGGATCATATCCTATGCTGACGACACCCAGCTCCTTTTTACGTGTAATAAGGGTGAGGATTTTGACCGCGGCCGGATCAAGGAATGCCTGGGCGCTGTTTTTGACTGGTTTCAGAGGCACAGTCTGAAATGCAACTCCGATAAATCGGAGCTGCTTTTTTTCGGATGCCCGCCAGATCCTAGTTGGAAGACATGGTGGCCCCGGGATATGTTCCCGCCTGACGCTGCCTCGTCAATAGCCAAAAATCTCGGTGTCCTCTGTGATGATGATCTTTCCTTCAGACCCCAGATTATCGGGCTGACCGGGAAATGTTTCGGCATCTTGAAAATGTTGCGGAATTTTTTTCCACTACTGTCTTTGCAACATAAAAAAATTATTGTTCAGGCTTTGATAGGCTCGCGTCTTGATTACGCGAATGCCCTCTACCTTGGCCTTCCCAAATACCTGCTGGCACGTCTGCAGATCGTGCAGAATTCTGCTGCCAAAGCCATTTTTGGCCTACAGCGTAGGGCAAAAGCCTCAGAGTTGCTCAAGAGTCTGCATTGGCTCCCAGTCTCTAAGAGAATTACTTTCAAGGTTCTGACCCTTGCCTTTAAGGCCCTCCACTCGATTGGCCCAAAATACATTGGGAAGCGTATGGCTTTCTATGACCCCAGGAGGACTCTAAGGTCGGCTTTGCTGGCCAAAGCCGTTGTTCCTACCATCAGACGCGCTCGCATCGGAGGTCGCTCCTTCCGATACTTGGCACCTCGTTGCTGGAATGAGCTTCCCGTTTCCTTAAGGAAAGCCAACAGTTTGTTCTCTTTCAGAAAGGAATTGAAGACCTTGCTTTTCTCCCAGTAATACTCTTTCGGCCCGCGGTGGGGTGTTGTGTTGTGTACTTTTTCTTCAGTTCTCTTTGCCAAAGCGCCGGGACACTCCATGGAGTAGCCTTGCGCTATGGAAGAGACCCCTATAACATAACTTCCACAGCCCTCTTTTCGGGAGTGCCTCTACGCCACATCTGCAGAGCTGCAACGTGGTCGAACAGACACACGTTTACGAAGCACTACTGTCTCGGATCAGCAGACGCCGCAGACGTGGCTGTGGGACAAGCGGTGCTACGGAATCTTTTCCAATAAGGTGAGCCTCTGTTGCTTCCCGCCTCCAGTCATAAAGGTTTTTCTCTTGAATCATAGTATGCACAGTTGTGTTATGTACTTTGCTTATGCTACCTTTATGACTCATGTTGTGCTTTCCTGCTTTATATTCTTATTCAAGCATGTGAATCTATGAAACACATCCCTAATACTGGAGAAGAACATAAGTTACTTACCTGTAAACTGTGGTTCTCCAGTATTGGTGTCTTTCATAGATTCACATGCGACCCACCCTTCCTCCCCTCAGAGGCTCTCTTCTCCTCATGCACTCTTGATCACTTTGTGCTACGAAAATCTGAGGACTTGGGCTTCTGAGGAGAAGGTTCTAGAGGGTGCTGTAGCCTGATTGGCTGGAATGTGGACCATTAAAATGACTCTAATATGTTACTAAAGTGAATTCTCCCTTAGGCTGCTATGGGTCTATTCTGTTCTATGGTACTTTCTTAACTTTATGATATCTTTATATCTTATTGCTCTATGTGTATATATGTATGATTATGTAATTTTTTCATTTTCATCTATATATGCATATATTACTGCTATTTTATGTACCGTGGGACTCCCACTTCGACGACGGGGAATATTCAAGCATGTGAATCTATGAAAGACACCAATACTGGAGAACCACAGTTTACAGGTAAGTAACTTATGTTCTTCTTCACTTTTAATTCCTCCCATTTAAACAAAGGGCTGTATTTTTCTGTTATAAATTTGCCACCTCGTCTACAGGCCACCGGGAGCACGATGCCTTGCGTTTGTAAATGTGTTTCTTAGAAATGGGTGTAAATTTAAATTGAGTTTTATGGAATAATGTAAACAAAGTTAATTCTTCAGTTAATTTTCTCCCATTTCAAAGTGTCGCCTTTACACACAGCAGGCATCTTGCTCCCAGTGGCTGGTAGACATGGTGATACATTTATAGCTGAAAAATACAGCCATTATTTTAAGTGGGAGGAATGTTAAAGTACAGAAAAATGTTCTATATCATGGTCATTTTTGCAGAACATTTTCTGCACTGTAAATTTCTCTCATTTAAAAACAAATGGTTATATGTTTGTATTTTACAAGTTATGGTGCCACATATGATGAAAGGTATTCCAATGCCACAAGCACTTACGACATAGGCTCTCAGTCACCTATACACATTTATCCTATTCATATGTACACATGTTCAAACATCCCCAAAGACCACACACATGGCAGTCCTGTCATAGTGCCCACAGTCAATGTATTTTGTTCAAACCATAGTATCTGTTTCTATGGACATAAGGCTTGAAGTCAATGCAGCTGGGTGTGAGGGTGTCTGATCACAGTGCACAAGTTGCTTAGCCTCCAGTAGCTCACAATGACTTTCACTAATCAGAAGTAGCTCTCACTATGGAAAGGTTTGGAGACTCCTGATGATAAAAAGTATGAACACTCCAATGTTTACATAAGAAGAAAGAAAAAAAAGAATTACCAAAAATATGTATAGATAAACCTGCTTACATGGCATTGGTACTGGCTGTTCACTGATGCAACGGGGCTCTGGGGAGTTACTCCCACATAATGCAATAGGACTTGGTAAATTAGGGTGTGTTTAGGCAGTTGGTCCTGTGACAGCATTGACATAATGGGCAAACAAGGTTGTTCTTTGTTGAATTGTTTGTCCAGAGAGAGAAGGGTTGGGTTGGGAAGTTGTTTGTTCCTCATGTTCTTGAGGTGTTTTGTGTTGTCGTCTGATATGGGGGATGAGTTTTATTCTTTTCAATTGCGGCTTGATCAGCAGGGGTTTGAACATGAATTCAGGTTGACTGAGCGAAAGCGCAGCGGTTGGCCTTGCGGTAGGCTGCTCCCTCTGTTTAGGTTAATCCTTTTATTTCAATGTTTTATTCTTTTAAATTGCGGCTTTACTTTGAACTGTGGTGTATTTTACATTTCATAGGCATAGGAGGCTTTCTTCCCCGGACCGCCTCAGCCTTGAGCGTTGATTATGCGGAGGGAAGTTGTTTTTTTTCACTTCCTGTTAGGATACTTCCTGCTTGGTCAGCATGCTAGTGGTTAGTGGTGCGAGGAGGGTTGATTTTAGTTTATAGGCCATCTGGATCCAGATCTACATTTATGTCCGAGATCTTCCACTTATTGGAACCTTACTTGGGCAAAAGTAACCTCAAATGCCAGGGATTTCAATTTTCTTTTGGAGAGTGATGTATCTAAGGACACTTTGGCCTTGAAAGAAATCTTGTAATGCGCAGAGCTGTCCCACACAGTCACAGCAGATACGTATAAAACTGGCCACATTTTGGACGTTTTTTTTTTCTGATGAAGCCCAACTCAAAGTTACTAATCCTCTCCCTCTTACCTGGACTGACGACTTTGCTATTCCTTTCTCTCTTTCCTGGTCTTCTTACGAGGAAATACCTATTGGTGGAAAGAACACACGTTTCAAAAGGAACAGGAAAGGGCTTAGTGAAGAAACATTATCCCAGGCCTTGAATAATTGCAAATGGACAGTTCATGTGGATGCTGAATAGGTGGCCATAGACGTTTCCTCGTAACTTACAGCATCTATTAATATTGTTACCCCACTTGAGGAAGTTCATATACAAAGAAAGACACCCACAGCACCATGGTTTTTATAGAGGCTTGGACTGTTTAGACAGGCTTGTCACCGCGGAGATCGAGCATGAGGAAAATGTTACCTTTCACCTAAAAACATTGCATGTAAGGCCATTTTGGCTGAAATAAAGTGGCATTTAAGGAGCAAAAGTCTCGGTACTGCACTAATGAGCTTGCTTCAACGAAATTCACCAGAGATGTCTTTGAGTTGATTAAACTCTAATCTGTACCCTCAGTTCCTTCTATTATTAAGAGCTTGCAGGACTTTTACGGCAGAATGGCTACGTTTTTCTACCCTAAAATCGAGGATATTTAAAAAGACCTTGACCATCACAACTCTGAGTCCTCTAATTCCTTTAATGTAGAGTCTCAGTCTGAATTTGGCCTTCAGAAAAGTCTGCCCACTAAAGACAGCCTTATGGCCTGTCCATCTTTTTTTACTCCGTTGACACAAGAACAGACGGAACATTACCTCCTCAGTGTCAAATCAGACTCCCCACTTAAACCTTGTCTTCCTAATATCTTGCAATTCCGAACTAAGATTATAGTTCCCCATCTTACTGAAACCCCGAATAAAGCCATTACATCTCAGTGCTTTCCTCAAATTTGGAAACGGGCGGTGGTTAAGCCTCTGCTTAAAAAAGCCTAATTTGGACCCTGCAGAACGAAAACTATCGGCCTATCTCCCAATCATTGGGTCTATTACTAGGGACATGGATGTGACTGCCACCAATTTTAAAAACTGTATGCAGGCCTTTGCCACATGGATGGAGAAAAACTACTTAAGGCTCAATGGAGACAAGACGGAGGGCTTGATCTTTGGTGGTCAACCGTTTGTTTGGTCTAATCTGTGGTGGCCACATAGGCTGGGGCCTTACCTACTCCAACGGACTCTGCTAAAATCTTGGAATATTGGTCAAACCTATTGTTCAACCTGCAGGTAAACAGAACAGTTTCAACCTGTTTCGGGATAATCAAGTCCCTTAGGAAAGTGTTTCCTTTTATTCCACTTCCTGTAGGAAAACAAGTGGCTTTGCCACTTATTATATCCGGGTTGTATTACTGTAATACTCTACCTGGATATCAATAAGTCTGTACTTGCTAAACTGCTGCTGGTTCAGAATGCGGCAGCCAAATTAATTCTTGATATCCCCAAATTTCAAAAAGTTTCTGAGAAGATTCAGAAACTTCACTGCCTACCTTTAAGGGGCTTTATATGGTTCACAAAGCCCTGCACAACATTGGTCTGGGAGAACTCAGGAATGTTTTCATTGTTACATTCCCTCTAGACCTCTGTAATCCTCAGGCAGAAATCTTCTAATTGTTCCTAAGCATTGAAAAACGAGATTGGGAGGTAGTGCCCTTTCGGTGGCTGCATCCAAGCTGTGGAACTTGCTTCCTTATTCTGTCTCCAATCTTCAATCTCATGCTTCATTCCACAAGGCCTTGAAAGACTGGCTTTTTACTCTTAAATGGATAGTCAGCGGATTCTTTTCCTTGCTCTTTCTTCCCTTTCTAAGACTAACTGCTATAAGCGCATTGACGCCTTTTGGCATTAGTTTTGCTTTAAAAGTCTTTTTCATTAATGAATTCCTTTATTTATCCATTCATCAGTGTAGAACCTTCTGGGGTTGTGGGGGGTACTCTCCTTATGGCTGGCTGTAGCAACATAATCAGGACTGGACTGGTCGTTGTGGACACCAGGTGTTTACCCGGTGAGCTGCCACGGCGGGCCCGTTTTGGGGCCCTGGGGGCCGTTTTTGTGACCAGGGGCTTACAATATCGACCCCCAGTAACAAAATCAGCCAAAACCGGCCCTTTTCAACAGCTCAGCCGCACCACCTCAGCCCCACCAGGGGGGCCGACCAAGTAGTTTGCCAGGGCCGGTTTCGGTTCCCAGTCCGGCCCTGAACATAATAAACTGAATGTCTGGAACTTGCAGGGACTCAAGCGATATAGGGTTAGTTTGTTCCAGAAGCGCAATCAGGTCCAAATTGCCTGTTTACAGGAGACTTATCTAATGGGTAGCGAGATCCAGAAGTTGGCGAAGAAGTGGTTGGGACAATTCTGTTCTGCACCTTATTTCACCTATGCCAGGGTTGTGGCCAAATGAGTTGCACTTGGTGTACTGTTTCATCAGGCCTACATTGAGGCAGGCACAGAGAGGCACTATCCGTTACTCCAGGGCACCAAAGCAAGCCCTGCTGTGCCCGGACCGTGCTCAGTGCCATGAACCCTGGTTCTATGACCTTCAACCGATACGCCGCCAGCAGCCTCCTTGCCCTCAACACAAGATGCCACGCCTCTTTCCCCCTCTCAATACCGAAGACACCCAAGGACCCTTCTCCTATTGTAACTGCAGCCACACCTTCACCCAGGTCCGCTCTTATCGCCGACCAACAGCACGTCCAACTGGCTCAACTGCATCCTCTTCAATACACGCTCCCTCCACAAACATGCCACAGAAATCTGGGAGCTTCTCAATGCCGCCTCTCCCGACATAGCCTTCTTCTCAGAAACCAGGCCCCACCCCAGCTGGGGCCCAAACAACGCAACGGCCATCCCCAATGGCTACTAAATCACCCACCAGGACCATATCGACTGACCAGGATCAGGCATTGCCATCGTCCACAAGAACACCCTCCGCCTGACCACTCACTCGAATGACCTAAGGACAACCATGGAGCACTTCCATTTCCAAATTCATACCAACCCCTACACCACCCTCAGCGGCACTCATCTACAGGCATACCGCCCTGTCTGCCCTTCACAGATGCCATGGTAGACCTTATCGCACCCCAGGCTCTTGCATCCACCGATTACATCCTACTTGGCAAACTCAACTTCCACCTGGACAACCCCAATGACCAGAACACCCCATCCGTTCTGGAGAATATCACAAACATTGTACTCAAGCATCTAGTCACTGCTCCAACCCACACAGCAAGACACGCTCGACCCAGACTTCTGCGCCAGAGGGAACATCACCTACAGCCACACCACAAAACTCCTCTGGACCGACCACCACTGCGTGCACTTTGCCTTCACCACTTCCACTGATCACCATCGGCCTCGCCCATCCCCCAAAATAGCTAGCATAAAGCCACTGATGAACATCTCATCGCTTTCCTCAGACCTACAACAACGCCAATATCAACATAGGCCAATACCTCGGCACGTAACCTTCACCAATGGACCCCCCCCCAACTGCACTGACACTCTGGCACCCTTCAAGATGGCACCAGGAAAGCAACACTCCAAGAAAGCCAGCTGGTTTATAGGAGACAGTTTGGAGACGCTGATCGGCAAATGGCGGCTGTGTAAGACGGTCGTTTGCTCCTCTATGACCACGGGCATACACGGAGGCAGAATGTGGCAGTAAAAGCGGATGGAAATATAAGCAGCCTGTAGTGCTAAAGAAATAAGGCGATCTGAGAGGAGAAAAGGAAAAAAAACGGAGGCATAGTGTGGTTCGAAACAAAGTAGCAGGCGAACAGGAATGGACGCAGGTGCGGCGTGGGTGAAAGGAAAGACGCGCTTGGGCTTGTGTGCCGGGCAATACCCCAAGGTGAATGCAACCGTGAATACAACCGCGGATCTTCAAACTAAACCGGGGCTCAAGAAGCAAGTTTGCCCAGCAGCAAATACCCAAATCAAACCGGATTAAAAGAAAAACCGGACCGGAATACCACCGATTGCAGAACTCACTGTGCTGGATATGTTGCGTGCGACCCCACTTCTCATGTCACAACAAGAAGATGTACCAGATGTATCAGGTGAGCAGCACCAGGGCGGGGGGGAAATATGGATAAAGTAGAGGAATCCAGGGGAAAGGATGTGTTAAATCCACCAGTTATAGGTGAAAGCCTGACCCCGAGCGTCAGCACAGACATTGACCGTGCAACAAGTGTACTGTGCCAGTCAAATCAGCATACTCAATCCCCCGTCTCTGAAGATACCTCCCCCTGCCTGCAGCCAGAGATAAAAACCTTCAGCAATAGCGACGTAACAGCTGCTACAAGACCTTCAGAAAATATTGCTAAGCAAAGGTCGATTATTCCCATTAACACCCTAGGAGACCCAATACCAGTGACCGAGAATTATGCTGCATCCTCTAATCATAGTGAGCTTTTTACTCACTTTCTGACGGTATCTGGTCAGTGTCCGGCTCCCCCTCTGAGTCACAGGAGAACTCGGACACAGCGAAAAACGATATGACAGCCACAATGCGCAAAATGACGAGAAGGGCAGCTCAACCTAGCCCACAAATGAAAAGTTAAAGATGGGACTATTTAGGAGCAGAGTTATTTAGTACAAGTAATACAAGTATGCCATCCACTGAGAATACATCTCCCGCTGTACCTCCAACTCTGGATACTGTCATCCAATGTATACTCTCTCATTGCGAAGAGACGCGCCAAGATAGTAAACGAGTGCAGACAACAATGCGTAAAATCCAAGGGGCAGTCAGAAAAGTCGCAAAATCATGTGTGGTAATCCATGAACGACTCACAGCTCTTGAGGCCCAGACTGAAGCATTAGAGAACGGTGTTACCACTGCACGCACTACTACTGCAGCACATGATGCGCAGCTTATTGACATACAATGGAAACTCGAGGATTATGAAAATAGGCAGCACCAAAATAATCTACAAGTTGTAGGTGTCCCTGAGGAAAAGGAAGGAGCAGAGCTTGAGGGGTGGAATTGGGAATTGGAAATTCAAAGGGCGCACCGCATTCCTTTTAATCTCAAATCACCTCCAAAGCCTGATACTAAACCCCGTGCGATACTTATCTATTTTGGCAACTTTTTGCTTCGCCAGGCAGTCTATGATAAAGCAAAATCCACAACAAAACTCAGCGGCGGGGATTATACTTTTTTTGTGCAACCGGACTACTGTCACTTTACTGTTGAAAGACGTTGGCGTCTTCGACAAATGATTAAACCAGTGCAAGATCGTGGGGGACAGGTATTTCTCCTGCATCCTGCCCGGCTGACCATAATTAAGGGAGAGCATATCCGCTTCTTTACCTCAGAAATTAAAGTGCAAGAATATTTAGAGAAATAGCCTGAACTCATGGACTGATTAATGTTTAGGATTAAGTGTAAGATCATTCTAGGGTATATGATTATATCTCTCTAGTGTGCTTCTCTTCTTCCTTAGATCTCTATAGTATAAGTTTTTGAGCCCTTATCAGCTTTTACTGTCTATGGCTTTTTTTGGGGGAGTGACCATCACAGCAGACTATAAGAAGTCCCAATACTTTTTTGTAAGGGAAGGGTGGGGGTGCGGGAACCAAAGGGAAGGCAACGTCAAGGTTGGGGGCACGGGTGTAGGGTGGGGAAAGGGGGGAGGGTGGTGGTGGAATGGCTGGAAGGGGTGGTGGGGGGAAGGGTCAAGAGAGAAAAGGGGGAAAATGGAGAGGTTGTAAGTAAAAAGGAATGTAAAATAAACTGTATCAGGAGGCAAGGGCGATTAAAGCAGAGTAAACCAAATGGCTAAAATTACTATCTGTTCAGTGAATGTAGGGGGTCTTAATGAAAGACCAAAACGTATTAGAGTTGCAGAAACGTTCAGAAGTTTTAATGCTGACATCATATGCCAGCAGGAAACGCATATCCCTTGGGTGGGCACGGACATGCTTGCTATAAGAGGCTATAATCTTTTGGCATGCTCTACTCAGACCTCCACTAGTAGAGTAGACCTCCACTAGTAGAGGGACTGCGATGGTCCAGCTCCCTATGGGAATAACTATATGTACAATATATGGGTCAAATGTGGATGATCCACAGACCTTTAATAATTTAGAAATTGAGGCAGCATCATGGCCTGGTCCGTTCATATTTTGTGGAGAGTTTAACATTCATTATGAAAAGGGGTTTGGCAATACTCAAAGATATCAATGGAGAAAATCCTGAGTTAATCACGCACTCTCTGCTCTACAAAGTAGTTATGATCTGCGTGATGTCTGGGGAGTGAAATACCCATCAGACCCTGGCTACACATATTACTCAAACCCTCATAAAAACTTTTACAGGCTTGATTATTTTATGGTGTCATCCTGCCTTATTCCAACCGTTGAAATAAAGAAACTGCCTAAATTGTTTTCAGATCATAACCCCTTAATTATGGGTCTGATACTTTCAAATTTAGAACATCCAAATACGAAATTAACATTTGATAGATCATTGCTACATAAGGAAAGCAATTTAATGCATATTAAAGAATGGGCTGTTGAGTATTATGAGGTTAACCAATATAGCTCCTCACTTAATGTAGTTTGGGACAGTTTTAAAGCTGGACTCCGGGGGGGAGATGTTGATAATTAAACTAGGAGAGTTGGAAAAAGAATATACAGAGGCAGTAAGACGAAATCAAGAGAGTGAAGAAATCATAGTACGTCAAAATATAGCAATTATTAAGGCTGAAATAAATAATCACTACACTATGAAGGGAGCAGCCATCTACCAAGCACATAAGTCAGAAGGATATGAGTACGGTGAATCCATTGGCAAGGTTCTCGCTCTAAGGACTAAATAAAAAATAGCTAAAAGTAATATAACAGAAATTAAGGGTAGTGATGGAGTTTCATTTTTTTTTAAATCTTATTTTATTAGCAGGATAAGCAAGAACAAATACAGAAATTCCGTTACAAGTATCAGTTCCGTAGACTGCAGTTCACATTCAACAGTGATAATAAAACATTCATTAAGTATTTTCATTTTTAACATAGTCCCAACTATTCTTGCGTAAACTCCCCCCACCCATCCGTTCCCTCCCCCAGCACTTACACTTAGACATTATATTTACCCACAGTACGCGGTCCAACCTAGCATATCTAGCTCGCAATCAGTAATCCGCCACAAACCTCCAGAGGACTATATACAATATGAAACATATGCGGTCTTCGTACTTTGCACCTGGAACTACTTTTGCCCACCAGTGCATGGGGTGTTGCTAAGTATAGGGGAAGCTCCTCACATTCCGAGCACACCATCCCTCACCCTAACTATCAATAGTTGATGAAGAAGATGCAGTGTCGCCATCACCAGCTTCGAAGGCCCCCACCATAGCATTCCAATCTAAGGACATTGGAGTCTTCCTGAGGCCCCTACCTCTTCGCGCTGCAGTGTCATACCTTCTGCTTTCCCCCAACGCACTACTTCTGCCCTCCACACCTCTGGGTCAGGCGGTCTAGTCGACTTCCATCTCATTGTTATGGTTCGCTTGGCTAACAGTAGGGCCAGATCAGCAAAACGTGTGGCTACGCTTTTTTTCCGTTCAGTAGGTCCCAACCCCAGTAAGCTATACTCCAAAGAAGCGTACGGTCTGGAAGGAGCCAGCCTAAGTGAAGCATCATGTACCGTCTTCCAATAGTACCCCAATTTTGGGCAATCCCATAACATATGCAGTAGTCGCGCGTCATCCGCGCCACATTGAGGGCAAGTGTCAGCTGTGTTAGGGAACATTGCGTGCAAACGATGAGGTGTTAGGTACGCCCTGTGCAGAACCATAAGTTGAATGAATTTAAATTTCGGGTTCCTCGACACTTTCTTTGTGAATTTGAGGACTCGTTCCCACTCCTTGTCCCTGACTGCTCTCCCTATGTCACCTTCCCACTTGTTTCGCAAAGGTTGTAACGAGGTTGCCCTCCCCGTCCTTATACCACTCGTTATCCATTTCGTCAGGTGACTGCACGATACCATGAGGTACTGCATTGCGAGCAGTGGGTTCGTGGGTGGTTCGTATCCATTCGGCGCCCATGTCATCTCAATATAGCGTCGCACCCCGGCGTGCAAGAGGAACAATCCTCCAGGGGTATGATTCGAGCCGCAAAAATCCTCGAAAGACATAACACGGCTGCCCGCAAACAGGTCCCCCACTTGCATCACTCCTGCATCGTGCCACGCAGTGAGTATCTGATTCAATAGCCCGTCCCTATCGAAAGTCCCAAGAGTGGTATCGTGGGAGCATAAGAGGACGCAGGGTCGTGTATCTCATCGCCCTCCTCCAGCAGGTAATTGCGAGTCTAAGCAGGGGTGGCGTCAACCTCGGGATCTCCACCCTCGGCAGCAACAGGGTGTGGATGACCCCCTTCGCCCTGTCCGCCTCCGCCATGCCGATTTCGTGCAAATTGAGGCCCGCCAACCAGTAGGCCAGCCACTGCAGTTGACATGCATAACTATATGCCAGCAAATCTGGGACCCCCAAGAGAAAGAAATAGTGGGAGGGAGGGAGAAGGAGGGCGAAAGAGGAGGTGCGAGAAAGAAAGAGCAATGGAGAGAGAGAAGTAGAGGGAGAAACAGAGGAAGAGAATGAGAGAGAGGAAGGAGTGGAATGAGAGAAAGATGGGGAGAGGGATGGAAAGAGATAGAGAGGGATGGAAAGAGATAGAGAGAGGGAGGGGGCTCTGTGTGTGTGTGTGGCTCTGGCTCTGTCTCTGTGTGTGTGGGTGCGTGTGGCTCTGTGTGTGGGTGTGTGTGTGGGTGTGTGTGGCTCTGTGTGTGAGTGCATGTGGCTCTGTGTGTGAGTGCAAATGCAATAGGTCTCGCATTTGCGAGAGATTAAGCTATTGGCATTGGAAATGACAATGCCATTTATTTCTATGTTTTAAAAACAAAAATAATGTCATGAGCAATGCCAATAGCTCTAACTTTAACAAGGACGAGACCATTGCATTGTAAATGCTTGTTTAGGTCTTGCCGGCGTGAACATGTGATAGCATGTGTCAGTGAATGCCCTCTCCCTTGTTAGGCTCTTGTGTTCAATAATGGGCTTTGAACCATTGGTTGGTATCATTGTCCTTCTTTGCTAACTCGTCCCTTCCTCTTCCTTCTGTGGCACACGGACCAAGTAGAGATTATTTAGGTTTGATTAGTGTCCCTACGGTGGCCATCCCTTGCTCATACCGTGATTGAGGTACTATTTCTGTCATATGATGTAGTCAACACTGGTCGCATCAAAGCTTTTTTAAACGTATCCCCACTCTTCCTTGTTTCTTCTACCCTCTCAATTGAATAAGTGCCCTCTAACGGACCTGAAACAAAGGTGTGTTTTTCGTTGAACTATAAGTGGGCCTTGTTCAGTCAGGACACCTTCCTGGCCTGGGCTTTATTTATTAACTAGTACAAAATAGTTCCCGGAGTTCCATTAAGGGGAAGCTATTGTGGTTCTAGGTTCCAGTAATGATGACGACCTCTCTAGATAAAGTATGTACCAACGCTTCAGTCAAATAGTTTGCTTTACTGGGTTACTTTCAGTTGACATTTTCCATTCTTTTTGTTACAACTTTTATATTTAAATGAACACTTTCATTATTTGCCATATGAATCCGTTCCCCTCCCTTATTTTCGACTGAAAAAGCAGTTTTACTCTTAACTCTGGAATTTGTAAAAGTAAATCAACTGAGGGGTCATCCACAGCAGAAGCCATTAAAGTAGCACGGGGAAAGGTACAGCACCTGTCAGCATTAGAAGAGGGGAAACAATACCACCCTCAGAGGGCATGACCTGTTTGGTTTCATAGCAACATGACATTTCGCTGCTGATGTACCCAGTGAGCTGCAGGTCACGAGCTCGAATTCCATCGAGGCCGACTGGGTAACAATAACACAGGTAATTTACAGTGTTTAGAATCGGTAGTAAAGGATTTGTGTAAAAAGTTATGATTGGTCAAAATAAGATAATGCACCGAGGCAAATTAATTTTCTGACAGCCAAGTCAAATAACAAATCAAAAGGTACTGCGAGTCTGCGGTCGCTTGAAGAGTAATCCTGTCTGTGCTCACGGGAAACTTTAGGTACAGTTGTACTGTTTCTGCAGCTGTATCTGGCACCAACTCGACCCGAAGGTGTGGGAGCGCTTTACATGCGCACTTGTTACATTACACCAAGACACGTTCATTTTTGGTAGGCCGGGTTAAATGATTTGCCTAGAATGTCCAGCCGACACTGAGACTCGAACCTGGTTCCCCAACTCAAATGTCGGCGTCTCTAGCCATTACGCCACATCCTGACATATGGACGACCACCATTATTCCACAGAAAGGGAACCGTGTAGACTCCGACTAGGGCTTTCGCTACAAACCAGCATTTAAAGCTGGACTCGCCTCGCCCCCGATCTCCGCACCCCCTCCCACCAACCCCCGTCTCCGCCTCTCCCCCTGGGTGCACTGTCGGAAGAGACGACCCGACCCCGGACGACTAGTTGTTGGCGTCACACGCACCATCCTGGAGAGATGGCCAGTGTTTATCTACTGGCATCATAAAATCGTCAGCATCTGTGCATTTAATTGTCTTATTTAGAACTGAATCTATGCTTTTTTCGGGATGACAAAATTTGTTTGGACCACAACTCTCATTTACTCCAAACTAATTGTCATGTTTTTTCTCTTTCAGATTCGGTGTTCTTAAGTGGTCTCCTTAGGTGATGTTTAGTGTATAGGTAAATAAATATTTTTGGGCCCTTATGGTAAGTTGGCTTGATTGAAAGAGCCAATTTGGCCATGCGACACCTCAAGGTAGCAAACTGATAAGAAGTCCTGAAAACTTAAGACTACAAATCAAAATATATACAGAGCCCAATAGGGTGACTCAGTCATTTTCTAAAGCAACCACTGTCCCCTCTGGAACTCGCTCCCAACAGACCTGAAATGGTAAGTGCATAATTGAGGGGGCCGACATACCATGCAACCAGGCCTGCCTGCATGCAACAAACAAGTCCTGTGACTCTGTCCTGTCCACCTCCGTCGTCCACTGCCACCAGGGCCTGCCTCGTCAAGTTAGCGCTGGAGAAGCAAGCTGCTTGCTTCTTTACTTTCTCGGGGGGCTGCCCTGGGCGGGCAGAAAATAAATTTGAACTGCGTCAAAGCGTCATGATCATCGTCGTCACTCACCTCACTCAGGCGGCGCCGGCGGCCCTGCTGTCCAGTGTCTGCTGTGCCACTGCTGCTGGGGTCGGAGTGGACGGTCAGTGAGGTCACGGTCGGACGGTGGGCGACACAGGCGGGTCGGGCTAGGCCTAGGCGGCGCCGGGCTAGTAGCCAGGCAGTCCACTAGAATAAAATTAATTTATGGGCTGCCCTGGTGGGACGTGTGCGCACCGACTGGCTGCAGGCTGCTCGCTCCTCTCGTCAGTCACGCGCACTAAATTGCCAATGTGCATGCGGGAGGAGGAGAAATTACACCAGCCGCACCCTAGTGAGGCGCGCCGCGCGCAGACGCGGCAGAGGAGGGAGGGGGCAGGCATAATTCTGCACGCTGCGCACAGGCACCTCCCCCCTCCTCCTCTATTCTGTATTTGTTTTGTTTATGTTACTAGGCGGCTAACGGACCCGTCTTAGTTAGTGAGTGAAGGGGGGGGGGGTGTTCGGGCCGTTTGTGCAGGCCTGCTGCCTGCAATGCAAATTATACGCGAGTGCGTGCCGGGCTGCCGGCCGGCCCTGCCGATTTCAACAAAGCCTGTGTGAGACTGAGTGACCACACGCTGTGCCGCCGCGGGGGCAAAACCGGCCCCCAGGCACAAAACCGGCCCCCTTTTCGGAAAAACCGGCCCCCAAAACCCTCCAGCCGACCGGGGGATTGCCCGGTGCCCGGAAGCGCCAGTCCGGGCCTGTTTGTATCTGTTAATAGTCCCTATGGCGGTCCGTGTCAGGTATTTCCAACAGGCCCCGTACCAGGAAGGTTTTATGCAGCAAATGTAGTATCCCAACTGCCATTAAAACGTGTAACCCCCTAACTTCGAGGTCCCTAAGTGAAAAAACCTGAGGTCCAAACATCATCGCCCAACGTGGGCAACAGTTAAACCGGAACATGACTATGCTTTGGGGGGGTGGTACCCACTTACACTCGCCCGGGACCAGTTGGTGTTACTGCAGCGTGCCCTAAGCCAGTGTGTGTCCCCATTCCCTGTCAGCCCACTCTCGTCCCTGTGCAAATCTCATACATTACCAACCGGAGTCTTCTACGGCTACAATCAAGTCATTCGCCACTTGGGCAGTAATTTTGGGGAAGAGCTGCAAGCTGGTAGCAGAGCCCGACACCTCTGTGTGGGAGTCCGAGTTGCTGCCCATGTCCGATTTATTCCTTGCGTCATGGGCAGCCAGTGCAGCCTCAGTCAGCAGATCTATCTCCGGTGCCTTCCGTGCTCGAGCCCACGTTGTCCCACCGCTCGTTGCAGACCCCTTCGCGTGCTCTTCACTCGTGTCAGGCCGCTGCTCCTCTTGGCGCGATGGTCCTCCACCCTGGTCCTCCTCAAGCGGGTCCTGCGTATTCAACGGTGTCAGGGCCACCTCCATCCACTCCGCCGCCTCTTCAGGAGTGTCAAAGAAATACGATTTGTTGCTATGTATTATTTTGAGGCGGGCCGGGAACACAGGGCATACTTCAGGTTTCTGTCCTGCAGCTTGCGCTTCACCCCCTGAAATGTCGACTTGGCCTTCTGCACCGCCGGGGTGAAGTCTAGATATACTGAGATGGTCTTATTCTCGTATCTCAGTGGTGCCTTTTCTCTCGCCACTCTCAGCACTGAGTCGCTGTCTTTGTAGTGCAGAAGGCGCGCTATCAACGGTCACGGAGGTGCACTGGCTTCACTGGCATTCTGTGCGCCCTCTCCACGCTGTATAACGGGGTAAGATCCTGCGGCCCCACGACCTTCTTCAGCCAATCCTCGACAAACTGCGAGGGGTTCCTCCCTTCGCTGCGCTCCGGAATCCCCAAAATACGCACATTGTTCCGGCGGGCCCGCCCTTCCGCGTCATTCATCCTGTCCCAGAGCAGTTTAAGCTGTTTCTCCATATGTTCTATTTTCGTGGAGTGGTCCGTCTGCTGCGGTATTAGGTAGTCCAGCGCGATCTTATGCTCCGTGACCTTTTCGGCTAGCTTGTTGTGGTCTGCCCTCAGGAGCGACAAGCCAGTCGCCATGTTGTCCATACGTGTCTCAAGCACCTCTCTGGATGCCTTTTTTTCGGCCAGTATGAGGTCCAGCTTAGCGTCCTGCGTGCCCTTGCCCGTCTGTGGTACGATCTCAATGTTTGAGGAGGCCAGTGGGTCTCCGAGCCAGTGGACTGAAGGTCCGCATTCGCGCCCTGGTCTTGCATCTTGGCCCTGTTCCTCTCCATAGCTCACATTGTCAGGATGGAGGTGGTGAGGTCCCACTTGCGCTCCCAATGCCAGCGCTCACAGTGCGTGTCCTCGAGTGCCACTCACCCACCAACTGCAGCCACTCCCAATGCTGCTGGTACGTGAGAGAGCACAGGTATAACACAACTCGACAGATCGTGTCTGATCTAATCGCCTGACCCTGCTAGTGCGACAGTCCAGCGCCTTCTAAGTGTTCCGCGGGCCCCTCAAGCGTGTGGCGCTGGAGGTGCAGTGCACAATGGCGGATCTCCCCACCGTAGTCTGTAGCGCCACGATAGCCGGGGAATCGGGGGGTCGCGCCTCTCAGTACTCCAGGGACTGGCGCCACATTCAAGCAGTAGGCTGATGATCAGCTCTCCACCGCTGGCGTAAACTCCTGCGTGTCCCCAGCCACTCGTCCAGTCAGGGCGCCGCAGGGAAAGCTCTCAGAGGGTCAAAGTGTATCGCACCTGTTCTTGTTGCACTCCTTATGGCACTACAGCAGCATTCCACACCGCGTTGGCGCTCTGATATGCCCACTACTGTCTATGTATCACTCTCGTTACTGGCCGCAGGGAGGGCTGTTCCGATCGCAGCAGAGTAATGGCGGCCGATTTCGTCAAGACTAAGATGGCGCCTCCAGGCACAGGCCTGGTTGCAGTGTCGCGTACTCCTACCGGCCTTACCATACAGCAAACTCTCGGGGCCCGCACATACCAGATAGTGTCCTGCGGGGCTCCCGAACCCACTCTCAGCGTCTCCGCAGCTCCCCCGCTAGGTCCGTGAGGCCGTTATCTTCTCGGGCGCCGTTGCGCCGAATATCGCGCTCTCACGCCCAATGATATCTCCGGGGCCGGTCTAATGCACCGTGTCAGCGCTTCACACGCCCAGTCTGTGCAGCAAGTTGTGGTATCGGGTGTAGCTTCTGCTAATTAAACCGCCGCGGCAGGATACCGCACAGCTCCGCCGGCCTCCGCTCACTCTGTCTCCGGCAGATCTCACCGAGCCCGGCTCCTCCTCCAACTTTAGGCCGCGGATCGTGTCTTGGGACTAGGCCTCTCCGGCGCCGTCCGCCTCACTCGCCCCCGGGGGAAATCCGGGACGCACAGCTCAAGTCTTTCCGCTCGCCTCACCCTCAGTTGTCTCGGGGCTTGAGTGGGTGTCCCGTGGGATACGGGAAAGTCGGGATAAATAGCTCCGTCCTCTGCCCGGAACATTAGCTATCTCAGAACGCTTCCGCCATGCTCGGCTCGTGGCCACGCCCCGTGATGGAGTTTCATATACAGCAAAAAAGGATCTCATTAAAACTTTTGAGGAATTTTATCAAGACCTATATAAGCAAGGGAATACTGATATGTTAGCTAGTGATACTGAGCATATTTTTGGCAATCAACGCAGACTAAGCGAAGAAATGCGGCAAGAGCTGGATAAAGAAATAAGTGAAATAGAGGTACTCGTCGCTCTTCAAGCTATGACTACAGGGAAAGCGGCAGGTCCAGATAGGATCCCACTGGAGCTATATAAGGTGATTCAAAAGTAATAGTTCCTATACTATTAGATTTGTTTTTGGGGGTGCAATATAATGCCCCCCCCCCCCGAGTCATGACAAAGGGCAGATATAGTAGTATTTCTAAAAAAGGAGAAGCTCGCCGATAATCCCGCTTCATATAGACCGATCTCTCAT
Organism: Lissotriton vulgaris; assembly: GCF_964263255.1. Classification (NCBI taxonomy): domain Eukaryota; kingdom Metazoa; phylum Chordata; class Amphibia; order Caudata; family Salamandridae; genus Lissotriton; species Lissotriton vulgaris. Next base: position 209,728,112 of record NC_141687.1, read on the forward strand.
GAATACAGACACAAAACCATGTTCAAAAATTTTAGCTACCTGGTTAGGGAGGATCATAGCTCATCTTGTCTCTCCATGGCAGCACAGTTTTATACCAACGAGATATACAACAGACCATATTAGACGTGCAATAGCTCTATTAGATATTACTGAGGCAACTGTGGAGAAGATGGATATGATCCTCATGGACGCGGAGAAAGCTTTCGATCGTGTTGTGTGGCAGTACCTATGGACAACTAGGGGTTTTGGACCTGGTATTTTAACAGCTTTACAAGTAATGCATCACTGGCCATATGCCAGACTGAATATTATGGGGGAGGAATCAGCTTCTATAGGGATCGCAACAGGGACGAGACAGGGGTGTGCCTGCTCCCCAATATTGTTTGCTCTGTATATTGACATCTTTATAGAACAAATTCTCCAAGATCATACTATCACCCCAGTACAATGTAACGGCCATGAGACAAAAATATTGGCTTACGGTGACGACTTGGCGATAGTAACAACAGAACCAGAAAAAGCAATCGTGCAAATTCAGAGACTAGCCGAGGAATATGGCCGAAAGTCAGGGTACCTGTTAAATACAGATAAAACTCAGATTTTATGTAACATCAACACTGGGTATAATGATCCTCGAAGATCAGCGAAGTAACCTATTTAGGTATTAAGATCACTAGGGACATAGATGCCATCTGGAAAATAAATATGTCACCAATACTTAATAAGATTAGTATAGATCTCCGTCGGTTAAATAGACTTCATTTGTCACTCATAGTACGATTGAATATCTTAAAGATGGTTATGTTTCCGAAAATCTTATACCTGCTTTGATCTATACCAGTCGCTATTGAAGAACAGGTTTTAAAGAAAATAGACAGCATCTTCAGTAGCTTTGCCTGGAAATAATCTTAAATCCGGTGATCTTTTAAGTTTTTAACATTACCGCAGGAACAAGGAGGATGGTCTGCTCCGAATGTTAGATACTGTTATTAGGCATGTTTTTTTACAGCAAATGGCATTTGCAATCTTGCCAGGTATAGGAGGCAGACCGTATAATTTAAATGGCGATTTACCCTCAATATATGAGTTAGCCGTAGGAATTCATACTCAGGGGATACTCTTCGACAAATTGAGCCAAGCTATTATAAAAAAAACAAGTTTAAGATAATGCTAGCAAACTGGAAAATCTGAAAAAGGATAAAGACCCTAGCTAATATACCTACATATAACAGATATACTCCATTGTGGCGATCTCCCCTCTTTCCTATATCTATCTATACTATCTATACTACTATTATAAAGAGAGAACACAAACCTTTTGGCAAGGTAAACTCGGGAACCACAGCGCCAATCCACTTACCCAATACATTGTTGTAATCCTCACGGTGTGCAGATGGACATAGGCTATAGAAAATTAAAAAAAACGTAAATTTAAAAATATAACTTAAAAAAAAAAAAGTAGTGCCCTGAAAGTAGCGCCGGCCGCGACGCTGACGGCCACGACGTAGCGCTGGCTGCAACGTACGTGATGACGAGGAGGAGCGGCGGTGAAGTGAGGAGCTGGTAGGGGAGGTTGGCCTGGAACAACTGGGGTAAGGCTCAGGGTCTGGCGCAGCATTTCAGGCTTGCGAGGAGTAGCGGTGGTGAAGTGAGGAGCTCGGGGAGGAGCGGCGGCTCAGGTAAGGCTCTGGGACACGGGACGGGAGGGAGCCGGTGCAGGATGTTGGGCCGGAACAACTGCTTAAGGCTCAGGGTCTGGGTGCAGCATTTCAGGCTTGCGTGCACTCCCGCCCCGGCCCCCGCTCGCCACAACATTGTCCGGGACACAGACAATGTCGTGGCGGGCGGGGGCCGGGGCGGGAGTGCACGCAAACCTGAAATGCTGCCCTTAGCCCCCTTCTGCCCCAGGCAACGCTGGGGCGGGCTGCTAGTGTATGATAAAATGGCTAGACAATGGGAGGAAAAGGGAGTCTTGACAGTGGGGGATTTATATTCGGCTGAAGATTGTTATTTTCGGAGCTCCAGCAAAAATATGGTATATCTAATAGTTCATTGTTTAAATGAAGACAGATCATAAGTTATCTGAATAAAATAAAGAAGAAGGAATTATCTCTCCATGTGATATCCCTAATTGAAACTATTTCTCACCCCGAGACTAGAATCTAGAAAATATATAAACTAATAATGGATACACTCCTAGATGATCTAGAGGCTGTAGAAGCTAAGTGGGTGTAACCGAGAACCTAGTGCCACAGTACCCAAGACCCACTCAATTGACTGGTGGATAGCTGAACCCTCTCCCCCGCTCCTCACAGATCGACTGGGAGTACGAACGATATCATCTCTGGAGCCCACAAGACGAGGCAGAAGACCTGTTCCACTTTAAGGGGGCTTATCCTGTGTGGCAAGGACCGCCTGGGAGTGACGTAGCAGGCAGCTTACTGGAGAAAAGCGAGGAAGACCTATAGTTGGCGTGTGACATCTCCGACAAGGAAGAACAGGCGGAGGTTGCTTCCCGAGACCGAAGATCGAAGGACGGAGAAGACAAGAGCGGAAAAGACGACTTCAGAGAAGAAGACGAAAAGCCTGGAGGCCAACGTTACGGTGCATCGCCCAGCCACACTCACGGAGGAGTGTGGCTATCCCAGGCACGTCAACAAGTGTCAAGCTGGGCAGGGAGGCGGGCGGGGTCTGAAAAAAAGTAGTGGAAGCTTGCGATATCTGCACACTGATCCTGTGTGTTCACGTTCCTCTGCCCCCTCTCCATTCTCCCCCCCCCCTGTTGCTCCCTATTTCACCTTTGCACTGAAGGCCATAGCGATGCCTGTATTTGAGCACCGGTGACTTCCCTCACACCCAGGTCCCTTTAACCGATATATACCTCAGACGGAGGTTTGAATATTTCCTTTTGTTTGCCCTGTGTTTTATGTGAATGCCACACCATGGAAGAAGAGCCTACAACCCCTGAAATTCGACCCTGAGGGAGGTCCGTTCACGGAGAACTATCACCCTGTCCAGAGTAACCAGGACCCAGCTGCTCCTTCTTCCCGGGAAAGACAATTAAATAAAAAGAAGAAATCTTTTGTTAAAATAAAACCTTATCTACCCAGAACTACCAGTTTCCGACCTATTTCTCCCACTCGGTTACAGTGGGTTTTGAAAACTGGGGATCGCGATACTGATATATGTCGCTCTCTGAATTTATCTAGTGAGATCTTTCTTGCGGCAAATTTGAAAGCCCAGCATTATTATACACTATATGAGCTCTATTATACCCCTGAGATATTATATCGCTGGGGCAAAAGAGAGGACGATAAGTGTCCTAGATGCAAACAAGGACCAGCGGATACAATTCATATGTTCTACAGCTAAAACAAATAGAAACTTTCTTGACAGAAGCTGTAGAGTGCCCTATTAAAATATCTTTAACTCTAATGTTATTGGGATGTGATGAAAGTATACAATGTGGTTATCGCAGGAGCAAGTTTGTTTTTATTGCAATAGCTGTAATGAGACTTCTTATTTCCACCCACTGGAAAGACTCAGATCCTCCACGGTTTTAAGCATGGATAGGTCGCTTATTGACTATATATCATCTTGAAAAATCACAAAGGCCAAGTGCTCGGAAAGCGAGTCAGTCAGCGGGGTGCTCGGAAAGCGAGTCAGGGACATTTGGGGTCCTTTGGAAAAATGGATTGTTAGACAAGCCAGTATATAAAGGGAAATACGTTACATTAGAACCACGAGAAGGTCAGATCTGCAATAATGGCTTGCCAGTATATTTGTAATGTTCTGGAATATTCTTTCCCTTTTTTTTCCTCATCTTTCCTAGATGCCATTTACTTGCGTTGGGACTATGTATTCTTGTCCTTTCCATTTGATTTAATATATTTAATGTAACTATATGTAAAATATTGAATTATAAGTCCTTTTATAAATCTGATGTTAAAAGTTAGATACATATGATATAGTGATGAAACTTGAATTTGCAAATCTTCTTCAAAAATAAAAATAATAATGCCAAAAAAAAGAAAGCCAGCTGGTTTACTCACACCCTCCACAAATCCAGACGTACCTTAACTTGAGAAGAGATGTAGGAACAACAAAACCCCGTGCAACATTCAAAACCACCGTCATGCACACCACCACCTCTTCAAGACCACATAGAAAATGCCCCTCCAAGACCGAATCAACGCCAATGCACCCAACAGCAAACAACTCTTTGCCATTGTCAAGGAGTTTGCCAGGCCAAACAGCTACATATGTCCTACCCTCCCAAGAGCTCTGTAACAAACTTGGCACCTTCTTCCACCACAATATCAGGCAAATCTACGACTGCTTCGACACCCAAGACCCTGCCACAATGCCCGTCACCACTGCACGCAACCTCGCTGCACCCCAACAGACCCTGCTCAACTGGACTCCACTTACCACAGACGATGCACTCAAGACCAAGAAGAGCTTCCACTCTAGAGCCCCATCGGACCCATGCCTGTATCACATCTTCCATAGAGCAGCAACCGAGCTCGAGAGCTTCACTGCACCATCAACTGCTCCATCGAAACAGCCACCTTCCACAACAACTGGAAACATACCGAGATCAACACCCTACTGAAGAAGCCATCCGACGACCAGACAGACATCAAGAACTTCAGACCCATCTCCGTCTTCACCTTCCCAGCGAAGGTCATTGAAAAGGCCATCAACACCCACCTTGACATCTCTTTATCTGGATTCCGAAGTGAGCACAGCACCGAGACTGCACTCCTTGCCACCACCAACTACATCGCTCCCTCCTTTAACCAGGGCGAAACCGCAGCCCTCTTCCGACTGGACCTCTTGGCTGCCTTCAACACAGTTTCCCACTGCACCCTAATCACGAGACTCCACAACTCCAGCATTTGTGACCAGGCTCTGGACTGGATTCATTCTTTCCTTACCGGCCAAACACAGTGAGCCAGACTATCTCAGTTCCTCTTAGAACCTACATAGATCGGCTGCGGAGTAACTCAGGGCTCCTTCCTGAGCCCCTCCCTCTTCAACATCTCGCGGCCATCATCAGAAACTACAGACTAAACATTGTCTCCTATGCCAACAACACCCAGCTGATCTTCTCCCTCACCAACGAACCCACAACTGCCAGAATCAACTTTCACAGTGGAATCTAGAAAGACAGACACTCATGTAGTCATCTCCAGTAGACTCAACTAAGGCAATGCACTCTATGCCAGCGTCACCCAGAAACAGCTCAGGAAACTTCAGAACTTACAAAATGCTGCAGCCATACTGGTCCTTGACATCCCCTGCTACATAACACAACACCTCCGACAAGTGCATTGGCTCCCAATCAACAAGAGAATCAATCAACTTAAAGCTCCTCACACATGCCTACAAAGCTCTCCACAAAGCAGAACCAGCATATCTGAACCACCACCTCCTATTCCACATACCTGCCAGACCACTTCGCCTTTCCCAACTTGCCCTGGCCACCGTTCCACAGATTCACAATACCAGAGCCAATGTAAGACCCTTCTCCTACCTCACTGCCAAGACCTGGAACACCATGCCACTCTACCTCAGGCAATCCCTGTCACTGACCCAAGTTAGGAAGGATCTCAAGACCTGGCTCTTCAACTGCACCTCCATGCCCAGATGGATAATCATCCCCCCCTTCAGCGCCTTGAGACCCTCACGGGTGAATAACCACTCTTTTCAAATTCCTGATTGATCGACTGGAGGCAAGCGCAGAGGTGCCGGTTGCAGGTGATTAAAATTGGAGTTGGTGGGGAGGGTCAATTTCCAGGGTTTAGGACCAGCACTGGAGGAGGGACTGCGCTGTAGCACCAAACACACAACCTCAGGACACAGAGGCGGACGAGTGCAGAGTATCAACACAGCATTGTGAGCCCAATGCAAAGCAATGGAGACTGAAGATTTTGAATAAAGGCTGCAGCCTCAGAACAGGAAGCTGGATGAAGGGAACAGGTGGCTCTGGAGGTAAGTTGGGATGTTGAAGGGCACTTGGGCACCATCTGGCAAGCTCCCCAAGGGCTGAGGGCTCCAGGTGCTGGGATTACCTTTGTGTGGAAAGTGAGCCCGCATTACCATCGATGCCCAGGCCGCTGGCGCAAACCGCCTCTTAGTTCCCATGTTGAATAATTACCAAAATAAAGAGACGGGCGCTGGAAGCAGGAATCAAGAACAGAGTTTAATTCTCATGAGGAGAGCCAGTCATTTCGGACACGAAACACAGTGTCTTTCGGGAGGTGCTCTAACAAGTGAGCTTGAGACTCTTGCTTTTATACAAAGAAAAGTTCCACAGCGGATCTTACAGTAAGCACCTCTTTTTTCAATGTCCCTCTTGTGTCCAATTTGAGCTGTTATGCTGAATGCTGTGCTGATAACCTCCAGGACCTGCTGTGGTTTTGGTCCTACTGGAAATCCAGACAAAGACTTATGAAACAGAACGGAGGCAGCACCAAGGATGAAGTAGCCAGGACAATGTAGTATCAAAAATAAATTCTTTTATTTTTCTCATTTATAGGACAGCCAACGCGTTTCGCTCCCCAACCATGGGAGCTTCGTCAGGGCGGGAGTATTGGTCAAAACTTGAAGTGATGAAAAATGACGTCAATGGGATCGTTAGAACAGTACAGAATCGATCAGCTCCGTCATGGGGACACCGTACTGAAAGGAGGCTCCTGGGCAATTTTGGTGGCAGCTTATTATGGTCTGCACATACACTGTTCTTTGGATGCCAGAAGTTTTACACTAATTTTGGAACATCATTTTCTTGGACCAATTGTGTCTTTCATGTATAATTAACCCTGACGTGGCCAAAATACTATCCGGATAACGGAATTTTGATATAGGCATCTGTACTGTTCTAACGATCCCATTGACGTCATTTTTCATCACTTCAAGTTTTGACCAATACTCCCGCCCTGACGAAGCTCCCATGGTTGGGGAGCGAAACGCGTTGGCTGTCCTATAAATGAGAAAAATAAAAGAATTTATTTTTGATACTACATTGTCCTGGCTACTTCATCCTTGGTGCTGCCTCCGTTCTGTTTCACATGACTCTTGCTTTTATACCTTGCAAAACATTTGATGGTACAATCAGGACAGTATGACGCAAAAGAAAGACATCCCTATAATCCTCGTGGTGATCCTACTCCACATACGTTCACAATGGGGACCCTTGACCTGCTGATAAGAGGGGAGGGCAATCACGCAGCTGAGTGTTTTCGTAGGATGTACGCCTGATCATGGCCCAGGGGGTGGGGTGGCTAGGCATACAATAAGGGCAGTAAATGGTATCTCCTGGCTTAGGCGATGGCCTCGGACATGTGTGGTCAGCCGGACTCGGGGGAAGGGGTCATCAAAGGAGTGGTATTCATGCCTGCGTGGACAATCGAGCGCGGAGGGAAGGCTTGTCAACAGAGGGGCATTCATGGAAGGGAAGGAGGTGTTGGTCAGGCGCGCCCGTGACTCTCAAGGACAGGGCCTTGCGGAAGAAGAGGGTTTATGACTTGCTCATATGAGGAGAAGGAGGGGGGTCAGGGTGCGTGCAGGGCCAGAGTCGCGCAGAGAGAGAGAGAGAGAGAGAGATCCTACGACCTGTACATGAGAGGACGGGGGCAGTCAGATACAGCTGTGGGGGGGCTATGCTGGCTGAGGCGAAGGATGCTTCTTCGAGAGGGAAATGGGGAATGCCTGGGTCAAGCAGGAGGGTTACCTTTCACATCAGGATCGCGCAAAGGGAAAGGGTTTCACGGTCTATACATGAGAGAGGGGGGTGCAAGATACGCGCAGGAGGGAAGCTGGGGATTCCAATGGGTAAAAAGGCCATGGTGCCTAGAATGGCTGTACATATGCATAGGGGTACGGGTTCTTACTGGCAGGGTGATACGGTCAATAATTTACAGTATCCATGGTGCCCACAGGGAGAGGAGTGGGAGAAGAAGGGAAATGAATGCTGTCTATGTACATCAATTTCGTCAGATTTCACAGTCGCCCCTTTTTACATAACAGCAATCATTTTTTGCAGCTGATGGGATTACAGGTAGACAAGCATCGTTGACGAATTAGCACTTTGTCGATACTAACATGTGGCGTACAATCATAGACAGTTAAGGTGATGGGAAGAATGCAGTACATAGGAAATTACTTTTTCGTTGTGTTCCTGGCAATTAAACGCACTACATAGCATAAATCTTTCTGACTTAAAAAATGTGACCAATGAACAGTTTTGACCAGGTAGTTGAGAGCGGAATTCAGTTCAATACATAAGATCTCTTCGTCACAGTGTCTTTTTATCAGCGAGCCATCACTGGTAGGCTCTAATCCGGGTACTTTCGTTGGCGCTGTTGAGCACCGGCGGTGGAGCTATAGGTCCAGCTCGGTTCTATCTTAACGCGTTGCAGGGTGCGGTCAGTCCTCTGCAGTTAGACCACAGTCCTGTTCCCTAAACAGTCCGTTTGGCGACGCCTTATGCTCGGCACCTATAGTTCTGTGGCAACACCCTCTTCCCATATAATCGCAGCTCTTTCCTTTGGCAAAAAGTCACGTGGGAAGGTGGGTGAATGTTGTTCAAATAGTCGATAGGAGAGAGAGTGAGCGGAGTTGGGTCAGAGTTCCTGGGACACACAAAAGGGACCAAGGGAGCAAAGGATAACAAGCAGGCAGGCCCATCAATCGGGCCCAAAGAAGGCGGACGGAGACTCCAGGCACACGTGGGTTAGCAGTCGGAGGGCTTCAAGGCGGGCCGCCATTTTTCATTTTCCACGTTGAAATTGCGGTCTCGTCCCGTGTCTTGTTGCTCTGCAGCTCCACCTCTGGTCGATGTCATACGTGTCCCAAGATCTGCAGTCAGGCTGAACGTCACATCTGACCCATCTCCTCCGGTGATCGTGAATCTTTGAATAGGTACAAGACAACGTTTTAGAGAAATGGCAGAAGAAGACATCTACGCATATGAATTCCTCCCTCAATTTTACGCATTTGAGATTTTATGCTCATCGGTCACAGTCAGAGGTCTATTACCAAGCAGTGCATGTGTCAGCATTCCTACTGAGTTTATGGCAGGTTTATTCATTCTGGGTATTGGGTGTCAATCTAGACGTTGGCGTTCGTCTCTGAAGAACAGACATAGGATGCCATTGACATACAGTTCCCCTATAAATAGCCAGATTTGGGGACCTTAGCCGTCTTACCTGTCCTTTCCTTTTCAGCCAATTCAAGTTCATCTATTTTTGTAGAAAGGAGAGGTAGTAATATGGCAAGTTACAATCATTTTTATTTCGGTCAATTTCGTTGAACACCTCCGCGTTCAATAAGTATCAAATCAGACTGGTGCCGGTGGGGCACAATTTTACCAAAAAAAAAGAGGGAGAGAAAATAGGGAGACTCTCGTAGAGAGTGAGAGTCGTCCGCAATCTAAACGAGCCATTCGGTACACGTATGACATGTAAAGAGAGAGAGAGAGAGAGAGAGAGAGAGAGAGAGAGAGAGAGGGAGAGAGAGAGAGATAAGGGGGTGGAGAGAGAGAGAGAGACGTGTACGAAAATAGGTCATTTAGTGCGCTCACAACACAGAACAGCAAAGGTCAGGTAACATGCAGATATAGACAGAGGGGAGACATATATTCGTACGTTACACACACACAAACTTAGACAGGGAAGACGGCACATATATTACACATATACAAGACATTCACAACAAGACAGGAAACAATTGTTAGTCTACAACATCTGTTTTTATATATATCCTATGTATCTTTACTATCCTATTTATCTATGTGCTTAGCTCTTTCTGCCCTACCCCCCTTTTCCTTCTCGCTTGTCACGCCTGCGAGCGCTCCCAATTACCAATACTCACACCTCGGTTGGTTGATCAGAAATTAACCTGGTCGCGCTAGTTACCCATGGTTGGATCTTAAACCATTTTTTTCTGTTCCCTCCTTTGGTGGGAAGTTCTCCAGGCTGAGGCAACGGCAAGCATTGATCGGAAAACAGTCGGACAGCTTGGCTATATCTGTAAGAGTGTGAGAAAGGGGGCAGTGCATTTTGAACATCGGCAACATTTCTAACTTCCTAGGCGGGTGGTGCCGTGGCAACCCTTACCCGTACAATTTTTCTTTGTCCTTTCCCTACCTAGTCAAAACGTCCAGTTTCATTATTTAACGCGTCGTTTCTAGTCAATTTTTTTTTTCGTCATTCAGTACTTGTCCAGTCTCTATGTCAGTCCATCCTCCCGTTGCTATGTTCTAAGGAGGAACAGTCATGTTTAAGTCTACGTCTTTTAAAAAACTTTTATTTGTCATAAGGACCATGCTCATATTCCCTTCTTCCCCCTCTCATTGGCGGTTCGGTCATCGTCCTTCCATACATCAGCCAGGGTTCCGACGTGACCTGCAGAAGGGAGGAGAAAGAAGGGGTGGGGGGGCAATATTCAAACCTCATCAGCATGCAGTAATCCGGAAATGTTTTTACCTACCACATACTCGACCTATCTCCACGTAGTGCATTTCTCTACCATCACGGCGTTTAAGCCCAGAGGGACCAGAAATGTCAGACAGATAATCATTGACGATCTGCGTATCTGCGTGAGTTACTTGGTCGTAACCCCTTTTGATCGGGTACAAGGGTGGCGGTCAGGTGGCATTTCTGTGGTGTCGTTTTTAGGTCTTCTAAAACACTTTTCCGGCTGCCTGTGACACATAGTGTGGCTGCTAAATATCGGGTCCTTTTTAACCTTTAACCTTCATCATACTTTCTCGTTGCTCACAGTAGTAATACATTCAAAACTCATTAATGCAACCGCTACAACTATGCTTTCGTTTTCAAAATACTTTTAATAAAAAGTGTTGACGTATAAATACAGGCCTACAACCCAGTGGACTAGCCACGGAGCAGATTGGAACTGTACATAAGGAGAACAAGGCTGGTGGCAGTTCGTTGCATAAAGTGTGGCAGTGCAATAAAATCGTATTAAACTCCCCTACAGAGCAAACATGATGCATGTCAGTAATTCATCTTTAATAAATTCATAAATACATTATCCAATGTTCATTCATTACCTAAATTACACCAATTCATTTTCCAACTCATAATCAGTACCCACCCTAAGTCAATTCATTGTCCAAGCACATACTCAATATCCTTCATATCTACTTTCATTATCCAAAACGTTATATATATCTCGGGGCAAAAAGCTTGCGCAATCAGGGTGCAACAAAGTTCATTAAAAACGTCTCATTTTGTGTCGGCGCCATTTTGGGTGGGGTCAGGCAAGTTCCAGCACAGTCAGAGTGTCTCTAGTCTCGCATGGTTGGCCCAGAACTTTCCATTGGCAGTTCAGAAAGCCTCGTGCAATGTGGTTAACAGTCTAACAATATGGACCATGAGTCAAAGAATGGGAAGGGCGGCAACAATTTTCCTACCGGGTCATCCTGGTGTTCCTCCGGAACTGAACAAGCCTGTGCCGTGGCGGCATTTTAGCCATTTCCGATCCGAGTCTGGTGCCGGCAGGAGTAGCACCGATGTCGTGGTTCCCAGCGAAGGGGGCGGGGGCACCCATGCAGGGGGTCGGGGGCCCCCCGGCTCTTATAGAATCTTCAAGGTCGAGGAGAGGCGATATGGAGCGAGTGCCCGTCCTGGGCAGAAGACCGCTTTTTGATGTTGACCCTCTTTAAGCAAAGAGTGTTGGGGTGTCGCTGGAAGCCTCCACCTGGAGGGAGGTGGGGGAGGGTCGTTCGCGCCGCCTCCCCCTTCCAGCGACCCCGCGCCGTTCCTCGGCTCCGTCGTTTCGATATCGGCCGTGCCAGCCATTGATGATGGGGGGGGGGGGTGGTCGGTGGCCGAGGCAAGACAGCCCCCTCTCTCCCCGCGGCCTGCAGGGCGGCAGAAGAGAAAAGATGGAGAGGTCCTTGTCATCCTTTGGACCGCCTGCCCAACATCATCTCCTCCTGATCGTGGCCAGGCGAGTCCCTCGTGCCTCGAGGCCTCGCCTTCCGGATGGGCGTAACCGCGGACCTGTTGCACTTCGGGAGCTTCCGGAATGGGGGTAGGTACCTATTGAGTTGTTTCTATTTCATGTGACTGTTATTTGGGCGGGGCGGGCAATGAGGCAGACATGTTGGGAGCAGGAACAGGCAGTGAAGCCTAGCTACCTCGCGGCTATATTCTGCTATCAAACCTTTTCGTCATTTTACATTTCTTATTACGGACTATTTCTAATGTTTCTTATTTTTGGTGAAGTCAAAAGCTCATCAGGGGGTTACTGACTTAGCCTGATTTCTTTTTATTTTTCTTTCTCTTCCTTAGCGTGTTTCGAGCTAAAGCTTTCTGTTAGTAGGGAACGGTGATCACTTCATATTTTTATGTGTCCTTTTCACTAGGGGGGTACATCTGGACGGACCAGACGAGTCCCCTCCAATAAATGGTCCGGGGTGGAACGAGATTATCGATCAAAAGGGGAACATATATTCCTTCATTAGGGTATCATCCTGGACAGACCGAGCGATGTACTTCCACTTACTAGGGTAGCCTCCTGGACGGACCAGTCGGTCTATTTCTACTAAATGGCCCATGAGTAGAGAGCATATGTCCTCCATAAGGGTAGTCTCCTGGGCGGACCATGCGAGCTACCCCACAATAACCAACCAGTGGGGAGTGGGTAGGACTGACGAATTCACAAAGGGGCATAACCTACCCTTTTCTACTTGCAAAGACTAGACAGAATATTTCTATTTCACGTTGTTTGCAAATAGAAAATACCTCAAACGAAACAATTCCTGGGACAACAATGTCCAGGCAACCAACCAATCAATGGGGAGAAAAACAGGCATGACGGATTACAACGGGGACAAATGTCTGCATTACCTGCCCTTCGCTATCCATAAAGGGAACAGAATATTCCTATTCGTCTCTGTTTGTGGACAGGGAAGATCTCAAAGAGCAACAATCGATTATTAATCGACTTCAAACAATCAGTGGGGAGAAAAGTAGGCATGACGGATTACAACGGGGACAAAAGTCTGCATTACCTACCCTTCTCTATCTGCAAAGAGGGACGACGTTCCTATTCGCCGCTGTTTGCAAACAGAGAATGTCTCGTTCTCCAGAAGAGAACCAATATGTCAAGTAGCCTTCAAAGCTAAATGAACCAATACCAACCAATACAATATCAGTATACAAATACCGATTTCAATACAATCAATCAATCAATCAGGTGGATAGAACCACCCTACCAATCAGGCGTAAAAACACCCTACTTAATCTTACCCGGACCGGACCATACGGACAGTTCTTCGACTCCCTCCTCCAGCGCCCGATCGTTCTCTTACTCCATGTAGCATTCCTGTGGGATTCCAGTCAGGACAATAGGTCACTCAAGAGAGGTCCGTTCAGAATTGGTGAAGTTCTGTCGATCGGCAGCCGGGCGAGGGCCCTCTCAAGGCAGGCATACCCCGATCATTTAGATGTTCACTTCTTCGTCTGGATCTCTCTTACCGAACCTTATGTCACTGATGGACCCCGCGTTGGGACGCCAATTGTGGAAAGTGAGCCCGCATTACCATCGATGCCCAGGCCGCTGGCGCAAACCGCCTCTTAGTTCCCATGTTGAATAATTACCAAAATAAAGAGACGGGCGCTGGAAGCAGGAATCAAGAACAGAGTTTAATTCTCATGAGGAGAGCCAGTCATTTCGGACACGAAACACAGTGTCTTTCGGGAGGTGCTCTAACAAGTGAGCTTGAGACTCTTGCTTTTATACCTTGCAAAACATTTGATGGTACAATCAGGACAGTATGACGCAAAAGAAAGACATCCCTATAATCCTCGTGGTGATCCTACTCCACATACGTTCACAATGGGGACCCTTGACCTGCTGATAAGAGGGGAGGGCAATCACGCAGCTGAGTGTTTTCGTAGGATGTACGCCTGATCATGGCCCAGGGGGTGGGGTGGCTAGGCATATAATAAGGGCAGTAAATGGTATCTCCTGGCTTAGGCGATGGCCTCGGACATGTGTGGTCAGCCGGACTCGGGGGAAGGGGTCATCAAAGGAGTGGTATTCATGCCTGCGTGGACAATCGAGCGCGGAGGGAAGGCTTGTCAACAGAGGGGCATTCATGGAAGGGAAGGAGGTGTTGGTCAGGCGCGCCCGTGACTCTCAAGGACAGGGCCTTGCGGAAGAAGAGGGTTTATGACTTGCTCATATGAGGAGAAGGAGGGGGGTCAGGGTGCGTGCAGGGCCAGAGTCGCGCAGAGAGAGAGAGAGAGAGAGAGATCCTACGACCTGTACATGAGAGGACGGGGGCAGTCAGATACAGCTGGGGGGGGGCTATGCCAGCTGAGGCGAAGGATGCTTCTTCGAGAGGGAAATGGGGAATGCCTGGGTCAAGCAGGAGGGTTACCTTTCACATCAGGATCGCGCAAAGGGAAAGGGTTTCACGGTCTATACATGAGAGAGGGGGGTGCAAGATACGCGCAGGAGGGAAGCTGGGGATTCCAATGGGTAAAAAGGCCATGGTGCCTAGAATGGCTGTACATATGCATAGGGGTACGGGTTCTTACTGGCAGGGTGATACGGTCAATAATTTACAGTATCCATGGTGCCCACAGGGAGAGGAGTGGGAGAAGAAGGGAAATGAATGCTGTCTATGTACATCAATTTCGTCAGATTTCACATTTGAGGTTGGAAGATTCGTACCGGAGCCAGTCGCATTTAGGCGGTCCTTCATGTTGAGGCTGCAGGTGTTACAGTGGAATCCAGGAGAGGTCACTGCTCCGGACCGCTGGGTTTATCTTCTTGGGACGGGTGGGCCACTTTAACTCGGGCCAGAGGCATTGTGTGCAGAGGTAGGTCCTGCGGTATGGTTGTGCGCTTCAGTGGGGCACTGGAGCTCTTCTTGAGGGTTTGTTTGTGGACAGGACTGCTGTCCTTGAGAGTTCTTGGTCTTTAGGGAAGTCGGACAGACCTCCCAGGGTTGTGGAGGTCGCTAGGCCTGCAGGACAAATTGCTTTTTGGCTCAGGTTTCTTTGAGGCAGCATTCCCGCCATTAGGGCTGGGGCCAAGTCACTTGTCATCTGGAGTCTTCACTGCTGCTGCAGCTCTTTGGTCCTTCTTTTTAGGTTGGCAGTAAGCTGAGGATCAAGGTTCAGGTGTGCCCCTAAATACTCAATTTAGGGGAGTTCCAGGTAGTAGCCAAGGAGCTCCTTACCTTTAGGGTGATTACACTCTTTGTATGTCCACTTCCTTTGGGGAGGGGGCATACCCCTAATTCTACTGGCTAAATTTCTCACCACCAATATAGAGGATTTTTAAAGGATGTGGTCACTTCAGCCCTGGAAAACGTAGGGGTGATCTGAGAGGGGATACACCACTCTTGATTACTAATTTTCCTGATGACTTTGCCACCAAAAATGGGGCTGGGTCAGGGGGGCGGGTATCTCCACTAGCTAGAGAGGTTCTGGCAGCATAACAAAGGGAAGGAAGCCTCTGAGGCTCACTGCCATTGAATGATGTTTCTGCTTGGGGGTGGGAGTGAAGCACCTCCACCCAGAGCACGCTTTTTTTCTGACCCACTAGAGCACTAGGCTCCCACCTCATGGGGTCAGGAACATGTCTGGAAGTGGCAGGCTGGTGCAGACCAGTCAGCTACACACAAGTGGTTTGGTAGATTTTCAGGGCGCACCTTTGAGGTACTCCCCAAGTGCATTTTTTAATGAATCCAGCACTGAGATCAATGTGGGCTTATTAATCTGAAATATTTGGTACCACACATCTTGGGATTCGGTGAAGCTGTCATGGAGCTGTAGAACTCTTATTTACAAGCACTGAGCCCATGTAAAATGTGTTGCTTCACTGTGCACTTATAATATCTAAGAATGGACTTGGACACTTTTGGGACATATCTGTTAATGCAGTTATGTCCTCACTAGAGGTACAGTGCACCCTGCCTTACGGTTGTAGGCCTGTTTTAGGGGTGACTTACCTATGCCTTTTACAGTGCTGTTAGGCCTGGCATACAGGGATGTGTGCTACGTTGACTCTTAACATTTAGTGGCACCAAAACAAGCAGGTTGCAGTGACCGTGTGCAAGTGTTTTGTTGAAGGGTCTCTTAGGTTGCCATAATACATGCTGCCACCCTTAGAGACCATCTCTGGTCACAATGCCCTTGGCACACCTGGTACCTTTTACAAGAGACTTATATGAGGGCCAGAGGTGGGTCAAAAGTGGAAACAACGGTCCAGTTTTGAGAAAGAACACAGGCACTGAGAACTTGATTAACAGGAACCCAGTGCACATTGAGATAAAGTTGCATTTAGAGTCGACCAAAAAGTGGGGGTAACCATGCCAAAATGAGTACTTTCAAACAATAAGGCTTATGGTTCCGTTTAGTAAAGTATGCGGTCTGCAGGTTAATGTTCGGAAGTCACAGTTTTTTTTATATTTCTTTTTATTGAAACAAACATCAGCAATAAGTTACTTTACAGAGGGTAAGGCACGGTGGTCGAGTATACACCACGGGGGAAACAGAATAAACAAAATCCAAAAACATGTCAGAATTTCACGGGGAGGGGGTTTCCTCTGGGATAGCGCTTACAGGTGGTGTACAAATTTCTCCTCTGAAACTGTACCAAGGCCCCCAAAACAATGACCGTTTCCGAGGGCGTCCCCTCGGTAGATATGTAGTGTTCGAGGCATGTGGGCTGCTGAATTCATATCTGTGCATAGATCGCCACCTGGTGTTGGGTCCGGATGATTGCACATTGTTATCCAGGAAGAGTCTTCGAAGTATCACGAGATAGGTGGCTCCTCCCCTGGCCTACAGTGCGCATGGGCATCCTCTCCATCCTCAGATTGGTTTTTTCCGCCATTGGGTTCGGATGTTACTATCTTAGCTCAAGTTAGGAAAACTTTCTGTAAAGCCAAAAGTCTTTCGATAGCGTCTGTATCGTTTCATTCGGTATCTGTGCCTTTGGTTAGAGGACATCGAGGACTTAACAGGTTTTTTCTTTCCACACTCTACCCGATCTTAGATCTGAAATGGAAAGGAGTCCGTTCAAGCGGTGCCCCCTTTGCAATGCAAAATACCCGCACATCGATGTCCACCCAGTGTGCAACAAGTGCCTGCCCCAGACCATAACGAAGACAACTGTATGGCCTGTGCCCGGTTCAGGTTCAAGAAAACCCTCAAGATTTGACGCGCGACTCGACTGGAGTCGAAGAAGTCAGCGCCTGTTCCCGTGAACATCTTCGGGACCGAAGACGAGGAGATCGTTGATCTGGAGGATCAGGAACACTGCTCCGATCCGGCTTCGGGCCATGACTCAGAGTATGACGCCGAAGACGAGGAGGTACAAGACGAAGATGATGACTTCGTCGAGAAGGTAGGAGACGACGTGGAGGCCCTTTGGGCCATAGAAGATAGCTCAGGCGAAGAGCTAGGCCAACCTGGCCACACAGAGGCCGAAGATGACGCACTCAGTAAGGCTCAGGTCGAGGGATCGCCACTAGGCCTTACCCAAGATCCACAATCTCGTTCTACAGCCCCGCATAAAGGCCCGGCTTCGAACATTTCTAAAGAGCCTGCGGTTTCGAAACCGCCATCGGTCGATACAAAGAAATCGAAACCGACAGCGATTTGCAGAAACCGAAAGTGCTTGTGCCTCTCGTCGGCTCCAAGGCCTCAAACCCCTCGGAGCCGAAGAAAACTTAAATGGCCGTCGATGCCGAAAAACTTAAGAAGGTCATTGAGCCACTGGTTGGGGCACCGAAGACCAAGGTCAAGGTGGTCGAGCCATCGAAGCCGACGCCGAAGGGTGTCGATTCGCACAAAAGACCCGCGCCTAAAGTCTGGACCGATCCTAGGTCGAGGCCTACGGACAAGTCGAAGACTGGCTCCGAGGACCCTGTCGAGTCGACAAAGCCCACTCCGTTCATAGCCAAAGAAGTGTCGGAGTCGCTCCAACGCATCAAGGAGAAGGGTACATCGGTCGGACCAAAGAAGGCCCCAACGCCAAAGCTTGTCGGACAAGTTCAGACTGCGTCGACACCTATCAAGTTAGGGTTACCACCCTCGGTGCGCCTGAAGATGTTCGAGCTGAAAAAATCTATCAGCGCCGCTACACATGTGTCAACGGAAATGGAGGCTACGGAAGAGCCTGAAAACCAGGAGCCGAGACAATTCATCGACTCGGACACTGGGAGACTATCCATATACAAACGAAAGTTGATGTCAGAGACTCCCATGGAATCCTATAAGATTCCCTTGAAGAAAAAGAGACTTTCCACAACTTCTCCAGCTCTTGTGGAACCCCTCCATCACTATGAACAGGAACCTCAAAATTTTTCCCCAACATACTCAGATGTTGAGACAGGGTATAATTACAATGAGGATGACCTCTATCATGTGGACACTGATCCTGATGATCAAGACCAACAATGGACGGACCCTGCAGACTCAAGGGATCCGCAGACTGGCCCGGACACTCATGTGTACAGTGTAAAAACGTCTCCTACTGAGGACACAACTGCTTTTAATGCCCTTATTGAGAGGGCAGCCAGTAATCATGACGTCGAGCTCAATGCTGACCCTGTGGACGAAGACTTTCTGGTCGACACTTTTTCAACTTCAGAAAGGGCAGTTAAAACCCTACCCATGCTCAAAGGGGTCCTCAAGCATGCTGCTGACATTTTCAAAGATACCACTAGGGCCAGGGTGTTAAACCCAAGAATTGAGAAGAAATTTCGGCCGGCCCCTTTGGACCCTCCTTATATAAAGGGACAGTTGCCATTGGATTCATTGTTTGTTTCCAATGCACGTAAGAGAGCGAACTCCCAGACTACAGGTGATGCTCCTCCTCCGGACAAAGAGTCGATGGTTATGGAAACTTCAGGGAAAAGAGTAGCTGCGCAGGCGGCTAACATCTGGCGCATTGCTAACACTCAGGCTCTCTTGGCCAGATATGACAGGGCACATTATGATACCCTTGAGACACTATTACAACACCTACCTGATCAGTTCAAGGAGGGGGTAGAGCTACTCATACAGGAGGGGAAACTCATAACAAATGCTTCCATCAAGTGTGCTCTGGACGCGGCTGACACTGCAGCCAGGGCCATCAACACTACTGTTATGCTAAGACGACACGCCTGGTTGAGGATTTCAGGATTCAAACCTGGAATTCAAACTTCTATCCTCAATCAGCCAGTTAACCCAGACTTCTTATTCGGACCTGAGGTTGACACCACCCTTGAAAAACTTAAAAAGGACACAGAGACTGCAAAGTCTATGGGGGCTCTGCAGTCACAACAGTTTCGGGGTGGCTCCTTTCGTCGCTCCAGTACTAGAGGCCCCTCAAGAGGCCAGTCAACGCAACAAACACAATACAATAAGGGAGGTACACAATCCACCTACAAGAAGAACAACTGTGGTGGATAGCGGGGAAACAACATCAAGGGCAGAGGCAGAGGAAATAACAGTTCCAGATCCTCTGCCAATACCAAAAAGTGACGCCCTGTCACTGCCCCCCGACCACATAACACCTGTCGGGGGGAGACTACAACAGTTCCTGCCGGTCTGGAAATCCATCACCACAGACAGGTGGGTGAGAGACATTGTACAGTACGGGTATTGTCTGGAATTAATGTCCACTCCACCCAACATCCCACCAAGACACCGTCCTATGTCCGCAGAGCACTTGCACTTATTGCAGCAGGAGGTCGTCAGCATGCTGCAAAAAGGGCCATAGAGCTCGTGCCTGTAGAAGAACAAGGGCCAGGGGTGTACTCTCTCTACTTTCTAATACCCAAAAAGGACAGGTCGCTCAGACCTATACTAGACCTCAGGCCTCTAAACAGTTACATTCTGTCAGAGCATTTTCCTATGCTCACCTTGCAACAGGTTCTTCCGTTACTCAGTCAGGGAGACTTCCTCACACTGCTGGATCTAAAAGATGCGTATTTCCATATACCCATACACCCGTCACACAGACAGTATTTCAGGTTCACTATTCAACATCAACATTATCAGTTTAAAGTCCTCCCTTTCGGAGTAACGATGGCACCCAGGGTGTTCACAAAATGCCTTGCAATACTAGCAGCACACCTCAGGAGACAGCACATACATGTCTACCCGTATCTGGAAGACTGGCTTATTCAAGCAAAGTCGGCACAGCAGTGTGCCAACCACATGTCCCACACCATTCATCTTCTTCACAGTCTGGGATTCTCACTGAATTACCCGAAGTCACACCTTCAGCCCGCCCACGTGTGACAGTACCTGGGAGCGACGATAGACACTCTGGCAGCCAAAGCACAGCCAAATTCAGTGAGAATAAACAGCATGCAATTGCTGATACAAAAATTCAGACCTCAACGCTCGCTTCCAGCGAAAGTGTTCATGCAGTTGATAGGCATGATGGCCTCCTGCATCTTCATAGTCCCGCACGCGAGGCTACATATGCGTCCGCTTCATAGGTGCTTGGCACGTCAGTGGAATCAGGCTCAAGGACAGTTAAAAGACCTATTGTTGGTGAGCGGTCGGGCATTCAACTCTCTGCATTGGTGGAACCCACAAAACCTTTGCAAGGGCCGACCCTTCCAAGAGCCTGTTCCACAAATTGTACTGACGGCGGACGCGTCTCTCCAGGGATGGGGAGCTCATGTACTCCACTACACAGTGCAGGGACTATGGACAGCACAGCAAAAGAAGATGCACATCAACCTTCTGGAACTGATGGCGATCTTCATGGCGATGAAAGCTTTCAAGGTACACTTGTGCAACAAGGTCGTGTTGATCCGGACGGACAACATGACTGCCATGTACTACATACAGAAGCAGGGAGGAATGCACTCTCCACAGTTGTCTCATCTGGCTCAGAGCATGTGGAAGTGGGCCATTCAGAGGAACATCCTCCTCATGGCGGAACACCTCCCGGGCAAAGACAACCAGATGGCGGATCTGCTCAGCAGACACAGCCAACAGATGCACGAGTGGGAGATACATCCATCAGCACTCCAACCGTACTACCAGCAATGGGGTCATCCACAGATGGACCTGTTCGCCACAAGGGAAGACGCAAAATGCCAAAGCTTCGCAAGCAGGTTCCCACACCCACAGTCGCAGGGCAATGCGATATGGATGAACTGGTCAGGCAAATTTGCGTACGCTTTTCCCCCAGCACCTTTGATACCGCTGGTGGCACGCAAACTACGGCAACACTCGATGACCTTCATCCTGGTTGCTCCAATGTGGGCACGCCAACCTTGGTACACCACGTTTTTGGAACTATCCGTGGTACCGCATCAAAGGCAACGCCTCACACCCAAGCATTTGACGCAGAGCCATGGAGACATTCAGCATCCAGATCTGCAGCCGCTCAACCTGGCGATCTGGCTCCTGAAGTCCTAGAATTTGGCTACCTCAACTTGCCGCCGGAATGTATGAATATCATCAAGGAGGCAAGACAGCCCACAACCAGAGCATGCTATGCGGCTAAATGGAAAAGGTTTGTCATATATTGTACCAACAATGACATTAACCCACTGGATGCATCTATTTAAAACATCATCTGTTATTTGTTGCATTTATACAGATGTAATCTAGCGTACAGTTCCATTCGCATACATTTATCTGCCATAGCAGCCTATCTTCAGAACAGGCAACACCTCTCCTTATTCAGAGTGCCTGCCATTAAAGCTTTTCTGGAGGGACTTAAAAGAGTGATCCCTCCCAGACACCCACCGTCACCAGTCTGGAACCTGAATGTGGTCCTCACCAGATTAATGGGACCACATTTTGAACCTCTACACTCTTGTGAGATTCAATTTCTGACTTGGAAAGTTGCTTTCCTAGTGGCCATTACCTCACTGAGGAGAGTTAGTGAACTCCAGGCACTAACCATCCAAGAGCCATTCATCCAGGTCCACGCAAATAGGGTGGTATTACGCACCAACCCTACATTTATGCCTAAAGTGATTTCGCAGTTCCACATGAACCAGACCATAGAACTGCCAGTTTTCTTTCCCAATCCGGAAATGTCGCAGAGAGATCCCTACACACGTTAGATGTCAAAAGGGCTCTAATGTACTATATAGACAGAACGAAGGATTTCAGAAAAACAAAACAGCTTTTCGTTGCCTTTTCTCCACAACACAAAGGCAACCCCATTTCCAAAGCAGGGATAGCCCGGTGGATCGTTAAATGTATACAGATTTGCTATGCTAAGGCTAAACGCACACTAACTATTCCACCACGAGCGATATACAACTAAGTTTTTACAACTACCTACCATTACAACGCGACCATTACAACGCATACCATTACAACGCATTGCGCTGGAGGGCCCAATGCATTTCGGAGCGCTTGTTCCTTCCTCAGGGCAAGTGTCCTGCAAGTAAAGATTTTCAATTACTATACATATATACAATCACGGCTACATGCAATACACTGGTTTACTTGTATGGGGTCTCCCATAACAATCAATCTTGTTCTGAATATATCATACAGTACAGTAATGTGCGATACTAGCTCAAGGCTTTACCTGTATTATGCACAACACCCACAGTTTCCTAATGATTTCATAAACATTGTAATTAAGCCACAGACAGTACTCTGATCTGCTATATATACTGGAAACTAATGCTCATAAAACAATATCTGGAACATTTAAGTGGCTTCATATACTGTCAATGCCTCTTGTGAATACTCCGTGTAACCAGCCTATTCTCTATCTCAATAAACTAACTGCGTGGGTGGAGAAGTCTGTTATTTACTCATGTCAAGACTAACATTTTCCTAATGATTTAGCCTAAAACCTTACTCTGCCACCATTAGACTTCCTACAATGATCTGAAACTCACCGCCGCTTCAATCAACCTGTCTCTTCTCCGTAAGGGTGTGTATATATAGACTGGACGAGTCGGTTAATCGTTGGTATCTGCAACTAGATACACAGTTACCATTAGTATACTTTCTAGCTATATTGTTACTAGTAGCGTTTTATTGTGAACTACGCACTCACCCGTCGTAAATGGAGATGGTGACACTTCCTATGAGGGATCAACTACTCCGGATACGAGGCTTTTTATTCTGTGTCATCCGATGCTAGAAGTGAACAAAGGACCGCTTATTATGCTGTGCCGTTATTTAATAGTGGCATTACGCTTCATAATCCTGTCTCGACTTACTTTAAACGTTGCGAGACCCTTCTCGATGTGCGCTCACCCTTGGAATCAAATGCTCGGGATGTGCAGCTTTAGTTCTGTATCAACTGCTGCTCAAAACAAACAGAGAGCCGCTTGTTACGTTGCACTATTTTCCGTTATTAAATAATTTTCTACTTTTAGCATTGTACGTGCTTCAACTTACTTAAAGTGGTGCGCGACTCTTCTCGATATTTGCTCTACCTAGCGATCAGTGCTGCAAGTACTCCGCTGTATCCTCGTTCTCTCACCAAACGCCGAAAACTCCATTACGGCCGGATTAATCTACGTGTGAAATCACGTGACTAAAGGTTGCTGGGATATGTAGTTTATGCATGATGTATAACGTATAAGCCTCATTCCAGGATAGGGAATAAGTTTAATTTACTATCCAACACCTTCCCTAGTGTCCACGGGGACTGGAGTTGGAATAGTAAATTATACTTACCACTATCCAGCACCTCTAAGCGCTATGCGTTGTAATGGTATGCGTTGTAATGGTCGCGTTGTAATGTAGGTAGTTGTAATGGTATGCGTTATAACGTCATACATCCACCACGAGCACACTCCACACGTACGTTAGGTGCGTCCATGGCTTTCCTGGGGAATATTCCTTTAGAAGAGATATGTAAGGCAGCCACTTGGTCCACCACACATACATTTACGAAACACTACTGCGTAGATGTGCATTCTAAACAGCAGGCAGCTGTAGGACAGGCTGTTCTCAAAACTCTTTTTCAGACTGCTGTAGCTGGCACGGGCAGCCGCCGCTAACAGGGGGGACTGCTATGTAATCTATGCACAGATATGAATTCAGCAGCCCACATGCCTCGAACCGAATATGCTACTTACCAGTATGCATCTGTTCTTGGCATGTAGGGCTGCTGACATTCATATCACCCTCCTCCCCGGCGCCTGTAGCAGCAGTAGCATTCAGAATTACTATCTAGCATGGGCATCACTTACTGTATTACACCCCATCTCTGCCACAATGGCGAAAAACAATCTGAGGTTGGAGAGGATGCCCATGCGCACTGTAGTCCAGGGGAGGAGCCACCTATCTCGTGATACTTCGAAGACTGTTCCAGGACAACAATGTGCAATCATCCGGACCCAACACTAGGTGGCGATCTATGCACAGATATGAATGTCAGCAGCCCTACATGCCAAGAACAGATGCATACTGTTAAGTAGCATATTCGATTCTCCCTGAACATACACCAATCTAAGTTGTTTTCCAACTCTTCCAGGGAGGTCGGCTGTACTGCCCCCCACAACTGGGCGATATTCCGTTTGGCAATCATATACCCCAGCGTGACCCACTACGTCTGCGAATTGTTTAGGTCCGTAGGCTTAACCCATGGAAAATACCCACAACTGGGTGAGAGGCGCACTCAATCTTAACACTATATTTTCACTCTACCTATACTTATACAAGGGTGCTACATTATAGTCATGTGTTGGCTCCACATTAATACTACTATTCAAACCATGAACAGGATGGACCTGCTCTAGTGTGCACTGTACCTATTGAACTCAATGTTCACAATTTTCAAACATTAATTGCTATCAAACATAAACATAATACCACGATATTGATCTACTGCATGTCAGTGTTTACTCATTTTTTTCATTACATAGATTGTTTACTTTTACGTGTTCATATTTCATTTATATGTTATTTCATCACATATGATAACAATCCAACTTGTTAAGAAATACTACATCTTATTACAATACATGAAAACTCTCAAATTTCTACGATGATTCCATAATTGCTACTGAACCATATTTAATCTCTGGCCCAATGCATTTCGGAGCGCTTGTTCCTTCCTCAGGGCAAGTGTCCTGCAAGTAAAGATTTTCAATTACTATACATATATACAATCACGGCTACATGCAATACACTGGTTTACTTGTATGGGGTCTCCCATAACAATCAATCTTGTTCTGAATATATCATACAGTACAGTAATGTGCGATACTAGCTCAAGGCTTTACCTGTATTATGCACAACACCCACAGTTTCCTAATGATTTCATAAACATTGTAATTAAGCCACAGACAGTACTCTGATCTGCTATATATACTGGAAACTAATGCTCATAAAACAATATCTGGAACATTTAAGTGGCTTCATATACTGTCAATGCCTCTTGTGAATACTCCGTGTAACCAGCCTATTCTCTATCTCAATAAACTAACTGCGTGGGTGGAGAAGTCTGTTATTTACTCATGTCAAGACTAACATTTTCCTAATGATTTAGCCTAAAACCTTACTCTGCCACCATTAGACTTCCTACAATGATCTGAAACTCACCGCCGCTTCAATCAACCTGTCTCTTCTCCGTAAGGGTGTGTATATATAGACTGGACGAGTCGGTTAATCGTTGGTATCTGCAACTAGATACACAGTTACCATTAGTATACTTTCTAGCTATATTGTTACTAGTAGCGTTTTATTGTGAACTACGCACTCACCCGTCGTAAATGGAGATGGTGACACTTCCTATGAGGGATCAACTACTCCGGATACGAGGCTTTTTATTCTGTGTCATCCGATGCTAGAAGTGAACAAAGGACCGCTTATTATGCTGTGCCGTTATTTAATAGTGGCATTACGCTTCATAATCCTGTCTCGACTTACTTTAAACGTTGCGAGACCCTTCTCGATGTGCGCTCACCCTTGGAATCAAATGCTCGGGATGTGCAGCTTTAGTTCTGTATCAACTGCTGCTCAAAACAAACAGAGAGCCGCTTGTTACGTTGCACTATTTTCCGTTATTAAATAATTTTCTACTTTTAGCATTGTACGTGCTTCAACTTACTTAAAGTGGTGCGCGACTCTTCTCGATATTTGCTCTACCTAGCGATCAGTGCTGCAAGTACTCCGCTGTATCCTCGTTCTCTCACCAAACGCCGAAAACTCCATTACGGCCGGATTAATCTACGTGTGAAATCACGTGACTAAAGGTTGCTGGGATATGTAGTTTATGCATGATGTATAACGTATAAGCCTCATTCCAGGCCCTGGATGACGCCCATGATTCGTGATGCTTATGTTTTTCATGCTAATACTACCTACCGATAGTGCCCCAAAGGCTTAATTGTTAAGGTTAATATTAACCTAAGTGTAGTATTTACTAACGATTGTACACCCTCATCAGCAATGGTAGTTCGTGTATGTCATGCTCACTTTGGTCATGTGGTATACTCACAGTGGGTACATTATCACAATAAATAACCCTACGAGTTAACATATTTTTCTATTGACGTTAGTTGTCACCTGGAATATACACAAATGGGTTCTGGCCTATAAATCCCATAGAACTCAAATTCATGAAGCAGTATTCACATTCATTATGTGTTCTACATACAGTCAATACATACTCACAGTAAATTCCTCCAAAGCTAACATATAATTCTGTCAACGTTAGGTGTCAGGTTAGAATATATAATTACTGCATTTCTTACAAGTGGAACATGATCTATAGTGTCATCTTAGTGACATTTTATCCTCATTGGAATATAACATTACTGCATTTCTTTCAAGCGGAACATGATCTATAGTATCATATTAGTGACATTTTATCCTCGTTATTTTACATGTAGATAGTCAACACCTAAACACTGTAAAGTCTAATATCATATGTCAACTGTTCAATTACAAAAAACAACTCATGTCTATCTTATCATTTAATCCTTTCGGCTGCATGGTTTGTAAAAATTCAATCCAAAACACTTCTCTCTGTAAAAGTCTCTGGCTATTATCAATACCCTCAACTTTCATGACAACTTCGACTATTTGTGCCCGTAGTTGTGCTATTGTATGTTTTTCCTCAATCCAGTGCATAGCTACACCTGATGTTGTGTTTTTAAGTCTTATAGTGCTTTTATGTTCTGTTAACCTAAGTTTGAATTTTCTCTAGTTCAAGTTCAAGTTCGGGCATTTATATAGCGCACTGCTCACCCAGAGGGTCTCAAGGCGCTTGGGGAAAGGGTTCATTATTTGTCGAATAGCCAGGTTTTAAGTTCTTTTCTGAAGGAGATGTGGTTTTGAGTAAGGCGGAGGTGAGTGGGGAGTGAGTTCCAGGTCTTGGCAGCAAGGAAGGAAAAGGATCTGCCACCCATGGTGGATTTTCGGATGCGCGGGACTGCGGCAAGGGCTTGATTGGACGATCTTAGTTGGCGGGTGGGTTTGTAGAAGGACAGTCGAGTGTTGAGGCATTCGGGTCCTAGATTGTAGAGGGCCTTGTGTGCGTGGGTGAGAAGGCGGAATGTAATTCTTTTGTTGACGGGAAACCAGTGGAGGTCTTTTAGGTGTCCGGTGATGTGATCTTGGCGAGGGATGTCTAATATGAGTCTCGCTGATGCATTTTGGATGCGTTGTAGTTTTTTCTGTAATTTTGCTGTGATTCCGGCGTATAGTGTGTTACCATAATCCAGTCGACTCGTGACCAGTGCGTGTGTGACAGTCTTTCTTGTCTCGAGGGGGATCCAGCAGAAGATCTTTTTGAGAATGCGAAGTACGTTGAAGCAGGAGGATGAGACTGCGTTGACTTGTCTGGACAGCGAGAGAGAGGAGTCTAGGATGAAGCCAAGGTTACGTGCATGGTCTGTGGGTGTGGGTGCTGTGCCCAGAGCGGAAGGCCACCAAGAGTCGTCCCAGGCAGAGGGGGAAGATCCTAGGATGAGCACCTCCGTTTTGTCTGAGTTGAGTTTTAGGTGGCTATGTTTCATCCATTCGGCTACTTCTTTCATGCCTTCGTGAAGATTGGTTTTGGCGGTGTTAGGGTCTTTGGTGAGGGAAAGGATTAACTGGGTGTCGTCGGCGTAAGAGATGATGTTAAGGTTGTGTTGACGCGCGATGGAGGCGAGTGGACTCATGTAAACGTTGAAGAGGGTGGGACTGAGTGAAGATCCTTGTGGTACGCCACAGATGACTTCAGTGGCCTCTGAGTTGAATGGGGAAAGTCGGACTCTTTGAGTTCTCCCAGCGAGGAATGAGATGCTCCAGTCCAAGGCTTTTCCTTGTATGCCGATGTTGCTGAGGCGATGTATAAGGGTGCTGTGGCAGACTGTGTCGAAAGCGGCGGAGTGGTCGAGTAGAATGAGGGCCACTGTTTCTCCGTTGTCCAGTAGTGTTCGGATGTCGTCAGTCGCTGCAATGAGGGCGGTTTCGGTGCTGTGTTTGGTTTGAAACCTGGATTGAGATGGATCGAGGGAGTTGTTGGATTCAAGGAAGGCGGCGAGCTGGCTGTTGACGGCTTTCTCGATGACTTTGGCCGGGAATGGGAGGAGTGATATGGGTCGGTAATTTTTAAGTTCAGAGGGGTCTGCTGTGGGTTTCTTCAGAAGGGCGCTGAGTTCGGCGTGTTTCCAGCTTTCTGGAAAGGTGGCAGAGTTGAACGAGCAGTTGATGACATCACGGAGATGGGGTGCGATGATGTAGTCCGCTTTGTTGAAGATGTGGTGGGGGCAGGGGTCGGTTGGCGAGCCAGAGTGGATTGAGTTCATTAGGCGGATGGCGTCTTCAGTGGTGATTGGGTTCCAGGCGCTACGGTTGTTAGTTGGCGGAGTAGTATCTGAGGGGGGTGGGGAGGGTTGATCGCTGGGAGTATTCTCGAAGCTGTTGTGGATGTCGGCAATTTTGTTGTAGAAGAAGGAGGATAACGCATCGCAGAGGTCTTGGGAGGGAGTGATTTTTTTTTTTTTGTTTAATTTGTTTTTATTGCAGAGTTAGAAACCACAGAATACAATTAGTCAACCAGCCCACTCGTGACGTCCCCCCCCCCGATCAACAGTTAAACGTATACCATACACAGCCATTCAGCCCGCATCCCGGAGGCCGGGCGGCATAGTACTCTACGTAGTAGGAAAACCTCACAGTGAGTGTCCCATAGGGACCATGGTCTAAAGATCGTTTTACGTATCTGCATTTTACCCCCCCACCCTCAACAAAACTACTGTCAGCCATTCCACTTGCGCGGTCAATGCTACTACCCGCTCCCGGACCCACCCCGAGCACTATAGAGCCCACCATTTCCGGCCACTCCCCTTAGCCGTCCCACTCTCCGTGCAGCTCCCCACTGGCTCTACGTGACTCGAAGTTGCTCTCGCGGACAGCCAACCCCTGGGCTTCCAACCCATCCCGAACTCCCACTAAACAACCCCCCTAGGTCCCCACCCCGGCAACTGCTAATGGTGTGTTTCTTCCTGATGTGTAGTATGGATCCCGCTACAGAGTCAATGTCAACTCCGAGTTAGTACGCCTCGCAGTGTCCACAGGCCCGAGTCACTCAGTCCTCATCTTCTACTAAAGAGTCACGCAAAGCTTGCACCACCAACTCCCACGCACGCGCTGCATCCAAGGCCTTCTCATTACCAAGCTTGACAGCCTGCTTCATCCGGAGCACACTCTCGCGTTCAGACCACCGCAACAATTCATTCTTCCACCTCCGTGTGGACGGCCCGCCCTTGGACTTCCAATGCCATGATATTTCCCTCTGCGCCAGTATCAGGCCCAGATCAATAAATTTGCTCGTTACCTTGGTGTGTTTGGTGTGCGGGAACCAGAGCAACAAACACGCCGCCATATCGAAATCCACATCCCTATCGGTCACCTCATTTAGAAGGTCCCCTACCTCCGCCCAATAGGCCTCCAAACGCGGGCAACCCCAGAACAAATGGTCCATGTCCGCTCCTGAAAACGAACACCGCGGGCACCGAGCGTCCTGTACCTGGGAATACCGCCGTATTTTTTCGGGGGTCAGGTAGGCCCTATGAAGCACATAGAAATGTACCTGTTGGAAGCGTGCGTTTCTCGTGCCTTTCCACGAAATATGGCCCGACGCCGTATCTGGGATGGGCCTGCCCACACTCGCTTCCCACTTAGCCTTTAGCCCCTGGAGCGGTTCCAGTCCCTCGTTCAGCATCCTGCTGTGGAGGCATGTCACCGCCTTGAAGGTGCCCGCTGCCATCACCACATACTGACACGCCATAGTCGTGGTCAGTTCCATGAGCCCTCCTTTCCAGTGCTTCTGTATAGCAGCCACCACCGCCGCATGCAGGAGGAACCCCCCCTCAGGCAACCCGAACTGTTCCCGAAGCACTTCGAAGGGTACCAGAGCCCCATCGATGTACAGACCGCCTACCACCTGTAGGCCCGCCTCCTCCCAATCCAGCAATGGGGACCAATCGCCCCCGTGTGGCAGGGCCGTCAGCATACCGATCGGAATTTCGGGCGCATAAGGCCGCGTCGCCTTTGCTCTCCTAAGGCTCCTCTGCCAGCACAGCCTGAGTGTCCGTTCCTCCATAGTGAGGCCCCGCAACTCAAGTTTCTGCTGCATGACGATATAGGACAGCACATGGCGTTGTATCCCCAGCTCTCGGTACTCCTCCGGTCCCCTAAACACCCTGGCCACATGTTGCGTGAGGACCTGCAGTTGCGCCGCCAAATGATATAGTTCGAAGTCAGGCACGGCCATACCCCCCTCAATCTTGGGGCGAAGCAGCGTGCTCAGAGCCACTCTACGGCGGCCATGGCCCCATAGGAAACCAATGACCATCGTTCTCAGGTCTCTAAAAATCCCCTGAGGAATCCAAATAGGTAGCGTCCGGAAGTAGTACAGTAGGCGGGGAAGTGCCACCATTTTCAAGAGAGCAATCCTGCCCAGGACCGTCAGTGGGAGGGTCGACCAGAAGGACATGCTGCCCCTCAGTGCCCGAATGCACCGACCTATGTTGCCCTCTAATAGGTCCGCGGTCGCGTGGTAAATACGGACTCCCAGATAAATGAAGCAAGATGGCTCCCAAACTACCCCCAAGTCGCGAGCAGGGTTGGGCAACTCCACTCTCAGTGGAAACACACAGGTCTTTGCCCAGTTGACCTTAAGGCCCGACAGCCGGCCAAACTCTGATAACAGGTCCATCGCTCCTTCCAGGGCCCGCTCTGTATCGCCGAGGTACAGGAGTAGGTCGTCCGCATACAGCGAGATGTAATGCCGCTGCCCGCCGCTGTCTACCCCCATGTATTTGTCACCCGACCTAGCATGGACCGCCAAAGGCTCCATCGCCAGAGCGAACAATAGGGGGGAAAGGGAGCACCCCTGTCTCGTGCCCCTACCCACTGGGTACGCCGCAGACACCAGACCACCCAGACGTACCCGCGCCGTGGCCGAGGAATACAAGACTCTCGTCCATCGGCGGAACCCCTCACCTATGCCAAACCTTCCCAGCACTTCGTCCAGGAAAGTCCATTCCAGACTATCAAAGGCCTTTTCAATGTCGACGGACAAGACCGCTTGGGCCCCGTCCCCATCCAAAATGGCGTCCATTATCCCCACCAGGCGGCGGATATTCAGCGCCGTGCTCCTCGTGGGGATAAACCCAGCCTGATCCCTGTGCACCAGGCCCGTCATGTGTGGGGCCAGTCTGGTAGCTAGAATTCGGCTCAGGATCTTGTAGTCCACCGTCAACATGGACAGCGGGCGATAGGACCTCACGTCTGTTGCATCCCTGCCGGGCTTTAGGAGCGGAACTATCAAGGCCTCACGCATGGACCCCGGCAAACCCCCTGTCTCATAAGCTTCCGTGTACACCACCAGCAACCTGGGGGCCAGGGTATCAACATACTGCTGATAAAATTCTATTGGTAACCCGTCCACCCCTGGCGTTTTATTACGAGCCATGTGTTTAATGGCCAACCGTATTTCAGTGAGCGTGATCGGGCCGCCCAGCTCCTTCGCGTCCTACTCATCTAGGACCGGAAGCTGCCTCGCCCCTAGGTACTCCGCAATTTCCTGGACCTCCACTCCCAACTGACTCTGATACAATTCCTGATAGTACGCCCGAAAGCACTCCAACACCGCCGCCTGGGAATACACCATTTCCCCCCGTGCGTTACTAATGCTAAGGATCGGGCAGCCCCTGAGTTCCGGGTTCGCAAGTCTGGCCAAGAGCGTGCCCACCTTGTCCCGTTCCGCATGCGCTCTGATGGCGTATTGCCTGTAGTCGTAACACCTCAACCGTTCCGTCGCGGCGGTGACCACTTCCTTCGCCTCCAATAACCGGGATTGTAAGTCCGGGCTGGCCGGCCTGCGGCGCTCCAAATCTCTCAAAGTCTCCTCCGCTTTCACAAGTGCATTCAACACAGTCGTACGAGCATTCGAGAACCTACCCAGACACACCCCTCTCACCACCACTTTCATCGCATCCCATTCAGTGGACCTGCTCGTGGCCGTACCCTCGTTCTCGCCAAAGTAATGATCGATGCCTTGCTGGACAGCGTCCCTAAATACTGAGTCCTCCAATGTGTCTGGACGGAGCCGCCATGTTGGTATCGCTGAGCGCTCCCGCTGCCACTGGATATGTACCAATAGGGGGTTATGATCCGAGATGGTTCTAGCCAGGTACTCCGTGTGGGAAATCAATGGGGCTAGGGACCCACTACAGAGCACTGAGTCTATTCTCACATGTAGTGCGTGGAGGGCTGAATAAAAGGAATAATCCCTGACGTCTCTGTGCTGCTCCCGCCAAACATCCAGCAACCCCCATCTGTCCTGCCAGTCCTTCCTGTGCATGGCCAACTTGCGCACCGGGGAGTCAACAAGGGGAGGATGGGACCTATCCAGAGCCACATCCGTGATCGAGTTAAAGTCCCCCCCTAACACCACCGAGCCCGCCAGGAAAGAGGCCAAGGACCCAGAGAGGCCATCAAAATATCGGGCCTGATCAGTGTTTGGCGCATACACAGAACAGAGAACCACATCCCTTCCATACAACCTCCCTTCCACCACCACGAACCTGCCATCAGGGTCCACTACTTGATTCAACACCTGGAACGGTATCCCTGCCCTCACCCAAATCAATACCCCCCTGGCATATGCTGAGTAAGTGGTGCCGAACACCTGGCCCCGCCATCTTTTTTGCAACGCAGCGCACTCTTTTTTGGTCAGATGGGTTTCTTGTAGCATAGCAATCTGGACCCCCCTGCGCACCAGATATGCGTGTACTTTGTGGCGTTTGACCATAGTTCGCAGCCCTCGGACATTCCACGTTAGGCATTTCAAGTTAGGTAACGTCCCCATACCAACATCGATCAGTCCGAGTCAAACAACGAGAGTTCACATCCCCTCCAAAGCAGTTGCCCCCCCCAAAACAAACCCTGAACAGAAGAACACCCCAAACCCCACTCCCCAGGACAGAGCCTACAAACCCAGTGTCAGCCCCAATCCAAACCTCGAACCAACTACCCATTCTCCTAGCCTGTGGTCTCCACCACAGGAGGCCTTAAGGGCCCAAGGGGGGTGGGATATCGCCGACCTCAGCTAGCGGAGCCCACAACCCGCGCCCTCATCCCACTCTGCGCACTCAGCCCCCCTCCCGGCAACCCACTCATCACCAACAGGATACCGCCCTACCATTAGGTCTTGTCCAAGTCCCAACACAGTCTCAACCGCAAAAAATCCCATCAGAGGTCTGGGGGGTTACCACCGGCCCCTTCGAGCTCTCCGCTTCTGAAAGGTCTTCTCCTGTCCTGCTGCCTTCCCCGCCGGAGTCCGTTTCCACCAAGTCACTGTTCCGTTGCGATCCCGTGATGGCCGCCGTCGCTGCAAGCGCATCTCTCTTTTCCGCAGCCATTTGAGCCTCCCGTTTCTCCCGCTGGCGCCTGTT
The DNA here is from genome assembly GCF_964263255.1 of Lissotriton vulgaris. Lineage (NCBI taxonomy): Eukaryota > Metazoa > Chordata > Amphibia > Caudata > Salamandridae > Lissotriton > Lissotriton vulgaris. Next base: position 209,762,007 of record NC_141687.1, read on the forward strand.
GCGGGACCTGATGCGCTGCGATTGTCTGATCCGGGGTTGCTTAGGCTGATCTCGCCTACTTTTATGCGACCTGTCCGTCCCCGCTCTATACGTCTCCAGCCACTGCCATGCCTCGTCCGGAGTCAGGAAGAAGTGCGTAGTCTCGTCCAGTATGACCCGCAGCTTGGCCGGAAAGAGCAAGGAATATTGTATGCCCTCTTCCCGCAGCTCCTTCTTCACCGCTAGGAACGATGCCCTGTTCCTCTGGACCGCCTGAGTGTAATCCGGGAAGATCGTGACCCTGCTGTTTTCCACCTCAAACGGGCCTGCCATTCTAGCCCTCTGGATAAGGAGGTCCCGGTCCTTATAGTGGAGGCGCCGCACCACCATCGGTCGGGGGGGGGGGGTGGCCAAGCCCTGGTGGGCGAGCAGGCACCCTGTGGGCTCTCTCCAGAGTAAAGAAAGGAGTAAGCCCCTCCGGTGCCACCACTGTACGAAACCAGTTCTCCATGTAGGCCACCGCATCCTCCCCCTCAATTCGTTCCGGCAGGCCTACGACCCGCACGTTGTTCCGTCTATTGCGGCCTTCGGCATCCTCCGCCCGTCGTTCCAGCGAGTCCAACCGGGCCAGTATGTCTGTGATCTTGTGTTCCGCAGTCACCACCGACGGTTTCAGGTCCAATAACAGCTGATCATGGTCCTTGACCCTATCCGCCAGCTTTGCGTGGTCCGCTCGCAGTAATCCCAGTCCCGTGGCCACTTGTGCTATGTCCTGGTGCAACGCTTCCTTGGTCGAGGTGATCGCATCGAGTATGGCGTCTAGACGTCGGTTCAGCCGCTGTTCCTGGTCCAACTCCGGCGGGGGAGTCTCACCCATCTGAGACGACGCTGCTAGGTCCCCCTCACCGCGTTCCGCGGGTACCAGCCCTCCGGCCACCGCCATTACAGGTTACTGCGTCACAGGCCAACAAGCCCGTCCAGTTCCAGCACTCGTGATTCGGCGCCAACTCTCCGATACTGATCAGGATCAAGTGCCACCGCCGATGCCCTCAGGGCCAATGGCTAACGTGGTGAGCACCGTTCGGCCGACCCCCTCGGAAGCTTGGGGGGGTAAGGGAGAAGATAGAGATGGCGGCCAGCGAGGGTCCCCAAAGTCCGGGCAGGGCGAATCACTGTCCCTTGACCTCCGGAGCTGTCGCCTTGTCCCCAATGCCTCAATCGGTCGGTTGCAGGGCCTCCCGCCAGCCGGCGACAACTCAGCTCAAAGTCGATGTCCGGAGCTGCCCGACCTCATCGCCGCCATTTTCTTCTCACTCTGGCCAACACCTCGGCCGTCACCCAACTCGGTCTCCTCGGGGCTAGCAGTCCCCTAGCAACTTTCCGTCCGTGCCCGGAGGTCCCCTCGCACGTCGTAGGTCAGGAGAGTCGACCTCGGGTCGCCCAGGGTGCGAAAAACAGGAGAATTAGCGGGATTCCGCGCGGAGCTGCGAGCTCACGCCACCATCCCGATCGGCGTCCAAGCCACGCCCCCTTGGGAGGGAGTGATGTCGTTAGATGCTGCGGTGGGGTTGGTGAATTCTTTGACGATTTTGAAAAGTTCCTTGCTGTTGTGAGTGTTGTTGTCGATACGATCCTTGAATGCTGATTTCTTGGCGGATCGAATCAGTTGGTGGTGTTTGCGGGTGGCTGCCTTGAGGGTGGTCATGTTGTCGGTGGTTGGGTTTTTTCTCCATGTTTTCTCCAGGGAGCGGCATAGCTTCTTGGATTTTTTAAGGTCATCACTGAACCAGGGAGCCTTTTTGCTGTCTGATTTGATCTGGTGCTTTTTCAGGGGTGCTAATTCGTCAGCACTGTGGGTGATCCATTGCTTGAGATTGGTGGCCGCTTGGTTTGGGTCTAATGAGAGGGTGGGAGGGTTTTGGTTGAGTGATGTGAGGAGTTGATCGGAGGTGATTTTGTTCCAGTTTCTCCGAGGAAGAGGTTGTGGGCGGTTGTGGGTCAGGGTGGTTTTGTAGCTGAAGTGAACACAGCTGTGGTCCGTCCAGTGGAGAGCTGTGGTGCGATCGAAGGAGATGTGCTTGCTGGAGGTGAAGATAGGGTCGAGCGTGTGTCCGGCTACATGGGTGGGGGTGTCAACAAGTTGTTTGAGTCCAAGATTGGCCAGGTTGTCCAGAAGGGTGGTGGTGTTGCTGTTGTGTTTGTTTTTAAGGTGGTAGTTGAGGTCTCCTAAAAGAATGTAGTTCTCGGAGGCGAGGGCATGTGGGCTGACGAAGTCCGTGATGTCATCGCTGAATTGAGTGCGGGTACCTGGAGACCTGTAGATGAGGGTGCTTCTAAGTGTGGTCCTAGGGTCGGTGTGGATCTAAAAGTGGAGATGTTCGGCGGTTGCAAGATTATCGTCGGAGCTGGTCGTGATTTTGATGGTGTTCCTATGGATGATGGCGATGCCTCCTCCTGTTTGATTGGTGCGGTCTTTACGGGTAATCTTGTAAGCGTCCGGTATGGCTATGGCGATGTCGGGTGCTGATGAGGTGTTCATCCATGTTTCTGTAAGGAAGGCGATGTCCGGTGACGCAGTGTCGAGTAGGTCCCAGAGTTCAGTGGCGTGTCTGTGGACCGAGCGGGTGTTAAGCAGGATGCACTTCAGGTGGTTAGAGTCGGAGCTGTGTATGGAGGAAGTGGATTTGGTGAGGGTCCTGAAGCAGTTGAACTTGCAGGAGGGGCAGGCGAATGGGCTGTGGGTACGTCCTGGGGTGGCTTCGCAGCATTGTGGTGTGCGTCCGGGGTTGAGGGCGAGGAGAGTTGCGGCATCATATGCGATTCTAGTGGGTTGGGTGTGGCGGGGACCAGGGGGACAGGCGCTGGGCGCGGTCCAGGCGCGGACGGGCATAGACGGGCTTACGAATGTTGCGCGCGAATGCATCTGTCATATGTGGATGGTAGAGGGGGGAGGGGAGAGGGCGGGTCAGCCGGGAGGTGGGAGCGGGGGTGGAGACTTGGGTAGGGAGCCACAACAACAACAGTGCAGTAAACAAAATGGACGCAGGCCAAAAGCGTTTTACAATTAAAGAGCTACGATCCAAAAAGCGCGTCAAAATTATTTAATTATTTGTTAATCAGGCGCTACGATGTACTTGCAGTACTTCGTGCAGGCAGGCGAAGGCAGCAGACAACACTGTAGGAGTCTGGCAGATCGGGGAGCAGCGTGAGGGAACGACCGCCTCTACAGAGTGCAGGATGGTCACAGCGCTACAGCGGGGCTAACGCTATCAGTGGGAGGGCGGGTCAGCTGGGAGGCGGGAGCGGGGGTGGAGACTCGGGTAGGGAGCCACAACAACAACAGTGCAGTAAACAAAATGGACGCAGGCCAAAAGCGTTTTACAATTAAAGAGCTACGATCCAAAAATCGCTTCAAAATTATTTAATTATTTGTTAATCAGGCGCTACGATGTACTTGCGGTACTTCGTGCAGGCAGGCGAAGGCAGCAGACAGCACTGTAGGAGTCTGGGGGGGCGACCTCCTCTACAGAGTGCAGTGTCTTTCCTATAAAATGTGGTCGTTCTCAAACTTTGACGAAATATGAAAACCATTGATACAAGGCATTGCCAACAACAAGGCTTTAACGCTGAAACTTGCTGACAAAGGAGGAGCACGGGTAGCAATGGATATCGGGTATTATGAGAGAAAAGTGAATGAACACATATCGGACACTGATACATATATACTACTCGAGGGAGATCTGACCCAGAAGTTACAATCTATGCTTCAAGAAATTTTGAATCGAGCAGAGGGGGAAAGAACCATTGACACCAATTTGAAAAGTTGTTTAACATCACACAATCCAAGAAGGCCATTGATCTACATGACTCCAAAGATACACAAGAACCCCACAGATCCGCCATTCAGACCAATAGTTTCAGCTTGCAACTCAATTTTTGAACCATTGGGTAAATACTTAGATTATTTCCTTCAAAAATGTCACAGAATGAATGGACACAAGGAATAGCTCAATACTGTCAATATATCGACGATGATTTCTTGATTTGGACCCGCTCACAAGAAACACTTGAACAACTGATTGAGGAACTTAATAATAAGGAACCAAGGATTAAGTTCACCTACACTATTAGTCAAGACAAAGTCAATTATTTGGATGTCTTAATTAAGAAAAAAGACAAGAAAATAAGCACAGAAATCTTCATGAAACCAACTGATAGGAACAGCACGCTGATGCACTCCAGTTTTCATCCGAGGAGCCTTGTAGAAAACCTCCCTTACTCACAGTTCACCAGGATAAAAAGAATATGTTCAGATCCTGAAGTTGCAGAACAGAAAATCACAGATTTCAAGGATAGATTCGTGAACAGAGGATATCCAGAAAATATACTGCAGAAGAACATACTCAGAATTCAAATGAACGATAGGGAAGAACTCTTCACAAAGACAGTGAGAAGACAATCTAACACCCCTACTTTTGTCTCCAAATTCTCTAACAAGTCAGTTCAGATTAAGAAAATCATCAAGAAAAGATGGGAGCTGTTGGTTAATGAACCTGAGTTTAATGGGATTTTCAGTCAAGCGCCCACCTTCGCTTATACGAGGGCAAGAAACCTTCAAGAACTCATACAGACAGGAGAAAGCAAAGTTAAAAATATAGAGTACAAAGGAACCCATAAGTGCTACAATTGCATACATTGCAATAATATCATTATTGGTAAAACTCTCACACACCAAATAACAGGAGCTCAAATTAAATTGAGGCATACTTCTGACTGCAACACATCTAACATTGTTTACTGCCTAAAGTGCCCATGTGGGAAGGCATATATAGGAAAGACAGAGAGACAATTCAAACTTAGGTTAACAGAACATAAAAGCACTATAAGACCTAAAAACACAACATCAGGTGTAGCTATGCACTGGATTGAGGAAAAACATACAATAGCACAACTATGGGCACAAATAGTCGAAGTTGTCATGAAAGTTGAGGGTATTGATAATAGCCAGAGACTTTTACAGAGAGAAGTGTTTTGGATTGAATTTTTACAAACCATGCAGCCAAAAGGATTAAATGATAAGATAGACATGAGTTGGTTTTTGTAATTGAACAGTTGACATATGATATTAGACTTTACAGTGTTTAGGTGTTGACTATCCACATGTAAAATAACGAGGATAAAATGTCACTACTATGATACTATAGATCATGTTCTGATTGAAAGAAATGCAGTAATGTTATATTCTAATGAGGATAAAATGTCACTAAGATGACACTATAGATCATGTTCCACTTGTAAGAAATGCAGTAATGATATATTCTAGCCTGACACCTAACGTTGATAGAATTATATGTTAGCTTTGGAGGAATTTACTGTGAGTATGTATTGACTGTATGTAGAACACATAATGAATGTGAATACTGCTTCATGAATTTGAGTTCTATGGGATTTATAGGCCAGCACCCATTTGTGTATATTCCAGGTGACAGCTAACGTCAATAGAAAAATATGTTAACTCGTAGGGTTATTTATTGTGATAATGTACCCACTGTGAGTATACCACATGACCAAAGTGAGTATGACATACACGAACTACCATTGCTGACGAGGGTGTACAATCGTTAGTAAATACTACACTTAGGTTAATATTAACCTTAACAATTAAGCCTTTGGGGCACTATCGGTAGGTAGTATTAGCATGAAAAACATAAGCATTACGAATCATGGGCGTAATCCAGGGCCTGGAATGAGGCTTATATGTTATACATCATGCGTAAACTACATATCCCAGCAACCTTTAGTCACGTGATTTCATAAGTAGATTAATCCGGCCGTAATGGAGTTATCGGCGTTTGGTGAGAGAACGAGGATACAGGGGAGTACTCGCAGCACTGATCGCTAGGTAGAGCAAATATCGAGAAGAGTCGCGCACCACTTTAAGTAAGTTAAAGCACGTACAATGCAAAAGTAGACAATTATTTAATAACGGAAAGTAGTCCAACGTAACAAGCGGCTCTCTGTTTGTTTTGAGCAGCAGTTGATACAGATCTAAAGCTGCACATCCCGAGCATTTGATTCCAAGGGTGAGCGCACATCGAGAAGGGTCTCGCAACATTTAAAGAAAGCAGAGACAGGATTATTAAGCGTAATGCCACTGTTAAATAACGGCACAGCCTAATAAGCGGTCCTTTGTTCACTTCTAGCATCGGATGACACAGAATAAAAAGCCTCGTATCTGGAGTAGTTGATCCCTCATAGGAAGTGTCACCGTTTACATTTACGACGGCTGAGTGCGTAGTTCACAATAAAACGCTACTATTAACAATATAGCTAGAAAGTATACTAATGGTAACTGTGTATCTAGTTGCAGATACCAAAGATTAACCGACTCGTCCAGTCTATATATACAAACCCTTACGGAGAAGAGACAGGTTGATTGAAGCGGCGGTGAGTTTCCGATCCTTGTAGGAAGTCTCATAGTGGCAGAGTAAGGTTTTAGGCTAAATCATTAGGAAAATGTTAGTCTTGACATGAGTGAATAACAGACTTTTTCACCCACGCAGTTAGTTTATTGAGATAGAGAATTGGCTGGTTACACGGAGTATTCACGAGAGGCATTGACAGTATATAAAGCCACTTAAATGTTCCAGATATTGTTTTATGAGCATTAGTTTCCAGTATATATATAGCAGATCAGAGTACTGTCTGTGGCTTAATTAAACTGTTTATGAAATCATTAGGAAACTATGGGTGTTGTGCATAATACAGGTAAAGCCTTGAGATAGTATCGCACATTACTGTACTGTATGATATATTCAGAACAAGATTGATTGTTATGGGAGACCCCATACAAGTAAACCAGTGTATTGCATGTAGCCGTGATTGTATATATGTATAGTAATTGAAAATCTTTACTTGCAGAACACTGCCCCTGAGGAAGGAACAAGCGTTCCGAAATGCATTGGGCCAGAGATTAAATATGGTTCAGTAGCAATTATGGAATCATAGTAGAAATTCGAGAGTTTTCATGTATTGTAATAAGATGTAATATTTCTTAACAAGTTGGATTGTTATCATATGTGATAAAATAACATATAAATGAAACATGAACACGTAAAAGTAAACAATCTATGTAATGAAAAAAATGAGTAAACACTGACATGCAGTATATCAATATCGTGGTATTATGTTTATGTTTGATAGCAATTAATGTTTGAAAATTGTGAACATTGAGTTCAATAGGCACAGTGCACACTAGAGCAGGTCCATCCTGTTCATGGTTTGAATAGGTCCGTAGGCTCCCATATATTAAGCAAACACCTTCTTGCCTCCGGAGAGAGGGAAACTCCAAGTACTCTGTGTATAGTGTTGTGTATGTTGTGCCAGTATGCGGTGACATGTTCACATTCCCAAATAATATATATAACGCTACCAACTAGACCACATTCCCTTTTACGTGTCTGAAAGTCCCATATGTACTAACCTGGGTCCTGTAAGGTAAATCCTATGTAAAATCCTATGTTGTACCAGTCTGGGGCGAGCTGAGATTACGACCTCTTTAGGGGAGGACACCTCTATCTGCCAATCATCCTCGTCTAGCTCTATTGCGTCTTGTAACCACTTATTTCTAAGCACCTCTTGAGAGTCAGTCCTGTGATTAATCAACTTTTTATATATTAGAGAGATTGTTTTTTCCGGAAGATGACCATCTAATATTTAATCTTCCAGAGGGGAAGCTTCTGAAGGTTCTGCCTCACCAGGCAACAATGACAGAAGGGCATGCCGTACCTGACCATACCGAAAGTACTCCGATGGAGCAAGTTTATACTCAGTCTGCAATTCTTGGAATGATTTAATCTTTCCCTTCCCCCAAATGTCCTTGACCGTAGAAATGCCTATGAGTTCCCACCTATTGAAGCCTTTAGTCTTCCACAGCTCGCCAAGCATTTTAGAGTCCCAGAGCGGAGTAGCTATAGTCAACATATTTCTCCATCCGAAGGAGGCCGTAGCCGCATGCCAGATGTTCATGGAGTGCTTAGTAGGACCTGTCAATGGCACTCATTTGGGACGAGAGTATAGGGCCCTATTATAGTTATTACCTGGAAGAAGCAGTTTATCCATGGCGTAGCCAGAGTCAGCAACCCAGCCATAAGTGTCATGGTTAATTGCCGCCAGGTGGGCCGCCCAATAATACCTTTTAATATCAGGGAGGGCGATTCGGAAGTCACTGTTATTCCATTGGGGAGGACTTGTGGGGATACCCTGGGAGTGGCTCCCAGAGCTTGGAATCCAGTTCTGCTACCATGGCATTATGGTTACCCACGCGGAGGCTAATTATCAATGCATAAATATGAATAGAATTCTGAGGAGCCTTTCCAGGTCGATAGGTTTCTGGAATGTGGTGCCTCTGTCGGTTATGGATCAGACAGCCAGTGCCAAGATGGTTTTCCTCCCGCGATGCTTGTGTGCGGTGCAGAATTTGTTATAGCCGCGTGGTCCCAGGATTTTTCAGAAGTTGAATAGCTTGCTGATTTCTTTAGTGTGGGCTGGGACCTAAAGTAGGGTTGCATCACCGATAGTGAAAAGAGGAGGGAAAAATATCTCTTCCAGATATACAGCTCTATTACTATGTAGTGAACCTGCAGCAAGCTGCTAGGTGGATGGTGGAGTCCGATAACAGGGAGAAACGTCTCCTAAGGGTAACAATAGGGGCAGAGTTAATGGCCGGCTTGTTAATGAAAGGAAGTCACACACCATTTCCAATTTCCATTTTTGATGCGACACACAGCTATAGTATGGGAGACTGTTGTGAAGATCACCACTCATTCAGTGCCACGCTGGTCCTGCAACCCCAGATCGCTGTCTCATCTTGTGCGAGTACCCCCAGCGCCCCACTACCCCTCGAGGGAGCGTAGGTGTATCTGCCTGCATAATCCCTGCAGGGATCCCCCCCTCCGCCCATTCCCAGACCCTACAGGCTTCACTATTGATCATTCTGTCAGTCGGGGAGTGAACCTCATGGGGCCGCAAGTATGTAGTGGGTTCCACAGTCCGAGAGGAAGTAGATAACAGAGTCCCCAGCTCTTCACCTGTCATCAATTTGCCCAGCATGTCCCCCCAAATCTCCAGGTCATGCTCTGCATAGTCATCTGTGCATACCTGGTGGAGCTGTCGCTCCTCAGCGACTCCCCGTTCACTCAGGTCTGCTCTCCAAATAGTTTGTTGGGGGTGGTACGCGCCCATTGTTCTGCAATGCGGTATTTGGCTATTACAAGTCCCAACAAGGCAAACATATGCCGTATCCGCAACCTGTTCATGGGCCAGAAAGTACACTTAAAAGGCAGTGCCTAATCGATAGTTTAATATGGATCCTCGTAACTTCTCCCAAGCTTCTCAGTATTTCAGTCAAATAGTAATCCAATGAGTCTGCTGCGTTGATGCATGAGAGATGCTGAGGCATCAGATTTGCACGATGTAGATAATGAAACTGCGTAACCTTGAAGCGGGCGTCGCTGGCAACCTAATCGACCTGTGCAAATTTCTCACCAGCAATCCCCCTCAGTGACAGGCAGCAGCAGGGCCGCCAACCATCTGTCCCTGATCTTTGTTACATCAACTGTGCAGTCAGCCTTCAGAGCTTTATAGATGTGTGAAATAAAGCCCCTGGCGCAACCCAAGTCAAGCAACAACAACCGCAATGTATTTGATTCCTCTGGCTCCAGAAAGTCACTCGCATCTTGGGGGAGACATTCGCTTATTGGAGGAAATGACCAGACGATAGCTCAAAACACTCATTTGCATCTTCAAATGAGAGGAAGGCACCATTACTATATAGATCTCCAGTCATAAAGGGTTTCCCAGAGTACCACCGCATGAGATCTATAATGTCTTGTATATGACAAAAACCATGTAACCACTGAAGGGGGAGCTGTCGAGCATACAGAGAACCAAAGAAACTGCCTACTCGCAAACCCCTTCAACTTGATGAACAATGAATGGGTAATCAGGAGGGACTTGAGCACCCATCATCAAACATCTCGGGAGGTCAGCCCACTTGCTGATAGCAAGGCTTTCTCAGTATTGAAACCCTCAGCACACCACTGCGCTGCATAATGTAATAACCCACTGCAAAATAATTGAGGCGCAGGTCTGGGAGACCTAGGCCTCCGAACTCCATGCCCAATTTCAGTACCTCCAGCTGCATCCGCCAGCCCATACCATAGACACCAGGACACTATTCAAAACAGTGAAGTGTGGAATGTAGCATAAGGGGTTCAGAAGGACATAAAGGCCATGCTTTTCACTGATTCACGCAGGTCTTCAAGTCAACGTGCCCTCCCGAGTCCTTCACTTCGTGCGTCCTTAAGGTGCAGGATCTGTTGGTCATCTAAAAAAACTCACCATCGCAGTCACGTCATGCCGTGGGCCCCTCTCATATATACTGCTGCTAAATGTTCTTGTAGCAGGTTGTTAATACTGACCTGGGCGACAGCCTCTGGCCCATTAGTGCTAATATGAGAGGGAGTGGGCATTCCTGTTTCATTAATCATGCCAATAATTTCTTGGATTTGTCACCTTCCCGGTGCAGTAACTGCTGATACTCAGGCTGGTCAGGCAATCTAGTCTGTCCCAGATATGCGCACACAGCAGTCTCATGATGTCCAACTGATGGGGAGTCCTTGTAGGTGTCAGTACCCGCTATGCATCGGCGAGATCAGGCTTAAGTTGCCATCTTGTGCCACAGTTTTCACAGCACACCCTTGCACCTTGGATACCAGTTTTCCCCATACCTCGATAAACTGCTGTTGAATACCCAGTGCCGTTGTCAACCACCTCCAGACGCTGGCGAACCATCTTTTTATTGTGAAGAGCTTATGATCATTGTGCAGAAGTGACACCTGACTCTTTTGCAGATGCTCCCTTTCATCTAAGTCATTCTGGAATTGTTATGGTTTTGTGCCTTTTCCCCTGAGTGGTGAGTCCAGGAGGTTCTGTGAAACATGCCAGATGACATATGTGGGCTCTGCAGTGTGACCTGAAGTCCCAGTGGGCATAGCACCAGGGAAATCTATTAGATGATGTTCAGATTTCAGAGTAGACTGCATGCAAAAGTCCTGCAGTGTTGGCTACTGGACCACGACTGGGGGAGAGAGAGAGAGAGACCCCCTTGCCATACCCCAACCAGATTTAACATTGATGACTGTTGCAAAGTCATCCTTTGCCCTGTGCACCCCCAACTTTTTGCTGACTGGTACTGATGGTAGCTGACTCTGACTGACCCTGGGCTATGCCTAACCAGGCCCAGGGCCAGTGCTATGCTGAAAGACACATTTAGATTACAGTGAAAACACCTACATACGCTAGGGTACACTATGGTATGGCGTACCCCTGTGATTGGCATGACCTCTCCCAAAGGGCCCTAGTACATATTATCGCAGCGGGATTAAAACTAGCTATAAGTCCCTAGTATAAATAGGGTATGGCAGTTTAGAGGCCAGTAGACCTTTCAGCACTTGCATTTTTGCACTGCTGAAACCTGAGGTATTTTTAAAAGAGGCTTTGTGTGTGCTTGTAAAGTGTACATGGTGCCCAAACTCGACTTTTGTGTTTGGGGGCACTTAAAAATGGATAGCCTACAATGTTTTGGCATATTAGGAACCCACAGGGTCTCCCCTAGGTGACCCAGGGGTGGGGAGGTCAATCAATCAATCAATCAGTGGTTTATAAAGCGTGCTACTCACCCGTGAGGGTCTCAAGGTGCTGGTATTTATAAGGTAGACCCCTAAAAAATGAGTTTTATATGCCCTGGGGTAAGTGACATGTGACATTTCACTCCCCACATTGTGATAAAGTGCTGCCCAAATTCGACTTTAATGCTAGGAGCACTGTGGAGGGAGGATCTGCAATATTTCAACAGATTCAGAGCCCCTAAAGTCTCCCCTTGTTGTCCCATGGGGTGGGGGTCCTGTAGATATAAGCAAAGTACTTATAAAATAGGTTTTTATAAGCCCTAGTGCTGGAAAAATGGCCCAAGTCATTTTCCCTATTGCAAATCCAATGCCACATAGGTTAACATGGCAAGAAGATATTAACTAATACCCCTGATAGGAAAACAATATAACTTCCATTCAAAGACTTCCCAGAATGGTAGTGATGAATCCAACAATATCATGTTGTTGAATGTCTCCTAAAATGAACAGACAAGAAGTTATAAGACCTTCTTGTTTGTAAGTCCAGATTCAGCATTCCAGTGGTCTGTCCTGATTGGTCAGAGTTAAGTGGATTAGCCAGGCTGCATTGAAGAGGTGATTAAGAGCCCCTGGGGTTAACCAGCTCTGCTAGGAGGGCAGTGTGCTGCTACACAGTAATGCCAGAGGAGGGGTAGTAGTCATAAACCATGGCCTTCAAAGAGAAGAGGACGGCCTCAGTGTCATTTATAACTTCGCTCTTTTGACCCAAAGCAAGAGTTAGGCTTATGGAAGGAATGCACAGATGCAGGGGGAGAGGGTATGGAAAATAGCCATCCTAGGGGTGTGTTTAGCCAGCTCTTACCTCCCTGCTTGGAGGATTTGGTGCACTCTGGGACAAAATAATGCCTCACTCAACAGGATGTGGTCATATCCTTGGGGAGTTGCCAGCCACGGCCCGTGGAGGGAGTTTCGATGGGGCGGAGAGGCGGGGCGGGGGAGAGGCAGGGTGCGGGGGTGCGCCCTGCATCGCAAAATGCGATGCAGGGTGCGCTACGAAATTCGTTTTATTAATTAAATTGTTTACTTACCTTCAATTATCCATACTCTAATTTTTAGCACCCCCCACCCTGCCCCTCCCCTGCCCCGCCTCTCTGCCCCACCAAAATTCCCTCCACGGGCCGTGGCTGGGAGTTGCCCTGCTCCCATTGGTCAGGAGTGACCTCCTGCTTGACCGAGAGAATTTGGAATAAGTATCTGAGAGGGGCAGATTGTCTCAGATCTGCTGCTTGAAACTTAAGAAAGCAAGACGTTGCCATGCTGAGAAGTTGGGGTGCAAAATTCTAAAGCCTGCCCTCTGAAGACTGCACCAGCTGAAACTTCAGCCCTGTGGATTACCTTGCTGTAAAGGAACTAAAGAGGGTACTTTCTGCAAGCTACAGGTTAACAGAGCTCACCTGGAACATCACCACCAAGGATCCTCAACCTGGAGAACGACCAGTGGATTTGTAAGGGTTTTGTCCAAGTGGATTGTGGGAACTGAAGTCCTCAACTTTCAAGGACCATGTTGTAGCTTCCAACCTGTTCAGCCAAGCCGCCTGCCTTCAACCTCGAGCCAGCCAAGCCATCCAGATTCGTCCTGCTAAAAGCTCCATAGGTCCGACTTCCAGAGTTTGAGCAGGAGTACAAGAAATCCGCGGCCGGCGAATCCTCACCAAATCCAAACCCTGCCTTTGAAACGGGCTCGCCCAACGGAATATTTTAGCGTCTGGAGCAGTGAAGGGACTCAGTCTGTTCAGATTAATAAAACGTGGGATTTGAGGCAGAGCGCAGAGAAGCAAGGCAGCAACCAGGGAACTTGAAAGGTTTCCGCAAGAGGATGAGGAAGAGACCGGATTTTCAGCCCGAGCACGCGCCATGACGGCGTTTGATGACGGAAACCTGTCAGAGCAGCGCAAACACCAGCCCGCCAAGAAGAAAAGCGCCAGAGCAGATGTGAACACGAAGAGAGAGGAAGGAGTGGGGGCAAGGAAGGTTCAAACCGTCACAAACTAAATGGAGATGGGAAGTGACACTATAAAGAGAGCGAGAAATAAAGAGCGTGGAAGAGAAGAGAGAGGAGATGAAAGCGTGAGAGTGGGGAGGAGGAGCAGGGAGCAAGAGAGAGATAGAGAGGGGGGAAATGGAGAGTAGAGGAGAAATGGGAAGACGGAGAGAGATAATGGAATAAGGGAAAGACCGCAGGAGAGAGATAGAGAAAAAAAAGATGGAGATAGCTGGCTGGTGAAAAAATGGAGGAGAGACGGTGAGTGAGAGGTAGGTCGAGCTCTTAAAAGGCACAAGTGTATAGACGTTAATCAAACATCTGTCCAGAGAAGAGCACTTACCAACCAGCCCCCATTCGCATCACTTCCCCGCACACTCATGTATCATGAATATAAGCTACAGTCTGTCTCCTAGAACATTAGTGCAAACAGCATGCGTGAAAGACCCTGCCAGTCTCCTAGAAGGGGGAAATACAGGGGAGGCCGTCCCCACTCAAACAGAATCCAACAATAAAAGAGAGTGGCCAATGATGAGAAGTGGGTAGACTGGCGATTATTAGTCAGTAACCCCCTCGGGTGTTGCAACTGCGAGGTACTCGCTCTTCACACACTTCATTTTCTTCACAAATTAGTATAGTGCCCGGATGATGGTTTTTAAGTATTGAAAGTGCACCATGACTAAATACAGTGGTGTAAATTAACACTCTAGAAGGACAAGGAGTTAATTAATTTTTTAAGTCCTTTGCGTAAGTCAAGAGAGGTGCCATCCAGGCGGGGCCCTTTATTGTTGGGCTCTAATAGCTGCTACCGGTCTCCTGTGATATTAGACTACATTCCATGATGCTCTACTGCTGTCAGGCTCTGATTAGCTACTATGGTCATGTCATGAGGCGGTTGTAGGAGAGTAGGGTCTGCTTCCTGTGGTTACCCCCACTTTTTGCTGTATTTCACTGATTTTTCGACTTTAGTATGGATGTGACCCTGTGTGAGAACAAAGACTCTCTCGAAGCAGAGTCAGAACTCTTTCCCCCTCATTGTTCTCATGTTCTGTGTTTGCAGAGTCTCCCAGGGGACTACGGCTCCTTTAATTGCGATGACTGGCCTGACCACGGGGCGGAATCACGTGGTCCGGGGAATTTGAAAACCGGAGATGCCGGAGTAGGACGTCGTTCGTCAGAACCGAGGAACAAGGAGGAAGAGCGGACGCTGGTGTCGACTTATGAGGTGCTGCCTTGGAGCAACGCGACGCCACATCGAGAGGAGAAAGAACCGGATACCAGTAAGGAGACCTCCCCGCAGGAAGGAATCGCCGACGAAAGAACAGAAGGGCAGCTAGACCCTAGCTGGCAACGCGCACACGCCAGCCACGGCCCAGGAGGAGGGTCGTGGCTCACCAAGGTACGGGGACGCCTTGGGCTATCGTTGGGAAGGGAAAGGGTGGAACCAAAGGGTGGGGGTGGTAACTGGGAGTAAGCCGGTACAGCGCTAGGAACACTGGTGAAGGTTGTGGTGGCTTTCCCTACACGTCCCCCCTCCCTCGCACACCTGCGACATTTGCTTCGGAAGGAGAACCCCTTCCTGACCATTTCTTTTTCTTCCTGCCATTTCATACCCGTTGCGGAACTCCAAACAAGCGGGCCCTAAGAGAGGACTACAAAACCCACACGGAAACTTTTAACAGCACTCCTGAAAGCGGAACAGACTACATCTCCCATAATTCCTTGCGGGTGGGCGGTTGAAAAACAAATGTCTTCTGCCCAAGCAGACCGGGAACTCATTAGAGATAGTCTAGCTAATCATGCAGACCAGATGCAGAAAGTAGCAGACGATAGACGGGAGTTAACCACACAGCTCCAAATAAGAGCAGGGACATGGCAGAATGTATCTCTCCAAAAATATGTGGCAGGGGAAGACCCAGACGCCTTTCTTCTTAATTTCGAAAGGGCAGCAAGGGCGTCAGGATGGCCTGAAGCTAAATGCCTTTCTTCTTAGCCCCCCTTCTTACCGGAGAAGCACAAGCCGCCTATCAGGTGGCCAACCCTAATGGTAATACCCCATATAGAGAAATAAAAGACTTGATATTGGACCATATGGGCATGGATGCAGAGGCATATAGGGTCCGGTTCAGGAAGGAACGTGGCACCTCGTCAGATAACCCCAAAACATTGTATTTCAAGTTGAAAGCGGCAGCAGATAAGTGGATAAGACCTCATTCACATACTAAGGAAGAAATCATGGATATGATTTATTTAGAGCAATTTTTGGAGGCCCTTCCTTACCCCATTCAGAGGTGGCTGAAACAACACAAACATTTGAGTCCTGACAAATCCACTAAAACCATGGGAGGGACAGCAAAACCAGGGGAAGAAAATAAAAACGAAAAGTGCAACCTGAAGCATTAAAGCCAAGAACACCCTGCTTACAACCACCGCCAATTCGTAACCCACAGTGCTTTGAGTGTGGAGAGTGGGGTCATATTGCCCGCAACTGTCCCCGAAGGAAACCGGCTGAAGAAGGCCATAGAAACAATGAAGGCAAAACAAAAAATCCCCTGCCCCAACCCCCCACCCCTGCAGATGACTACGGCCTACCCCCTATCAGCGTGCCTGTCGCCCCAAATAACTGAAACCCGAAATATAGGAAGAACAAAGAGATATAAAAGAAGAACTAAACCCCTACACTAAAAGTAGAAATGGAGGAGGGCTTTATCGTACACATTCTCGGTCTCCCCCCACCGCCTTAACAAAGAATCCCCCACAAAGCTGACACAATCGAGCAGAACACAATAGAAGATTACACCGGAGGAAACTATAAACCCCGCCCGGTCTCCGTTAACCTAATAAAGCAAATCCCGTTACCGATGAAACCACTATAGGAAACCCAAAACAACAGTCTCAGCCTTGACCCCGTCGATCAAACTGGCTGACTCCCTCCGATAAGTAGAGCCCCATCCACAAATTGTCAAAGTATACATAGAAGTTGCCGAAATGTAGTCTGCTAGATGGAGAAAGGGAAACCCACACTACCAGTTTTTTCAAATAGTCTTATTCTAAATGAAAAGATAAACAAAAACGAATATGTTTATCACGGCAATTAATTGCGCCTTTTATTTATTTATTTTTTAGAAAAAGAGGAAACAATCAATTTTTACAAAACATCACAAAAGTGAGTGAAAAAAACAGGTGTCAAACTATTTCAAACAACATCAAAACAACATTATTAAATGTTCAAAAATATATACATTTCATTACTACAGTGTAGGAATCAATGTCAAAAAGGATTAATCTCCTTTGTTAAATATTTAACAAAGGAGATTAATCCTTTTTGACATTGATTCCTACACTGAGTATTCAGATTCATTTATGATATTTCACATGTAGTAATGAAATGTATATATTTTTGAACATTTAATAATGTTGTTTTGATGTTGTTTGAAATAGTTTGACACCTGTTTTTTTTTGTTTTGTAAAAATTGATTGTTTTCACTTTTTATGTATGTTAGATGAACATTTTTGTATAATTAGGACAACAAGATTATTTGGCTATGTGAAGAACATTGTCAAAAACAGTATTCCTCTTTTTCTAAAAAATAAATAAATAAAAGGCGCAATTAATTGCAGTGATAAACATATTCGGTTTTGTTTATCTTTTCATTTAGAATAAGACTATTTGAAAAAACTGGTAGTGTGGGTTTCTCTTTTTGTATAAGTATTTCTGGCCCTACCCCACTCCTGTCCATTGGGCCACCCTCCTCATTTTTTCAAAAAGATGGAGAAAGGATGGCAAACCCCAAAGTACATGGCCGGTTCCAACGATGCCCCTCCCCGACTCCAAGGCCAGACACTGTCCCCTCCGCCATCTTGATGAACCAGCTGGGAAGGGGGTGCGACACAATCCAACACAGTTCACAGTCTCGACCAAAAGTTTCCAGAGTGGGAACAGTAGTTAAATGTTCCACTGGTAGCGAAGCCAAAGATTCCGACCATATAGTCGATACACAGATCTCAGCATGTTAAATCAGTTCCACTTCTGTAGGGGCAGGCACAGCTCCATGCACCGGGTCTGAATGCACCGCTGGGGTGTCTGTCGGAAGTAGAGCTGGCCGCCAGGTCCCGAGCAACGAGTCAGGGTCCGGTCCCGATCTCCTAATTCCATCTGCTGCCGACATCAGTTTCCAGACCAGCAATCGAGACCCCGTCTTCCAGACTGGGTTAGGCCTCGAGTCAAACCTCGATATTACTCCACTCCACAATGTCGGAAAAGTCTCGGGATTGCTCCATCGGACTGCAGATTAGTTCATAGACACGGATATGGGGCGGAATATCAGGATAAATGACAGGATCTTCAAGCGAAAGACGGAGGTCAGCGGAGCCGGGAGACTATGCGGCCATCTTGTTTGCTGTCGTAGCTCCTCCTCTAATTTTTGCTTTCTTGAGCTTTCCTGGTTGCTCAAGACGTGCTCTCACTCCTCTCCAAAGGAGGAATCCCCCAGACCTTGCTGGTCTGCACCGAATCCAATCTCGACATACTACTTGGGTTGCCGGTGCCAAGGCTTGTTGAGTACAATCCGGATTCTGACACCGCAGTCAACTAGATCCTTCGTGGGACAGCTCGAATCGAGCTCCTGGTTGTCATCAACGCCTCCTGGTCCCCGTGGCTGAAGAGACAAGCTTCACCTCTTTCACCCGAAAACACCCGACATCAGCTGGCATCTTCTCTTCGCCATCCTGGTCACTGAGTAGTGACCCAGACTCTGTCCTTTCTGCTTTCAGGTTCTTCACATCTCCGATCCACCCTTGGATCCACCCGGACACTTTTCCTCTGGTCGCCTGCAGCACTTCTTCGCAGCTCTCTATTGGAATCGACAACGAAACCTGACACCAAAAGACACCTATGCACCTGGCTTCCCTGGGTGAGGTAACACGAGTACTCCAGCGCTCCCGTGGGTCTTGACTCTCGAAGTGTCCTAGTCTAAAAGGGTTTCATCGTAGTTCACCTAAAAATGCCCTTAATCTTTTAAATTGTAACTTGTTTGTTCTCCTTAGAAAGTCAATGGTAACCCGTGGCTGTGTTTAGACACTGCACACGTCTCCCGTGGGCCTCCTACATCCAAACCTTTGGTGGTTCTAGGCAGCTCCAGCAATTCCACAATCCCTAGGCCTGCTTTCTAACTCTCATGTGGTTCTTATACCACTATTTTAGTACATGGTTTGTGAGGCCCCTAGGGCATAACGTATAGTGGGCAACTTATTGTATGCTAATTAAGTTTCTTGTGTTGTACTTTTACCGCTGACCTCATAAAGAGTCCAGAGGGGTTGTGTTTAGAATAAATACATATATATTTGATATGTTCCTTGTGTGGTGTGCTTTCATTTGATCATTCAAGAGATTATAATTGGTAAAACAACTTGCTTAACCTCATGGGTGCTGCTGAGGAGCTCAGCTCGTCATGAGGCACAGTTGAGCTGTACTCATGACGCGCTGAGCTCGTCACAGCTGTTGGAACGTTCGCACGCAGGGATAATTTCCCTGCTGTGCTGAACTTTGCAAAAACTGGTGCGGCCGTGACGAGCTCAGCTCGTCATGAGGGCAGCTCCGCTGTGCCTCATGACGAGCTAAACTCGTTACCCTCACAGCGGCGCTGCGCGCGGCACCCCTCCCCCGCATGGCGGGGGAAAACACCCCCCAGCGAAGGGGTTAACTTGCCTCTAAGTCTTAGCCTGAAGGCTGCTCTCCACAGCTACCACTAGGATAGCTTTCTATGAGGTTGACTTTACAAACTACCATCAATAAGGGTCGTTTGGACTGGTGCAAGGTGCCTACTAGAATAGTGGACATCATGTACCAGGCCTATGTGACTTTTGTGACAGTGATGAACACGCAGTGAGGGTCATCTGTAAACTGCATAGACAGGAGCTCCTTATGCTTATCTTGCTCCTTTCCCTTCTTTCCATTCATCCATCACACATTATTCACTTCCTTTCTCTTCATTCCTTTCACATTCTCTTCTTATTTCCTCCTTCTTTCATCCATTACTCATATATTTCTCTCTGCAGTACTCCCCTTCTTGCTTGAATTTGTTGCTGCCTTCTTTAATGTATTCCTTTCTTCACCCCTTCCTTTCTTTTAAACAGCACAGAACAAGCACATTCTCTTTAGTTTGCAAAGCTGCCTCATGTCCTCTAATGACCTTTCCTAAAGCTGCACTTCGAGAATTACACACATTCTCTAATTTGAGTTCACTTTTAAGTTGTTGTCATAGGCCATATGTTACATTATGTTATGATATATTGATGTGTGTATCACGCTAATCACCCAAGAGGGTATTCAGGCACTTGGGCAGCTGTGTAGGTGTGAGGTCACAGAGGTGCTTATGTGAAGAGCCAGGTCTTCAGCTTCTTGTGCAACTCAAGATGTGAGGACTTTACTCCGATATTTTGAGGCTTGTGGATGTGGGTGGAAACAGGAAAGGAAGTGGGTGTAGCCTATGGAGAAAGTGCGCGGAGCCGCAAAAGTGGGTGTAGCCTCCTAAAAAAAATTGAGCGCCTGCACTTAATATTTTACAGATTAAGCACTAACTTACGCAGACAGTCTTGCTCATTAATGTATCTAAGTGTCAGGCTATGAGCAGTGGGCTGGGCGGGTGGAGGGAACACCGAAAGGTTATTGCGCTCGCGTTTGTATTTCATGATTGTATTTCTTTCTTATTGTTTCTAGTACTCCTTAGTATTCCCAATAAGATAAACCCACACAATGTATTCAGCGATCCACTGAAATGGTATTTTGTCCTCCGGGCTATTGTCAAGCAAAAACTCCAATAACATTTATTGTGAAAGAAACACTGTTCTGTCTGCCAAGTAAAACAAGCACTGGCGTTGCCAATAGGTCTTGCATTAGGAAAGTGTGAGCTATTGGTATTGTAAATGACAATTATTTTTTTAATATGTGTTGGCATTGAAAATATATAAATTAATAGCATTGTTGGTCCAACACATCAACTGATGCGTGGCTAATTGGCTATGCCAATGCTTGGTGTGGATGTGTGTGTGGTTGTGTGTGTGTGTGGTTGTGTGTGGGGTTGTGTGTGGGTGTGGGTGCGGTTGTGGGTGTGTGTGTGTGGATTTGTGGTTGTGTGTGTGGTTGTGTGTGTTGTGTTTGTGGTTGTGTGTGTGGTTGTGTTTGTTTGTGGTTGTATGTGTGGTTGTGGTTGTGCGTGTGGTTGTGTGGGTGGTTGTGTGCATTTATGTGTGTGTGGTCGGTTATTTGTGAAGTTCCCTTTTTATTTTCCTATCCTCTTTATTTGTAAAACATGCCTTATCTTTGGTAGATCATAAGCGCGGTGGAAGCTGGGTAACGGTGCAAACGTAGGCCTGGGCTCGCGGGTGTAGTTTGTAGACATGGGGAAGATGTCAGTTGTTTCATTGCATAGAATCACATTAGTACCAGTTTTCTTTTGATGTTCTGTCAGGTTGGGTGTGAGGTTGAATCTCGCTTGTTACAGAGGTTCAGATTAGGAGTGTGTCAAAGTTTCCTCAAAACGTTTCTTTGAAATATCAGTTTGATTTTTGTATTCGGTTTCTTTTGTTCTAAAGGCCATTTAGGTCACGCTTTGATCGCACTCGTGAGCGGCTCTGCTTCCTTGACGCAGGTTTTATTGCTTCAGAGGCTGAAGAGTTCCTTTCGGTTACGTGTTAATTGGATAATATATCTATTAGTTGAGACGCAGACTAACAAACTGGAGGAAAACGCACTTTCTCAGAGAACAATTAATTGTCCGTCTGTCAACAACTTATCCAGGGAACAAAGCTGCTCACCATATGTTATCGACGTAACGACAAGCGCTGCGAAACGAAATCCGAGGAAAGAGCAGTTTCTGCTTGAAGGATTTGCTGAGGCAGAGCATGTGTTTCTGTCGCGTGTGTTGAAACGTGAAGATGAGCAGAATAGCTCGGATTGAGACACTGTTTTTGTGATTTTTTAATTTGTTTTTATTTTAAACAGACCCTTGAACCCAAATTGGTACTTTTGTCTGTTCAATGCCAGGACTGCATTACAATATTTGTTAGATACATGCTTTGGAGTGACGTTTGAGGACACGGTGCAAAGCCATTGTTTCAAGTAAATAAAAACATTCTATCAGTTTAAGTGTTTGACATCGGGCAGTATGTGTACTGCCTTAATGGGTTACGAGACAGACGATAGGCAAGGACGTACAATTCATTGCTTTTGGTGTAGGGGCGGCCGCTGTAGCAAAACGACAAAAGAGTCACTGAAATGATGTTAAAGAAGTTGGGTTTGCGGGAAGTCACTGAAATGATGGTAAAGAAGTTGGGTTTGCGGGATTCAATTGCCGGGACTGTAAGCTAGTTTTCAACTTTCGTCACAGACCCATAAAGTAATTAGGGGAGGAGAAGCCGCCCCCATGACGCCCAAAAATGGTTTTCGGACGAGCTAAAAATCCTCAAATTGGACCTTAGACGTTCTGAACGCCTTTGGAGGGGCAAATACTGTCCAGTTTTGCGAGCTAAATACAAAATGCTTTTGGCGAGCTATAAAAAAGCCATTCTGCGAGCCAAAACCATCTACTTCTCGGAGAGAATATCCCTCTCAGCTAATAAGCCTAAGGAGATCTTCTCTATAGTTCGCAGCCTAGTTGCATCTGACAGAGCCAACTCAAACATTATTCCTTCCCAAGACCTCTGCCTTTCTCTTAATGACTTCTTCCTGGAGAAGATTGCCAAGATCAAATCTAACATTCCTTCAGTCTCTCCGTCTCCCCCTCCTCCTGCCCCCTCTTTGTCCTCTCTTCCTCTTAATCAGTTTCCCCCCATCTCCCTGGACGTTTTCTTGGCTCTACTCCAGAAAGTGAAGTCCGGTTCCCCAGCCGACTGTGCGCCAGCTCGCATTCTGAACGTACTCTTCACCCATTGCCCTGATCTTCCTCTCTCTCTTCTTAATACCTCTATCTCCTCTGGTTCAGTCCCCAATCATTTCAAATCTGCTATAGTTCGTCCTATTTTAAAAAAACCTGGCCTAGACCCTTCCCTCCCCTCTAACTTTAGGCCTATTTCCCTTCTCCCCTACCTCGGAAAGATTCTGGAGAGCTATATCACTTCTTGTCTCTCTTCTTACATCGAGGACAACCACCTCCTGGCCTCCCACCAAGCGGGCTTTCGACCGGCTCACTCCACCGAGTCAGTTGTTCTGTCCGTCTTAGACGAGCTAAAGAGTAAGGCAGATTCTAACTTGCCCCAAGCCTTGGTGCTTCTCGATCTGTCCGCTGCGTTCGACACGGTCGACCATTCCATCCTTCTCGACCGTGTCTGCGCAGCGGGCGTTCGGGGCACTGCCCTCTCTTGGCTCGCCTCCTTTCTTAAAGACCGGACTCAGGTGGTACATCTTTCTTGCTACTCCGCTCCCACCCGCTTGGTCCCCTGTGGAGTTCCCCAAGGCTCCTCTCTGTCCCCTCTCCTTTTCAACCTTTATATCCGTCCCCTTATTCTTTCCCTTCTCGATATGGGGGTCTCCGTGTATAACTACGCGGATGACCTCCAGCTTGTTTTTGATCTTTCTTCTCCCTTGCACTCCCTACCCAAATTCCACTCCACTTTGGTCTTTATTTCAGACTGGATGAATCGGAATCAACTGAAGCTCAATCTGGATAAGACGGAGTTGGTCCTGACTGGCCCTTCCTCTTCCCCTTGGTCGACCGCCTTTTGGCCTTCCATCTCTGGCCCCCCTCCTTTGCCAGCGACCTCGGCAAAGACCCTGGGCATTAAAGTCAGCCGGGACCTCTCTATGCATGCCCAGATCAGCTCGGTTGTTTCCTCCTGTTTTCTTTCTCTCCGAATCATCCGAAAAGTGTCCCGTTTCTTTTCCTCTGACGCCCTTAAGCTTATTATCCTGGCAATGATTCTTTCCCGTCTCGATTACGGGAACAGCCTGTATGTGGGCATTCAAGCATACAAACTTCGCCGCCTACAGGCTGTTCAGAACCAGGCCGCCCGCCTTATCCTCCACCTCCCAAAGTCTTCCCACATTACCCCCATTCTGAAAGTACTTCACTGGCTCCCCATCTCTCAGAGATCCCTCTTTAAGATGGGCTGTCTGGTCTTTATGGCTCGGGCCCGCATTGGCCCAGCCTTTATTAACTCTCCAATTACTCCCTATACCCCTAATTGTTCCCTCCGTTCCTCTAATCAGTTCCTTTCCAATGTACCTCGGTTTCGTAGATCCAAAACTGGAGGCACCAGATTCTCTGTTTTGGGTCCCTCTTTCTGGAACAGTCTCCCTCTGTCGATCAGATCAATCACCATTTACTCCCAATTCCGTAAGGCCCTAAAAACCCATTTGTTTTCTATTGCATATTCCTGCTAAATAGCTTTTGGCTTCTCCCATCTCCCTCAGCTCTTACCTCTAGCGCCAGGAAGCCGCTTGGTCACAGTGCGCTTTATTAAGAACCTTCTTCATTTCAAGCCGCAGAGCGCACGCTGGGCGAAGCCCTTTGATGTGCTGTGCGGCCGTGAATGCGCGTGCTTGTTTGGTCATGTGATTCACGTGAACACAATGAAAACCGCAGCGCAAGAAGCCATGTTTTTGACAAGGATTTCGAGCACTTTAATTCTCTCTCCGCTCAATGCGCTTGCGCGCATTGATAGGTCGCGAGACCAAAAAAGGATCTGCTTTGTTCCGCGAGCCTGTCAGCAACACTTAACTTAAATAAATAAATAAATCAGTCCCAGTGTCCAACATGTATGTCGGGTTGACAACTCTGGAGCAACCCACTTTCATTTCCAGTGCCAACTACTGCAACTGCTGCCACTGCCATTGCATATGAATCAGGAACACAGATCTCTTCCATCCAGAGTTCAGAACATAGTTTTTACTACAGAGCGGGAGATAGCAAGCCATCTGAACTTTGGCTTTGCAAGATATAACTGATGACGTTTTCTCATAATCCCCTGGTAACCCAGACAGAAGGGTACCTAGGGAGCACTTTAAGAATGTAAAGCTTGAAAGTTCTGTATGGAACAAGTA